>NC_086317.1:494438374-495074085 GCF_036172605.1 Pelobates fuscus | reverse complement strand
GGATCTCTAGGACCATACACACTGGGTGCATTATATCCATTATATGGGATCTCTAGGACCATACACACTGGGTGCATTATATCCATTATATGGGACAGGACCATACACACTGGGTGCATTATATCCATTATATGGGATCTCTAGGACCATACACACTGGGGTGCATATATCCATTATATGGGATCTCTAGGACCATACACACTGGGGTGCATTATATCCATTATATGGGATCTCTAGGACCATACACACTGGGTGCATTATATCCATTATATGGGATCTCTAGGACCATACACACTGGGGTGCATTATATCCATTATATGGGATCTCTAGGACCATACACACTGGGGTGCATTATATCCATTATATGGGATCTCTAGGACCATACACACTGGGTGCATTATATCCATTATATGGGATCTCTAGGACCATACACACTGGGTGCATTATATCCATTATATGGGATCTCTAGGACCATACACACTGGGTGCATTATATCCATTATATGGGATCTCTAGGACCATACACACTGGGTGCATTATATCCATTATATGGGATCTCTAGGACCATACACACTGGGTGCATTATATCCATTATATGGGATCTCTAGGACCATACACACTGGGGTGCATTATATCCATTATATGGGATCTCTAGGACCATACACACTGGGTGCATTATATCCATTATATGGGATCTCTAGGACCATACACACTGGGTGCATTATATCCATTATATGGGATCTCTAGGACCATACACACTGGGTGCATTATATCCATTATATGGGATCTCTAGGACCATACACACTGGGTGCATTATATCCATTATATGGGATCTCTAGGACCATACACACTGGGTGCATTATATCCATTATATGGGATCTCTAGGACCATACACACTGGGGTGCATTATATCCATTATATGGGATCTCTAGGACCATACACACTGGGTGCATTATATCCATTATATGGGATCTCTAGGACCATACACACTGGGTGCATTATATCCATTATATGGGATCTCTAGGACCATACACACTGGGTGCATTATATCCATTATATGGGATCTCTAGGACCATACACACTGGGTGCATTATATCCATTATATGGGATCTCTAGGACCATACACACTGGGGGGCATTATATCCATTATATGGGATCTCTAGGACCATACACACTGGGTGCATTATATCCATTATATGGATCTCTAGGACCATACACACTGGGGGCATTATATCCATTATATGGGATCTCTAGGACCATACACACTGGGTGCATTATATCCATTATATGGGATCTCTAGGACCCATACACACTGGGGGCATTATATCCATTATATGGGATCTCTAGGACCATACACACTGGGTGCATTATATCCATTATATGGGATCTCTAGGACCATACACACTGGGTGCATTATATCCATTATATGGGATCTCTAGGACCATACACACTGGGTGCATTATATCCATTATATGGGATCTCTAGGACCATACACACTGGCATTATATCCATTATATGGGATCTCTAGGACCATACACACTGGGGGGGCATTATATCCATTATATGGGATCTCTAGGACATACACACTGGGTGCATTATATCCATTATATGGGATCTCTAGGACCATACACACTGGGGTGCATTATATCCATTATATGGGATCTCTAGGACCATACACACTGGGTGCATTATATCCATTATATGGGATCTCTAGGACCATACACACTGGGTGCATTATATGGGATCTCTAGGACCATACACACTGGGGGCATTATATCCATTATATGGGATCTCTAGGACCATACACACTGGGGTGCATTATATCCATTATATGGGATCTCTAGGACCATACACACTGGGTGCATTATATCCATTATATGGGATCTCTAGGACCATACACACTGGGTGCATTATATCCATTATATGGGATCTCTAGGACCATACACACTGGGTGCATTATATCCATTATATGGGATCTCTAGGACCATACACACTGGGTGCATTATATCCATTATATGGGATCTCTAGGACCATACACACTGGGTGCATTATATCCATTATATGGGATCTCTAGGACCATACACACTGGGGGTGCATTATATCCATTATATGGGATCTCTAGGACCATACACACTGGGTGCATTATATCCATTATATGGGATCTCTAGGACCATACACACTGGGTGCATTATATCCATTATATGGGATCTCTAGGACCATACACACTGGGTGCATTATATCCATTATATGGGATCTCTAGGACCATACACACTGGGGGGGCATTATATCCATTATATGGGATCTCTAGGACCATACACACTGGGTGCATTATATCCATTATATGGGATCTCTAGGACCATACACACTGGGTGCATTATATCCATTATATGGGATCTCTAGGACCATACACACTGGGTGCATTATATCCATTATATGGGATCTCTAGGGCCATACACACTGGGTGCATTATATCCATTATATGGGATCTCTAGGACCATACACACTGGGTGCATTATATCCATTATATGGGATCTCTAGGACCATACACACTGGGTGCATTATATCCATTATATGGGATCTCTAGGACCATACACACTGGGTGCATTATATCCATTATATGGGATCTCTAGGACCATACACACTGGGGGTGCATTATATCCATTATATGGGATCTCTAGGACCATACACACTGGGTGCATTATATCCATTATATGGGATCTCTAGGACCATACACACTGGGTGCATTATATCCATTATATGGGATCTCTAGGACCATACACACTGGGTGCATTATATCCATTATATGGGATCTCTAGGACCATACACACTGGGTGCATTATATCCATTATATGGGATCTCTAGGACCATACACACTGGGGGTGCATTATATCCATTATATGGGATCTCTAGGACCATACACACTGGGGGTGCATTATATCCATTATATGGGATCTCTAGGACCATACACACTGGGTGCATTATATCCATTATATGGGATCTCTAGGACCATACACACTGGGTGCATTATATCCATTATATGGGATCTCTAGGACCATACACACTGGGGGCATTATATCCATTATATGGGATCTCTAGGACCATACACACTGGGGGTGCATTATATCCATTATATGGGATCTCTAGGACCATACACACTGGGTGCATTATATCCATTATATGGGATCTCTAGGACCATACACACTGGGTGCATTATATCCATTATATGGGATCTCTAGGACCATACACACTGGGTGCATTATATCCATTATATGGGATCTCTAGGACCATACACACTGGGGTGCATTATATCCATTATATGGGATCTCTAGGACCATACACACTGGGGGTGCATTATATCCATTATATGGGATCTCTAGGGCCATACACACTGGGTGCATTATATCCATTATATGGGATCTCTAGGACCATACACACTGGGTGGGTGCATTATATCCATTATATGGGATCTCTAGGACCATACACACTGGGTGCATTATATCCATTATATGGGATCTCTAGGACCATACACACTGGGTGCATTATATCCATTATATGGGATCTCTAGGACCATACACACTGGGTGCATTATATCCATTATATGGGATCTCTAGGACCATACACACTGGGTGCATTATATCCATTATATGGGATCTCTAGGACCATACACACTGGGTGCATTATATCCATTATATGGGATCTCTAGGACCATACACACTGGGTGCATTATATCCATTATATGGGATCTCTAGGACCATACACACTGGGGGCATTATATCCATTATATGGGATCTCTAGGACCATACACACTGGGTGCATTATATCCATTATATGGGATCTCTAGGACCATACACACTGGGTGCATTATATCCATTATATGGGATCTCTAGGACCATACACACTGGGTGCATTATATCCATTATATGGGATCTCTAGGACCATACACACTGGGTGCATTATATCCATTATATGGGATCTCTAGGACCATACACACTGGGTGCATTATATCCATTATATGGGATCTCTAGGACCATACACACTGGGTGCATTATATCCATTATATGGGATCTCTAGGACCATACACACTGGGTGCATTATATCCATTATATGGGATCTCTAGGACCATACACACTGGGTGCATTATATCCATTATATGGGATCTCTAGGACCATACACACTGGGTGCATTATATCCATTATATGGGATCTCTAGGACCATACACACTGGGGGCATTATATCCATTATATGGGATCTCTAGGGCCATACACACTGGGTGCATTATATCCATTATATGGGATCTCTAGGACCATACACACTGGGGGTGCATTGTATCCATTATATGGGATCTCTAGGACCATACACACTGGGTGCATTATATCCATTATATGGGATCTCTAGGACCATACACACTGGGTGCATTATACCCATTATATGGGATCTCTAGGACCATACACACTGGGGCATTATATCCATTATATGGGATCTCTAGGACCATACACACTGGGTGCATTATATCCATTATATGGGATCTCTAGGACCATACACACTGAGGGTGCATTATATCCATTATATGGGATCTCTAGGACCATACACACTGGGGTGCATTATATCCATTATATGGGATCTCTAGGACCATACACACTGGGTGCATTATATCCATTATATGGGATCTCTAGGACCATACACACTGGGTGCATTATATCCATTATATGGGATCTCTAGGACCATACACACTGGGTGCATTATATCCATTATATGGGATCTCTAGGACCATACACACTGGGTGCATTATATCCATTATATGGGATCTCTAGGGCCATACACACTGGGTGCATTATATCCATTATATGGGATCTCTAGGACCATACACACTGGGTGCATTATATCCATTATATGGGATCTCTAGGACCATACACACTGGGGGTGCATTATATCCATTATATGGGATCTCTAGGACCATACACACTGGGGGTGCATTATATCCATTATATGGGATCTCTAGGACCATACACACTGGGTGCATTATATCCATTATATGGGATCTCTAGGACCATACACACTGGGGGCATTATATCCATTATATGGGATCTCTAGGACCATACACACTGGGTGCATTATATCCATTATATGGGATCTCTAGGACCATACACACTGGGTGCATTATATCCATTATATGGGATCTCTAGGACCATACACACTGGGTGCATTATATCCATTATATGGGATCTCTAGGACCATACACACTGGGTGCATTATATCCATTATATGGGATCTCTAGGACCATACACACTGGGTGCATTATATCCATTATATGGGATCTCTAGGACCATACACACTGGGTGCATTATATCCATTATATGGGATCTCTAGGACCATACACACTGGGTGCATTATATCCATTATATGGGATCTCTAGGACCATACACACTGGGTGCATTATATCCATTATATGGGATCTCTAGGACCATACACACTGGGTGCATTATATCCATTATATGGGATCTCTAGGACCATACACACTGGGTGCATTATATCCATTATATGGGATCTCTAGGACCATACACACTGGGTGCATTATATCCATTATATGGGATCTCTAGGACCATACACACTGGGGGTGCATTATATCCATTATATGGGATCTCTAGGACCATACACACTGGGGGTGCATTATATCCATTATATGGGATCTCTAGGACCATACACACTGGGTGCATTATATCCATTATATGGGATCTCTAGGACCATACACACTGGGTGCATTATATCCATTATATGGGATCTCTAGGACCATACACACTGGGTGCATTATATCCATTATATGGGATCTCTAGGACCATACACACTGGGGGTGCATTATATCCATTATATGGGATCTCTAGGACCATACACACTGGGTGCATTATATCCATTATATGGGATCTCTAGGACCATACACACTGGGGGTGCATTATATCCATTATATGGGATCTCTAGGGCCATACACACTGGGTGCATTATATCCATTATATGGGATCTCTAGGACCATACACACTGGGTGCATTATATCCATTATATGGGATCTCTAGGATCATACACACTGGGTGCATTATATCCTTTATATGGGATCTCTAGGATCATACACACTGGGTGCATTATATCCATTATATGGGATCTCTAGGACCATACACACTGGGTGCATTATATCCATTATATGGGATCTCTAGGACCATACACACTGGGGTGCATTATATCCATTATATGGGATCTCTAGGACCATACACACTGGGTGCATTATATCCATTATATGGGATCTCTAGGACCATACACACTGGGGGTGCATTATATCCATTATATGGGATCTCTAGGACCATACACACTGGGTGCATTATATCCATTATATAGGATCATACACACTGGGTGCATTATATCCATTATATGGGATCTCTAGGATCATACACACTGGGTGCATTATATCCATTATATGGGATCTCTAGGATCATACACACTGGGTGCATTATATCCATTATATGGGATCTCTAGGACCATACACACTGGGTGCATTATATCCATTATATGGGATCTCTAGGGCCATACACACTGGGTGCATTATATCCATTATATGGGATCTCTAGGACCATACACACTGGGTGCATTATATCCATTATATGGGATCTCTAGGACCATACACACTGGGTGCATTATATCCATTATATGGGATCTCTAGGGCCATACACACTGGGTGTATTATATCCATTATATGGGATCTCTAGGACCATACACACTGGGGGCATTATATCCATTATATGGGATCTCTAGGACCATACACACTGGGGGCATTATATCCATTATATGGGATCTCTAGGACCATACACACTGGGGGCATTATATCCATTATATGGGATCTCTAGGACCATACACACTGGGTGCATTATATCCATTATATGGGATCTCTAGGACCATACACACTGGGGGCATTATATCCATTATATGGGATCTCTAGGACCATACACACTGGGTGCATTATATCCATTATATGGGATCTCTAGGACCATACACACTGGGGCATTATATCCATTATATGGGATCTCTAGGACCATACACACTGGGGGTGCATTATATCCATTATATGGGATCTCTAGGACCATACACACTGGGTGCATTATATCCATTATATGGGATCTCTAGGACCATACACACTGGGGGCATTATATCAATTATATGGGATCTCTAGGACCATACACACTGGGGGTGCATTATATCCATTATATGGGATCTCTAGGGCCATACACACTGGGGGTGCATTATATCCATTATATGGGATCTCTAGGACCATACACACTGGGTGCATTATATCCATTATATGGGATCTCTAGGACCATACACACTGGGTGCATTATATCCATTATATGGGATCTCTAGGACCATACACACTGGGTGTATTTTATCCATTATATGGGATCTCTAGGACCATACACACTGGGTGCATTATATCCATTATATGGGATCTCTAGGACCATACACACTGGGTGCATTATATCCATTATATGGGATCTCTAGGACCATACACACTGGGTGCATTATATCCATTATATGGGATCTCTAGGGCCATACACACTGGGTGCATTATATCCATTATATGGGATCTCTAGGGCCATACACACTGGGTGCATTATATCCATTATATGGGATCTCTAGGACCATACACACTGGGTGCATTATATCCATTATATGGGATCTCTAGGACTATACACACTGGGTGCATTATATCCATTATATGGGATCTCTAGGACCATACACACTGGGTGCATTATATCCATTATATGGGATCTCTAGGGCCATACACACTGGGTGCATTATATCCATTATATGGGATCTCTATGGCCATACACACTGGGTGCATTATATCCATTATATGGGATCTCTAGGACCATACACACTGGGTGCATTATATCCATTATATGGGATCTCTAGGACCATACACACTGGGTGTGCATTATATCCATTATATGGGATCTCTAGGACCATACACACTGGGTGCATTATATCCATTATATGGGATCTCTAGGACCATACACACTGGGGGTGCATTATATCCATTATATGGGATCTCTAGGACCATACACACTGGGGGTGCATTATATCCATTATATGGGATCTCTAGGACCATACACACTGGGTGCATTATATCCATTATATGGGATCTCTAGGTCCATACACACTGGGGGTGCATTATATCCATTATATGGGATCTCTAGGACCATACACACTGGGGGTGCATTATATCCATTATATGGGATCTCTAGGACCATACACACTGGGTGCATTATATCCATTATATGGGATCTCTAGGACCATACACACTGGGGGTGCATTATATCCATTATATGGGATCTCTAGGACCATACACACTGGGTGCATTATATCCATTATAATAGGATCATACACACTGGGTGCATTATATCCATTATATGGGATCTCTAGGATCATACACACTGGGTGCATTATATCCATTATATGGGATCTCTAGGATCATACACACTGGGTGCATTATATCCATTATATGGGATCTCTAGGACCATACACACTGGGTGCATTATATCCATTATATGGGATCTCTAGGGCCATACACACTGGGTGCATTATATCCATTATATGGGATCTCTAGGACCATACACACTGGGTGCATTATATCCATTATATGGGATCTCTAGGGCCATACACACTGGGTGTATTATATCCATTATATGGGATCTCTAGGACCATACACACTGGGGGCATTATATCCATTATATGGGATCTCTAGGACCATACACACTGGGGGCATTATATCCATTATATGGGATCTCTAGGACCATACACACTGGGGGCATTATATCCATTATATGGGATCTCTAGGACCATACACACTGGGTGCATTATATCCATTATATGGGATCTCTAGGGCCATACACACTGGGTGCATTATATCCATTATATGGGATCTCTAGGACCATACACACTGGGGGCATTATATCCATTATATGGGATCTCTAGGACCATACACACTGGGTGCATTATATCCATTATATGGGATCTCTAGGACCATACACACTGGGGGCATTATATCCATTATATGGGATCTCTAGGACCATACACACTGGGGGTGCATTATATCCATTATATGGGATCTCTAGGACCATACACACTGGGTGCATTATATCCATTATATGGGATCTCTAGGACCATACACACTGGGGGCATTATATCAATTATATGGGATCTCTAGGACCATACACACTGGGGGTGCATTATATCCATTATATGGGATCTCTAGGGCCATACACACTGGGTGCATTATATCCATTATATGGGATCTCTAGGACCATACACACTGGGTGCATTATATCCATTATATGGGATCTCTAGGACCATACACACTGGGTGTTTTATCCATTATATGGGATCTCTAGGACCATACACACTGGGTGCATTATATCCATTATATGGGATCTCTAGGACCATACACACTGGGTGCATTATATCCATTATATGGGATCTCTAGGACCATACACACTGGGTGCATTATATCCATTATATGGGATCTCTAGGGCCATACACACTGGGTGCATTATATCCATTATATGGGATCTCTAGGGCCATACACACTGGGTGCATTATATCCATTATATGGGATCTCTAGGACCATACACACTGGGTGCATTATATCCATTATATGGGATCTCTAGGACTATACACACTGGGTGCATTATATCCATTATATGGGATCTCTAGGACCATACACACTGGGTGCATTATATCCATTATATGGGATCTCTAGGGCCATACACACTGGGTGCATTATATCCATTATATGGGATCTCTATGGCCATACACACTGGGTGCATTATATCCATTATATGGGATCTCTAGGACCATACACACTGGGTGCATTATATCCATTATATGGGATCTCTAGGACCATACACACTGGGTGTGCATTATATCCATTATATGGGATCTCTAGGACCATACACACTGGGTGCATTATATACATTATATGGGATCTCTAGGACCATACACACTGGGGGTGCATTATATCCATTATATGGGATCTCTAGGACCATACACACTGGGGGTGCATTATATCCATTATATGGGATCTCTAGGACCATACACACTGGGGGTGCATTATATCCATTATATGGGATCTCTAGGACCATACACACTGGGTGCATTATATCCATTATATGGGATCTCTAGGACCATACACACTGGGGGTGCATTATATCCATTATATGGGATCTCTAGGTCCATACACACTGGGGGTGCATTATATCCATTATATGGGATCTCTAGGACCATACACACTGGGTGCATTATATCCATTATATGGGATCTCTAGGACCATACACACTGGGGGTGCATTATATCCATTATATAGGATCATACACACTGGGTGCATTATATCCATTATATGGGATCTCTAGGATCATACACACTGGGTGCATTATATCCATTATATGGGATCTCTAGGACCATACACACTGGGTGCATTATATCCATTATATGGGATCTCTAGGACCATACACACTGGGGGTGCATTATATCCATTATATGGGATCTCTAGGACCATACACACTGGGTGCATTATATCCATTATATGGGATCTCTAGGACCATACACACTGGGGGTGCATTATATCCATTATATGGGATCTCTAGGACCATACACACTGGGTGCATTATATCCATTATATAGGATCATACACACTGGGTGCATTATATCCATTATATGGGATCTCTAGGATCATACACACTGGGTGCATTATATCCATTATATGGGATCTCTAGGATCATACACACTGGGTGCATTATATCCATTATATGGGATCTCTAGGACCATACACACTGGGTGCATTATATCCATTATATGGGATCTCTAGGACCATACACACTGGGGGCATTATATCCATTATATGGGATCTCTAGGGCCATACACACTGGGTGCATTATATCCATTATATGGGATCTCTAGGACCATACACACTGGGTGCATTATATCCATTATATTTGATCTCTAGGGCCATACACACTGGGTGTATTATATCCATTATATGGGATCTCTAGGACCATACACACTGGGGGCATTATATCCATTATATGGGATCTCTAGGACCATACACACTGGGGGCATTATATCCATTATATGGGATCTCTAGGACCATACACACTGGGGGCATTATATCCATTATATGGGATCTCTAGGACCATACACACTGGGTGCATTATATCCATTATATGGGATCTCTAGGGCCATACACACTGGGTGCATTATATCCATTATATGGGATCTCTAGGACCATACACACTGGGGGCATTATATCCATTATATGGGATCTCTAGGACCATACACACTGGGTGCATTATATCCATTATATGGGATCTCTAGGACCATACACACTGGGGGCATTATATCCATTATATGGGATCTCTAGGACCATACACACTGGGGGTGCATTATATCCATTATATGGGATCTCTAGGACCATACACACTGGGTGCATTATATCCATTATATGGGATCTCTAGGACCATACACACTGGGGGCATTATATCAATTATATGGGATCTCTAGGACCATACACACTGGGGGTGCATTATATCCATTATATGGGATCTCTAGGGCCATACACACTGGGGGTGCATTATATCCATTATATGGGATCTCTAGGACCATACACACTGGGTGCATTATATCCATTATATGGGATCTCTAGGACCATACACACTGGGTGCATTATATCCATTATATGGGATCTCTAGGACCATACACACTGGGTGTATTTTATCCATTATATGGGATCTCTAGGACCATACACACTGGGTGCATTATATCCATTATATGGGATCTCTAGGACCATACACACTGGGTGCATTATATCCATTATATGGGATCTCTAGGACCATACACACTGGGTGCATTATATCCATTATATGGGATCTCTAGGGCCATACACACTGGGTGCATTATATCCATTATATGGGATCTCTAGGGCCATACACACTGGGTGCATTATATCCATTATATGGGATCTCTAGGACCATACACACTGGGTGCATTATATCCATTATATGGGATCTCTAGGACTATACACACTGGGTGCATTATATCCATTATATGGGATCTCTAGGACCATACACACTGGGTGCATTATATCCATTATATGGGATCTCTAGGGCCATACACACTGGGTGCATTATATCCATTATATGGGATCTCTATGGCCATACACACTGGGTGCATTATATCCATTATATGGGATCTCTAGGACCATACACACTGGGTGCATTATATCCATTATATGGGATCTCTAGGACCATACACACTGGGTGTGCATTATATCCATTATATGGGATCTCTAGGACCATACACACTGGGTGCATTATATACATTATATGGGATCTCTAGGACCATACACACTGGGGGTGCATTATATCCATTATATGGGATCTCTAGGACCATACACACTGGGGGTGCATTATATCCATTATATGGGATCTCTAGGACCATACACACTGGGTGCATTATATCCATTATATGGGATCTCTAGGACCATACACACTGGGTGAATTATATCCATTATATGGGATCTCTAGGTCCATACACACTGGGTGCATTATATCCATTATATGGGATCTCTAGGACCATACACACTGGGTGCATTATATCCATTATATGGGATCTCTAGGTCCATACACACTGGGTGCATTATATCCATTATATGGGATCTCTAGGACCATACACACTGAGTGCATTATATCCATTATATGGGATCTCTAGGACCATACACACTGAGTGCATTATATCCATTATATGGGATCTCTAGGACCATACACACTGGGTGCATTATATCCATTATATGGGATCTCTAGGACCATACACACTGGGTGCATTATATCCATTATATGGGATCTCTAGGGCCATACACACTGGGTGCATTATATCCATTATATGGGATCTCTAGGACCATACACACTGGGTGCATTATATCCATTATATGGGATCTCTAGGACCATACACACTGGGTGCATTATATCCATTATATGGGATCTCTAGGACCATACACACTGGGTGCATTATATCCATTATATGGGATCTCTAGGACCATACACACTGGGTGCATTATATCCATTATATGGGATCTCTAGGGCCATACACACTGGGTGCATTATATCCATTATATGGGATCTCTAGGACCATACACACTGGGGGCATTATATCCATTATATGGGATCTCTAGGACCATACACACTGGGTGCATTATATCCATTATATGGGATCTCTAGGACCATACACACTGGGGGCATTATATCCATTATATGGGATCTCTAGGACCATACACACTGGGGGTGCATTATATCCATTATATGGGATCTCTAGGACCATACACACTGGGTGCATTATATCCATTATATGGGATCTCTAGGACCATACACACTGGGGGCATTATATCAATTATATGGGATCTCTAGGACCATACACACTGGGGGTGCATTATATCCATTATATGGGATCTCTAGGGCCATACACACTGGGGGTGCATTATATCCATTATATGGGATCTCTAGGACCATACACACTGGGTGCATTATATCCATTATATGGGATCTCTAGGACCATACACACTGGGTGCATTATATCCATTATATGGGATCTCTAGGACCATACACACTGGGTGTGCATTATATCCATTATATGGGATCTCTAGGACCATACACACTGGGTGCATTATATCCATTATATGGGATCTCTAGGACCATACACACTGGGTGCATTATATCCATTATATGGGATCTCTAGGACCATACACACTGGGGGTGCATTATATCCATTATATGGGATCTCTAGGACCATACACACTGGGTGCATTATATCCATTATATGGGATCTCTAGGACCATACACACTGGGTGCATTATATCCATTATATGGGATCTCTAGGGCCATACACACTGGGGGGGCATTATATCCATTATATGGGATCTCTAGGACCATACACACTGGGGGCATTATATCCATTATATGGGATCTCTAGGACCATACACACTGGGTGCATTATATCCATTATATGGGATCTCTAGGACCATACACACTGGGGGCATTATATCCATTATATGGGATCTCTAGGACCATACACACTGGGTGCATTATATCCATTATATGGGATCTCTAGGACCATACACACTGGGTGCATTATATCCATTATATGGGATCTCTAGGACCATACACACTGGGGGCATTATATCCATTATATGGGATCTCTAATGTATATTGTCAGCGTGTCGTACCTCAGATACTGTATAATGGTATATTGTTGTGCCATTTAAACACTTTCTTCATTTTGTTGCAGGTTTTGGAGTCTCCCCAGAGGATGACTGACACCTTCCACAAGTCTCAGGTGAGTGTGTGCTCAGCATACGCCATGGTCTCACTGTTTCTCAGAGCAAGGACTGCCATATGAGACTCGGGCAGTGTTTCTCCACACAGTCCTCAAGACACACCAACAGTTTAGTTCAATAATGTCGCAATGGCCCCAAACCCAATGGAGCAGTACCATTTGGTGCCCTTTGGATTGCAGAATCTGGTCAATTCAGTGTTTAACAACGTCCTCATTTTGCAGGACATGAAATGACCCTGAACTTGGTTGGGATTTCAGGCCGACCAAATGCTGCTTTGTGTTTAGAATGGTTAAAGGGACCCTCGAGTCACCAGAACGACTACAGCTTAATTTATGGACTACAGCTTAATGCAGGGCTCGACAAATCTCAGGCCCAACTAAAATTTTTATCCTGTTGCCTGGGATTTGTCCGCTTTTATCTAAAACACTCGGCTGTGCAAATAATGGAGCCGGCCGTCCACCCGCAGGGAGACGCAATATGCAGTAATTCCCGGCCCCGGCATCACAGGGAGCAACGATGAGCTGCATGGTAGATTACTGCTTCTTCTCACAAAGGAAGAGAGAGCAGCCCCACTGGACCCCAGGGAGAAATCCACTCAGCTCTCCTAAAGGTAGGCTGGGTGGACTAAAAAAAAAAAAAAAAAATTCAGGAGTGTTTGAGAAAGTGTATGAGTGTTTGAGAAAGTGTATGAGTGTTTGAGAAAGTGTATGAGTGTTTGAGAAAGTGTATGAGTGTTTGAGAAAGTGTATGAGTGTTTGAGAAAGTGTATGAGTGTTTGAGAAAGTGTATGAGTGTTTGAGAAAGTGTATGAGTGTTTGAGAAAGTGTATGAGCCCCTGTCGGTGTGTGTGTGTGTGTGTGGATGCCCCTGTCGGTGTGTGTGTGTGTGTGTGTGGATGCCCCTGTCGGTGTGTGTGTGTGTGTCTGTTTAGGTACCTGCTCCCCTCCGATCAGATGATTGGTGTTCTTACTCACCTTTTTTTCCCACGCCTTGCAGGTTTAGCCGTCTTAGTAGGCAGTCTTTTCTCTGACAGTGCAGCGTGTACATTGAAAAGGCTGCATTATTAAAAACACCTAATCTTGGCAAAAAATAAAGCCCCATTATTTTTTGCATAGATTAGGTGTTTTTAATAAAACTAACACAATTGTTCAGCACTAAAATAACTGTTTAGTAGATAAGTGAGTGCGCTGGATTTTCATTTTTACTAAACACATTTTTCAAGCCCTGGCTTACAGTATGGACTATAACTTAGTGTATAGCTTACAGTACGGACTACAGCTTACTGTATAGCTTAATGTATGGACTACAGCTTAGTGTATAGCTTAATGTGTAGACTACAGCTTAATGTATATACTGTAGCTTAATGTATGGACTGTAGCTTAATGTATGGACTGTAGCTTAATGTATGGACTGTAGCTTAATGTATGGACTGTAGCTTAATGTATGGACTGTAGCTTAATGTATGGACTGTAGCTTAATGTATGGACTACAGCTTAGTGTATAGCTTGATGTATAGACTGTAGCTTAATGTATAGACTGTAGCTTAATGTATAGACTGTAGCTTAATGTATAGACTGTAGCTTAATGTTTAGACTGTAGCTTAATGTTTAGACTGTAGCTTAATGTATATACTGTAGCTTATAGTAAATACTGTAGCTTATAGTAAATACTGTAGCTTATAGTAAATACTGTAGCTTAATGTATAGACTGTAGCTTAATGTATAGACTGTAGCTTAATGTATAGACTGTAGCTTAATGTATATACTGTAGCTTAATGTTTAGACTACAGCGTAATGTATATACTGTAGCTTAATGTTTAGACTGTAGCTTAATGTTTAGACTACAGCTCAATGTATAGCTTAATGTATATACTGTAGCTTAATGTATGGACTACAGCTTAGTGTATAGCTTAATGTATGGACTACAGCTTAGTGTATAGCTTAATGTATGGACTACAGCTTAGTGTATAGCTTAATGTGTAGACTACAGCTTAAAGGACCACTCTAGTGCCAGGAAAGCGTACTCGTTTTCCTGGCACTAGAGTGCCCTGAGGGTGCCCCCACCCTCAGGGACCCCCTCCCGCCCGGCTCTGGAAAGGGGAAAGGGGTAAAAACTTACCTTTTTCCAGCGCTTAGCGGAGAGATCTCCTCCTGCTCTCCTCCTCCGATCCTCCTCTTCTCCTCCCCGTCGGCTGAATGCGCACGCGCGGCAAGAGCTGCGCGCGCATTCAGCCGGTCACATAGGAAAGCATTCACAATGCTTTCCTATGGACGCTGGCGTGCTCTCACTGTGAAAATCACAGTGAGAAGCACGCAAGCGCCTCTAGCGGCTGTCAATGAGACAGCCACTAGAGGACATAGGGGGAAGGCTTAACCCATTCATAAACATAGCAGTTTCTCTGAAACTGCTATGTTTCTGAAAAAATGGGTTAACCCTAGAAGGACCTGGCACCCAGACCACTTCATTAAGCTGAAGTGGTCTGGGTGCCTAGAGTGGTCCTTTAATGTATATACTGTAGCTTAATGTATATACTGTAGCTTAATGTTTAGCTTAATGTTTAAACTACAGCTTAATGTATATACTGTAGCTTAATTTGTAGATTACAGCTTAATGTATATATTGTAGCTTAATTTGTAGATTACAGCTTAATGTATATACTGTAGCTTAATGTATGGACTACAGCTTAGTGTATAGTTTGATGTAAAGACTACAGCGTAATGTATATACTGTAGCTTAATGTTTAGCTTAATGTTTAGCTTAATGTTTAGCTTAATGTTTAGCTTAATGTTTAAACTACAGCTTAATATATACTGTAGCTTAATTTGTAGATTACAGCTTAATGTACATACTGTAGCTTAATGTACATACTGTAGCTTAATGTACATACTGTAGCTTAATGTATGAACTACAGCTTAATGTATATACTGTAGCTTAATGTATATACTGTAGCTTAATGTATATACTGTAGCTTAATGTATATACTGTAGCTTAATGTATATACTGTAGCTTAATTTGTAGATTACAGCTTAATGTATATATTGTAGCTTAATTTGTAGATTACAGCTTAATGTATATATTGTAGCTTAATTTGTAGATTACAGCTTAATGTATATATTGTAGCTTAATGTATGGACTACAGCTTAGTGTATAGCTTAATGTGTAGACTACAGCTTGATGTATGGACTACAGCTTAGTGTATAGTTTGATGTAAAGACTACAGCGTAATGTATATACTGTAGCTTAATGTTTAGCTTAATGTTTAGCTTAATGTTTAAACTACAGCTTAATATATATACTGTAGCTTAATTTGTAGATTACAGCTTCATGTACATACTGTAGCTTAATGTATGGACTACAGCTTAATGTATATACTGTAGCTTAATGTATGGACTACAGCTTAATGTGTATATACTGTAGCTTATAGTAAAGACTGTAGCTTAATGTATATACTGTAGCTTAATGTATAGACTACAGCTTAATGTATGGACTACAGCTTAGTGTATAGCTTGATGTATATACTGAAGCTTAATGTATATACTGAAGCTTAATGTATATACTGTAGCTTATAGTAAAGACTGTAGCTTATAGTAAAGACTGTAGCTTAATGTTTAGACTGTAGCTTAATATTTAGACTGTAGCTTAATGTTTAGACTGTAGCTTAGTGTATAGACTGTAGCTTAGTGTATAGACTGTAGCTTAGTGTATAGACTGTAGCTTAGTGTATAGACTGTAGCTTAGTGTATAGACTGTAGCTTAGTGTATAGACTGTAGCTTAGTGTATAGACTGTAGCTTAGTGTATAGACTGTAGCTTAATGTTTAGACTGTAGCTTAATGTTTAGACTGTAGCTTAATGTTTAGACTGTAGATTAATGTTTAGACTGTAGCTTAATGTTTAGACTGTAGCTTATAGTAAATACTGTAGCTTAGTGTATAGACTGTAGCTTAATGTTTATACTGTAGCTTAATGTTTATACTGTAGCTTAATGTTTATACTGTAGCTTAATGTTTATACTGTAGCTTAATGTTTAGACTACAGCTTAATGTATATACTGTAGCTTAGTGTATGGACTGTAGCTTAGTGTATGGACTGTAGCTTAGTGTATGGACTGTAGCTTAGTGTATGGACTGTAGCTTAGTGTATGGACTGTAGCTTAGTGTATGGACTGTAGCTTAGTGTATGGACTGTAGCTTAGTGTATGGACTGTAGCTTAGTGTATGGACTGTAGCTTAGTGTATGGACTGTAGCTTAGTGTATGGACTGTAGCTTAGTGTATGGACTGTAGCTTAGTGTATGGACTGTAGCTTAGTGTATGGACTGTAGCTTAGTGTATAGCTTGATGTAAAGACTACAGCTTAATGTATGGACTACAGCTTAATGTATATACTGTAGCTTAATTTGTAGATTACAGCTTAATGTATATATTGTAGCTTAATTTGTAGATTACAGCTTAATGTATATACTGTAGCTTAATGTATAGACTACAGCTTAATGTATATACTGTAGCTTAATGTATGGACTACAGCTTAGTGTATAGCTTGATGTATAGACTGTAGCTTATAGTAAAGACTGTAGCTTATAGTAAAGACTGTAGCTTATAGTAAAGACTGTAGCTTATAGTAAAGACTGTAGCTTATAGTAAAGACTGTAGCTTAATGTATAGACTGTAGCTTATAGTAAAGACTGTAGCTTATAGTAAAGACTGTAGCTTATAGTAAAGACTGTAGCTTATAGTAAAGACTGTAGCTTATAGTAAAGACTGTAGCTTATAGTAAAGACTGTAGCTTATAGTAAAGACTGTAGCTTATAGTAAAGACTGTAGCTTATAGTAAAGACTGTAGCTTATAGTAAAGACTGTAGCTTATAGTAAAGACTGTAGCTTATAGTAAAGACTGTAGCTTATAGTAAAGACTGTAGCTTATAGTAAAGACTGTAGCTTATAGTAAAGACTGTAGCTTATAGTAAAGACTGTAGCTTATAGTAAAGACTGTAGCTTATAGTAAAGACTGTAGCTTATAGTAAAGACTGTAGCTTATAGTAAAGACTGTAGCTTATAGTAAAGACTGTAGCTTATAGTAAAGACTGTAGCTTATAGTAAAGACTGTAGCTTATAGTAAAGACTGTAGCTTATAGTAAAGACTGTAGCTTATAGTAAAGACTGTAGCTTATAGTAAAGACTGTAGCTTATAGTAAAGACTGTAGCTTATAGTAAAGACTGTAGCTTATAGTAAAGACTGTAGCTTATAGTAAAGACTGTAGCTTATAGTAAAGACTGTAGCTTATAGTAAAGACTGTAGCTTATAGTAAAGACTGTAGCTTATAGTAAAGACTGTAGCTTATAGTAAAGACTGTAGCTTATAGTAAAGACTGTAGCTTATAGTAAAGACTGTAGCTTATAGTAAAGACTGTAGCTTATAGTAAAGACTGTAGCTTATAGTAAAGACTGTAGCTTATAGTAAAGACTGTAGCTTATAGTAAAGACTGTAGCTTATAGTAAAGACTGTAGCTTATAGTAAAGACTGTAGCTTATAGTAAAGACTGTAGCTTATAGTAAAGACTGTAGCTTATAGTAAAGACTGTAGCTTATAGTAAAGACTGTAGCTTATAGTAAAGACTGTAGCTTATAGTAAAGACTGTAGCTTATAGTAAAGACTGTAGCTTATAGTAAAGACTGTAGCTTATAGTAAAGACTGTAGCTTATAGTAAAGACTGTAGCTTATAGTAAAGACTGTAGCTTATAGTAAAGACTGTAGCTTATAGTAAAGACTGTAGCTTATAGTAAAGACTGTAGCTTATAGTAAAGACTGTAGCTTATAGTAAAGACTGTAGCTTATAGTAAAGACTGTAGCTTATAGTAAAGACTGTAGCTTATAGTAAAGACTGTAGCTTATAGTAAAGACTGTAGCTTATAGTAAAGACTGTAGCTTATAGTAAAGACTGTAGCTTATAGTAAAGACTGTAGCTTATAGTAAAGACTGTAGCTTATAGTAAAGACTGTAGCTTATAGTAAAGACTGTAGCTTATAGTAAAGACTGTAGCTTATAGTAAAGACTGTAGCTTATAGTAAAGACTGTAGCTTATAGTAAAGACTGTAGCTTATAGTAAAGACTGTAGCTTATAGTAAAGACTGTAGCTTATAGTAAAGACTGTAGCTTATAGTAAAGACTGTAGCTTATAGTAAAGACTGTAGCTTATAGTAAAGACTGTAGCTTATAGTAAAGACTGTAGCTTATAGTAAAGACTGTAGCTTATAGTAAAGACTGTAGCTTATAGTAAAGACTGTAGCTTATAGTAAAGACTGTAGCTTATAGTAAAGACTGTAGCTTATAGTAAAGACTGTAGCTTATAGTAAAGACTGTAGCTTATAGTAAAGACTGTAGCTTATAGTAAAGACTGTAGCTTATAGTAAAGACTGTAGCTTATAGTAAAGACTGTAGCTTATAGTAAAGACTGTAGCTTATAGTAAAGACTGTAGCTTATAGTAAAGACTGTAGCTTATAGTAAAGACTGTAGCTTATAGTAAAGACTGTAGCTTATAGTAAAGACTGTAGCTTATAGTAAAGACTGTAGCTTATAGTAAAGACTGTAGCTTATAGTAAAGACTGTAGCTTATAGTAAAGACTGTAGCTTATAGTAAAGACTGTAGCTTATAGTAAAGACTGTAGCTTATAGTAAAGACTGTAGCTTATAGTAAAGACTGTAGCTTATAGTAAAGACTGTAGCTTATAGTAAAGACTGTAGCTTATAGTAAAGACTGTAGCTTATAGTAAAGACTGTAGCTTATAGTAAAGACTGTAGCTTATAGTAAAGACTGTAGCTTATAGTAAAGACTGTAGCTTATAGTAAAGACTGTAGCTTATAGTAAAGACTGTAGCTTATAGTAAAGACTGTAGCTTATAGTAAAGACTGTAGCTTATAGTAAAGACTGTAGCTTATAGTAAAGACTGTAGCTTATAGTAAAGACTGTAGCTTATAGTAAAGACTGTAGCTTATAGTAAAGACTGTAGCTTATAGTAAAGACTGTAGCTTATAGTAAAGACTGTAGCTTATAGTAAAGACTGTAGCTTATAGTAAAGACTGTAGCTTATAGTAAAGACTGTAGCTTATAGTAAAGACTGTAGCTTATAGTAAAGACTGTAGCTTATAGTAAAGACTGTAGCTTATAGTAAAGACTGTAGCTTATAGTAAAGACTGTAGCTTATAGTAAAGACTGTAGCTTATAGTAAAGACTGTAGCTTATAGTAAAGACTGTAGCTTATAGTAAAGACTGTAGCTTATAGTAAAGACTGTAGCTTATAGTAAAGACTGTAGCTTATAGTAAAGACTGTAGCTTATAGTAAAGACTGTAGCTTATAGTAAAGACTGTAGCTTATAGTAAAGACTGTAGCTTATAGTAAAGACTGTAGCTTAATGTATAGACTGTAGCTCAATGTGTGGACAGTAGCTTAGTATGTGGACTACAGGTCAATGTAGATGTTTTGCTGTCTATAGTCCATCCCTGTAGGTATTTTGATGTAAACAGTTTATCAGAGAGAATGCAGTGTTTACATTGCTGCCTAGTTACACCTCCAGTTACAGTCACTCAGACGGCCACTAGAGGTGCTTCCTGGGTCAGTACTGCCCAGTTTGCATCATTGACGTTCAGCGTCTCTGCATGAGGAGATGCTGATTAGTGCAGCGTAGCGTTTTGTCTTGCTTGCGAAATAGACTCCCAATGCTTTCCTTTGGGGGTTATCCCGCTACCCCTTAAAGCCTCCATTCATGGGCTTCTGGTGGGGGGATATTAAAACAGAGGTTTGGATATGCTACTGCCCATCCCCCAAACGTTAAGGCCACCCCCCCCCCCCATGCCGCAGTAAAATATGCCTACCTTCCCTAACCTTATAATGGTGAGTGAGTACAAGAAATCGAATACCTGCAAAAATAAATCATACATTCAGAGGAAATCTTTCTTATTAAGTCTTCTTTTTCACCAGTAATAGAAAAAGGCCAAATAAAAATCTATAATTATTATTATTTATATAGTGGCAACAAATTCCGTAGCGCTGTACAATAGGTGGACTAACAGACTTGTTTATAATGAACTGATGCTAGTATTAAAATAAAGTCCCAAACTGAAAACAAATATAAGTGACAAAACAAAATACGAACTGAACTGCAAACAAAGAAGTGAGCCATGTGAGCCATGTGAGGGCTCTGTGCCGACTGACATTTAATGGTGGGATAAGCCTTCCAGACTTTCCCACACAGTGTATGTTTACATTGTAAGCCAAGCAATCCGAGCGCTGTGACCGCTACGTTATGGAAATAGTGCTTGTGGAATTTGTCCATTTTCACTGGATTTTATCCATCCGGATAAAACCCTTTGGTTTCTGTCTAGGATTTCTGCAGGTTCTGACTTGTGGTGTGCCCTGAGGACAGAGATCCACTATGCTACATATGTATGTGTGACAAAAGGAAGAGGTCATAATGCAGTTCTGTAGATTACTTTGTCACATTATGCGGTGTCTCTGTATTGACTACCTCTGTGGTGTAAACCCATCCTTTGTTCTCTCTCACAGCAACCATGTCCGGTACCATGACTGAAAATAACCCGGTGTCGGCACTCACACTGAGCCTCATCTCATCTCACAATGACCTCCTGTCCCCCAAGAGCCGGCAGATCTATGCCCATACTGACCTGCAGAGTGCCATGGGACTAGTTAGTGCAGAGCTGGGCAACGGAACTCCTTCTGACCGAACCAACCCAAAGTGGTTGAAAGAAGGCCAAAACCAGCTACGCAAGGCGGCTGAGAATGGGAAAGAAGATCAGAACTGCAACCCTGATCCAGAGAGCAGCAATAAGGACTGGGCCAACCAGAACCAGGAGAAGGAGGGGAAACAAACAGAGCTTGGAGATCTAGAGGTGTCGACCCTCAACTCAGTCAACCTGAGCAGCATGCTAAGCTCTCCACTGCTTATTCAGGAACAGGACAGAGAAGATGAGGAGGATGAGGATTTGACCCCAGCTCCGAGCGAGATCACTGACCCCATCACTACTGAGACATCAGAGCTGAGCTCAGACATTCTGGTGCTGGGCACACAGGAGAGCGGAAAAGACACAAATGAAGGTCCACGGGATGGGGTGCGCAGCGCCAGTCTGCTTTTCGGTATGAGGAACACAGCTGGCAGTGACGAAGATTCCAGCTGGGCAACGCTGTCCCAAGGAAGCCCATCCTATGGATCTCCTGATGACACAGGTGGGAAATGTGTCATGCTGTTTAATGCTGAGACTTTGGCTGTGGGTCTGTGTAATGTGTATTTATGTTTAGAGCACAGAATGTCCACTCGCCATTGGAAAGTGAAAATTTAGCTCTGGCGAGCTAGTGAATGTGCTCTGGACTCCAGGTTTGCAGTAGTGAGTAACTTTCAAGGACTCACTTTCGAATAATATCTAAATGCCTACTGCCCTCCTTGCCAGTTGACCCAGCTGGCTCTCTCATTGATATGATATTGTCTTCCTCTGTCCTTTCAGACTGCTTCTGGACACGTAACTCACTGGAAACAGACTCCGATTTGCCCTCTGGGTGGATGAGGGTGCAAGACACATCAGGAACATACTATTGGCATGTTCCCACTGGTACCACGCAGTGGGAACCCCCCTTAGAACTTTGCAATGGAGAGAACAATCCATATCCCCGCTGTATGGATCACACCCCCAGCGAAGATGCTGAGGTAAGTTATAATCACATGGGAGTAGCAGCGATATTAAATTTCTTGTTACCCCGCTCGCCCTGTAAATATTAATTTCATAGTAATATGTAGCCCATGATACAGCCCCCTCTCTATGATATTTATATTATAGCAGCATATAACCCATCTTATAGCCCCTCTGTGTGATTTCTATATCATAGCACATAGCCCATTGCACAGCTTCCCCTGTGTGCTAATATCGATATCATAGCATGTAGCCCATCGTACAGCCTCTCTATAGGATATCTATATCATAGCATGTAGCCCATCATAGACCCCCCTCTGGGTGATATCTATATCATAACACGTAGCCCATTGCACAGCTTCCCCCGTGTGCTAATATCAAAATCATAGCATGTAGCCCATCATAGACACCCTCTGTGTGATATCTATATCATAGCATGTAGGCCATTGTACAGCCCCTCTGTGTGATAACTGTGACGGACCGCTGGCACTCCGACTGAGTACCTCCACCAATCGATGCTCCTAGCGCTTGCCGAGCACTCCAACCGACACCATCAGCACTTCGGACCCCACTTCCAGCGATGCAGCTGCGCCGGGATCTCGCCGTCTCTCAACCACCCTGGATCCACGACCAGGATCCAGCTCCCAGTGGGTGAACCTCTCCTAAAACCAGAGAGCGTAGCAGGAACAAATCAAGCTCTTACAAGAGCTTACTCTGGGGAGTAAGTGATTATAGCAATCCCCAGAGTGTAGGTATCCCTTCCCCCAAGCATGAGCCAAGGCTTCAAGAAAGGTGAAAGTAGGTCTGGTTTATTGAGGGCTACCTGCCCGGTATTTATGCAAGTGTCCACCAGGTGACCTGATGGAACAATGGAACACATATTGGATATTAGCCAATCACAGACAATACAAACAAAACATTCCCACAGTGACATCACAATCCCTCCTCTCTATCCTGGAGATAATTGGGAAGTAATCAAATTATCTCCCAGGACAGAGGCAAGACTCCATTAACCACATGGTTACAAAAAGACATAAAATTACACAATGTTACAATTACTACATAAAACATATACATGCAACATATCCCCAGATAGCTTAGATCTGAGCGCACATTATTACCGAATGGCGCTCAGATCACATACATACAGTTCAATCGCCATGGAGCCAAAGTCTTTTCCATAGTCTTTCGTTACACGAATAGGCTCCATGGCATTGCTATCTGGGGTAGCACTACTCACATACTGAAAGTCCCGAACGCCCCGGCAGAAATACACAATTAAACCTTTCTGCAGGGTAAAATACAGCTATCAGCACAGGGGCCATAGTCGGAAGGCAAGAGGCTAGCCAGTAGTCCCCTCCAGGCACAAGTGGCGAAGGGCACTTCGTCACAATATCTATATCATAGCATGTAGCCCATCGTACAGCCCCTCTGTGTGATATCTATATCATAGCATGTAGCCCATCGTACAGCCCCCTCTGTGTGATATCTATATCATAGCAAGTAGTCCATTATAGACCCCCTCTTTGTGATATCATAGCACGTAGCCCATCATAGAGCCCCCTCTGTGTGATATCTATATCATAGCATGTAGCCCATCGTACAGCCCCTCTGTGTGATATCTATATCATAGCATGTAGCCCATCGTACAGCCGCCTCTGTGTGATATCTATATCATAGCATGTAGTCCATTATAGACCCCCTCTTTGTGATATCATAGTATGTAGCCCATCATAGAACCCCCTCTGTGTGATATCTATATCATAGTATGTATCATACTATATGGTATCTATATCATAGTATGTAGCCCATCATAGAGCCCCCTCTGTGTGATATCTATATCATAGCATGTAGCCCATCATAGAGCCCCCTCTGTGTGATATCTATATGGTAGCCCATCTGTGTGATAATACCTAAATCATAGTGTAGTCATCATGCAGCTGCCCCCTCCCTATCCCGGTGATATGTATATGATCGCAGACCCCCTCTGTGTGATAATATATAATTGCGGCATGTACAGTGTTTTAATGTCCGTATTGTTTCTTTGTGCGAGTGACCATTGTTTTTTTGTTTTGAGCTGATCTGTTCCATGTGACTTGAACTGATATCGGTAATTTTTTCTTTTTTCCTAAGGTGCTATTACAGGAGGATCTGTCTGATGTCGGCCAGAACGAGGTGGAAGATGCTAGTTACCATTTTAATGCATTCTGCATGAGGTGAGTTAGTCTGCTCTGTAACTAGCACCAGGTATCATACACTGTCCCCTCCTGTGAGAATCAATGCCCTCTACACTAATTTAGAAACTGCGGTGCTATATTACACAGCATGCCTAGGGGGTTTATAGACACTCACACTATAATAATGAACGAAAAGAGAAAAAAAACGTGTGATTCACCATAAAGTGATGATAATAACAATTAATACAAACTGGGTATCATAGATGTATTCAATATGAACATCTATAGAAGAAATATAAAAATATATAGTGTAATATGGTTAACACATATAGAAGGTGGGGGTGGTAGAGAACTCACAAAATCAAGATGAATTCAGGCGTATCTCCCCTAATAGGGAATAATAGCGATGGAATGAACTTCCAGCGATGTAGCTCCTGATGGAGAATGATTGGTATTCTTTGCTCACTCAAAGTAAAGGAAGAGAAATGATGGTGCAGATTGTATAAAAAGTGTTACAATTTATTACAAATATTGCACTTACAATGTTGCAAATAAAAGACAGCTTGTCTGCACACCAAGGTGGTCTCCATGCAAATCAGCCAATAGGATCACAGCAGGAAATAGCAGACAGTTACAGCAGTCAAAATAAAATAAATAAAATAAAAGTTCATATGAACTAGATGAACAGGTCCAACGCGTTTCGTCCTTCTTGGACTTCCTCAGGGATGTGAGATGATACTCCAAAGGGAGTTCTTCTTATATGACCGCCGGAAATTGAAGAAACCGCTTACAGGTGATGGCGTGCGTTCCACTCTGGAACGCATTCGGTACTTCCGGGTAACGTCATTTCCGCTCTTGCGGACAGAATGCAAAACTTTCTGTCGGATGTTTCGTCAGAACAGTATTACAAAAATGCATGCGAGGAATATATACACAATATTCTAATACAACGTATTTCATAAGTATTGGGCATTTTAACATCTTTGGATTACTTAAAATAAAGACTGATCGATATTAATATACTTTCAAGGTGAATTTGGGAATATATAGATTTAAAGAAAATTATGCAGAGACATTTTATATGCAAATAATTTTGCTAGTTTATATAAAGAAAAATGTGCATAAAGAATTACAGGGAATGCATATATATACACACATTACATGTATATACTTGTATATACATAAATTCTCCAAAAGGAGGTATATATACCTGCATACAAAATGGTATTTGCATAGAAAAATCTTTATCCATAAAAAAAAATATATATATATATATATATATTATATGGAAAAATATCCTTATCTATAAAAAGGGGGGGAAAGGGAGAAAAAATATGTATTGGCTTATAAAGAAAAAAGAAACATTATCATGCCCAACACTTGTACAGAAGACATGAAAAATTATTCATAATACATCAATATTTCAAAAGAAATAGATAATCTATCTGTAAATAGAGAACAAGTGTTAGTTGCATCCTTCAGATATATCAAAAAAATAATAAAATAAAATAAAATGAAAAAATAAATAAAAATAAAATGAAAAAATATAAAAGAAATTAATTAAAATAAATAAAAAAAATTAAATAAGTCCAGCTAGATCTATTTCTTGATTTAGGCCATATTTTAAAGTCTTCAAATTAAAAATCCATTGAGCCTCTTTTGTATTAAGCGTAGTTATGTTTCCTCCTCTCCAATGTTTTTCTATTTTATCTATCCCGATTGCCAGAAAAGTATTCCACTGAAAATGTGGACAATAAGTGCAGTGTTTTGATACACTATGATCTAGTTTTTTATTTCTTATATTTTGAAAATGTTCCAATAATCTGACATGGAGTTTTCGAATGGTTCGACCAATATATTGTGCTCCACAACCACATTGCAATAAGTAAATTACATGGGTGGTGGAACACTGAATACATGTTTTGATATGGTATGTTTGTTGTGTATATGTACCCACAAATGTGTTGGTATTCTTTTTTTGATAGGTACACGTGGAACATTTTCCACATCGGTAAAAGCCTTGTAATATTTTGTTAGAAAAAAATCTGTGTGGGCAATGTTGGGTTGGTTTTAACTGCAGGGAGTATACTTGGGGCCAATTTATTTTTTAGGATGTCAGCCTTTTTATAAATTATGGTTGGTTTATTAGGTAAAATATTGTTCAGAAAATTGTCTTTTTTCAATGTGCCAATGGCGATTGATAATATTTTTTATTATATTTTTGATCTCTCTAGCGTGGGAGTGGTACTTGGTTACGAAAGCATAATCAAACTTATTTCCATTTTTATTTTTGTTTTTTGAATCTTTTGAATATTTTAAAGTGTTGACATTTGATTTAGCAAGTAGTTTTTCACGATCTATATTAATTAAAGCCAGTTCTGATTCCTCAATCATTTTGAGATCATATCCTTTTTCTATATATCTCTTTTTTATGATTTGTGATTGGGTTTTAAAAGTGTCTATATCTGAACAATTACGTCGTAGACGTGTGAATTGTCCTTTTGGGACATTTTTTAACCACGTTGAATGGTGAGAACTTGAATAATCAATAGCAGTGTTACAATCCGTATTTTTAAAAAAAGTTTTAGTTTTCAAAATGTTATCTTCTATATAGATCGTGAGATTAAGAAAATCTATATGTGTGGTATGACAGGTAGAGGTGAAACTTAAGTTATATTCATTATGGTTAATATATGAAATGAAATTGTCCAAACTGGTCTGATCTCCCTCCCAGACAATAAAGACATCGTCTATGTAGCGTCGCCATAGGACAAGATTCCCCCCCAGCATCTGGCCCCAAGAGATATGGCTAGATTCCCAATGGGGATTAGCAAAGATGGGGGCGAATCTTGTCCCCATGGCGACACCACATAGCTGTAAAAAATATTGGTCATTGAACCAAAAAAAATTCTTAGTGAGGACAAAGTATATACAGTCAATCAAAGAGTCAATTTGTTTAGCCATAATGGAAGAGTGTTGGATTAACCATTCCTTAATTGCCCATAATCCTTTTTGGTGAGGAATACTAGTGTAGAGAGAGACTACATCTACTGAAGCCAA
The DNA here is from genome assembly GCF_036172605.1 of Pelobates fuscus. Lineage (NCBI taxonomy): Eukaryota > Metazoa > Chordata > Amphibia > Anura > Pelobatidae > Pelobates > Pelobates fuscus. The sequence continues at coordinate 495,044,737 of NC_086317.1, read as the reverse complement.
AATATAATTGGTTTTCCTTTCTACCGTTTGTAGATCTTTTAGAAGATCTAAACAGTATCTTTAATGTATGAAGGTATCTTTGATACATACGGTTGTAAAAATAAATCTACATAGGCTGATTGCAAGAGAGAGAATCTATACCGCTTATGATGGGGCGACCTGGAGGATGTGTCAGGGATTTATGTATCTTGGGCAAGAAATAAAAAACATGCAGTTTTGCAATATGGGCTATATAAAAAATGATATTCATCTGTATTAATTATATTGTTTTCTAGTCCTAATTTAAGAAGATTTTTAAGTTCTTTCAGAAAAGGATCCGTAGGATCCCTATCCAAGATTTGATAAGTGTTTTTATCATTTAGGATTCTATACGATTCCTCCATATAATAGGTTTTAGACAAAACTACCGTGCCCCCTCCCTTGTCGCTTCTTTAATAACCATCTCATGATTATTTTGCAGTAACTGTAATGGTTTTCTTTCTGCCTTGGTAAGATTACATGGTAGATATTTATTTTTATTTGGGATTTTTTTGGTAAGTTTATCAAAATCTTCCTGTACAGATTCATTGAAAACCTCCAAATATTTGTTGCGGTCTGACCATGGATAAAAATTGGATCTTTGCTTCAGATCAGAATGTTGTATAGACGTGCCAGAATTAATAGAAGTATCTACATTATTTGAGTAGAGATTTTCAGAGACAGTTTTTTCTTTAAAAGAATTCTCATATCTGATTCTCTCAAAGAACCTCTTTCTGGTTAGTTTTTTGAGAAAGGACTGGTTATCCAAAAAAAGTTGAAAAGCATGCAATTTATTGCTAGGAGCAAATTTTAAGCATTTTCGTAATAACGACAATTGATCTTTATTTAAAGGGATACCGGATAGGTTAAAAATTCCTTCTGAATCAGTCAATGTTGTCTGTGGGGTAGAGCCGAATGTGATATTTCTTCCTGATCCTCTACTTCTATATGAGGTTGTTTTTTATAGGAGATCTCAGACTCGCAAATCGGTTCTGAGTAGGGATAGAATACGGAGGACGTTGTCCTGTTTGGTCTGGCTCCTTCTCTAAAAAATCTCCCTTATGTTTATATAGAGAGATCAAAAATATAATCAATCGCCATTGGCACATTTTGAAAAAAAGACAATTTTCTGAACAATATTTTACCTAATAAACCAACCATAATTTATAAAAAGGCTGACAACCTAAAAAATAAATTGGCCCCAAGTATACTCCCTGCAGTTAAAACCATCCCAACATTGCCCACACAGATTTTTTTCTAACAAAATATTACAAGGCTTTTACCGATGTGGAAAATGTTCCACGTGTACCTATCAAAAAAAGAATACCAACACATTTGTGGGTACATATACACAACAAACATACCATATCAAAACATGTATTCAGTGTTCCACCACCCATGTAATTTACTTATTGCAATGTGGTTGTGGAGCACAATATATTGGTCGAACCATTCGAAAACTCCATGTCAGATTATTGGAACATTTTCAAAATATAAGAAATAAAAAACTAGATCATAGTGTATCAAAACACTGCACTTATTGTCCACATTTTCAGTGGAATACTTTTCTGGCAATCGGGATAGATAAAATAGAAAAACATTGGAGAGGAGGAAACATAACTACGCTTAATACAAAAGAGGCTCAATGGATTTTTAATTTGAAGACTTTAAAATATGGCCTAAATCAAGAAATAGATCTAGCTGGACTTATTTAATTTTTATTATTTTTTATTTTATTTTATTTTATTTATAGCATTATGGGAGAAAGCGGCCATTTATATACAGAGCATTGTGGGAGAAAGCTGCCATTTATATACAGAGCATTGTGGGAGAAAGCTGCCATTTATATACAGTGCATTGTGGGAGAAAGCTGCCATTTATATACAGAGCATTGTGGGAGAAAGCTGGCATTTATATACATTGCATTATGGGAGAAAGCTGGCATTTATATACAGTGCATTATGGGAGAAAGCTGCCATTTATATACAGAGCATTGTGGGAGAAAGCTGGCATTTATATACAGAGCATTGTGGGAGAAAGCTGGCATTTATATACAGAGCATTGTGGGAGAAAGCTGGCATTTATATACAGAGCATTGTGGGAGAAAGCTGCCATTTATATACAGAGCATTGTGGGAGAAAGCGGCCATTTATATACAGAGCATTATGGGAGAAAGCTGCCATTTATATACAGAGCATTATGGGAGAAAGCTGCCATTTATATACAGAGCATTATGGGAGAAAGCTGCCATTTATATACAGAGCATTGTGGGAGAAAGCTGCCATTTATATACAGTGCATTATGGGAGAAAGCGGCCATTTATATACAGAGCATTGTGGGAGAAAGCTGCCATTTATATACAGTGCATTATGGGAGAAAGCGGCCATTTATATGCAGTGCATTATGGGAGAAAGCTGCCATTTATATACAGAGCATTATGGGAGAAAGCTGCCATTTATATACAGAGCATTGTGGGAGAAAGCGGCCATTTATATACAGAGCATTATGGGAGAAAGCTGCCATTTATATACATTGCATTATGGGAGAAAGCGGGCATTTATATACATTGCATTATGGGAGAAAGCGGGCATTTATATACAGAGCATTGTGGGAGAAAGCTGCCATTTATATACAGAGCATTGTGGGAGAAAGCGGCCATTTATATACAGAGCATTATGGGAGAAAGCTGCCATTTATATACAGAGCATTATGGGAGAAAGCTGCCATTTATATACAGAGCATTATGGGAGAAAGCTGCCATTTATATACAGAGCATTATGGGAGAAAGCTGCCATTTATATACAGAGCATTGTGGGAGAAAGCTGCCATTTATATACAGTGCATTATGGGAGAAAGCGGCCATTTATATACAGAGCATTGTGGGAGAAAGCTGCCATTTATATACAGTGCATTATGGGAGAAAGCGGCCATTTATATGCAGTGCATTATGGGAGAAAGCTGCCATTTATATACAGAGCATTATGGGAGAAAGCTGCCATTTATATACAGAGCATTATGGGAGAAAGCTGCCATTTATATACAGAGCATTATGGGAGAAAGCTGCCATTTATATACAGTGCATTATGGGAGTAAGCTGCCATTTATATGCAGTGCATTATGGGAGAAAGCTGCCATTTATATACAGTGCATTATGGGAGAAAGCTGCCATTTATATACAGAGCATTATGGGAGAAAGCTGCCATTTATATACAGTGCATTATGGGAGAAAGCTGCCATTTATATACAGTGCATTATGGGAGAAAGCTGCCATTTATATACAGTGCATTATGGGAGAAAGCTGCCATTTATATACAGAGCATTATGGGAGAAATGTGTGTAACGTTTCCATCTAGCAGTTTTCATATGATTTCTATTGCTATTAAATTACATTTTCTTTCTCAAAGTCCCATTTAGAAGCACAGAGGGAGACATTCAGCCACTATGGTGGTCCTTCCACGTTACACACATCTGTTTCTTTTAATCTTAAATAACTTCCCAGAATCCTCTAATTGCGGCATCTTTTCACAGCTCCACTCAGACCTCGGAGGAAGACAAGGAGTCTCTGTCAGTTACTGAACCTGGCTCACAGGTTAGTCTTACTACATGTTGGTGCTGTCTCTCCTGGTGTCCAGCCTGTGTGTTTGTTACTATTGTGATGGACTGCCTGCACCCCGACATGGTACCTCTGTCAATCATTGCTTCCTAGTACTTGCGAGTACTATAAGCACTGCACTGGAACACTGTTACGGACTGGATCCTGCACTAGAGTCTGCCCCAGTTTCCTGGAGGGGACTGCTTGCTCGCCTCCTGCCCTGTGATTATGGTCCCTGGGGGAGATGGCCCTTCAAGTACAATATTTGGGCATGATGGATTATGTATGACCTTACTGGCCCTTTAAGAACCATCTGGGGACACTGTGCAGTAGTTTTAAACTATACAACAGGGGACACATTATACAGTAATTATTTTTTATATAATCTGTATATGTTCTGCGGAATCTGCATTAAACTGTATCTTCCAAACTACTGAACGGATCTGGGTGAATTTTGGATATGTGGTTCACCCAGATCCCCTGGTTCTGAGGATATATTTATATGGGGTTATTGCATGTTTTGGTTCCCTGTGATATGTTTTATAAAACTGTATTCCTCTGCCTGTGATAATGAGATTACCCATTGTGTTCAATAATCCTATTACAGGCAGAGGGGAGGATTTTGTGTGGGAGTGTCTGTGTGTATTGTACAGATTGATTGGTTGTTTTGTCCCTTCCTGTGGGCGGACCTGTATTCTCAACAACTGTAATAAAAACCAGGCTGGGTGTGCCAGCCTCAGTTCCTGCTTAACCCTCAAAGTGAAGTGTCGTCTCATTATTGGGGAGGATTTATTGTATGCTGTTCCAGTTTGACTGCTAGGAGTGTAGACCTATTCGCATGGTTTTTCCTATTCGGCTGTATACAGCATTCCTATGCTTGAGAGAATTTATATGATTCTCCGGTTCGATGATTGTGGTGTCTGCCAGAGTGCTTGGAGTCCTCAGGAAACACTAGGAGCATCCTTTAACGGAGGTACCTAGTCGGGGTGCCAGGCGATCCGTTACATACACCATAACCACCGTAAATCCCATGAACTGCCGCAGCTTGGTTGGGGTCTCGCCGTCCTGTGGGGATATTTATGGGATAATAATTGTAAACAGAGAGAATTGCCCACGATTTCAATTCTCAGATCCCTAAGAACGTTATCGTTATAAGTGAAAATGTAAAACCATATACCGGTAATTAAAATTACAAATTTGTTAAAAAAAAATAGATATTTTTATATTCAAATGATAATAATATAAGTAACATGCATGATAATAATCAATGGAATTTTCAGTATAACATGAATATGCAATACAATATGGCAATAATCAATGAATATTCAGTATAAAACAATATGCAATACAAAGAAGGCAGTTTACTTCCTGGTTAGTACAACATTGAATCTACAGCTGTCAAGATAAGATTTACGATGGGCTTCAGAGAAAGGAATGTGATGTTTCACACACAGAGCTACAGTGTAGGGCAATGGAACTTAGCTAGCAGTTAGAAATAACCCTTGCAGTGCTGGCTAGACCTCCTAAGTAGTTAAGATCTACTCCTATGTAATTTAAATAAATAACATTTAACCAGTCATCAACCATTTCCTTGATTTTATCCAATGAGAGAAATCTACTATGTTATATTAGCTGATATTTTATTAATTTGTCTAAACAGATATTTTATCTTATTTTAGAGCCAATCAATACAGCTGGATAAATGGTCATGATATGCTAACGTGATATTAATCACACAAATACATTAATGGCTATATTAATCCCAGCTGCAGATGGGATGCTATAACCATATATATATATATATATTCTTTAATAATTACGATTTCTAAATATGAAATCTAATCACGATTTATCCAGTCATATATCATGCTATTAATTTTAATTAATTTAAATTAATTAAATGCCTGTATATTTACCAGTTATGTAGATATTTTCTCATCAGATATTCCCAGGTAGCTAAGTGGTTCTCTGCATGGAGTGTAAGAGTTTCTTGGTTACTCTGATCACCCGATTCTGCCTGGACCTCTCTGAATCTCCAGAGTGTTGTAATGTCTCTCTTCAATCTTTGAATCTCTGAATCTCTCTCTCTTCCCTTGTCTTAACTTTTTAAAGGGAAAAATTCCTTAGGTGATAGCCAATCACAAATGTGGGGTGTGGTTCCCTTCTAGGTAACCAATTTAATATTCAGACTCTAGATGGCAGTATTGTTCCACTAGACATACCTATCCAGGAGAGAGTTAACTTTTCCTGGTGGCTATTTTTGACGTCATTTACGTTATCTTTATGTATGCCCTAACTCAAATCTTCTGTCAGATCAAGAGGATTTCTTCAGACTATGCGTCTGCAAATTCTGCTATAATTCCTAAAATTGATAGTTTGTGAACTAAGTTTCACCTTAAACTATAATGGGACGTTGTACAATATCGAAAGTAAAATTTAATTATTTAATCCTCTGTCACCCAGGTCTGGGTTTAGAATTTATTCTTATTCCATTCGCAATTAGACAGTCTGTCCACCCCCATTCTCAATGTCTTATCTATTTGGTCGGGCAAAGCAGTCAGTTTTAGAGAAAGGATAGAACTTTTGTGTCTCTTTTGTTAGCTTGAAGATACAAAATGGAGTCTGGTCTGTTTAGCAATGACTTCAGAATATACACTTTGTATTTCTATCATAGCACAAAATGTCTGCCGATATAAATACCCTGACAGTCCTCCACCCACCCTGGACCCAAGACCAGGATCCAGCTTCCAGTATCTCCTAGTCCAGTATCTCCTAGTCCAGAGAGCATAACAGGAACAGCTCTTAGAAGAGCTAGTGATTATACTCAGGGAAGTATTGTGATTATACCAGTCCCCTGAGTGTAGTTCTCCAATCCCCAAACATGATCCAAGACTTCATGAAGGGGTAAAGCATCTCGTTTAATGGGAGTCACAGCTGGCCTTTTATGCAAGTCCCCACGCAAGGGAACACCCATGTGGACCTTGTGGGGGACAGGATGACAATTGCTACCAACCAATCAGAACAGTAATTAAATGTACGACACTCCCAATGCAAACATACAATCCCTCCCCTCTGCCTGTGAAATAATTTGATCAGATACTATATTAACCCAATTACCTCCAGGCAGAAAAAGCACATATTTAACAAAACCCCAAAACACGGCATATCCCCATAAATCATACAACCCCTGATATCCCTGATCTGGATGAACAACATATCCAAAAATCACCCAGATCAGAGCAGGGGTTCAGGAAATTCCTGGAAGTCTTATTTTTGACCCACCGTGCACATGGTCCCATGCCCAAAATAGTTCCAGAGAATTAGGACTGTCAGTCCCTCTGTCTGGAGTACAAAAGTACTTAACTCACATGAACAGAGCCTTTTAAAGTGCATTGGGCAAGGTATATTGCAGGGCCCATAGTCCTGAGGCAATAGGCTGGCCAGCAGGCCCCTCCAAGAACCCTTGACGAGGTTCAGTTTGTCACAGGGCCACAATCACAGGGTAGGAGGCTGGCAAACAGGCCCCTTCAAAAGCCAGTGACGAGGTTACTTTTGTCACAGCCGTCTCTCCCGGTGTCCAGCCTGTGTGTTCGGTGCAGTCTCTCCTGGTGTCCAGCCTGTGTGTTCGGTGCCGTCTCTCCTGGTGTCCAGCCTGTGTGTTCGGTGCCGTCTCTCCTGGTGTCCAGCCTGTGTGTTCGGTGCCGTCTCTCCTGGTGTCCAGCCTGTGTGTTCGGTGCCGTCTCTCCTGGTGTCCAGCCTGTGTGTTCGGTGCCTTCTCTCCTGGTGTCCAGCCTGTGTGTTCGGTGCCGTCTCTCCTGGTGTCCAGCCTGTGTGTTTGGTGCCGTCTCTCCTGGTGTCCAGCCTGTGTGTTTGGTGCCGTCTCTCCTGGTGTCCAGCCTGTGTGTTTGGTGCAGTCTCTCCTGGTGTCCAGCCTGTGTGTTTGGTGCCGTCTCTCCTGGTGTCCAGCCTGTGTGTTTGGTGCCGTCTCTCCTGGTGTCCAGCCTGTGTGTTTGGTGCCGTCTCTCCTGGTGTCCAGCCTGTGTGTTTGGTGCCGTCTCTCCTGGTGTCCAGCCTGTGTGTTTGGTGCCGTCTCTCCTGGTGTCCAGCCTGTGTGTTTGGTGCCGTCTCTCCTGGTGTCCAGCCTGTGTGTTTGGTGCCGTCTCTCCTGGTGTCCAGCCTGTGTGTTTGGTGCCGTCTCTCCTGGTGTCCAGCCTGTGTGTTTGGTGCCGTCTCTCCTGGTGTCCAGCCTGTGTGTTTGGTGCCGTCTCTCCTGGTGTCCAGCCTGTGTGTTTGGTGCCGTCTCTCCTGGTGTCCAGCCTGTGTGTTTGGTGCCGTCTCTCCTGGTGTCCAGCCTGTGTGTTTGGTGCCGTCTCTCCTGGTGTCCAGCCTGTGTGTTTGGTGCCGTCTCTCCTGGTGTCCAGCCTGTGTGTTTGGTGCCGTCTCTCCTGGTGTCCAGCCTGTGTGTTTGGTGCCGTCTCTCCTGGTGTCCAGCCTGTGTGTTTGGTGCCGTCTCTCCTGGTGTCCAGCCTGTGTGTTTGGTGCCGTCTCTCCTGGTGTCCAGCCTGTGTGTTTGGTGCCGTCTCTCCTGGTGTCCAGCCTGTGTGTTTGGTGCCGTTTCTCCAAGAGGGCCGCCACCTCGTGGTCTTTCATGCGAATAGCGGCCACCCAGACAAACAATTAGAACACTGTGGTTAGAATCGTTACCAAGTTTTAAAAGGTTTAACAAGCTTCCGGGTGGTCTCTGGTTCGTGCGTCTGTTCGGTTCCCGAACCACATAATCCGGATTGCGTGAACAGAGCCTTTGTAAATATTAACGCCAGGTCTATTGAAGGGGCCATAGTCCTGAGGCAGGAGGCTGGCAAGCAGGGGCATTTCTGCCAACATGAGTATCTAAAATGTTAATGTTTCTCACAGTGTGATGCCTCACACTTTCTGATTTTCACAAAACATTTTGTCTCTCTCAGAGTTTTCCCGTGCAATCTCTTGGTTGGGTTGAGATGACAGAAGAAGATTTGGCTCCTGGGAGAAGTAGTGTTGCTGTAAATAGCTGTATACGTCAACTGTCTCTCCATAACCAAAGCCTGACTGAGGTAAGATGCACTACTACCCAGCGGGAGCCCGCCACGCGCCCTGCTACCCAGCGGGAGCCCGCCACGCGCCCTGCTACCCAGCGGGAGCCCGCCACGCGCCCTGCTACCCAGCGGGAGCCCGCCACGCGCCCTGCTACCCAGCGGGAGCCCGCCACGCGTTACCACCCATATTTGTTTTTAACCTTGGGGAGTTCTTTAAACCCTATTATTAATCCCTATTATTAATCCCTAATAATAAATATCAGTCTCTCGGCCTGTCCGGATGATATTGGTTTAATTACCACAAAGTCATCAAATTCAGAGCTTGCCCTTATCGAAGCTCGCCCTTATCGAAGCTCTCACTTTCACTTGGACAGTCGTTCCAGGAGAGGGAATCAGGAAACCCTCCTAGCTGTCCCTTGACAGCCACTGTGTTTTACCCAGATTGATTCATAAAAGTGAATGGGGACAAGGGGAGTTATAAGTTAGTTATACCCACAGAGGGTCAAGAAACTCAAGGTGTTTCTCTTCCCATAACACCTTGAGTTTCTTACTGTAAAAAAACCCTCCACCCCACCAAAACAAACACTCCAATTTGTCCATATAATTCAAACATGTAATGACAAATGTCCCTTGTGAAATTTCCAGCCAAGCAAGAGAAACCCCTACCCTGCAACCCTGAGCCCATAACGGCTATCACTGCATATAGCTGGTAAATAATGGGTATATGCGGCTATCTCTGCATATAGCTGGTATATAATGGGTATATACGGCTATCACTGCATATAGCTGGTAAATAACGGGTATATACGGCTATCACTGGATATAGCTGGTATATAATGGGTATATACGGCTATCACTGCATATAGCTGGTAAATAACGGGTATATATGGCTATCACTGCATATAGCTGGTAAATAACGGGTATATACGGCTATCACTGCATATAGCTGGTAAATAACGGGTATATACGGCTATCACTGCATATAGCTGGTAAATAACGGGTATATACGGCTATCACTGCATATAGCTGGTAAATAACGGGTATATACGGCTATCACTGCATATAGCTGGTAAATAACGGGTATATACGGCTATCACTGCATATAGCTGGTAAATAATGGGTATATACGGCTATCACTGCATATAGCTGGTAAATAATGGGTATATACGGCTATCACTGCATATAGCTGGTAAATAATGGGTGTATATACGGCTATCACTGCATATAGCTGGTAAATAATGGGTATATACAGCTATCACTGCATATAGCTGGTAAATAACGGGTATATAAGGCTATCACTGGATAAAGCTGGTAAATAACGGGTATATAAGGCTATCACTGGATAAAGCTGGTAAATAACGGGTATATACGGCTATCACTGGATATAGCTGGTAAATAATGGGTATATACGGCTATCACTGCATATAGCTGGTAAATAATGGGTATATACGGCTATCACTGGATATAGCTGGTAAATAATGGGTATATACGGCTATCACTGCATATAGCTACTAAATAATGGGTATATACGGCTATCACTGAATCTAGCTGGTAAATAATGGGTATATACGGCTATCACTGGGTATAGCTGGTAAATAATGGGTATATACGGCTATCACTGGATATAGCTGGTAAATAATGGGTATATACGGCTATCACTGGATATAGCTGGTAAATAATGGGTATATACGGCTATCACTGCATATAGCTGGTAAATAATGGGTATATACGGCTATCACTGGATATAGCTGGTAAATAATGGGTATATACGGCTATCACTGCATATAGCTGGTAAATAATGGGTATATACGGCTATCACTGGATATAGCTGGTAAATAACGGGTATATACGGCTATCACTGGATATAGCTGGTAAATAATGGGTATATACGGCTATCACTGCATATAGCTGGTAAATAATGGGTATATACGGCTATCACTGCATATAGCTGGTAAATAACGGGTATATACGGCTATCACTGGATATAGCTGGTAAATAATGGGTATATACGGCTATCACTGCATATAGCTGGTAAATAATGGGTATATGCGGCTATCACTGGGTATAGCTACTAAATAATGGGTATATACACCTATCACTGGATATAGCTTGGGATAAGTAGGTATATGTGGTTTTAGCTAATATTTGTTGGGTGCATATGTGTATCACCGGATGTTGGTAAATGTTGGGTATGTATAGATATAACTTAGGATAAGTAGGTATAGATAGGACTGACTTGGAATATTTGCATGTGCTAGCTGAACACTGAAAGTCTGCTGTATTCTAAAATACATTGTATATTGACACCTTTTATTACCTGCACTTTGTGTTTCAGGGTCACAACATGTTGCTGGTTCTCGATCAAAGCTCACTGAAGCTGTATGACTCTTCAGGACATACCCTGCTCCATTCACAGCCAATCGTCAGCATTCGAGTCTGGGGAGTGGGGAGAGACGATGGCAGGTGAGATTGCAAGACTGTACCCATTGTGGTGGGTGAGGTTCCAAGACTGTACCCATTGTGCTGGGTGCGGTTCCAAGACACTGCCCATTGTGCTGGGTGCGGTTCCAAGACACTGCCCATTGTGCTGGGTGCGGTTCCAAGACACTGCCCATTGTGCTGGTTGCGGTTCCAAGACACTGCCCATTGTGCTGGTTGCGGTTCCAAGACACTGCCCATTGTGCTGGTTGCGGTTCCAAGACACTGCCCATTGTGCTGGTTGCGGTTCCAAGACACTGCCCATTGTGCTGGGTGCGGTTCCTAGACACTGCCCATTGTGCTGGGTGCGGTTCCAAGACTGTGCCCATTGTGGTGGGTGGGAGATTGCAAGGCTGTGCCTATTGTGGCAGAGGAAAGATTGCAAGGCTGTGCCTATTGTGGCAGAGGAAAGATTGCAAGGCTGTGCCTATTGTGGCAGGGGAAAGATTGCAATGTTGTGCTTATTGTGGCAGGTATGAGATTTCAAGGCTGTGCCCGTAGTGGCAGGTAGGAGATTTCCAGGCTGTGCCCGTAGTGGCAGGTATGAGATTTCCAGGCTGTGCCCGTAGTAGCAGGTATGAGATTGCAAGGCTGTGCCCGTTGTAGCAGGTATGAGATTGCAAGGCTGTGCCCGTTGTAGCAGGTGGGAGATTGCAAGGCTGTGCCTGTTGTGGGTGAGGATCCATGTTTTGCCCATTTTGAATATCGTAGAAGATGTGAGGTAATTGTGCCCATTGTGGTTGGGAGATGGTGGCAGGCACGACAGAAAGTTTGTGCTAGAGTGGTGGAGGTAGGTTCTGCTTTTGTGGTACTGTGTTGGGTGCAGATATGAGCTGTTCCCGTGTCCATGAAGTGATGATTGCAGGTGAGAGGTTTTGGTTGTGCCCCTTTGTGGAACGATAATGGCAGATGAGGGATATTGACTGTGCCCATTGTCTTGGAATGATGGCAGCTGAGAAATATTGTCTGTTCCTGTTGTTGTGGAGCCATGATGGCAGCTGAGAAATATTGTCTGTTCCTGTTGTCGTGGAGCCATGATGGCAGCTGAGAAATATTGTCTGTTCCTGTTGTCGTGTTGTTAATGTTCCCATTGGTTTGTGTCCCTTTTGTCACAGTTTACCACCAGGTCCAGGGGGTGTGCTTTTGGCCTGAAAACTTGCATAAAAGAAAGCCCTTTGGTGCTGATTAAACAGATCATCTTGTACCTTCATGAAGTTCCGGCTCATGTTTGGGAGATAGGAGAATTGCCTGCACTCTGGGGATTGCTATATTACAATACTCTTGTAATAGCTTGTTCTTGTTTCTGGTTCCTGCTCTCTGGAGTTGAAAGGTCTACCCACTGGAAGCTGAACCCTGGTCTTTTGAAATTGTCTGTGCCCTTTGTCGTGAAGCCATGATGGCGGCTGAGAGATATTGTCTGTGCCCTTTGTCGTGGAGCCATGATGGTGGTTGAGAGATATTGTCTGTGCCCTTTGTCATGGAGCCATGATGGTGGTTGAGAGATATTGTCTGTGCCCTTTGTCGTGGAGCCATGATGGTGGTTGAGAGATATTGTCTGTTCCTGTTGTTGTGGAGCCATGATGGCGGCTGTGAGATTTTGTCTGTGCCTGTTGTTGTATTGTGGGTGAGAGGTAAAGTCTGTGAGAAGATGAATGTTTAATTGCCGACTTGTGTAGATGTAAAACTGTTTCTGGTTGGTGGCTAGCATGCTTGCGTTCAGTGTCTCCACGCTCCCCATAAAGATGTATTGATTTAATGCATCTCTATGAGGAGATGCTGATTGGCGCAGTGTTTTGCCGTGCATGCATTTAATTGACTGAGATCATCAAGATTGATTGATGTCAGCCAGGCTCTGCGAGATAGACGTGGGAAAAAAGGTACGTAAACTCACCTTTCCTAAGCTACCTAAGGAGGAAGGGGACATAAACAGCCATCCCTGGACTATGTCAGAATCCATGTTTGTATTCGTGATACTATCGTGTTCCTTGTGAATTCCCTGTGCATTGTTTGTGTGCCCTTTGTATTTCAGATTGTATAACATTCAGGTTAGCAGTTCATTTTGGCATTACGTTACAATATTTAGCTTTTTTTCATATCGCTGAATAATTAATCTACAATCCCCTACTACTTTTCGAGTAGTGGCATGCGGTGTCCAGCTGGCCTCTGCCCCCCAAGTCCCCACAGCATGTTGCCCAGTACCACCGGAGGAATCCCCAGGTTCAGTAACTGTTTATTGTGGGTGGGCTATTCCTGTACTTGTTTATTGTGGGTGGGTATATCGACCAACTCAGGCACTGACCGACAGGTCAGGTACCTGGTTAGCCACCCCCCCCCCCCCCCAAAGGGGAGATATGTGACAAACTGCCTTTTGTCACTGGGTTTTTATGTGACCAACTGCCCTTTGCCCCTTGGCTTTTGGAGGAGCCTGATTGCCAGCCTCCTGCCTCATGACTATGGCCCTGGGGTGTATGGCCCTTTAAAAACTATATGTGGGCATATTGGGACTTCTAAAAGACTGTTTCTGCCCTTTAAATCCATGGGAGAATGTGCCTCTACCCCTCCCCCTTTAAAACCTATCCCATTGTTCTCCAGCAGGGTGTTGTCCCAGGGACACGGCAAGACCAGTTTAAACTGGCTGCTTTGTCCCTCCTCAATCTTTAATCAGCCTTTGCAAAACTTTAAAGGGAAACTCCAGTGCCAGAAAAACGATCCGTTTTTCTGGCACTGGAGGGTCCCTCTCCCTCCCACCCACCAATCCCTGGTTACTGAAGGGGTGAAAACCCCTTCAGTCACTTACCTGGGACAGCGGCGATGTCCCTCGCCGCTGTCTCCGCCTCCGCGACGCTCCTCCTAGTGATTACGTCGGCCGGTGGGCGAGACTAATCTCGCTCACCGGCCGAGGAGACCTAATGCGCATGCACGGAAATTCCGCGCATGCGCATTACGTCTCCCCATAGGAAAGCATTGAAAAATCATTTCAATGCTTTCCTATGGGGTTTTGAGCGACGCTGGAGGTCCTCACACAGCGTGAGGACGTCCAGCGACGCTCTAGCACAGGAAACCTGTGCTAGAACCCAGGAAGTGACCTCTAGTGGCTGTCTAATAGACAGCCACTAGAGGTGGAGTTGACCCTGCAATGTAAATATTGCAGTTTATGAAAAACTGCAATAATTACACTTGCAGGGTTAAGGGTAGTGGGAGTTGGCACCCAGACCACTCCAATGAGCAGAAGTGGTCTGGGTGCCTGGAGTGTCCCTTTAACCCCATGACAAATTACTCTGTTCGTGGGATCTGAGTGCTGTTCACCTATATTGGGCGCTCAGATCCGAGCTATCTGCGGATAGGTTAAATGTGGGGGTTCTGTGTGATATAATAAGAATTATGTATTTTACTGTTAGTGTAAAATGAAGATGTTTTCTGTACCTGGAGGTAATTGAGTTTACTGCAGTTCCTTAAGCCAATTATCTTCAGGATAGAGGGGAGGGATTTTACTATGTATGTGGGAGTGTTATTTTGATAATTGGTGTTCCCATTGGTTTGTGTCCCTTTTGTCACAGTTTACCACCATGTCCAGGGGGTGTGCTTTTGGCCTGAAAACTTGCATAAAAGAAAGCCCTTTGGTGCTGATTAAACAGATCATCTTGTACCTTCATGAAGTTCCGGCTCATGTTTGGGGGATAGGAGAATTGCACACACTCTGGGGATTGCTATATCACAATACTCCCCAGAGTGAGCTTGTTCTTGTTCCTGGTTCCTGCCCTCTGGAGTTAAGAGAGGTCTACCCAATGGAAGCTGAACCCTGGTCTTGGGTCCAGAGTGGGTGGAAGACGGCGAGACCCCAACCAAGCTGTGGCGGTTCGTGGGAGTCTACAGTGGTTATGGTGTCTGGCAGAGTGCTTGGAGTCCTCGGGAAGCACTAGGAGCATCCATTAATGGAGGTACCCAGTCGGGGTGCCAGGCAATCTGTTACATGTGCCCTTTGTCGTGAAGCCATGATGGCGGCTGAGAGATATTGTCTGTGCCCTTTGTCGTGGAGCCATGATGGTGGTTGAGAGATATTGTCTGTGCCCTTTGTCGTGGTGCCATGATGGCGGGTGAGAGATATTGTCTGTGCCCTTTGTCGTGGTGCCATGATGGCGGGTGAGAGATATTGTCTGTACCTGTTGTGTCGTGGGTGAGAAGTAAAGTCTGTGAGAAGATGAATGTTTAATTGCCGACTTGTGTAGATGTAAAACTGTTTCTGGTTGGTGGTTAGCATGCTTGCGTTCAGTGTCTCCACGCTCCCCATAAAGATTAATTGATTTAATGCATCTCTATGAGGAGATGCTGATTGGCGCAGTGTTTTGCCGTGCATGCATTTCATTGACTGAGATCATCAAGATTGATGATGTCAGCCAGGCTCTGCGAGATAGACGTGGGGGAAAAGGTACGTAAACTCACCTTTCCTAAGCTACCTAAGGAGGAAGGGGACCTAAACAGCCATCCCTGGACTCTATTGTCAGAATCGATGTTTGTATTCCTGATACTATCGTGTTCCTCGTGAATTCCCTGTGCATTGTTTGTGTGCCCTTTGTATTTCAGATTGTATAACTGTGGCAAACACAGCCACTGTATATTGTCCTTTGTGTATGTATTATGTTATTGCATATGTATGCCTTTAAGAACCAAGTGGTTGTAATGTGGTTCACACAAGTAATAGTATTCGTATGCTGGTGGAAAGAAAAGCCGCCAGCCCCCTGCAAATCGTTTCACGAACGGTGAATTTCCTCACTGTTCGTGAAACAACCAAACTACCGAAGGGAGACCACACACAGGAGGTCGTGTGGCCCTCATTAAGGATTGCAACAATGTTGCAATCGGTATTTAAGAGGATTCAAGGTGGCTGTCGTTCGACTACCGACCACGCGGCGGTCGGACATTTTGGATCCTTTGTTCGTCCAGCGGTATTTGGTCGTCGAGCGCCTGGAACTAAAATCGACTACTCGATGGCACGACTACCGCTGGACTTCCAAGCCGTTCGGGACGCCGGTTCTTCGGTAAAGTGGTCCCCTAAGCTCAATCGTTAGTTTGAAGCGAACATAAATGTAATGTGTATTTCATGCGGCGTTCGGTTATATAAGCTGGGATCTGAGCGGTACTTTCACGAAATGTGCGCTCAGACCCCAGCTATCTACCAAACGTCCATACGTCTAAATGTAACGAATATTGCCAAAGTTATGGGTTTTAATATAAATTGTCCGTTCTGCTGCACGGAGGGATAATCCACTTAACTGTATATTTTATTGGGAGTATCAATCTCGTCCAGCAGTGCCTGATGGGAGAAATGTGGAGAATGCCCCTGTTATGTCAGTATGGAAATCCCTTGCATGGGGACTTGCATAAATACTGGAACTGTGAATAAAGACCTCAGTTGACTCCCAGCCTATGTGTCGTCTAGTTCTTGGGAGGGAAGGATTATATAACGCTACCTGGATTATTGTATGCTGTACCTTCCTACTTGGATTATTGCCTGTTTTTCCTGTCTACCAGCGGAGACCTTGTGGATTATACTACCTCTCCGCTACAATAACATTCAGGTTAGCAGTTCATTTTGGCATTACGTTACAATATTTAGCTTTTTTTCATATCGCTGAATAATAAATCTACAATCTATAATTCCTACTATTTTTGCGCATCATACGGCACGCGGTGTCCTGTGTGTGTGCACCGTTCCTGTGGAACTCACTTCCCTCCTCCGTTAGATGCTCACCCAGTCTCCACTCCTTCAAAAAATCGTTAAAAACCCACTTCTTCATAAAAGCGTATCAATTAAACTGTAAATAGCTCCCAACTGATTACTCTTCTGCAACTGTCACTAGTCTAATACTATCCTTAACTTTTTGTGTCATTTTACCCCACTCCCTCTAGCACTTAAGCTCAATGAGCAGGCCCTCAATCCTTCTGTTACTGTGTCACTATACCCCACTCCCTCTAACATGTAAACTCACTGAGCAGGGCCCTCAATCCCTCTGTTACTGTGTCACTATACCCCACTCCCTCTAACATGTAAACTCAATGAGCAGGGCCCTCAATCCCTCTGTTACTGTGTCACTATACCCCACTCCCTCTAACATGTAAACTCACTGAGCAGGGCCCCCAATCCCTCTGTTACTATGTCACTATACCCCACTCCCTCTAACATGTAAACTCACTGAGCAGGCCCTCAATCCCTCTGTTACTGTGTCACTATACCACACTCCCTCTAACATGTAAACTCACTGAGCAGGACCCTCAATCCCCCTGTTACTATGTCACTATACCCCACTCCCTCTAACATGTAAACTCACTGAGCAGGCCCTCAATCCCTCTGTTACTGTGTCACTATACCACACTCCCTCTAACATGTAAACTCACTGAGCAGGACCCTCAATCCCCCTGTTAATGTGTCACTATACCACACTCCCTCTAACATGTAAACTCACTGAGCAGGACCCTCAATCCCCCTGTTAATGTGTCACTATACCCCACTCCCTCTAACATGTAAACTCACTGAGCAGGGCCCTCAATCCCTCTGTTATTGTGTCACTATACCCCACTCCCTCTAACATGTAAACTCACTGAGCAGGCCCTCAATCCCTCTGTTACTGTCACTATACCCCACTCCCTCTAGCAGGTAAACTCACTGAGCAGGGCCCTCAATCCCTCTGTTACTGTGTCACTATACCCCACTCCCTCTAACATGTAAACTCACTGAGCAGGGCCCTCAATCCCTCTGTTATTGTCACTATACCCCACTCCCTCTAGCAGGTAAACTCACTGAGCAGGGCCCTCAATCCCTCTGTTACTGTGTCACTATACCCCACTCCCTCTAGCATGTAAACTCACTGAGCAGGGCCCTCAATCCCTCTGTTACTGTCACTATACCCCACTCCATCTAGCATGTAAACTCACTGAGCAGGGCCTCAATCCCTCTGTTACTGTGTCATTATACCCCACTCCCTCTAACATGTAAACTCACTGAGCAGGGCCCTCAATCCCTCTGTTACTGTGTCACTAACATGTAAACTCACTGAGCAAGGCCCTCAATCCCTCTGTTACTGTGTCACTATACCCCACTCCGTCTAACATGTAAACTCACTGAGCAGGCCCTCAATCCCTCTGTTACTGTGTCACTATACCCCACTCCCTCTAACATGTAAACTCACTGAGCAGGGCCCTCAATCCCTCTGTTACTGTGTCACTATACCCCACTCCCTCTAACATGTAAACTCACTGAGCAGGGCCCTCAATCCCTCTGTTACTGTGTCACTAACATGTAAACTCACTGAGCAAGGCCCTCAATCCCTCTGTTACTGTGTCACTATACCCCACTCCGTCTAACATGTAAACTCACTGAGCAGGCCCTCAATCCCTCTGTTACTGTGTCACTATACCCCACTCCCTCTAACATGTAAACTCACTGAGCAGGGCCCTCAACCCCTCTGTTACTGTGTCGCTATACCCCACTCCGTCTAACATGTAAACTCACTGAGCAGGGCCCTCAATCCCTCTGTTACTGTGTCACTATACCCCACTCCCTCTAACATGTAAACTCACTGAGCAGGGCCCTCAATCCCTCTGTTACTGTGTCACTATACCCCACTCCCTCTAACATGTGAACTCACTGAGCAGGCCCTCAATCCCTCTGTTACTGTGTTACTATACCCCACTCCCTCTAACATGTGAACTCACTGAGCAGGGCCTCAATCCCTCTGTTACTGTCACTATACCCCACTCCCTCTAGCATGTAAACTCACTGAGCAGGGCCCTCAATCCCTCTGTTACTGTGTCACTATACCCCACTCCCTCTAACATGTAAACTCACTGAGCAGGGCCCTAAATCCCTCTGTTACTGTGTCACTATACCCCACTCCCTCTAACATGTAAACTCACCGAGCAGGCCCTCAATCCCTCTGTTACTGTGTCATTATACCCCACTCCCTCTAACATGTAAACTCACTGAGCAGTCCCTCTGTTACTGTGTCACTATACCCCACTCCCTCTAGCATGTACGCTCATTGAGCAGGGCCCTCAACCCCTCAGTTCCTGTGTCACTATACCCCACTCCCTCTAACATGTAAACTCACCGAGCAGGCCCTCAATCCCTCTGTTACTGTGTCATTATACCCCACTCCCTCTAACATGTAAACTCACTGAGCAGGGCCCTCAGTCCCTCTGTTACTGTGTCACTATACCCCACTCCCTCTAGCATGTAAACTTACTGAGCAGGGCCCTCAATCCCTCTGTTACTGTGTCACTATACCCCACTCCCTCTAGCATGTAAACTTACCGAGCAGGCCCTCAATCCCTCTGTTACTGTGTCATTATACCCCACTCCCTCTAACATGTAAACTCACTGAGCAGTCCCTCTGTTACTGTGTCACTATACCCCACTCCCTCTAGCATGTAAGCTCATTGAGCAGGGCCCTCAACCCCTCAGTTCCTGTGTCACTATACCCCACTCCCTCTAACATGTAAACTCACTGAGCAGGCCCTCAATCCCTCTGTTCCTGTGTGTCCAACTTGTCTGGTTACAACTACATGTCTGTTCGTCCACCCATTGTAAAGCGCTGCGGAATTTGACGGCGCTCTATAAATATCATAATAATAATGTCTCTTCCCTCTACTTTTCATGCTGCTGCTGGATACAGAGAGAGGTAGGTGGAACATAATGAGTTTCATTTGAATCTGTAATAAACACACATTGAGTGACCCTGAATGTAATTATTTAGTAGAAATGATTGTACTGTAATTTATAACTCCGCCACAACACTTAGACCCTCCACATGTCGTCCTCTGTGTGGTGGTGTCTCAGAGAAGTGTCCCTCGATCTTCTTACACATGTGCAGTGAGACTTGTCATTTTCTGACATAAAACATAGCAGCCACTATATTAAGTATAATTCTATCTCTAGAATGGATTATTTCCCTGCTCACATACCACGGGGTGTATATGTTGGACCGGTCAAACTGAGTCTCTGCGTGCTAACCCTGCTCCGTATTGTCAAATGACATCTGCACCTCTGTTCCTGTCGCTTGACATCATTGAATATTTTGTCAAGTTAATAAATTTGAAGCAAATTTGTAATATTTTACTACGGTAAACGTGCCTCCTTGGGGTGTTCTGTTGATTTCTCCTCCGTTGTTTTGTGTTGATTTTTGCTTTCATTATCCTTTCAGGGACTTTGCTTATGTTGCAAGAGATAAAGTGAGCCAGTTACTAAAGTGTCATGTTTTCCGCTGTGAGTCGCCAGCCAAAGCCATAGCGACGGGACTGCATGGCGTCTGCTCTCGAGTAAGTACCTACCTGAGTACTATATGGTATATCAGAATACCCGAGCACTGTAACTGTACTATGACATACTAATCCCCTATCTGAGTACCTTCTCCTATTACCTTCTAATATAACGTATCAATGCTTTATCAGAATACCCGAGCACTGTAACTGTACTATGACATACTAATCCCCTAGTTGAGTACCATCTCCTATTATCTTCTAATATAATGTATCGATGCTTTATCAGAATACCCGAGCACTGTAACTGTACTATGACATACTAATCCCCTATCTGAGTACCATCTCCTATTACCTTCTAATATAACGTATCGATGCGATATCAGAATACCCGAGCACTTTAACTGTACTATGACATACTAATCCCCTAGTTGAGTACCATCTCCTATTATCTTCTAATATAATGTATCGATGCTTTATCAGAATACCCGAGCACTGTAACTGTACTATGACATACTAATCCCCTATCTGAGTACCATCTCCTATTATCTTTTTAATATGACGTATCGATGCGATATCAGAATACCCGAGCACTGTAACTGTACTATGACATACTAATCCCCTATCTGAGTACCATCTCCTATTACCTTCTAATATAACCTATGGATGCGATATCAGAATACCAGAGTACTGTTACTGTACTATGACATACTAATCCCCTATCTGAGTACCATCTCCTATTATCTTCTAATATAATGTATCGATGCTTTATCAGAATACCCGAGCACTGTAACTGTACTATGACATACTAATCCCCTATCTGAGTACCATCTCCTATTATCTTCTAATATAATGTATCGATGCTTTATCAGAATACCCGAGCACTGTAACTGTACTATGACATACTAATCCCCTATCTGAGTACCATCTCCTATTACCTTCTAATATAACCTATGGATGCGATATCAGAATACCAGAGTACTGTTACTGTACTATGACATACTAATCCCCTATCTGAGTACCATCTCCTATTACCTTCTAATATATCCTATGGATGCGATATCAGAATACCCGAGTACTGTTACTGTACTATGACATACTAATCCCCTATCTGAGTACCATCTCCTATTACCTTCTAATATAACCTATGGATGCGATATCAGAATACCCGAGCACTGTAACTGTACTATGACATACCTTATCCCTTTCTGTATTCTTAGTAAACCTCTACTACCTCCTATCTGTAAATTTCCTCCTACTCTAACCTAAGGTCCTATTGGCCATTATTATTTAGGTCCCTTCATGAAAATAAAAGTTTAACTTACCTGAAATAATTTAATACGTCAAAACTCGTGGTGCTGCCACGCGCTCCTCTCCTGACTGCATGTCTTCCTTTGCGCAGTGTAGCCAAACACTCTTTATAGACAAACCTTTTAGATCAGAACCTGTACAAATATCTAATCAATTACTCGAGCTGTATTAGTGATTTGATGATTGGGGAGCAGGCTAGTGATTATCAAGTTTTTTTAATTTGTTAGAAAAATCACTTGAACGTGAGATACAGGAGTTCTGCAATAATGATTTCAGTTTGACACGTTTTGGTGTTTTGTAAGAGACAAGTCTTGGACCTCTAATGAGGGGTATGGTTTATTATATACAATTACACACACAATACATTTACATACATTCATTGCATGTACAGAACGTATCGGAATGAGTAGTGACATTGACCTACATAGGTGGTGTTCGGGTACCCCATGTTTAGACGTCGACCATACCATATTAACATAGGGACTTGTTTGTGTTGGCTGCATGTTGACGCTCTGTTTAGACAATTAGAACAATCAAACTCGCACCCTTTAGGGGATAAGGCTCATTCGATCAGACCGACATTTCAGGTCTAACTGTGTACGGTGAGTGTGTGTCCTTCTGTTAACACTGGACGGTCTTGTTACAGATCATGGCAGAGAGGAGAAGCACTCGCTCTATCATGGATGGTCTCTTCTATGATCAGTCACGATTGGTGGATATTCCTTTTCAAGGTAGTCTCTAGATCTGATGGCCGTCATACACCTAGCTATGGTTTAGCTGTGACCCTATGACTGTGTAACATTCTGCTGGTTTTCATATGATAAAATAAGTTGAGCTTCACATTCTGATGGCTGGTCGCATCCTGGTAATACAGTGTGATTTATCTCTCTTTCTCGTATCTTGTCTTCCCTTCAGTCGAGTTTCCTGCTCCAAAGAACGAGCTTGTTCAGGGCTTCCAGGTCTTCTACATGGGGAATGTTCCAGTCATTAAACCCGTTGGTAAGTTTCAGAAGACTCTTTACCATTCCAGCAAAGAAACATGCCACTGCTGTGAAGTGAATGATAATAATGAATTTAATACTAAAACAGACAGAAAAGGGAATATTATATTCTATATGTATGGCAGTTTTTCTCAAAATATGGCAAATTGCTAAAGTTATGCAGGGTGGTGCGCGGGCACACGCTCTGTGCACTGTCACGGCTCCCGGCTCGCCACAATGCGCGTCTGAGCACAACCGCGCCACATTGCTGAGCTTAACTGCTCGACGGCGAGTCGGGAACCGCTCCTCCACGCTGTCCCGGCGAATCCAAGAAGGCACCGACCATGCGGTCGCGTCCATCGATTGCTCCGCCCCCCATAAGTATACGAACGCACGCGCATGTTCTGGGGTTAGAGGTCACCCTCTAACCCCAAAGCCTAGAGAGGGATATTTAAATCCCTGATTCACCCCAGTACCTTGCCCTGTAGTGGTTTCCTGTTCCTGGTTCCCGAGAGTGCGTTTATCCTTGTGATTCTGATTTTCTGGTATTTTGACCTTGTCTATTCCTTGTTATTCCGATTTCTGGTTTCCCTGACTTGGCTTGTTTAAACGGTATTTGTGTTTTTCTGGCTTCCTTGACCTCTGCTTTCACTTTGACCCTTCTCTGTCTCTAACGTATTAGTCCGGCCATTCTAAGGACCGGTTTACATTCTGTCCCTTTATTTCCTTTTCATTTTCTATGTATATGTTTACATAGTTTCTGCGTGTTGGACCACACTAGCAGTCGTGACATGCACACTGTATAAATATGTAAATTGCTATCCCTGTGCTTTAGGTATGGACATTATTAATAACACCCTACAAACTGCCCTCAGCACCAGTAGAGCCGATTGGATTCCTGTCACTGTCAACGTGGCTTCAGCAACGGTCACCATCTTAAACCAACAGGTATCAAACTATCCGGCCTGCTACGTATTGGGAGTGGATTCCCTGGGTATACTAGGGAGGTGTGTGATGGTATTGGTGGTGGATTTCCTGGGTATACTAGGGAGGTGTGTGGTGGATTCCCTGATTATACTTTGATATTGACTCTGTCCCATCACACACTGGGGGCCCTGGGATAGTATGTGATATTGACTCTCCCATCATACACTGGGGACCCTGGGATAGTATTTGTTATTGACTCTGTCCCATCATACATTGGCCTGCTCTAATATAGTATTTGTTAATGACTCTGTCCCATCATACATTGGCTTGCTCTAATATAGTATTTGTCATTGACTCTGTCCCATCATACACTGGCTGGCTCTAAGATGGTATTTGACTCTGTCCCATCATAGACTGGTGGGCTATGGGGAAGGATGTGGTATTGACTCTCTCCCATTATACACTGGTAGGCCCTGGGACATTATATGATCTTAACAATACTTTGGCAGGTATTGTCAGTGACCAGGTTTATCTCTCTCTCTTTTTCTTGTAGACTGAGGAGTCACTCAGTGAGTGCCGTGTGAGGTTTCTCTCCTTCATGGGTGTTGGAAAAGATGTTCACACATTTGCGTTCATCATGGCGGAGGCTCCTGGCATCTTTGTGTGTCACATGTTTTGGTGTGAGCCCAATGCCGCGCATCTGTCAGAGGCCGTGCAGGCAGCATGTATGGTGAGACTGGAATTTGTGACTCTAATACCATGTATCATTTAAAGACCATATAGATTAAAAACTTTCTTAAACTGAAAATTTGGACTTTTCTGAAGAGGTGTAGAGCAGAAAAGCGCAACATAGTACCCTATAAACACTGCGGATAGAGAATTTTGGATGATGTTAGGTAGAGTGGCTGGAGTAGATTGGGTAATGTAGGGTAGAGTGGCTGGAGTAGATTGGGTAATGTAGGGTAGAGTGGCTGGAGTAGATTGGGTAATGTAGGGTAGAGTGGCTGGAGTAGATTGGGTAATGTAGGGTAGAGTGGCTGGATTAGATTGGGTAATGTAGGGTAGAGTGGCTGGAGTAGATTGGGTAATGTAGGGTAGAGTGGCTGGTGTAGATTGGGTAATGTAGGGTAGAGTGGCTGGAGTAGATTGGGTAATGTAGGGTAGAGTGGCTGGAGTAGATTGGGTAATGTAGGGTAGAGTGGCTGGAGTAGATTGGGTAATGTAGGGTAGAGTGGCTGGATTAGATTGGGTAATGTAGGGTAGAGTGGCTGGATTAGATTGGGTAGAGTGGCTGGAGTAGATTGGGTAATGTAGGGTAGAGTGGCTGGAGTAGATTGGGTAGTGTAGGGTAGAGTGGCTGGAGTAGATTGGGTAGTGTAGGGTAGAGTGGCTGGAGTAGATTGGGTAGTGTAGGGTAGAGTGGCTGGAGTAGATTGGGTAATGTAGGGTAGAGTGGCTGGATTAGATTGGGTAATGTAGGGTAGAGTGGCTGGAGTAGATTGGGTAATGTAGGGTAGAGTGGCTGGATTAGATTGGGTAATGTAGGGTAGAGTGGCTGGATTAGATTGGGTAATGTAGGGTACAGTGGCTGGAGTAGATTGGGTAATGTAGGGTAGAGTGGCTGGAGTAGATTGGGTAATGTAGGGTAGAGTGGCTGGAGTAGATTGGGTAATGTAGGGTAGAGTGGCTGGAGTAGATTGGGTAATGTAGGGTAGAGTGGCTGGAGTAGATTGGGTAATGTAGGGTAGAGTGGCTGGAGTAGATTGGGTAATGTAGGGTAGAGTGGCTGGATTAGATTGGGTAATGTAGGGTAGAGTGGCTGGATTAGATTGGGTAGAGTGGCTGGAGTAGATTGGGTAATGTAGGGTAGAGTGGCTGGAGTAGATTGGGTAGTGTAGGGTAGAGTGGCTGGAGTAGATTGGGTAGTGTAGGGTAGAGTGGCTGGAGTAGATTGGGTAGTGTAGGGTAGAGTGGCTGGAGTAGATTGGGTAGTGTAGGGTAGAGTGGCTGGAGTAGATTGGGTAGTGTAGGGTAGAGTGGCTGGAGTAGATTGGGTAGTGTAGGGTAGAGTGGCTGGAGTAGATTGGGTAGTGTAGGGTAGAGTGGCTGGAGTAGATTGGGTAGTGTAGGGTAGAGTGGCTGGAGTAGATTGGGTAGTGTAGGGTAGAGTGGCTGGAGTAGATTGGGTAGTGTAGGGTAGAGTGGCTGGAGTAGATTGGGTAATGTAGGGTAGAGTGGCTGGATTAGTTTGGGGAACAAAGGGAAGAGTAGACAAATTAGATTGGGGGCTTAGGGTACAGTAAACGGAGTAGATCAGGTGACAGAGTAGAGGGGACGTAATAGTTTGGGTGACATTGGATAGAGTAGACTTGTAGATCGAAGGACGTTGGATAGAGTAGCTGGAGTAAATCTGGGCATGTAGGGTAGAAAGGATGTAGTTGATCAGGTGACATAGCGTAGATTGGGGGAATTATTGGTAAAGTGACAAAAGTAGTTCCGTGACATAGGGCAGGGCTTGACAAATTTGCTTGGAATCTAGGAGCCAGCTAGTAAAGTAAGGAGCCAGAGAAATAAATGCCAAAAATACAATTCTTAAAGGGACACTATAGTCACCAGAACTACTACAGCTTAATGCAGTTGTTCTGAAGTCTATACGCTGTCCCTGCATGCTTTTCAATGTAAACACTGACTTTTCTGAAAAAAGGCAGTGTTTACATTGCTGCCTGGTGACACCTCTAGTGAAAGTCACTTAGAAGGCCTCTAGAGGTGCTTCCTGAGTCAGTGCTTCACAATGTGCAGCACCTACGTTAATGCTCCCTATATCTCTGAGAAGTTAAATTGGCGCAGTGGCATTATGCTGTGCATGTGCAATACTCTCTCAATGCTTTCCTATGGGGAAGCATTGGATTGACTGAGATCTTCAAGATTGATGATCTCAGCCATGGAGGTGGGACCAGCCGTGGCATCACCAGCACGAAATGGGAAAAAGGGTGAGTTAAAAACTCCTTTCCTATGTGGTTTAAGGGATTATATCGAGGGACGTAGGCTAGAGTGGACTGGGTAGATCAGGAACATAGAGTGAAGAGAGTAAATCGAAGGATGTAGGGTAGAGCAGGGTGATGGGTAGAGTATTTAGCTTTTGTGGATATATCTCCAAGTGGGAAGCTTAGGGAGTGTTTTATTCTCATTGTTGCTGATCACAGTCAGATTGTGATCCAGAATGATTTAAAGTAAATTAATACAGAGTGGCCGTTTTCTACACTTATAGTTGTGTAGGTGGCAGAGTAATGTATTATAGAGCCCCATCTACAGACAGGCTCACAGCAGGTGGTGCGGTTCTGCTTGCACACTTGTTTCTTGTCTCGGTTAAGATACTTATTTTTGAGTTGCCCCCTCCGATGCTGATTTTGTTGTCCACATCTTCATCATTTTGTAACCCCCTTCCCTTTCTGATTTAGTTGCTTTCCACCTAATCCTGATTTTGTTGTTTCTAACTTGGTCCTTATCTTCCTGATTTGTTTGCCCCCTACACTTACCCTCCTGATTCTGATTTGCTGGTTTCCTTTCTGATTCTGCTGCCTTCTTGGTTGTGTTGTCTGCCTTCCTTCCTTCGTGATTATTTTGGTCCTTTCTTTCCTTTGTGCCCCCAAATAACATTTTTATGGCCAAATTAATGTGTTAAAAGAAAGCCAGCTGTGATTTTTCATGTTCACCATGTTCCAAAGCCATATAGCAAAAACAATCATGAACAAGGGTTAACATAATCCTGGTCAAGAAAAAATAATTTAGAAAGAATGTTTTCTTTTTAATTGCCAGAGACCTATTTTTAAAAAAGTAAAGCAAAACTAAAATGAAATTTATGTAAAGTTTCATTTGTTTTTGTTTATTTTATACTTTATTTTCGATCATTTACTGGTGGTAAAGAATGAACTCAAACCCTTTTGATTTTTGTTTATACAACTTTCCTCCTCCATCCATCAGATTGTTTTTATCTCCCAGCCCCTTTTGGTTTTTATCTCCCAGCCCCTTTTGGTTTTTATCTCCCAGCCCCTTTTGGTTTTTATCTCCCAGCCCCTTTTGGTTTTTATCTCCCAGCCCCTTTTGGTTTTTATCTCCCAGCCCCTTTTGGTTTTTATCTCCCAGCCCCTTTTGGTTTTTATCTCCCAGCCCCTTTTGGTTTTTATCTCCCAGCCCCTTTTGGTTTTTATCTCCCAGCCCCTTTTGGTTTTTATCTCCCAGCCCCTTTTGGTTTTTATCTCCCAGCCCCTTTTGGTTTTTATCTCCCAGCCCCTTTTGGTTTTTATCTCCCAGCCCCTTTTGGTTTTTATCTCCCAGCCCCTTTTGGTTTTTATCTCCCAGCCCCTTTTGGTTTTTATCTCCCAGCCCCTTTTGGTTTTTA
The DNA here is from genome assembly GCF_036172605.1 of Pelobates fuscus. NCBI lineage: Eukaryota > Metazoa > Chordata > Amphibia > Anura > Pelobatidae > Pelobates > Pelobates fuscus. The sequence goes on along the minus strand of NC_086317.1, from coordinate 495,016,708 downwards.
TCTCCCAGCCCCTTTTGGTTTTTATCTCCCAGCCCCTTTTGGTTTTTATCTCCCAGCCCCTTTTGGTTTTTATCTCCCAGCCCCTTTTGGTTTTTATCTCCCAGCCCCTTTTGGTTTTATTTCTCTTTTCCTCTTTTGATTATTTTGCCATTTCTCTGACAATGCAGTCTTATTGTCCCCCTTTCTCTCCCGTAGCTGCGATACCAGAAGTGTCTGGATGCTCGTCCTCAGGGCTCTTCTTGTCTCCCAACTCCTCCTGCTGACTCTGTTGCTCGCAGAGTGGGCTCCAGTGTCCGCAGGGGTGTTCAGTCTCTACTTGGTTCTTTCAAAACGAAGCATCCCGGAGGACAGACACCGTGACCCTGCAACTCAGGCTATGACCAGTGTCCTTGTCCCCCAATGTCCTGCGCTTTCCGCCGGCCTCTTCCTCCAGGTTATCACTGCAGACTAAGGAGCAGCACAATTTGTATCAAGTCATGTTTCCCAATGTAATGGCAAAACGCACTCCAGTAGTTGGGTTACCATTAGATAACTAGAGGCCTTATGAATAGCAATAAGGCACTTGGCAGCTGTCAGACCCACTCTGCTTCCCTGGCAGCTGCCCCCTCCTTCGGGAGGCTGTTATGTGTAGTTGTGTAGATGGCATTGTCTCTGTGATAGCGCGAGTATGCGTGTGTGATATACACTCTTACTGTACTAATTATATATACTGCTGCTGGTCTCTGCTTTGTACAGCTTAGTCTTAATCTGTATAGCAACTCCTGGGCCTTGACATGGCTTCTACTGTCTGAAGCAGAGCTGGAAGAGGGGCTCTAAACCTTGAGTGTTGGATAGGTTATTTATAATGTTAACATGACAGGGGAATCAGAAACTCCTCCCAGACATTATATAACCTGGAATCAGAAACTCCTCCCAGACATTATATAACCTGGAATCAGAAACTCCTCCCAGACATTATATAACCTGGAATCAGAAACTCCTCCCAGACATTATATAACCTGGAATCAGAAACTCCTCCCAGACATTATATAACCTGGAATCAGAAACTCCTCCCAGACATTATATAACCTGGAATCAGAAACTCCTCCCAGACATTATATAACCTGGAATCAGAAACTCCTCCCAGACATTATATAACCTGGAATCAGAAACTCCTCCCAGACATTATATAACCTGGAATCAGAAACTCCTCCCAGACATTATATAACCTGGAATCAGAAACTCCTCCCAGACATTATATAACCTGGAATCAGAAACTCCTCCCAGACATTATATAACCTGGAATCAGAAACTCCTCCCAGACATTATATAACCTGGAATCAGAAACTCCTCCCAGACATTATATAACCTGGAATCAGAAACTCCTCCCAGACATTATATAACCTGGAATCAGAAACTCCTCCCAGACATTATATAACCTGGAATCAGAAACTCCTCCCAGACATTATATAACCTGGAATCAGAAACTCCTCCCAGACATTATATAACCTGGAATCAGAAACTCCTCCCAGACATTATATAACCTGGAATCAGAAACTCCTCCCAGACATTATATAACCTGGAATCAGAAACTCCTCCCAGACATTATATAACCTGGAATCAGAAACTCCTCCCAGACATTATATAACCTGGAACCAGAAACTCAACCCAGACATTATATAACCTGGAACCAAGAACTCAACCCAGACATTATATAACCTGGAACCAAGAACTCAACCCAGACATTATATAACCTGGAACCAAGAACTCAACCCAGACATTATATAACCTTGAACAAGGAACTCAACCCAGACATTATATAACCAGGAACTCCTCCCAGACATTTTATAACCTGAACCCAGACATTATATAACCTGGAAACAGGAACTCCTCCCAGACATTATATAACCAGGAACCCAGACATTATATAACCTGGAACCAAGAACTCAACCCAGACATTATATAACCTTGAACAAGGAACTCAACCCAAACATTATATAACCTGGAACCAGGAACTCAACCCAGACATTATATAACCTGGAACCAGGAACTCAACCCAGACATTATATAACCTGGAACCAGGGACTCAACCCAGACATTATATAACCTTGAACAAGGAACTCAACCCAGACATTGTATAACCTGGAAACAGGAACTCAACCCAGACATTATATAACCTGGAAACAGGAACTCAACCCAGACATTATATAACCTGGAAACAGGAACTCAACCCAGACATTATATAACCAGGACTCAGGAACTCCTCCCAGACATTATATAACCTGGAACCAGGAACTCATCCCAGACATTAAATAACCTGGAATCATAAACTCCGCCCAGACACATTATTATATTTATATAGCGCCAGCAAATTTCTTAGTGCTGTACACCTGGAATCAGAAACTCCTCTTAGACATTATACATGATCAACCTGTAGCTTGTCCTACCCTGGCTGTGCACCCTGCTATTCTCTATATTAATTGCCTACCTGTTGCATGTTTTCACATGACACCAACATTTCTGCTTAGAAACCAAACCTATCGCTGCAAAAACAAATAGTTCTTAAAATGGCTTTATCTGTGCGCGGATCCTCACTGAATTAGACTCTTGGCAGATCAAGCTCCACAAGCTGGACAATATGGTGCCGTGGATGGACATGTGCCAGCCATGAGTGACTGCTTCAGGTAAGTAGAACCTACCTCTACCTGCACCTCTGGGCCACCAAATGCCAAGTTGTGATGTCACCATCAAGGGTCTCTGCATAGATCCCAGAAGGTAACAAGAGCCACCAACATCCTCACTCTTAACCTGCTACCCTCTTCCTGCATAAAATGTCCTTATTAGATGGCATGAGATATGTGTAAATTTCTATCACATGTGCCCTTGTTCTATGTTAATATGTGGATGTGACACCTCTCGTGCAGCTGTCTATGGGTTGTATCTGATGCACGTCGTTCCAAGGGATCTTTGAAATGTCATCTCATAGAATCAGGATTTGCATTCCATAAGAGGGGTTCCTGGTTATATATATATATATATATTTTTTCCAGGTTTGTGAATGAAGATCTGATTCCAAGAGCGTAATGGTCAGTTGTTAACTGAAATAACACTTATTAAATGGCGTTCTCCTTGTTCTCATGCTTTGTGAATAAACAAATCGCTATGATGGGTCTGGGAGGAGGATTAATAACGCTTCCAGTAATCCCTGCATTCTGATTTTAACACTAAACACAAATAGTCTGTGAAATTGAGGCATTATACTGACACTGTAATATCTTACTTATAATATTTAGTAATCCTGGCTTCTGGGATCTCATCCTGCATTGAAAGGGGTCGTTTTGCGGTATGTTTTGTATGAGCATGCGGTAAACTAGGTGAGCATTTTGGTACTCTGGTGGAAGCAGACGTGTGATATCCATTTTATGTGTGATGTATCGCAGTTGTGTGTTACTGTTTGCAGTGTGTTTTCTCACTTCTAAGCATGTATTTTGAGTTTGTTCTCTTATATTTAAAGTGCAGGTCTCTACCTGAGTTGTGTGTCTCTTCCTGCAGTATCCGGTATGAGTCCTTTGTGAGACTTTGAGTGCACTTCTAGGACTTCAGAGATCTGTTTCAGACTCCCAGGACAGCGTGACTGTTGTAGCACAAATGCAAACTGTATGTGAGACAATGTGTGTCCTTGGCAGTACTCTGCATTGTGGCGTGAGAGGATGTTTGTTGGCTCAGTTTGTTCTAAAGCAGGTGAGTGTGTTTTGTACTGCTTCTACGTTATGCATGTTCTAGAGCAGGATAAGTACTGTTTATGTGATTAGTAGCTTTCCTGACCTGGATGAGTACTGTAGGTAGTTATGTACTAATCATGGGATTGTGGAGATTTGACTAGGGAAATTCACATTTTACTCAAATCGTTAGAAAAATTTAAGATTTAGGATTTAAGATGTTGCTATTGACTTCTCATTTCTCCGTGGTTCTAAATTTACAAAACCCATGTGTATGTCTGAATGTGGTGCAAATACGGAACTTAAGGTTATCCACTCCGGTTCCTTTTAATTGTTCTTGAGCAGGAAGAGTAATCTGTGAGTGTGAGTGTGGCATAGCTCTGCTAAAGTCTTTGTTCTAGAATGGAATGAGTACTATAGAAGATGTTAAATTCTAGAGCAGGATGGATACTGTATGTGGGGTATAACTGGAACAGTTAACACTATCTGAAGTTCTCTGGGTGTTGGAACATCGCAGGTGAACTGTGTATTGTAATCAATCTACTTCAATAAAATGTTAACCGATAAACAAAGCAACTGTGTCTGTCTTATCTCTTACAAAACATCAAATAGAACTGGGAATTGACATTAAATATTGTCAGCCATTATCTGTTTCCTGTGTAACGTCTTAGATGTCATTTATACAGACAAAGTGTGTGTACTCTAAGCATGTCCTAAGCATGCAGGAATATGTCGCTCAGCATGTCCTCCTCTTTCCATGCAGGAATATGTCTCTCAGCATGTCCTCCTCTTTCCATGCAGGAATATGTCTCTCAGCATGTCCTCCTCTTTCCATGCAGGAATATGTCTCTCAGCATGTCCTCCTCTTTCCATGCAGGAATATGTCCCTCAGCAGGAATAGGTGCCTCAGCCCGCTCGCCTCCTTCCAGGCAGGAATAGGTCCCTCAGCCTGTTCTCCTTCCAGGCAGGAATAGGTCCCTCAGCCTGTTCTCCTTCCAGGCAGGAATAGGTCCCTCAGCCTGTTCTCCTTCCAGGCAGGAATAGGTCCCTCAGCCTGTTCTCCTTCCAGGCAGGAATAGGTCCCTCAGCCTGTTCTCCTTCCAGGCAGGAATAGGTCCCTCAGCCTGTTCTCCTTCCAGGCAGGAATAGGTCCCTCAGCCTGTTCTCCTTCCAGGCAGGAATAGGTCCCTCAGCCTGTTCTCCTTCCAGGCAGGAATAGGTCCCTCAGCCTGTTCTCCTTCCAGGCAGGAATAGGCCCATCAGCCTGTTCTCCTGCTTCCAGGCAGGGATAGCTCGTGTGACGGTCTGCCAATTTAGCACCGTCACGGATACCCCTTTTCCAAGAGAAATGGCAAATAATTCCCACAGGGAGTCCTTACAAGGACTTTCCCCGTTGAATCCCCTGCAAGCTGAAACAGCAGACACAGGAGTAAATCTTCTTTCCCTCCAATAACAGGACGACACCGTTTTGGAGTGTAAGCTGGAATAGATTTTAATGGTGCCACATTTGGCCTTTTATGCAAGTCCCCAAGCAAGGTGTACGCCCACATGGACCTTGTTTGGGTCAGGGACCCAAACTTCCAAACCAATAATAACATATTTACAATGTAAGGCACTCCCACACAAGGCATGCAATATGTTCCCTTTGCCTGGGAGATAATTGGGTTAATGCAGTATCTGATCCAATTATCTCCAGGCAGAAAAGACGCGTATCTAAAAAGTCCCAAAAGTACACTAAAACACATGATATCCCAACAAATGTCACCTCCCCTGATAGCCCTGATCTGGGTGAACAACATACCCAATAATCACCCAGATCAGTTCAGGGGTTCAGAAATTCTATGGAAGTCATTTATTTGACTGACTGCAGGCATGGTCCCATGCCCAAAACAGTTTCAGAGAATCAGGGCTTGTGGTCGGTCTAGTTCGGTAGTTTGAAAACAAACAAACTACCGAACAGAGTCATTAGTCTTACCCTGGAGCTTGTTCCCTTCATCCAGACGAATGATACCACCTAACAGTGCTCTTCTAACTTGTATAGACACAAACGCATGCGATGATGGAAGTCCAGTGGTGTTCAGGAGTTTCTGTATCCGATTTTAGTTCCAGGAGATTCATGCCCAAACACCGCTGCCTGCGTTCATGCGAACAAGATGGCCGCCACCTCGTGGTTGTCCATAGGAATTGCGGCCACCCAGACGAACAATTAGAACACTGCTGTGAGAAACGTTCCAAGTTGTTAATAGGCGTTAACAAGCTCCATGGTGGTTTCTGATTTGTGCGGTTGTTAGGTAATTCGAAGTGCCGCTTTGAAAGTTCGAAGTGTGGCCATATAACTCCAAAAAGGCACGAACAGAGACTGTGACGGACACCCAGAGTGTGGAGGGGTATGTGCCGTCAGGGACGTCCTTCTCCCTTAGTAGGAGCAGTGCTGTAGTGTTCTCCAGTTGATATCTCAGCCGACCAATGATCCAATAAAGCTGTGAATCTCTTACAAGAGCTAGTAGTGATAGCTGTATAATGGCTCCCTACAATCACCAGACAAGGCTACATGTTGAGGGTTAAGCAGGAAAGTTTTAATGGTAGCCACACTGGCCTTTTATGCAAGTCCCCAAGCAAGGGGACCTTGTTGGGGACAGGGACACAAATGTATACACCAATCACAATAGAGTTACAATCTAAGGCACTCCCACACATGGCATATAATTAATTACTGTATCAACTCAATTATCTCCAAGCGAAAAATAATACATTTTCTGGAAATACCCCAAAATCACACAAGTACCCCATAAAAAGTATATCCCCAATCTGGGTGAGCAATCTATCCAAAAATCACCCAAATTTCAAGGGTTTGGGATTCGCATGGAAGTCTCATTTCTGACCGACCGCACATGAGGCTCCAGCCCAGAATAGTTCCTTAAAATCAGCTTGTGTGGTTTGTTTGATGGGTGTCCCTCTAATAATAAACCAGTACCCTGGTATAAGCCCAAAAGATAAACGAAGGCTGATGGTAGCAGAATGAAAAATCATATTGGGTAGTGTCCAGTGACGGGTCCGCCCTCCAATAAGTCAATCAGAAAAGTCAATACTGAAATAAACTGCAACGTAAACAGTAACTGATGGGAACATGATCAGTAGTCCCAATGGGGTGAGCATATGAGAGGGCCGCACTCGCTACCAACGTAATAAGTATCCATGTCCACACCAGGCTGCAGTACGAGAGGACTGCACCCTCTAATAATAAATTAGTGTCTATATCAGTGACTGGCCCAGTATATGAGGGGCCAGTCACTGATATAGACACTATATTTGCAATAATATCACTATCTGGCTGAGTAATGGGAGGGCCGCACCCTCTTATTAATACAATCAGAGACCCTGTCAGCCTTTGGGTGAGTATATGAGAGGGGTCACCCTCTAATCACATAATTTGCCTCAATATCAGCATTGGGGCGAGGTTATGGGAGGGTCGCACCCTCTTATAACACCATCGAAGTCCATAACAGCCTCAGGTTGAGTATATGTGAGGGGCGCACCCTCTAATAATGTAAGTCGTAGTAATATCAGCATTGGGCTGAAGTCTTGAGAGGGTCCACCCTCTAACAATGAAATTATTCCCATTACCAATCATGAGAGGTGGATTCAAAGCGGCAAGAAAACCAGACTGACAGAAGTCGAAACGATAACACAGCCTAGGGCCGCGCCCATGAGTCCAATAAGGGAGGGTGGCAGATAAGCTGTAAACTTGAGAAAATAAGAAAATTAAACGGCTGCTTGGATCCCGTGCAAGTGCGCAGGGTCCAAGATGGCCGCCAGTGGCCAGAGGAAATGCTGGTGACGTTCTCTGCGATCCACGAAAGCCCGGGGAGTCGGAGGAGGCCTGAAGCGAGGCCTCTCGACAACCAGAGCGGGAGGAAAAAAACGAAAGACACCAAGAAAGAAACGATGGAACTAAAAACCAAGAAAAAAATAAAGAAAACTGATACTTCATGGAAAAAGTACCATCACGGAAAGGAACTAAAGGACAGGAAAACCAAATAGGAAAAAAACAAACCATAAACATGACCGATCTATCTACCAAGACATAGTAAGGTATAGAATACGTAACCAAAGACAGAAGAAAATAACTAAGAAGATACCACAAACACCCACCGGTATGTCCTGAAAAACCGAACCAAACTATAAACACCTAAGGTCAAAAAAGATACACCTCGACCTAAAGGGCCGTACACGGGTTATACGAGAGAGACCTGACCTGACATGGCAGAAAATAAAAAACCTTTGTAACCGGGGGAAAAACCCCAGTTAGGATCATCAGCCCCCAAAGGGGCACAGCATGCACCACAACAGACAGTGAAGAATAAAAAAAGGAGTGAAAGGTAGATCAAGCCAGGCAGGGGAAGGCTAGACAGGCCTAAGGCAAAAACATATATGAAAGGAAAACACAAGGTAGGAATAATGGCATAAACAGGGGGAGATGACCGTAAATAACACCCCCTAAGATCAATATACAAATAAATCAGCCTTTATCTACCCCACCCCTTGCTAACTCCTGACTTTGTGCCAACATTTGGAACCTGGTTGCTAGGTAACCACACAACTTCGGTTCGAGGGCTTGCCAGATTAGGATGCCGTTCTGGCATCCGTGGAGGAGAATCCATTTGTGAGTAGGGAGACTGTAACGGACCGTTTCAGCAGACAAGGGGTTAAAATACGTTTAGGCGATATGCCCCTTTCTGAGAGACAGGCACAGCTACTGCAGAACACCAAACTCCCGAACTGGATACAAAATAGCACTCCAAACTGGAACCTCACGAATAGCTGCTAGCAGACGAACAGGAAAAGCAGACATCAGCTTACACTCCTAGCAATCGATCTCCAACAGCATACAGTGAATCCCCCCAAGAACGAGACAAGGCTCCGTGTTGAGGGTCAAGCAGTGGTTTGAGGTGCTGGTACACCCAGCCTGGTTTTTATTACAAGTGAACACATACAGGCCACACCCAGGGGGAGGCATAAAATAACCAATAGTATCACGGGTGCAACCCACACATCCCCTCCCCTTAGTGTGACACATAATCCCATTATACATACAGTTAAAACATACTTTTTACCCAACTTTCATAACTCTAAAACCATACATCACATTCACATAAAAATGCATATCCACAATCAATCCATTCAGGGGAACAACATATAAAAAAATGGCATGAATCAGACCAGGGGTTCAAAAGTTAGTAAAAGTATCTTTTGTTCCCCCTGGCTGGCAGAAAAAACATCCCCACAATGCATCCTGGTTTCCTCCCTTCTACCCTGGAGATAATTGGAGAAGTAATCCAATTATCCAGGACTAGAGGCAGACTCCATTAACCACATGGTTGCAAAACGACAAACACTTTAAAATACATAAAGTCACATTTTACACATAACACGCAGACATTTCACATATCCCCAGATAGCTCAGGTCTGAGTGCACATTATTAGGTGAATGGCACTCAGACCAACCGAATACAGTTTAATCGCCATAGAGCCAAAGTCTTTAATCACACGAATAGGCTCCATGGCATAGCTATCTGGGTTACCACAGCTCACACAGGGCAAGTACCAAATGACCCCACTGTATTTAAAGGGCCAGAATGAGTGACATACACTCTGGTATGGCCGAATACTGTTTTTAAAGGGCCCAATCTCCCAGGGCCATAGTCCAAAGGCAGCAGGCGGACAGCCAGGCTTCTCCAATGCAATGTGGCGAGATTGCTCTCGTCACAGAGACTGATTCGCGGTCAGCCTACCCCAGTTCTCTTTGACATTCTACATTCAGCCTATGTTCGACCATGTTACATCTTCACCATGATTAACTACGTTTGGCTGCGTTACTTATTCATTTAGGTTCGGTATGTTCGTCCACGCTGCATAGTCATTTTGGTTCAGTAGCCTACGTTCAGCCATTTTCAGTTTGGGTCAGTAGTACATTCTGACTACGTTTGGCTATGCTACAAATTCATTTTGGGTTCAGTTCATTTTGTCTCCATACATTTTGCCTGTGTTCGACCACGCTACATTTTCAATTTTGTTCAGTAAATTCAGCCTTCGTTTTGGCACATTAAATAGCCACTGTGGTTCAGTACATAGAGAATGCTACATTTTCAATTTGGTTCAATGCATTAGGCCTGCGTTCAGCCACACCACATTTCTCCTTGGTTCAATACATTAAGCCAACATTCATTGGCCATTACATACCATTTGTTATATAATCAGTTAGTCTCCAGGGAGTTTTACCCATTTTTACTGTACTGCACCCCTAAGTGCAATTTATACTATGTCCTACTTGTGCTTTTATGAATCTATTTAATAAATTGATTGTTATTGAGTCTCTCTCACCAAACAGTATTTGATGATATCCTACTTATTTATCTTCTACGCAATTTTCATTGAGATTTACAAAGTTGCCAAAAATAAACCATCACAATATCTTTGGCTCCAACAGTGCAACTCTTTTCATTATCTGACATATTTGGTTTATTATTTGACCTCCATAGTTGAGCAAATTTCATTTTTAAACAATTAGCAGGAGGTTAGAATACAATTCCAATTAATTATTCATATTTAAAGAAGTTCTCTAAGGCACTTTTACTAAATTAAGTTTTGTTTGTGACTATTAATTACTAAAGGGATTCTCTAGTGCCAGGAAAACAAACCCGTTTTCCTGGCACTGTAGAATCCTGCAGTGCACACCCCCATCCCACGTCGCTGAAAGGGTTAAAACCCCTTCAGGCACTTACCTGAATCCAGCGCCGATGTCCCTTGGTGCTGGGTCAGGCTCCTCCCACACCAGCATCCGCCGGCGGGGGAAGACCTTATGCTCATGCTGCGCGCATTAGACCTCCCCACAGGAAAGCATTATTCAATACTTTCCTACGAGGATTCCGGTGACGCTGGAGGTCCTCATGCATAGCGACCAAAAGTAGTCCCTAGTCCCTGGTAGACAGCCACTAGAGGAGGACTTAACCCTGCCATGTAAATATTGCAGTTTATAAAAACTGTAATAATTACACTTGCAGGGTTAAGGGTGATGGGAGTTGGCACCCAGACCACCTTAATGGGCTGAAGTGGTCTGGATGCCTACAGTGTGCCCCTTACGTTACATCTTGAGTCCATTACTTGTTTTGCTACTGCGTGGCTTTGCAGGCAGTCACACTACAGGTTTCTTGGAGGTTTTGGACAGCATTATCATATGCGTTGTCACTGCTCATTTCTCTAGGTTTTGCCGCAGTCAAGCTCTGTGGTGCGTAAGTTGTTTACAGCTTGGCTGTGAAGGAAAAAGAAACAAAGTTTAGAACTGTCTAAAAGTACTTTAATCAATGTGACAGAAGCTCTCATGTTATGGCTTTCTGAAGAGCGGTACCCTTGATAAAGGCAGCCAGTTGGTGCCGAAACGTTGGGGGGTTTGGTGACTCGTGTTTCTGTCTGAGGCTTGGAAGGATTTTTGTGGTAATTTATTACTATTATTTTATTGTATCTGCCTTTACTTCTGTTACTTTGTTTATATTTATTTTTTCTTATATGTTTACATTCTGGTACTTTTTTGTACATAATAAAATTTAAATATTTTTTTGAGATTGTTATGGTGTGCATTCTATATCCTATATACATTTGAATATTTAAAGCACTTGAGGGAGTGCTTATATGGTTTGCACCTGGCTGTTTTTATATTGTTTTGTCTCTCCATGTGCTGTTGATTTGAGAATGGCTTTTTGAAGAGGCCACAGACCCACTCACTATGGACCTGGTCCCAGGAGTTCCTGAAAGAAGATTGGACATTTGTGTAATGCTGGTATGCAAATGAGGCATATGTGATTAAATGTATATATTATTGCTTTTTATTGTATTTGGAAATGTTATTTGTTTTAATGTAATGTATTTAGAATTTTAATTGCTCATTTGCTAATGTTCTATGTGTTTTTTATTCTAAATGTTTGTCACCACATGTTTATTGATTAGTCCCTCAAGGCAAGTCCATGTCCAAAATAAAGTTTTGTATGTTAGTACCTTTTAGAACTGTGTGTCCTGTGTGGATTTTTAGGGAACCCAGTAACAGAGTTGTGGCGGAACCAACCTTGCCACTGTGAACTGGAGAAGCCTGGTTGCTAGTTAATAATATTGGATGTATGGTTTTAGAGTTATGAAAGTTGGGTAAAAAGTATGTTTAAATTGTACGTATAATTGGGTTACCTCTCAGGCTAAGGGGAGGGAATCTGTGGGATGTAACCATTGTGTGATTGGATAATGTATAATTGTATGTGGGGGTCTCCCTTGCAGGGGAGAATTGCATAAAAGCAGAGTGTGTGTGTAATTAAACCTGAGTTCTACCCTCAATTTGGAGTGCCGTCTCTTATTGGGGGAATCTACTACAAGGGATTGCTATGCTTGTCATATTCCCTTGCTACATCCCTGTTAAAGCTCTGGTAAGCGCTGGTTCCTGTTTTGCTCTCTGAAGAGTCTACGGTGGTTATGGTGTCTGCTGCAGTGCTTGGAGTCCTCAGGAAACGCTAGGAGCATTCTTCAACGGAGGTACCCAGTCCGGGTGCCAGGTAATCCGTTACAAGAGTCTTTGGACCTGTTGGCTCCCTCTAGCCCTGGGTTAAATCAAGAGAGCTAGGCCTGAGAGTCAGAAGTGTCTTCATAAGACTGACTGTAACGGACCGTTTCAGCATAAAAGGGGAAAAATCAGTTTAGGCGATAATCCCCTGTTCTGGACACAGGCACAGCTACTGCAGAACACCACACTCCCGATCTGGATACGAAATAACACTCCGAACTGGAACAGCTGAACAAGAAAAGCATACAATCGGCTTACACTCTTGGCAGTCAGCTTACAATCCAATCCCCCCCAAGAACGAGACGACACTTCATTTTGAGGGTTAAGCAGGAACTCAAGACTGGGACACCCAGTCTGGCTTTTATTACCAACAAGTACATACAGGACACTCCCAGGGGGAGGATGAAATTAACCAATCACATGGATGTACCTCCCACACATTTCCTCCCCTTAGATTAGCACTTAACATAATTAACAGGGACACATTTTTACCCAAGTTTTGGATGTACCCTAAATACTTGGGGTACATCCACAAATCCAATATCTCCAGATAGCCCTAGTCTGGAGGGACAACATATGTTAAAATCAGCCCATTCGGATAAACGGTTTGGGAGTTATGGGACTTTAAAGTATTGACCGACCGCATGGGTAAAGTATCCGAAAACAGTTCCATGCATTTTGGCCCTGCGGTCGGTCACAAACAAGGGAACGCAAACAGACGAATTACTTGGGTTATAGAGACTAAGAGGGATTCGCATGAATCCCCTAGTTCGTATGTTTCTTTCTACCGAACGACGGGTCATTCGGTAGTTTCTATACGAAATCCTGGAAGTCTGGAGGTCTCAGCGGTGTTTGCCTAGTCGAGTGTCCGATTTCAGTTCCAGACGCTCGACGGCAAAACACCGCTGTTCGGCAGTTAAAGATGGCCGCCGCCACGTGGTTGTTTCACGAATGGCGGCCACCCAGAGGACACATAATACATTACATGGATTGCCAATTACCTGTTTGCAACATTGTTGCAAACGGTAATTGGAGGCACACTTAGTCCTGGGTGGTCTGGTTGTTCGGTAGTTTCCTCCATACAATGAATGGAGTGATTCTACCGAACAATCAGATGAATGCTGTACACATATATAACCCAGGTTAACTGCATACAAAAATACATACAAGACATGAAAGTATTAAAGGCAGGATTACTGTACTACGCTCCACAGTCTTAAAGGTACAGTAGTCCCAAAAGTTCCAATATGTCCATCACTGCTTTTAAAGGGCCAGCAGCAGCAATACAAATTGTTACATGCCCAAATATAGTCTTTAAAGTGCAATATGTCCAGGGGCCATAGTCGCAGGGCAGGAGGCTAGCAGCCAGGCTTCTCCAGCCCACAGTGGCGAAGTTGGTTTCGCCACACTGACTATGAGCAGAGCTGCAGAGGGAACGATACCTGCCTGGAAGGGAAGCTGCAGAGGGAACGATACCTGCCTGGAAGGAAAGCTGAAGAGGGGACGATACCTGCCTGGAAGAATAGTCTGGTTGGGTGGAAGAGTTCTAGAGAAACCCCAGTCAAGCTTTGGCGACTGGGGATGGAGTGTTCCAGGATCCTGGCCTACGGAGTACAGGAGCTCCGTTACAGAACATGATTCTCAGGCAAAGGACACTTGTACCATATGTTATTAATACCGGTGTCTATCAATTTGCTTTAATCATTAATTTCACATCATTGGTTTGTTCATTTTTTGCCGTATGATTTTTCTTTTTTTGCAGAATCCTGCTTGGATATATATTGCCTGCCAATACAACAAACTTATATGTATAATATATACAGTATTGTTATTGGTATTATTAGCCTGTAGTTGTATGTTATATATCTCTTTAACATTTTGGTATGAAAAAAAGTAAAATATTGTATAAGTAACAATATATGGGGCGTATACAGATACATAGGTAATTACGAATATATATTCGAGATTACACAATTATACAGAGCTAAATTTCTCCTCCCCTCCTACACCCAACAGATATACAAATAACCAAAAAAGTGTAGCGCTGCATATAAGCATAAACCAAAGTTAAAAGAAACTTGACCAAGTAAAGTACAGTGGTGATAGTAGATATCGACAAAAATACCTTGTAAAGGATCCTGCTATCCGTGCAGCGCTGATCCTTGTAGCGTCTCCCGAAATCCAAGCTGAAAAGAGTGAAGTAGTGATTATAGCTCCCAATTCCCCAAACATGAGTCGAGACTTCATGAAGGGGTAAAACGAATGTGTTTATTGATGGCCAAACTCAGCCCTTTTATGATGGTCTTCCACCAAGGACACTCCCACATGGGACCTTGTGGAAGACTGTAACAAAATATACAGAACCAATCGTACTTTACAAATATTACACCCACCCACAGGAAGAGTGTAACCCCTCCTCTCTATCCCGGAGATAATTAACTTAAGTGGTTGAAGAGAACCTAATTATCTAAGTGATACTTTGATTCATGGTTCTGGACCATTTGCTACCCCGCAGAAAGCGGCCTATCAAAGGCTCTTGATCGACCGGAGTGTCGTGAATCGTACTATGCGCCGTCTAAATAGCGGAACGTATCCCGTTAATGAAACAGTCGCATCCTTCCAAACGGTCCGTAGTGAAAATTATGATAAAGATTCAACATCGAGGTAGATAGGGGTAATAAAAGGATCGCAGTCCCTTTCCATACCCCAGCGAACTCCAAGTGTTCCATGCGGATAAGTTATTTCGGGGAATACCTGTTGTCCATGAGTCCCATAATAGGTCTCTAGTTGGTTGCGATAGTCCCTTGACATACCAGTCTCCCTTGGAAGACACCAATCCACCAACTCTAGCCGCTCCTGCATTATCAATAGATGATGTTCTCCTTTTGGATCTGCTCGAAGGCAAGTTAAAACTGAAGAAGCAGAGGATGATCCCAATTAACAACAATCATTGTAGGTGCCACGCTTGGCTCCTTTACCTCGGTAATGAGTACTATCGAAGTCCTTGCCATTCTGATCCCAATTTCATAGGTGTGCCCGGATCTCAGGCAGTGAGCTTTCAGCCGATGTCTGGCCCGGTAGTGAAGTGGTCCTGGGAAATAGTCAAAGGATTATGGAGCCTTTCCGCCGTACCCGTCGGATTTCCTTACAAAAAATCGCTATCGCTGATGTGGGAAGGTGTAATCCGCCCAAGGTGGAATCTATTCCGAAGTAGAGGTACGTAGTTACTCGGAACTGGGATCGAACCGACTCCTCTCTGTTCACTATGAATCCCAACAATTCCCGAAACAGTAACATAAATCTCGTTTGTAGACGTAGTCAGGAATTGGACTTGCAAAAGGTCAGCAAGTCGTCTAGGTATGCTACAGCGGATACCCTTTTCTCTTCAGTGCGCCATGACCAGCTTCCGAAACTTCTTGAGGCACCATGTGAACCAGTAGGTAAGTGTCCTTCAAATCCAATCTTGCAAACCCCTTTCGAGGAGTAGGTCTCCTAATAGATGTATACCTTCCTTCTTGAGTTGTCGGTACGCCCCAAAACCATTGGGTTGGTCTAGATTGATGACTGGGCGATAGTCTCCTGTCTTCTTCCTTACTACCAAAACAATAGTCCGTCCGCTTGAGGTCCTTGTTCTTTCGTCCCTAACTTCAAAGGTGTAAAATCCATCTTTAATTGGGCTGTTTTGCGCCGTTCTGTGCCACTGTCTGCCTTGCGTTCCTCCAACCTACATATTGCCCTTTGCACCCATTCCTTCACATCGTGAGTTTCTAGAGGTGTCTTGGGTGGGGTCAGTTCCGCAAAGTATAGAATTTTTACTCGGGGATGATCATGTCCAGTAATTTATCCTAACTTCTCTTACACCTTTACGTGGACCCCGGCCTGATCGGGATATAGATATCCCCGCAGTGACACCGAGCTCCCTGGTGAGGACTATCTTGTTCGTTCATAGAGGGTATGGGCATTCCACCCTGAGCTTGTTTCGGACTTCTTTTCCCTGAAGCCGGAAGTTGGCAAAGTGTGCCCGGTGCTCCGGTAAACCCCTCTCGGATGACCCTGGATGTCGGGTGGTATGTGAGTCAAACCAGATTGTCCAGTGTGCCTAAGGAAACCTTTCTTGCTAGGCGGATTCTGTCACTTTATCTCTTCCGATGGAGACTCTCCATT
This sequence comes from Pelobates fuscus, assembly GCF_036172605.1. Taxonomy (NCBI): domain Eukaryota; kingdom Metazoa; phylum Chordata; class Amphibia; order Anura; family Pelobatidae; genus Pelobates; species Pelobates fuscus. The sequence continues at coordinate 495,000,247 of NC_086317.1, read as the reverse complement.
CTCTCATGATCTCCAGAGAAGGGGGAGGGGTGAAGTCCTCGTCCCCTGATGATGGAGCCTGAGATGTTTAATGGACAGGACGTTCTGAGGGACAGTTCCGCTAAGTCGGGGTGTTCTGTTTCCCCTTTGGGGGAGCCGTGTTGCGCCCTTCCAATGGTGTTTAGGTGTAAGGTGTCCGACTTGTTAGTCAGTATCTTGGAGAGGACTTCTTCCTCCGGAGCTGCCCTGGCGGCTTTAATCCTCCCCTGAAAATCGGTCAGGGGAATTGAGGGAAGTCCGACCTGTTGGTTAACACCTTTTCGGTCTGTGGAGCCAGGATCGTACAATAGTACGCTTATTGCCACTCAGTGTGCCTCTGTGTACAACTGTGGTCACCCAGAATTTCGATCAATAGGTACCACTTTCTCAGGATCTGGGTAGCGGTCTGAGAATGAGGACACCCTCAGTAGGATCGGGATGAGCGGTCTGTGATGTCGGGGCGTAGCCCGAGTATGTATAATCCAAGGGTTCATCCTTATATGTCCTAGATTTGTGGAGTTTGGCAGTATTGTGAGTTCTCCTTCTCGGTTAAGGGTGTGCGGATCCTCCAGTTGAAGCATAGAGGTGTCGGAACACATGCATCTAGTGTGCCCTGGTCTGTGCATACAATGACAGAGCGTACTCTGAAGGTAGAAGCCCTAGAAAAGGGCGTGGGGGTCACCCCTTCGTACCTATGCCACTAGCACCGTAGTAAGACTAGCCTGGGGGTCATCCAGCGTAGGGGGGGGTCACCCCTGTATGTATGTCTCTTATGGCATGTTGAGACACTCTCTCGGTTTGTGGGGCACCGAACAGGTGTCAGGTACGGCAGTACACTTATTGCCACTAGTGGGCCTCCACGTACAACTGGGGGTCACCCAGAATTGTTTCAGTCAGTACCACTTAAAGATTTCCTGGGAGTGGTCTTAGGAGGGGGTCACCCTCAATAAGACCGGGATGAGCGGTCAGTAATGTCGGGACGTAAGCCCGTGTATGGGGAGGTACGGTAGCCTCCAAATTATCCAAGGGGTCACCCTTATTGGATATAGTACTGTGGAGATTTGGCAGCACCGTGAGCTCTCCTTTCTGGTTCTGTCGACATACATGTATCCATTGTGTTCCGGTCTGTGCATAGGGTAACAGATCGTACTCCGTGGTTATCAGCCCGTCCTAGGGCGTGAGGGTTAAACCCCAGTATATATATCTCCCTAGTACTGGAATCGGATTCGCTTGGGATTCGCCCAGCGTAGGTTCACCCAGTCTATGTATGTCAGTAGGACAGGGACCAGATTCGCTTGGGGGTCACCCAGAATAGGGGGTTTCCCCCGGTATAAGTATGTCAGTAGGACAGGAACCAGATTCGCTTGGGGGTCACCCAGCGTAGGGGTTTCACCCCAGTATAGGTATGTCACTAGGACAGGGACCAGATTCGCTTGGGGGTCACCCAGCGTAGGGGGGTTACCCCAGTATAGGTATGTCACTAGGACAGGGACCAGATTTTCTTGGGGTTCATCCAATGTAAGGGGGGTCACCCCTGAACCACAATGTCACTTTGGAGAGGTGTCTGCCATGCTTGGGGTTCACCCAGCTTAAGGGGGGTCACCCCTCCATTATGTGCCTCCACTACTGTGTCCTGTATCCCTGTGGTGATGGAGTATATCCCGTGGTTGTGAGGTCCAGTGGGATTAGGGAGCTGAGTAAGTTATCAGCTCTATTTAATTTCCCTGCCAGCAGATAGAGTAAAGCATCCACTATGTGCCCACAGCAGGGAAAAGTCCAGTCTTAATCCTCCAGATTTACAAGAAAACTTTTATTCCACATGACATTTGTATGTAACATTATAGAGCAAACTGCCAGCAGACCTGAGTACTGCATCCAGTATATGCACACAGCAGGGATCAGTCCTACATAAGTGGACACTCCATGCATAATCCTGTCAACTTTATTCCACCTGCCAGTGTTGTGTAACAGGATTGATTTTAGCAGTGAACATTTAATACATAATCTCCCAGAAAAAGACTTGGAGAACTTCATTTCACAGGAACTTTATTTTTGACAATGTAGAGCAGACTGCCAGTTCGTGGGAATCACGAACTGGCTAAAACCGAATGGCCGACGTGAATCTCGCGAGATTAAAGATGGCCGCCGTTCGCGCGCAAATGCGCCGTGCGGTCGGCGATCGCGGCCCGCCGGTACAGTACTGAGTCCACCCGGTACCCCCAACCCCCAGAGACCTGCCCTGAAGTCCTGGCACCAGAGCAAACAAAACGCGATCACGGTAAAAACGCTGCAATCCGCGCAAGATTAAATCGGAGAAAGTGAAACAACAAAGTACCAGCAGAGACAAGTCCAATAGAAAAACGTAAAATCAACAGCAAAAAAATCAGGATAGAAGGACCAATGTAATCCCCACAAAGCAAAAGGGAATTAGCAAATTATCATATTAAAGAGACAAAGCTAATACCAACTGAAAAGGCAACTAGCAAATTATCAGGGAAGAAAAGCAAGTCTAATACCAAAATGTAAAAGCAATTTAGCAGATAATCAGGGTAGGGAAGGGAGAGGGTAGCAGGGGACAAATACCACACCATAAACATTCAAATATAATGATAAATGTAATATAAATGAAAACTGTTTGGAGCAAAATACTCTGACCTGTGCCTTGGCTGGTAAGCGGCAAAGAAAGAGGAAATCATGTGACTGTCAGGGCTTTATATATGGATGTGATGCCTGTTACTGATTGGTTTAAAGTTTTCTGATTGACTTGTGCTGCTGGAGGCATAAAGTAAAGAAAGTTATGCAAAATACTCGCCTCCTGTCATTATTAAAATTAAGATTATAGGTACACTACGTTAGCATAATCTACAATTATCTCCGGGCAAAGAGAAACATGTTCTTTTTATTTTATAACAAAACAGTATTAAAATATATAACTTATATTTCACCGAACATAATCCCCATATTCCACATACCCCCAGATAGCTTGGATCTGAGCGCATATTATAGGCGAATAGCGCTCAGATCCCACGAACACAGTTAGCAAAAACGTCAAGCAAAGTCCAAGTTCACCAGTTGTTTGTGCAATTCAATCCGAAGAGAGCTCCGTAACTGTAGCTACCTGGGGTCGGTAGGTCTTTGGTGAAAGAAAGTCCCGAACGGCAAAGAGATTAATATGTTCGGGAGATATTACCCGTATAGATGAAGACTTCGTACGTATCAGCGGTGGGTGGCGGAATAAGTGTCCGAAAATAGTTCCATAGGATTGTTGCCTTTCCACCGCTGAGCGTTCAACGGTTTTAAAATGGCGACCGCCACGTGTTAGTCACATGAACGAGGGCCACCATGCTTTTCGTTAATTAACTTGCGTTTAACCGCAAGATCTGGGAGGTAAATGAGGGGCACACGACCTCAGTGGGAGGTCGGGTGCTTCGGTAGTTTTATTCGGTTCTTTAGTATTATACAAATTAAGCATAATATGCATGGTCAAACGAAATGCTGTTTCTGAGGCTGGTAAACAGGGATTTCGTTACATACCTAAAATAGAAATAAAATCCAATAGTGTAAAACTACTAATATGCAAAAAGTAAAGAAAGTACCAATTAAGCATATTAGGTGATGTGCATCTCTGTAATGAGAAGGGGTGTGGTCTAATGACATCAACACCCTATATCAGGTGTGCATAATTATTAGGCAACTTCCTTTCCTTTGGCAAAATGGGTCAAAAGAAGGACTTGACAGGCCCAGAAAAGTCAAAAATAGTGAGATATCTTGCAGAGGGATGCAGCACTCTTAAAATTGCAAAGCTTCTGAAGCGTGATCATCGAACAATCAAGCGTTTCATTCAAAATAGCCAACAGGGTCGCAAGAAGCGTGTGGAAAAACCAAGGCGCAAAATAACTGCCCATGAACTGAGAAAAGTCAAGCGTGCAGCTGCCAAGATGCCACTTGCCACCAGTTTGGCCATATTTCAGAACTGCAACATCACTGGAGTGCCCAAAAGCACAAGTTGTGCAATACTCAGAGACATGGCCAAGGTAAGAAAGGCTGAAAGACGACCACCACTGAACAAGACACACAAGCTGAAACGTCAAGACTGGGCCAAGAAATATCTCAAGACTGATTTTTCTAAGGTTTTATGGACTGATGAAATGAGAGTGAGTCTTGATGGGCCAGATGGATGGATTGGTAAAGGGCAGAGAGCTCCAGTCCGACTCAGATGCCAGCAAGGTGGAGGTGGAGTACTGGTTTGGGCTGGTATCATCAAAGATGAGCTTATGGGGCCTTTTCGGGGTGAGGATGGAGTCAAGCTCAACTCCCAGTCCTACTGCCAGTTTCTGGAAGACACCTTCTTCAAGCAGTGGTACAGGAAGAAGTCTGCATCCTTCAAGAAAACATGATTTTCATGCAGGACAATGCTCCATCACACGCGTCCAAGTACTCCACAGCATGGCTGGCAAGAAAGGGTATAAAAGAAGAAAATCTAATGACATGGCCTCCTTGTTCACCTGATCTGAACCCCATTGAGAACCTGTGGTCCATCATCAAATGTGAGATTTACAAGGAGGGAAAACAGTACACCTCTCTGAACAGTGTCTGGGAGGCTGTGGTTGCTGCTGCACGCAATGTTGATGGTGAACAGATCAAAACACTGACAGAATCCATGGATGACAGGCTTTTGAGTGTCCTTGCAAAGAAAGGTGGCTATATTGGTCACTGATTTGTTTTTGTTATGTTTTTGAATGTCAGAAATGTATATTTGTGAATGTTGAGATGTTATATTGGTTTCACTGGTAAAAATAAATAATTGAAATGGGTATATATTTGTTTTTTGTTAAGTTGCCTAATAATTATGCACAGTAATAGTCACCTGCACACACAGATATCCCCCTAAAATAGCTATAACTAAAAACAAACTAAAAACTACTTCCAAAAATATTCAGCTTTGATATTAATGAGTTTTTTGGGTTCATTGAGAACGTGGTTGTTGTTCAATAATAAAATTAATCCTCAAAAATACAACTTGCCTAATAATTCTGCACTCCCTGTATACACAGGTAAGATATCTCAAAGAAAAAGTGGAGGCATTGTCAGGAATGTTAGTGAATGGAGAGTAGAGGATACAAGATCAGAAGCCAGCTAAAAAACAAGCTGGTTGTAAAATTAAAAAACCTCTCTCCCTGTTAAACTAACATAGGAGCAATAAAGAATAGAGAAAATAATAATAATTATAACCACATGATAAACAGAAAAGGAGTTAGGCAAAAAGGGCCGTGCCCATAACCGAAGAAAAAGAAGCAAATGCCCAACGCGCGTTTTGGTGCTATTTGAGATGCACCTTCATCAGTGGAAAACATTCTACTAACCAGAAAATCTCTTAAATATCTTATCTCCCAATGGTGTATGTCTGCAATCATCCAATACACTGTCCGGACAAATGAGAGGGGATGTATCCCACGCTTGATTGCAATTACGCTTTGATTCAAGTGTAAGCGAGTTTCATACTCCTTTTCTATTGGTTGTCTACTCCCAGGGTGGAGGGAGTCCAAGTCCCTCCCAACGTGGTGTGGGCTAGGCAGAGTCAGTATCACAGCATCCTCCAATGGATGGTGAGTTGGCGGGTAATTAAATTGCCCGTCCGTCTCTGTGGGCTATCACTAATAGCTCCATATCCTCCCACATGGTGAGGGATCATTCACAACATCCTAAGGCATCCATCACTAGCCGATATGGGTACCAAGTATATGTAATTGGTCCCGTCGGAGCTATTCTCGAGTAATGTTCACTACAAACTTTTGGTGTCAAATGTACATGGAGATCTGGACGTACAATTTAACTATTTGAGAATTAGTGGATTAGAATATCTTTTCAGATCCCCTCTGTAATGGCACCCCAAGGAATAAAAGGGTTAAGCTGCCGTTTAGTAGTTCTTCCCCTTCCAGAGATACAGGCACAGCTACTGCAGAACACCAAACTCTCAAACTGGATACAAGGGAATGCTCCAAACTCCCGAACTGAAACCTCACGAATAGCTGCTAGCAACAGAATATTCAAGGATATATATATTTTTTTTGACAATCTTTATTTAGTATCTTTTTTCATGTGGAATACAAGTAACGGTGAGAAGCTGTACAATGTGTCCTTTTCAACAACAGCATCTGTAATAAAGGAAAACTGTGCCGCTAAACTGTGCACTTCTAACAGTCGGTTTTACCCAATGCACCAGCCTGGGTTCAGGCCTGCGACTGTGGCCTTGTCAGGTTGTTAGGCTATTCGTAAAGTGACCACTGCTGTTTTGTTGTTTGTGGTCGCTTCCCCACCATATGTTCCCGTCTACCTCTCAGCCCTGTGTGTTAGGCGTTAGTACACCGGTTCTCCTTCTATATGTCAGTCGTAACTGTATCCCTTTTTTTTTTTTATGAGCCCTTTGTACGTTTGTGTCGGGTGTTTTACTGTTGTGTTTACGGTATGTAATCTACAGTACTGGTGACCGTCACCAAGGTCTATATTCCACGTTCCGTGGTTGTATAGCTACTCCTCAGTTATTTCACCGTTGTGGAGCCTACGGGCTGGTGCGGTTACGCTCTCTGGGCTCTTGTTGCCGGCAGTCGGTCTTTGTGCAAGATTAGTCGGTCTTAGGGGGTGTGTCCGGGTTTCTGCCCGTGCCACAGTCAGTTGTGTTGCTGGTGTGGGAGTCTGTGCGTTTGTATCGGATCAGGTCAAGTTTCCACCCCAGGTGCTACTCAGTTCTACAGCTGTGTCTCTCTATCTGCTGAGTACGCGGGGGTCCGGTGTTATGTCTCCCATTCTGGTACGCTTTCCCTGATTTGGTGTAGATGGTTTAAGTTTCGTGTGTCTGTCTGGGTTTAACCAACTGTTGTGTGCTTCCCGTCCTATCCAGGACAGATCGTGTCCCTAATGTGGGCCTGTCCGCCTGAATAAATGGTCCTTAAACTGTCTGCGTTAGTCGTTCGGGGAACGGTCTGAGGTCCAGTCATGAGGCGGGGGGTGGGTGTTGTCGATATTGGGGCGGGGGGTAGGTGGGGAGGTTAGGTATGTGTGTTCTGGGCTTCTGAGGGCCCCTGGGGTATCGCACTTGGGGTCGCTAATCTGTTGGCTAGGTATGTTGCCCATGGATACCAGGTCAGTGCACACTGCTCCTGTCTTCCATGGAGGTCTGCCGTTAGAGTTTCCATTGAGTGTATTTCTTCCACCTTTGTCACCCATTGCTGGAGGGTGGGCGCCCCCTTCTGTTTCCACATCGCTGGAATGAGGGACTTGGCTGCATTGAGCAGTGGTAGCGTTAGGGACTTCTTATATGCCTTTATGGGAGTGGGGGTGTGGTGTAGTAATATCGTTAGGGGGTTTAGAGATATCCCTGAGCCTGTTATTTCGTGTATCTCCTCCCTGATCTTCTCCCAGTATGAGGCGATTACGGGTCATGTCCACCATATGTGGAAATGTGTGCCAAGGTGTGAGCCGCATCTCCAGCATGTGTCCGGGGTGTTCTCGTGCATGCGGTGTAAAATGTCGGGTGTTCTGTACCAGCGAGTTAATATTTTGTAGCTCAGTTCTTGGTACTTCGAACTGATGTGTGAGGGTGAAGATCTTGTCCCATTCCTGTGCGGAAAGGGCCTCTCCCGAGTCTTTCTCCCAGTGGTCCTTGAATCCAAGCACCACATCCCCACTGGTCTGGATCTTGAGCATGGCGTATAGGGTCGCGATACCCCTGGGAATGTGTGTTCGTTGTATGCACAGGAGTTCAAAGCTGGTGAGGGGTCTGAGCAGGTGCCCACGTCCCGGTAGGGATTGGAAGTATGATTTTATTTGGTGGTATCGAAACTGTTCGAGTAGCGTTGGCGTTCTATCGGGGCAGAGGTCTCTGAGTGGTTTAAGTCCTTATGTGCCATACCATTGGTGTAGATACATCCAATCTGCCTGTTGGAGGCCGGATAGGTCGTTTTTGGTTAGGGCATCGGCAAGGTCCGGGTTGTGCGTGACGGGCGTTAGGGGGCTAGGAGAGGTGGTAAGCTGCAGTCGGTAGCGTGTAGCTATCCACACTCTAAGCGTGGCATCGATCAGGGTTTTTTTGGTGTGTAGATCTGCGTACGTGGCAGTGTGTAGCCACAGTCTGGAGGGTATTTTTCTATCTGTCTGTTCTAGTTCCAAAGTCACCCATTGTTTTAAGGGGTGTTGTACGTGCCAGTCCGTTAGTCTATGCAGGTGTGTGGCGCGGTAGTGCGTCTCTATGGGCCTCCCATCTGTTTCGGCAGTTCTAGGGTGGATTTTTTTGTGCAGGTAGGGCGAGAGTTCCAAACGAATCGGCGGATGGCGGTCGTTATGGAGCCGAAGAAGGCTCTGGGCACAGTGATCGGCACTGTCTGGAATAGATAAAGTATCCTGGGCAGCACATTCATTTTAACCGCATTGAAACGCCCAAACCAGGAGACATAGTATGGGGACCATTTCTTAAGGTCTGCCTGCAGCGATTGTAGTAGCGGGATAGTTATGGTGGTATAGTTGAGACGGGTCCTTGGGCAACCATATACCCAAGTATTTCAGTTTAGTGTTGCACCATTTGAATCGGTACTGGGCGTAGAGGTGTGTTGGGGGATCTTTGTGGGATGGGAGATGGAGGGCCTCGGACTTATCAGTGTTGAGCTTAAGGTTAGAAATCGCTCCAAACTCTCGGAAAGACGTGAGGAGGTTAGGCAACGAGAGCAGCGGCTGTGTAAGAAAGAACAGCATGTCGTCCGCGTATGCGGCTACTATGTATTCATTACGACCAGTGCTGAATCCTGTGATTCTCCCATTCCATCTGACCGCCCCCAAGAACGGTTCCAGGGAGAGGGCAAACAGGAGGGGGTATATTGGACATCCCTGGCGGGTGCCATTCCGGATCGGGAAAGGGGCAGACAGTGCCCCATTAATGCGGATCCTTGCCGTGGGACTCATGTACAGGGAGAGCACCCATGACAGCATGTGTGGACCAAATCCCATGTGTGCGAGTGTGCTCTCCAGATACAACCAGTCCACCCGGTCGAAAGTCTTTTCGGCATCAGTTGACAGTAGCAGAAGTTCCTTTCGATGCGTCCGCGCTATGTGTAGGATGTTCAGTGCTTTGATTGTGTTATCCCTCCCTTCCCTACCTGGGATAAACCCGACCTGATCTGAGTGTACCAGGTGGGAGAGGTGTTTCGCGACTCTCAGGGCAATGGTTTTAGCAAATAGCTTCAGGTCCGCGTTTAGCAATGATATGGGGCAGTAACTTGCGCAGTTCGTCGGGTCCTTGGGTATCACTGTGACTTGCCCTCCTTAGGTATCACTGTGACTATAGCTGCCAATGTGTCTGTGGGAAAACGGCCCCCTTCCAGTATGGAGTTGAGACCTCGCAAGAGGTTCGGTAATAAAATGTCTCGGAACGTGCGCGGGTATGTCAAAGGGAGGCAGTCTGGTCCTGGAGCTTTGTGGGTTTTGGAGAGTTTTAGCGCCGCTGCTAATTCCTCTATCGAGAGGGGTTGTTCCAGGTCTTCCTTCATTTCAGAGGTTAACTTTATGTCTACGTTTCGTTCTAAGAATTCCGAAATTTGGTTAAGCCGCGTCCGTAGTGGGCTGGGGGTGTTGTATAGGTCTGTGTAGTATTCTTCGAATGCTCGCTGAATTCCGTCCGGCAGACGTGTTTCAGCTTTATCTCGGGGTTTTATTTTATGTATGTGGCTCGCTATCCGTCGGTCGCGGAGCTGGCGGGCTAGCAGCCTGCCGCTTTTGTCCGAATGTTCAAAAAAGAACCGGGCAGATTTTCTAAGGGTGCGTAGGAGTCCCTGGTCTAGTATGTCTCGTCTCTGTCTTCTGAGCGCCGTCAGTCGGAGGAACGTGTCCTCGTCCTGGCTTTGCTTATGAGCTTGTTCCAGTTTGGCAATTTGTGTGTTTAATTTGGCTAGCTGTCGTGTGTGTTCTTTTTTCCGTTCTGTACAGACCTTAATATAGTGTCCTCGAACGACGCATTTATGGGCCTCCCAGGCGGTCAGGGGTGGTGTGTCTGGGGTGTTGTTGGTATCGAAGTATTGTGCCAATGCTTGTCTGACTGGCTCTGTGTCTTCTAGTTTGAGCCGCAAGTTCTCGTTTAGCTTCCAATGTCTTTCCACCGGTTTGTGTAGTGGGGATTGGATCTGGACTATCAGACCTATGTTTGCCCGGCGGAGTATGGGTAGGGCCTCCTGTGCTAAAAAGATGTAGTCAATCCGACTGTAGCGCTGATGCACAGCCGAATAGTAGGAATAGTCCCTGCTGTCCAGGTTCGCCGCCCTCCAGCAATCTACTAGTCCACTCCTTGTCAGGGCTCTCCCCGCAGAGCGTATGCAGTGACCTGGTATAGAGCATTCCCCTCTAGATGTATCTAGCCTAGTGTCTGGCGGTGTGTTAAGGTCTCCTGCCACAATTAAGAGGCCCTCTCTGAATTTGTTTAGCAGTGTGAGTGTTTTGTTCAGGAAGACATGTTGCTTTCGGTTTGGTGAATACAGGCAGGCAAATGTGTAAGTGTGTTCTGCAATGGTCCCCTTGATAAATAAGTATCTCCCCCCTGGGTCTGTCCATTGCTCTGCGCATACGAACGGGACATTATGTGAGAATAGGATAGCCACTCTGGCTTTTTTTTCGTCCGTGTGGTTTTAGTAATACCCTGTGGGGTAACGCCCGTTTTTCAAGGTGGGGGCCTCAGCACCTTTAAGATGTGTTTCCTGCAAGAACGCCACCGAAACGCCCTCCTCCCATAGGGTACGGAGTATTTGGGATCGCTTCTCGGGGACGTTCAAGCCTCTTACGTTGTTAGACCACAGGGTAAGCGGCGCCGGCTCGTATTTGGAGCCCATCTCTGTCTGCGCTTGGTGTGGGGTGTGGGTATGACAATGAATCACGGGTTAGAGTTTAGGGGGTGAGTGGGGAGCAGTCAGGTCGATGTCAGGGGTAGGAGTGTCGGTCTGTAAAGAAGGTAACTATGACTCGCTTCGGAGTCAGTCGCCCACCGGTGTCCAGTCCCCACGGGGTGTGTCACCGGAGTAGCCTCCGAGTATAGGTACAGTGTGTCCGTCACTTGGGGTAAGTGGGTCATCCGGTCTGGAGCAAATGGTCGTATGTATCGCACGGCACCCAGCCCACTAGTCGTGTCCATCAGGAATTTTTCCTTCGGTATGGGGATGTTTTATGATCATGCCTCCCCGTCGATTTGCCACCGCGGGACCATGGGTCTCCGGGGTCTCTTTAGTGTGAGCCTGGTTGAATGTCTGGTCCCGTGGCACCTTCAAGGTCTTGGTCTCCCCTAGGCCCCCCCCCTCCGGCCCAACCACCCCGGTCCAGAGTTCGTTGATGGGTTTCCCTTCCTCATGTGTATGCGTGTGGGTATGCATGTGTAATGGGAAACTTGTAAACATCGTTAACATTATAAACATTACAGACCAATCCGCATTATTAAACTTTCCCTTCTCCCCCTCCCCCATAGATCGAACCCCTCCTCCGGCGGGTGGTGTGTTGACCTATATTGCCAGTGAGCTTGCAATATAGCTGGGAGAGATCCGGTCCGCGGGCCCCCTTGGGTGTGCACATTACAACCCAGCCCCTAGGAGAGCAGGCAGCAAATTATGTCCCTTGGCGGTCCCTCCGCAGTCGTGGGGCGCAGGGCTCTGTGAGCACGTTCTATTCCGAAATCTGCCGGTGCTCTGTCCCCTAGGATGTTGGTGAACAGGCCCAGCAGGAGCTCTGGTAGTGCCTCCCCAGCGGACTCAGGGAGGCCCCTTATGCGGATATTATTCCTCCGCCTGCGGTTGTCCAGGTCCTCCAGATGCCTCCTGAGCTCTAGTAAGACATTGCCTTGTCTGGTAGTGGCGGTATCTGTGGCTTGGCGGTGGTGTAAGTTTTGGGGCCGGTCGGCCTCCAGGTCCTCCACTCTGCGTTCCAGGGCCGTCAGGTCCCTCCGCACCTCCCTGACTTCCTCTCTGATTGCGGCCCTTATTTCAGCCAGCATCTCCGTCTTGTCAGCGCGGGATAACATGTTAGCAGAGATTGTGGCCAAGTCTGCTGCTATTTGGGTAAATGATTCCCCTCTGCCTGGGCCCTGTGTTAGGCTGTCGTTGCTGCTCGCGTCCGGGGATGCCGGACTCGCGGTGTGCCGAAGTACCCGTCCATGGGTCCCGAGGTGCGACCCAGCGAGCCAGATTGTGAGGGGCCTGGGGTGTTTTGCCTTTTAGTTTTTCCCATCATGGGTTAATTTGTGCGTGTGTATCGGTGCTGTAGTGAGCTGGGGCCTCAGAGCTGTAATGAGATGCGTCCTACTCCATACCCGGTCAGGCCACGCCCCGGGATATAATTTTTCAATGTAGGGTAATAGCTGCTTGATCCAAGGATAAATCTGACTGTCGTTCTGGGGTCAAGAAGGATTTTTATTTTCCTAGTTTGTTGCAAAATTGGAAGTGCTTCAAACTGTTTGTTTTTTTTGCCTTCTTTTGGATCAACAGCAAAATACAAAAGTAAGGACGGCTGAACTTGATGGACGCAAGTCTCTTTTTAGCTATGTTACAATGTAATAAGCAGTTCTCTATCAGGTACAGAGAAAACCATGGGGCTGGGAGGGGGGATTACCCTGTAATGTTGAGTTGGAAATCCCTTGCCTGGGCTGTTGCATAAAAGGCCATGCATGGCCTCCAATAAACCACTTCACCCCCAGCATTCAGTCTCGACTAATGTCTGTGGGGGAAAGCTATACCTGCTGTGACAAACTACCCTTTGCCACTGGCTTTTGGAGGAGCCTGATTGCCAGCCTCCTGCCCTATGACTATGGCCCATGGCTAACACTGTGTTCCCAGACTGAAAAAAGGCTTGTTCATGCCTTTTTCCCTATGTGGTTCGGTAAATTGAATTCACAGAACAAACCGCCGACCACCCTGCCTGTGGAGTGTGCTGCTCGTTAACCACCCAGAAGCTGTGGTTAACCGCAGCTTAATTGACGAATGGCTGGGTTTCCGGCGTTCGTATAAACGAACACGTGGCGGCGACCATTTTGTTTAGCTGTACGCGCTCAGATGTGTTTTGTCATCGAACGCCTGGAACTTTTTTCGGCTACTATTTCCATGAACACCGCTGAGACTTCTACCTTCTGTGCATTCGGCTAAATTCATACAAACGTCATCTTAATAAAGGTGAGACTTTTTTGACCTAGGCGACTTCTCTTCTCAGTGACAATACCTCCTGCTGCACTGAAGGTCCTTTCTGACAGGACACTTGAAGCGGGGCAGGCCAGAAGTTCTATCGCAAATTGGGATAGCTCAGGCCACAGGTCAAGCCTGCACACCCAGTAGTCAAGGGGTTCATTGCTCCTCAGAGTGTCGATATCTGCAGTTAAGGCGAGGTAGTCTGCTACCTGTCGGTCGAGTCATTTTCTGAGGGTGGATCCTGAAGGGCTGTGGCGATGCGTAGGAATTAAAAAGCTCCGCATGTCCTCCATCAACAACACGTCTTTAAAGCGTCCTATCCTTGCCGGCGTGGTCGTGGGAGGAGGAGGATTACTTTCACCTCTTCCCCTGTTAAATTCCTGTTGTGCTGTGACAGCAGTGGTTGACGTGGCTGAAGTTGCTGGACCAGGAGGAGGATGGCGGCTTTGAGTTTGTGTGCTGCTTGTACTCATGTATCCCTGTTATCTACATTGTAGCGGAGAGCTGATATCCCACAGCTATTCTCCACGTAAGATCCCAGTGAGGCTCAGGAACAAGGCAATAGTAAATCCACAGGCAGAGTTTCCAGCAGGCAAAATCCCCAGAAAGACAGCAGTATCCCCACAGCACTCCCAATAACTGGACGACACACAGTTTCAGGAGCAGAACTGACAAGCTTTAAACCACAGTGCCTTATAAAGCATGCTCCCATGCAAGGGAGGGGTTTCCAACAATTGGTACAGTGTCCAATCCGGGATTAGTAAGAGGAGGGGAGGAGATGTGTGGGAGGGATTAGTAACCTCCCACACATCTCCTCCCCTCCTCTTACATCATAATCCCCTTATACTGTACCCAAATTCCCCCAGCTTCTGGATGTACCCCTAAACGTAGGGATACCCCTTTAAAAATCCTCTGATAGCCCTGATCTGGGTGAGCGGCATACTCAAAAATCACCCAGATCGGACCAGGGGTTCGGGAGTTATGACAGATTTGACCGACCGCATGGGTAAAGTATCCGAAAACAGTTCCATGTATTTTGGCCCTGCGGTCGGTCACAAACAAGGGAATGAAAACATGTGAATTACTTGTGTTATGTAGCCTGGGGAGGATTCAAATGAATCCCCCAGTTCGTGGGGTTCTTTCTACCGAACAGCGAGCCGTTCGGTAGTTTCCCCACGAAGTACTGGAGGTCTGGAGGTCTCAGCGGTGTTCGCCTAGTCAAGTGTCCAATTTTAGTTCCAGACACTCGACGGCAAAACACCGCTGTTCGGTAGTCTAAGATGGCCGCCGCCACGTGTTCGTATCCCGAATGGCGGCCACCCAGAGAACAAAGACCACACTGCACGGATGGCTAATTACCCATTTGCAACATTGTTGCAAACGGTAATTGAAGGCACACTTCACACAAGGAGGTCTGGTTGTTCGGTAGTCTCATTCCCTTGCTTTATTCGAATGATTCTACCGAACAACCAGAGGAATTCATTTCTTTTACACACATAAAACTGGCAATATACACGAATACATTGATTCCCATGAATTTTGTAGGACAGCCCAGCACCATCCGCTACATACATCCTCTGGCAATAATGGTTGCGCATCACTCATTTCTTCCAACTGATGTGTAAATAACTCCTCTGACATACCAAGTGAAGCGGCTTGGTGCTAGTGTTGGTGGTGGCGGCAGGCGGGCGAGTGGTAACTTGAGAGGTGCCCGAAGCTAAACTGGAGGAGGATGGTGCGTCAAGCTTTCAAGCGGAAGCTGTAGAAGATTGGGTGTCCTGTGTTAGCCAGTCAACTATGTCCTCAGAACTTTTCCAGTTCAGGGTACGTGACCTCTGAACACTGGGCATTATTCTAGGGCCAAAGGGAATCACAGCACCACGACCACGACGGCCCCTGCGGGGTGGCCTGCCTCTGCCTGTCATTTTTTTTTTTGATTAGTGGTACTATGCGTGCAAGCTACTGTGACAACAGATATAAGGGGCACTGTGCACTGGCAGAAGTTGGCAGAGTAGACGCTGTAGGCCTGACACACACGCTTGCAGACAACTAACTGCTATTCAATCTATTACAGTCAAAATTTTATTTTGTTTAAAAATGTACACTACTGTTACACCAGATATGAGTTGCACTGGTGTGACACTGTGCCCTGGTAGGCCCTGAAACGCACACGCGTGAAGGAAACTGACTGCTATTATATTACAGTCCAAAAAAGTTTAGTTTTTTTTTTTAAATGTGTATCGTATAGGGCTATTCCAAGCTAGGGAAATAAGAAATATATGGCATAGTGCAATACTGTATATATTATAATTGTATATATGGGCAAGTGACAAATGTTCACTCACACTTTAACATCCCAAGAACTGCCTTCAGAAATATACTTGGTGTGTCTTCTTTGCTTCAAATACTTGGTAAATGTGGATCTCACATAAAAAACAAAGTGCAAAAAAATAGATTGGATGACTGTATGAGTAAAGAGTAAAAAAAGCATTTATTACTTACATCAAAGTAAATAAAAGCAGGTAAATGAGTCCAACGCGTTTCTTCCCTGTTAGGGACTTCCTCAGGGACAATCTTTAACAAAGATGATGAATAAAAATACATCCAAACCTAGTTACAAACATCCCCTAATATATACCACCCCCAATCAGTCCCAATGATGGTTCTGCAGATCATTCCATTTCTCTTCAGCTGTTTGCAATTATAATTTGAGTTACTTCCGGGTTTCGTGTGTCCTGTGCGGTCACGTGACTTCCGTGATGACGTCATGCGTTCCAGCTATGCGTTCCACCTTCATTTCGGCTGTCACTCATAATGACAGGCTGAGATGTTGAAAAAAGTCCAAAAAAGACTGTTTCTGAATAGAAATACAAATGGGGGGAGTGTACAAAAGGGAATGGCAAAGAGGATAAAGAGATATTGCTAATTTAAAGGTTTTTTGAATAATATTTATTTATAAAAGACAAAACAAACACACCAATAACCTGTGTTTCTTACATTGATATATTTGTCAGTGTGCATGAATGCCTAACTCCATACTGCATAAGGCAGCATGCACACTGCATAATGTAATATGCACAAGCCAAGATATTCCAAATAATGCCATAAATGCGTTAAAAAATAATTCTGCAAAAAATATATATATAAAAAATAGTAATAATAAAAGATGCGAAATAATAAAACATGGTAGTTTTTCTACCTTCAACAGAAAATCTGTAATTTTAAAATTAAGGCATATCTAATGCCACTAGAAGACCAAGTATTTATAATTTTGAGAGGAAACGTTCCTCTATAATCGATGGTAGGAAAAAATAGAATAGATTCTTGGCTTGTTCAATACCAAAAAACATACAGAGGGATATATGACAATATACACCACCCATAGAGAGCAAAAGAAAAGAGAGCAGAGGAAAAAAAGCAAGCTATTGGGACACCAGATATGAGTGAGTGGTGGCACGGGGCAGGCCCTGAAATGCACACTCGTGAAGGAAACTGACTGCTATTATATTACAGTCAAAAAAGTTTTTTTTTTTGTTAAATGCAAGCTATTGTGACACCAGATATGAGTGGTGGCACTGGGCAAGTGGGCACAGTATACGCTGTGAGCCTGACACACACGCTGCCTGACAACTAACTGCTATTCAAACTATTACAGTCAAAATTTTATATTTTTTTTTTTAAAGGTACACTACTGTTACACCAGATATGAGTTGCACTGGTGTGACACTGTGCCCTGGCAGGCCCTGAAACGCACATGCGTGAAGGAAACTAACTGCTATTATATCACAGTCAAAAATGTTTTTTTATTTTTAAATGCAAGCTATTGTGACACCAGTGAGTGAGTGGTGGCACTGGGCAGGCCCTGAAACGCACACTAGTGAAGGAAACTGACTGCTATTATATTACAGTCCAAAAAGTTTTTTTTTTGTTTTTAAATGCAAGCTTAAGCTATTGTGACACCAGATATGAGTGGTGGCACTGGGCAAATGGGCACAGTATGCACTGTGAGCCTGACACAGAAGCTGGCAGGCAGGCAGGCAACTGCAATTACATTACACAGAAAAAAAAAGCAGACTGATGTTCTAGCCCTAAAAAGGGCTTTTTGGGGTGCTGTTCTTACAGCAGAGATCAGATGAGTCCTTCAGGACTGTAGTGGACACTGAATACCCTAGCCTAGCTATCAATTTCCCTATCTAATCAGCACCAGCTACACTTTCCCTCCTCTCACTAAGCATGCAGCTTCAGAATGAATTTAAAATGGATGCTGGGAGGGTCTAGGAGGGAGGGTCTGCTTCTGATTGACTGGAATGTGTCTGCTGACTGTGAGGTACAGGGTCAAAGTTTACTCAATGATGACGGATAGGGAGCAGACCGAACAACGCATATGTTCGCCATCCGTGGCGAACGCGAACAAGCGATTTTCGCCTGGAACTATTCGCCAGCGAACAGTTCGGGACATCCCTACAAGTCACAAATTTCTTTTTTGAGTAGAGCATTTTCTAAAATCATAACTCTTTGCAAAGGTCATACTATAATATGCGGTGATTTTAACTGCATATTGGATCCAAACATGGACATAAAGAGGAGTGGTGGTAAACATCCGTTACACCAGACCACCCTCTTGAGTTCAACATTTTCTAAACTTATTAATTTGCATGATCTATACGATACATGGCACAGTTTATACCCAAACGATAAAGATTACACCTTTTTTTCAAATGCACATAGCACTTACTCTCGGACATGTGTCTAGTGGATAAATTAACATTAATGAATGTCTCTGAGATAAAAATAGGTACTAGGGTTTGGTCTAATCATGCACCGGTTGTCACCACCTTTAGAGCACAATTCGCAGTAAGGGGTAGAAGCACATGGCGCCTTAATGAAATCTCTCTTAAATCAAACAAACCTAGTCTCCCAAATAAGCACGACAATTAGGTATTTTTATAATGATCATCTCTTTGATACTTCAAGCTCTGTAATAAAATGGATGACACTTAAGGCAGTCCTGAGAGGGTTATTTATTCAAGCAGGCTCAATACAGAAAATAAAGATATTGGCAGATAAAGAAAGTCTCCTAAACAAACTTAGTGAATTAGATAAAGCAAATAAATTGAACCCCACTAAAATAATATCTAAACAGATAGCTGTAATGAAACAAGAAATACAAGAGATGTCCGTAAATATAATAGAGAGACAATTAAGGAAACTAAAACAGACACATTACTTGCAGGGCAATAAGGCTGGTAAATTAGAAAGCAAATTAAAGTCCCAATATTTACAGACTAAAATTCCATTCTTGATAGATTCAAACAGCATAAAATTGTACAATCCGCAAGATGTAGTGGAGGAGTTGGGCTCCTTTTACCAAAAATTATATAATTTAAGGCTGGATATAAATATGTACCAGCCTTCAAAAGATGAAATATCTACTTTTCTTAATGAGGTTAATTTGCCTAGATTAACTACTCAACAATGTAATGTTCTTTCTGAACAGTTTTCTGAAGATGAAGTAAGAAAGGCGATATATACACTTCCTAAAAATAAAGCTCCGGGCCCAGATGGGTTTTCAAATAATATTTTTGTAATTTTTGATGCTCACATCTTGCAAATGTATTTAATTATTTTAAGGTAGCTGGGTCTTTACCGGAAGAAATGCATTTGGCCCATATTATTACTTTACCCAAACCAGGTAAAGTGCCCAATGAATGTGTTAATTTAAGACCGATTTCTCTACTAAATACAGACATAAAAATATATGCAAAAATTTTGGCTACACGAATGAAACCTATGTTAACAGATTTGATTTCACTGGAGCAATCAGGGTTTGTACCGTCAAGAGAACCAGATGACAATGCCCGCCATTTTTTAAATTTAATCACTTGGGCACAAGTCAGCAAACAGAAGGGTTTATTATTAGCCCTCGACGCAGAGAAAGCGTTTGATCGACTAAACTGGTCTTATATGCAGGAAGTATTGCTAAGAATGGGGTTCCCCCAGGGGCGGTTTCTGGGGAGCGCTGAGTGCTGATGTGTGATCCTGGCTCGCCGTGTCCCAGTCTCTCACAGAGTGCGGCCACAGCATGCCTTATCACCGCACCTGGGACGAGTTCGCTCCGGCCGCAGAGAAACTCTACCAGGCCGACCCCATGAAAGTTCGCGTGGTGCTAAAGTACAGACACTGTGATGGCAGCCTGTGCATTAAAGTAACAGATGATGTTGTGTGTTTACTGTACAGCAGTGTTCCCTAACCCCCGGGCTGCGGACCGGTACCGGTCCGTGGATCAAACGGTACCGGGTCGCCCGGATCCCCCCCCCCGAGATTCTCCCCTGCCGGGTAATGCAGGGCTGGCATTGCCCAAGTGCCAGCCCTGCAATGTGCCTGCGGACCGGAGGGGAGATCAGAGATCTCCCTTCCCGGTCCGCAGGCACTGTGCTGACAGCCGGCAGGGGAGGGAGTGAGAGAGGACCCGGGAGCTCTTACCTGCAGCTCCTCCGGGTCCTGCTCTTGCGAGATTTAGAGCGTTGCCGCGGTAACCACGGCAACGCTCCAAATCTCGCGAGAGTGAACTCTAGCCCTGTAACTGGGCTAGAGTTCATCTCACCACCGCTGGGACCACCAGGGAATCCCCACCGGACCACCAGGGACTAAGAAATGTCCCCCCTCCTCCCAGTAAAGGTAAGAAGGGAGGGGGGACATGAATATATTAATTTTAATAAAATAAAAAAAAAGAAAAAGCCACCCTACCCTCCTTACCCCCCCCCATACACACACTGCCCCCATGCACACACTACACACACTGCCCCACAAACACTGCCCCCATGCACACACTACACACACTGCCCCACAAACACTGCCCCCATGCACACATTACACACACTGCCCCACAAACACTGCCCCCATGCACACACTACACACACTGCCCCACAAACACTGCCCCCATACACACACTACACACACTGCCCCCATGCACACACTACACACACTGCCCCACAAACACGGCCCCCATACACACACTGCACACACCGCCCCACAAACACTGCCCCCATGCACACACTACACACATTGTCCCACAAACACTGCCCCATACACACACTACACACACTGCCCCCATGCACACACTACACACACTGCCCCACAAACACTGCCCCCATACACACACTGCCCCACAAACACTGCCCCCATACACACACTGCACACACCGCCCCACAAACACTGCCCCATGCACACACTACACACACTGCCCCCATGCACACACTACACACATTGCCCCACAAACACTGCCCCCATACACACACTGCACACACTTCCCCACAAACACTGCCCCATGCACACACTACACACATTGCCCCACAAACACTGCCCCATGCACACACTACACACATTGTCCCACAAACACTGCCCCATACACACACTACACACACTGCCCCACAAACACTGCCCCCATACACACACTGCCCCACAAACACTGCCCCATACACGCACTGCACACACCGCCCCACAAACACTGCCCCCATACACACACCGCCCCACAAACACTGCCCCATACACACACTACACACACTGCCCCCATACACACACTACAAACACTGCCCCCATTTTTATTAACTCTCACATGAACATGCTATATACATTCAGTCTGCGTATGTGTGGGACCCTGAACCAACAATTTTGAGTCTATGTCTTTATGTGACTGTGTTTGTGATTTTCGGACTATGTATGTGTCTGTGTGTTTTTTTAATATATGTGACTGTTTTTTTTTTGTCTTATTAAATCAAAACAAGCGGGCCACGGAAAAATTATCAAACGTTTACCGGTCCGCGGCGATAAAAAGGTTGGGGAGCACTGCTGTACAGGACCGACCAGGCACAGGATGTAAAGAGGATTGAGAAATTCCACAGTCAGCTGATGAGAGTAATGGTTGCCAGGGAATCCCGCAGCACTGCCATGGAAGCAGACTGAGAATCTGATAGCGCAGAGAAACGTGTTTCGGAGTAATCACCATGAGACGATGAGGGAACAACTGAGAAAACAACATGATTATAGGATGCTCAGATTAACTGAGAGAACGCTGAAAACAAACAAGAGGGCAGTTTGTGTCTATTTGGACATCTGGGGAAGTTTTAGATATTCTTTCAGTTGAAAGACTCTATTTATTTTTGGAATTGGATCAAGAAATATAAACCCAACTCTGGACAGCATTCTTCCAAAATAAGCAGTGTTTGGCAGGATGTAAACTTGTAACTTTTTTTTATTTTTATTTTTTTGACATGGCAAAAATTTATACTCTAAAAATTCAATTAGCAAAATGAGTCTGCCATGTGGAATGGTTTTTACAAGATCCTTCTAAAACAAAAAGCTAGATAAATGCTTGAATTTTTTTTTCTCTCTTCCCCCCTATTTTTTCCATTTGTACCTCCAGTTATGTGTGCCCAACCATGCAATCTTTGTCTTAAATCATTATAATTTTTGATTGCGCAGAATCCCATTTTTATTTCAATTGTGCTATTTACATATGTTTTAAAGTGCAAAAATAGTGTGCCCAATGTTAATAGAGCTAATATGGTTATATTGTGTAAATCTGGGGATTCCTGGACATTCCCTGTGTGAGGACACCAATACGAATTCTGGCTAGCACATCAAAATGTCTGTCTCTTCTTGAAAACAGGGTTATTAATGCATAAAAAGTTAGACTGTTTTGTTGAAGAAATGCTTTGTTTCCCCCCCCCCCCCCCTTTATTGAATCTTCTATATGTACCTGTTGGGGAAAAAAAACTAATTTTAGAAATGAGTTAAAGAGGAACTGTCATGTTTGAGTATTTTTGAATCCAGCAAATAAAGATATCTGTTATTTGAGTTAAAAAAATGGGGTTCCCCCTAGCATTTTTGAATAATATAAGGGTTCTTTATTCTAATCCTGTGGCCAAAATATATAACTCTGGATTTTTGTCCAGATCATTTCAAATTACAAATGGATCCAGACAAGGATGCCCACTATCCACACTGATTTTCATTTTGTGCATGGAACCCCTAGTAAGACACATTAAAGTCCAGGAAGGAATTAAGGGTTTAAATACCCCAATAGGGGATTTAAAAATCGCTCTTTTTCCGGACGATGTCCTATTATTTCTATCAGCTCCAGAATCCTCAATGCCTCAATTATTGAGCATGCTTGAAAGATATGGCCAATTGTTATATTATAAAAAAATAATTCAAAAAAATCACAGGCATTGGTATTAGGGCTCTCAACAGATACTACACAACGCTTAAAATCATTATACCCATTTGACTGGCACAAAACATCCATATCGTATTTAGGTATCAAACTTCCCATAACACAAACGCTGATAATAAAAGAAAACCATCTACCATTAATACATAAATTAGACCACCAACTCAAAAATGGGAAAATAAAGAAATATCCTGGTTGGGTCGTATACAAACAATAAAAATGATGATTTTGCCCCATATTCTATATCTTTTTTGGACATTACCAATTACCATTCCAAATACCATACTTCGGAAGTTCCAGGCACTTATCAATGCGCATATCTGGAAAAGGAAACCCCCACGAATCGCACAAGACCAGCTTTGGCCCCCATTTGCTAAAGGTGGTTTAAGTGGTCCAAATGTCAAAACTTATTATAAGGCTACACTACTTGCTCAAGGTCTTTCAATACTTGAAAGGGTTTCTCCTCCGTTATGGCTGGCACTAGAAAGTGCACGGTTTTTACAAGGCTCATTATCGTTCGCACTATGGTCTGGGAATATAGTTCCTAATACGGCAACAGAGTTGTTCCCAACCACAAAAACTCTTCTCCATATATGGAGAGAGTCAATTAACCCCTTAAGGACACATGACGTGTGTGACACGTCATGATTCCCTTTTATTCCAGAAGTTTGGTCCTTAAGGGGTTAAACTTTCGGTAGCACAAGATTTATTATTTTTTGCACCCCTGCAGACTTTGACTGTTTTTACGCCAGACTTGCAGTTGGAACCTTGGACACAGCTAGGCGTATGCCATATACGGTCATTACTTAATGGCTCAGGTGCTGAATCATTTCCCGACTTGGTTAAAGAGTACTCCCTACCACCCAGAGAAATATTCACATATCTAAGGATTAGGAATATTCTATACACAATCAAAATTAAAGAGATTCAGTCACCAGCACCGTTTGCACTAAAATGCATGAGGAAATTGCCTAACAGCAAAGCATTGTCTTTTTGTTATAATACTCTGCTAACACAGGAGGAACCTAAGAAACAGAAATATGTTCTAAAATGGGAAAGTGATTTAGGGGAATCATTCTCGCTAACAACTTGGTTTCAGGCACAAAGGAAAACTAAAGAGGTTTCCTGTAGTCTTAATCACTGGGAAACTTACTGCAAAATTATTATGCAATGGTATTGGGTGCCAGCCAAATTAGCACATATTTACCCAGGGGAAAGAGGAGAATTAGCCCTATAAGGTCTCTAATGCAATAAGGTAGGGAGCAGATAAGGGGATAACCCTAGGTAAATAAATGGAAAGAGAAAAACGAATCTGTGCCAGTATGGTACTAAGAAATCTGTCCCAATGTTAAACTGAAAAGGGAACAATAAATTCTTTATTAATTAACTAAAAACAAACTGATACTGAGTCACTAGGTACTAATGTCTCTAGGTGCTAATGTCTCGAGGGACAATAGCTGAGGCAGAAGGTGTGACTAATACCGTATACTACATAAAGAGCATCCCCAAACGGGAGGGGAGTAAATAAGACATACACAAATACAAATAAAAAGAAGCGGGCATTAACCCCAAACGGGGGGAGTGGGGTAATAAGGCCCACCCAAAAAGTAGAGGTATAACTTCCGCTGCTCAATGCAAGTGATATGATTACCACACAGTAGCATACAATGTTACTAAATGAGTAGATAGCAAAATCACCAGCTATATGGTAATCGATACAGTGTAGCTTAAACTGTCAGGCTGCTAGAGAAAATCTCAGATACACAGCACCGAGAGTGTAAAGTATATGTACTGTATGATAATAACACAATAGCTGGGAGATAAATTGTAAATGTATAGCTGTGGCTAATCAGTTTGCTCTTTCTCCTTCTTTCTTTATCCCTTCTTTTACCCCCCCCCCTTTTTTTTATTTTATATCTTGAAGTATTCAGACTGTTTTAAGTTGTTCATTTGTGAACCAATATCAAGGTTTAATTCCGGATTATAAGAACGCATCTGCTTTTTAACTGTCCAGCTGCAGATAACTAACTCCACACATAGTTGGCTGGTATGCATGGAACCCTCCATGGGTCTCTATTAAGCCTCCTCCTCTCGAACACCAGCCCTCTGGTGTACAACAGCCTGATTTATCTTATGTGTTTTTTTTGCAGTGAGTCTCCGATCAGTCTCTGGTCAGTCGCACAGACAAGCAGAAAACCCGCCGCCGATGCCAGTTAAATCTTTAGAAAAAAGAAAGGTGTATCCCGCGCCTAGTATATTATATGTGTAAAATATACATACATGTGTTCTCAAGTATATTCAGAAGAAACCGAACCTCAGAATAAAACAGAGAATAAAAAACAATAGTGCAATACAGTAATTAAAATATTTTTGACGGTGGTGAGTACAGCTATATATAATCCACTCACATTTATACGAGCTATAACAGAGCTCAGCTGTGCAGCGCTTGGACGGTACAATCCCCGTCTTGGGATATGTTGTTGTGGTATATACAGGTGCTTCCAAAGTGCAATATGCGTGGTATATGCAAAAAAAAAGGAAAAATGGCAGCCAATGGTGAAGTAAGTACCAGTAATGGTGTAAATAATGGATAGTATTGTACTTACAATTGCTAGAGCATGTAACCTGCTCTAGTGTGGTCAGCTTAGGTGGTATAATCCCCACCAAGGATATACAGGATCCAGGAGGTAAAAGAATGAATATAAAAAGTAACTTTAAAAGTATACTTTAATATTAACAAAATATAAACAAAAACCATAAAAGGTATAAAAAGTTAATGTCCCACTTAACGCGTTTCGCCTCACAGGGCTTCTTCAGACTTCTGTACATTATCCACAAGGTTTGGGAATCCTTGTTTGTATACTGCTGCCTGTCCATTATTAACTATAGTGAGCGCCTATTACTCTATCTTTTTCCCAGTTAAATCTTCCCATAGTTTCAAATCAAGCCGCCCTACCATATACATCAGCCAGGGTCAACTTTTGTGGGTTTCACCACAAGACTCTGTTCAGTAGTGCTCTTTCAAAACTTTCGTTCTCAGCGCGAGGCATTCAGGGACCTCAGTCTTCGGCACTCCAACACGCCACAAACATACGTGCCGCATCGCTTACATCATGCCATTCAGACGATGCCGTAGTTGTATGTTATATGGTTCTATGTCTCCTAGTTAGTACATAGTACTTTAGAGTGCTACAAGGGTGCAGATTGCTTTTAGTTACCCATAAGTTTATCAGTTGTCAGAAGCCATTAGTTATGGGAACCATGTTTATAACAAACACCCCCCTCATGTTTCATACTATGCCTCCCTATGACAAGTCCCAGTGGCTCCAATAATGATTTTCTTCTGTTTCAGGTATGGCTATAACGGCTGCTGCAACAGTACATTTAATGGCAGAGTGGAGGAGAAAACGTTTAGGGTTTTAGGAGTCGATAAGCATTCTCACAATTTGTTTTTGGGTCCAGATTTGGTTGATGCACTGAGCCATGTTCAGTTGGGAAGAGACAGTATTTCCTTCCAGTAACTGGTCAGGAGCCGTGGTTACATCCGATACATTATCTTACAACCAGCATAGTTTCAAGTTTTCAACATTTCTCACTGGTATTACTTTGCTCAGTCTTGCCAATGAATTACATCATTAAGTCCTTCATGCTTATCATCCTAGCAACATAGGACATTTTCTTGATATGTAGTCATTACTGAATCAGTAAAGGTACAAGTAGGCCTTTGTTGATTATTTCTGTTCTGACATTAGGTGGTATTAATATTTTTTGCCCTCTTTTTCAGGCTTATCCTTTCACCGGTTTCAGCACACCAC
Source organism: Pelobates fuscus (assembly GCF_036172605.1). NCBI lineage: Eukaryota > Metazoa > Chordata > Amphibia > Anura > Pelobatidae > Pelobates > Pelobates fuscus. The sequence continues at coordinate 494,973,986 of NC_086317.1, read as the reverse complement.
AAGCGACTTGCTCTAACTGGTATATCTCAAACCCTATTGTATGTCCCCGACCACAAATAATTAAATATTTACAACATTGTCTGCTGAAGTTTTCCCTCACACACAAACCAGCTATGGAGAACCTCTGCCCCTCCGCTAACTCTGAATAGAAACATAGAATGTGACAGCAGATAAGAACCATTCGGCCCATCTAGTCTGCCCAATTTTCTAAATACTTTCATTAGTCCCTGGCCTTATCTTATAGTTAGGATAGCCTTATGCCTATCCCACGCATGCTTAAACCCCTTTGCTGTGTTAACCTCTGTGACGAACCCATCTGTATAGACTTATATTGCTGGTTCTTCTGTTTGCCTTGATTTCATGGATTTCCTGTCCGTATGCCCTTGTTCGTCTGTTTTCCCTAGTACCGATTGAAACTACCGAACAAACGGACACCCAGGAGAGGAGTGTGCTGCTTGTAAACACCTTGACCACAAGTAGAACGTTGCGGTTAACCGCAGACCCCTCTCCATTCCATTCGTACGGGTGGTCGTCGTTCGTATGCCGACCACGAGGCGGCGGCCATTTTGGACACGAGGAGAATCAGCGGTGTTCGGTGCAAAACCTATGGAACTAAAAATGGATGCTTTATCTACCGAACACCGCTGGAGGCTGCCGCCCACCTTCTATTTCGTTGAGGCGTACGAACACCGGTCAGTTCGGGAGTTTCTATAATTCGTATGGACTTTACCCAGGTAGCCATCCCATGGAGTCATTCGTATACCGAAGGACTTGTGAGAGACTTTGACTCCATGGCGATTGAACTGTGTACATCGGATCTGAGCGCTATTCGGTAGGAATATGCACTCAGATCCAGGCTATCTGGGGATACGTTACACGAACCATATGCAATCGGTATTTCTGACTTTATGTATTTTATTGTATTTTCTTTATTATGTTTTAAAATGGCGATGGTCTCTATCCTTGGAGATAATTAGGTTTCTCCCTAATTATCTCCGGGATAGAGAAGAATGATTTATGGGTAAAATGGGAAGGGCTTGTATTGAAGCCACTGCGATTGGCTACTGTCCAATATATTTTACAGTCTTCCACAAGGTCCCCTAGGGGAGTGTCCACCTTGTGAAGACCCGCATAAATACCGGGCAGGTAGCCCCCATTAAACACATTCCTGTTTGACCTTCAAGACGGAGCTTTGTCTCGTTTGTGGAGGGATTTACTATTGGGACAGCGTTTTCGTTTATTTCTAGCTGTGAAAGGATTTCGGATGGATTGCTGATCGGGAGTTGCCGCATTCGTATGCTCCGTTCGGGAGTTTTACGATCGGTTGGACTAAAACTGCATTTCTGGAGAAAGGGGATTATCTACTAAACGGCGGCCCCGTTCCCCTGGCGGTGAGTGTCGTAACAACCTCTACCACTTCAGCTGGAAGGCTATTCCATGCATCCACTACCCTCTCAGTAAAGTAATACTTCCTGGTATTATTTTTAAACCTTTGTCCCTCTAATTTAAGACTATGTCCTCTTGTTGTGGTAGTTTTTCTTCTTTTAAATATAGTCTCCTCCTTTACTGTGTTGATTCCCTTTATGTATTTAAATGTTTCTATCATATCCCCCCCTGTCTCGTCTTTCCTCCAAGCTATACATGTTAAGATCCTTTAACCTTTCCTGGTAAGTTTTATCCTGCAATCCATGAACCGGTTTAGTAGCCCTTCTCTGAACTCTCTCTCTCTAACGTATCAATATCCTTCTGAAGATACGGTCTTCAGTACTGTGTACAGTACTCCAAGTGAGGTCTCACCAGTGTTCTGTACAATGGCATGAGCACTTCCCTCTTTCTACTGCTAATACTAATAATCTGAGCTAACACAACATGGCTGGCTGCTAGGTTGTCACATTGCCCCTAACAATGCTTCCCGCACAGACACAGGCCAAGAACAGGTGTACCAAGAACAGGTGTAGGGAAGGGGGTGGAACTAGATGCGAGCTTGAGCAGGAAAGGGCAGGGAAAAGTGTAGTGTGCAGCCACAATGCGTGAGGCGTAAGGAACATCTGGCGTGGGAGGTATGTCACGGTGTGAGTAGGTATACCAGGCCAGAAATTAAAATTAAGCTCATTGAGTCGGAGGGCTTGGCAGCGATGATAGAAGCAACACGTTCAAGTAACTAATTTAATTTAAAAGGAATTAAAAATGTGGACATATTGATCGCACTTTAACATCTGCAATTAGAGGAGTTTGTTATAGTGAATACAGTGTTCCTTTAATAGTCGATCACCTAAATAATAACCATTAAAATCCATTTACACAGCATTACACGCATTCAGTAAACTTAGAAGTAGGACAGTTAATCACTTGCAGCTCGTTAGATGCAGGGCTCTCCTTTAACGAGTCAGCCAGCCCCTAGCAACATGTCAGTATATTGGAATGATATCGAATAGACGCACAGGATTACAAACTGAACAGGCAGGATTTAAATCAGAATAATAGAAGCTAAATGTCATGATAGGGAACCCCTTGAACCAGGTATGGTCTCCTGGAAGTAAAACCAAGTAAACATGGAATGAAATAACGTCAGGCTTCGAAGTAAATCCATGCAAAAATGGTTTATTTATAGGCTGAATTTAACTATGTGCTACATGGTCACCAGGTAACATGCTCCATGAAATCTGCCAGACATATTAGATGATTTGTTAACATCTGAAAATTACATCTACTGGTACAACAGCTTTAAAGGGTTATTCCAAGCAGGGCCAGCCTTAGGCCATTAGGCGCCCCCCAAAGACAGTCAGCCACAGTTACAGTCACACACACAGGCAGACAGACACAGTTACAGTCACACACACACACAGGCAGACAGACACAGTTACAGTCACACACACACACAGGCAGACAGACACAGTTACAGTCACACACACAGGCAGACAGACACAGTTACAGTCACACACACACACAGGCAGACAGACACAGTTACAGTCACACACACAGGCAGACAGACACAGTTACAGTCACACACACGCGCAGACACACAGGCAGACAGTCACACACTGTCACACACACACAGGCAGACAGTCATTGGGCAGATTAGATGGGCCGAATGGTTCTTATCTGCCGTCACATTCTATGTTTCTATGTTCACACTGTCACACACACAGGCAGCCAGTCAGACACAGTTACAGTCACACCACAGTCAGACACAGTCACATACACACACAGGCAGACAGTTACAGTCACACACGCAGACAGACAATTACAGTCACACATGCGCGCAGACACAGGCAGACCGTTACAGTCACACCCGGGCAGACAGACACACACAGTTACAGACACACACACACAGGCAGACAGTCAGACACACACAGACTGACAGACACAGAGTAGAGTCACACAATTACCTCTTTCCATTATGGCTGGAAGTGAGGAGTAAAGGCAGTGCAGCTCCTGTAGCCTAGTTGTTGGGGAAGCAGGGACTCCTTCCTGTGCAGCAGTTACCAGGAGATTCTGGGAGCTTTAGGCTCTGCCCCTGCTGCCATTTTAGCCCCTCTGGGCAAGCTCCCCCATCCCCTCCCCCCCCCCCCCCCCCCGCTGCCTTGCTCTATACCTTTTTAGTCCCGGGTGGAAAATAATTAATCCTCCATCCGGGTACTTGCTGTCCCTGCACTCCTGTCACCCGGCCATGTTTGAGCTGTTGTGGCCACATGGCACACCCTGCTCCATGACGCACTTTGCTCCCTCTCCGCTTGCACACCCCTAAGGCCGGCACTGATTCCAAGCACCATCACCATGTCAGTGATGTGAAGTGGTCATGGTGCCTGGAGTCTGTATGTATAGCTTTTCCGTAAAGCACAGTCCTGTCAGAAGTGTAACACCAACTCCAGCGCTGTAAGCACTAGCGACAGACAACCAATGGGGCATACACACGTCCCCCCCTCAGTCCTTTCTCCAGCCTGTACCTCCCTCTGTGAGTGGGAGTGACATGACCAGAGGAGGATAGGGCTGCCGAAAGAACAAGCCAGCAAGGCTTACTCCATCCAAAAACAGTGCTTTATCTTATTTGATTGGAACAACCCTTTAAAAATATATATATAAGTGTAACATAAGCGTTTGACGGATCTTAGTACCATACTGTCCGGTGTGTGGATACAGAACTCAAAGTTAATCAGGAGTTGATCCTTCGATGGGTGTTGATGACATCTATGTAATAGTATGATTAGTGTTTAATTCAGCTAAAAATGAATCATCCTCAGCAACTGACCCAGTTACAGCTGCAGGAATGAGTGGAAGATCAGTTGATGCTTTTGATAACATTTCAGTGACTTTATCAGCCAGGATGGTAACATCCGATTCGTCTGATGCTATATTACTGTAGGCGTCATTCATGCTTATAAAACATAAAAAATTATCATCGCCCAATCTTTCACTGCTTGTAGAGTTTACATCTGCTGGATTGCTTGTATGATCAGTTGCTTCTTGTGCAAAGCTTTCAATGGTGCTATCAGGCTCGTCGGGTGAGATATTATGGATATCAAATTCACTTTGTAAAAGATGTATAAATGTATTGTCTTCATTACCAGACCCTTCACTGCTTGTGGACTTGTTGTCTGTCAGTATGATTGGAAGATCAGTTGGTTCTTTTCATAAATTTACACTGGTATCAGACAGGACTGTAATCTCAGATTCATCCGCTACAGTGTTTATAAAACGTAAAAAATCTTCATCACCTGACCCTTCACCAGACTCTTCACTGCTTGTGGACTTGGTGTCTGTTGGCATCATTGGAAGAACAGTTGGTTCTTTTGATGAATTTACAATGGTATCAGACAGGACTGTAATCTCAGATTCATCTTCTACAGTGTTTATAAAACGTAAAAAATCTTCATCACCTAACCCTTCACCAGACCCTTCACTGCTTGTGGACTTGGTGGATGTCGGCATGATTGTAAGAACAGTTGGTTCTTTTGATAAATTTACAATGGTATCAGACAGGACTGTAATCTCAGATTCATCCGCTACAGTGTTTATAAAACGTAAAAAATCTTCATCACCTGACCCTTCACCAGACCCTTCACTGCTTGTGGACTTGGTGGATGTCGGCATGATTGTAAGAACAGTTGGTTCTTTGGATAAATTTACACTGGTATCAGACAGGACTGTAATCTCAGATTCATCCGCTACAGTGTTTATAAAACGTAAAAAATCTTCATCACCTGACCCTTCACCAGACTCTTCACTGCTTGTGGACTTGGTGTCTGTCGGCATGATTGGAAGAACAGTTGGTTCTTTTGATAAATTTACACTGGTATCAGACAGGACTGTAATCTCAGATTCATCCGCTACAGTGTTTATAAAACGTAAAAAATCTTCATCACCTGACCCTTCACCAGACTCTTCACTGCTTGTGGACTTGGTGTCTGTCGGCATGATTGGAAGAACAGTTGGTTCTTTGGATAAATTTACAATGGTATCAGACAGGACTGTAATCTCAGATTCATCCACTACAGTGTTTATAAAACGTAAAAAATCTTCATCACCTGACCCTTCACCAGACCCTTCACTGCTTGTGGACTTGGTGTCTGTCGGCATGATTGGAAGAACAGTTGGTTCTTTTGATAAATTTACAATGGTATCAGACAGGACTGTAATCTCAGATTCATCCGCTACAGTGTTTATAAAACGTAAAAAATCTTCATCACCTGACCCTTCACCAGACCCTTCACTGCTTGTGGACTTGGTGGATGTTGGCATGATTGGAAGAACAGTTGGTTCTTTTGATAAATTTACAATGGTATCAGACAGGACTGTAATCTCAGATTCATCTGCTACAGTGTTTATAAAACGTAAAATATCTTCATCACTTGACCCTTCACCAGACCCTTCACTGCTTGTGGACTTGGTGTCTGTCGTCATGATTGGAAGAACAGTTGGTTCTTTGGATAAATTTACACTGGTATCAGACAGGACTGTAATCTCAGATTCATCCGCTACAGTGTTTATAAAACGTAAAAAATCTTCATCACCTGACCCTTCACCAGACCCTTCACTGCTTGTGGACTTGGTGTCTGTCGGCATGATTGGAAGAACAGTTGGTTCTTTTGATAAATTTACAATGGTATCAGACAGGACTGTAATCTCAGATTCATCCGCTACAGTGTTTATAAAACGTAAAAAATCTTCATCACCTGACCCTTCACCAGACCCTTCACTGCTTGTGGACTTGGTGGATGTCAGCATGATTGGAAGAACAGTTGGTTCTTTTGATAAATTTACAATGGTATCAGACAGGACTGTAATCTCAGATTCATCCGCTACAGTGTTTATAAAATGTAAAATATCTTCATCACCTGACCCTTCACCAGACCCTTCAACGCTTGTAGACTTCGTGTCTGTTCGAACTATTGGAAGATCAGTTGGTTCGTTTGATAAATTTACACTGGTATCAGACAGGACTGTAATCTCAGATTCATCCGCTACAGTGTTTATAAAACGTAAAAAATCTTCATCACCTGACCCTTCACCAGACCCTTCACTGCTTGTGGACTTGGTGACTGTCGGCATGATTGGAAGAAGAGTTGGCTCTTTTGATACATTTTCACTGGTATTATCAGACAGGACTGCGATCTCAGATTCAACCTCTACAGTGTTTATAAAACTTAAAAAATCTTCATCACCTGACCCTTCACCAGAACCTTCACTGCTTGTAGACTTGGTGTCTGTCAGAATGATAGGAAGATCAGTAGGCATTTTTGCTAAATTTTCAACAGCATTATTAGACAGGGCTGTGATCTCAGATTCATCCAATGCTACTATTACACTTGAAGTTACCGCCTGGTCAGTTGGGTTAGTTTCCAGAACAGCTGCAGTGTTAACAGGCATGCTAGTGTTTGCATATTGAACAGTTGTAGTTACAGAAGAGACATTTTTGGGTTCACTTATGGTTATATCAAGAACATTAATGATTGCATCACTGACACTTGTTCCCATGATACTTATGGTTGTAGGTAGAACAGTTGAAGTAGCATCAGTGACACTTGTAGTTATGGGTAGAACAGATGGACTTACATCAGGGACACTTGTGGTTGTAGGTAGATTAGTTGGAGTAGCATCAGGGACATTTGTAGTTGTAGGTAGAACAGTTGGGCTAGTATCTGTGGCACTTGTGGTAGAAGGTAGGACTGTTGTGGTAGTATCCACGGCACTTGTGGAAGTAGGTAGACCAGTTGTGGTAGTATCCACAATACTTGGGGTTGTAGGTAGAACAGTTGTGGTAGTATCCACGGCACTTGTGGTAGTAGGTAGAACAGTTGTGGCAGTATCCACGACACTTGTGGTAGGAGGTAGAACAGTTGTGGTAGTATCCACGGCACTTGTGGTAGTAGGTAGAACAGTTGTGGCTACTTCTTGTATGTCTGGAACAATTGTAGTTGTAGCTGGAGCTGCTGGGGTAACAGTGTTTTTTGTTGTGGCTGGAGCTGTTGGGGTAACAGTGTTTTTTGTTGTGGCTGGCACTGTTGTTGTGGAAACAACTTTGGCTGTAGTTGGTATAGTTGTAGTGGCAATGGCCTTGTCTGTAGTTGGCATAGTGTTGGCAGAAACAGTTGTGATTGAGGATGGCACTGTAGTTGTCACTGTTGTTGGTGGAATGGTTGTGGTGGTTGAAGGCATTTTGATTACCGGATCTGTAATAAAGTAAAGTAAAGCGATCAACAACAGTTTTTCATGTTATCATATCAAACGTTTTTCTCCTCTGTCTCTCTTCCTCCGTGCATCTCATATGTTAACCCCTTAGTGACCAGACCATTTTCCAATTTTTTTTTACCAGGGCTGTTTTTACATTTCTGCGGTGTTTGTGTTTAGCTGTAATTTTCCTCTTACTCATTTACTGTACCCACACATATTATATACTGTTTTTCTCGCCATTAAATTGTCTTTCTAAAGATCATCATATCCTATAATTTACTATAAATTTTTGTTATAAAATATTATGATTTTTTTTTTTTTTTTTTAAACACACTTTTTCTCACTTTGACCCCTAAAATCTGTTAAGCGTCTACAACCACCAAAATAAACCTGTGGTTAAGAGTTCCTAAATTTTGTCCTGAGTTTAGAAATGCCCAATGTTAACATGTTCTTAGCTTTTTTTTTGGAAAGTTATAGGGCAATAAGTACAAGTAACACTTTGCTATTTTCAAACCATTTTTCTTCAAAATTAACACAAGTTACATTGTAACACTGATATCTGTCAGGAATCTCTGAATAACCCTTAACATGTATATATTTTTTAAAAGAAGACAACATAAGGTATTGAACTTGGGGTATTTTGACTCTTGTCATGCGTCCATTTTACCACCAATCTATGCCAAATTAAAAAAAATAAATAATAATTGGTGACTTTTTGACAGACATAGCAATTTAAGAATACATGTACTGAAAACGTTGTGTTACTGCCAAAGAACACCCCAATATGTGTTCAGCAACATCTCCTGAGTACAGTATACAATATTTTTTTTTATTCTTTATTTTTATTGTGCATAGTGTTACATACGTGCTCGTTCCGCCCCAAAAGCAGGTAACAAGCCAGAGAGTTTACAAAGCATACATACATACATTTTTAGGACTTCGGTACAGCGTGCACATTTTTGAAGGTTAGTAAACAAGCATTAACTATCATAAGAGTAAGTTAACTTTTGTAAGAGTAGATTGTATTATCGGTGGTACATAGCTTGGTAGTGAAATTATGTTGTGTCAAACTGCAAAAACATTCTGAAGACGGTCAATCTGGTAACTATGTGTTCTGCTGAGTGTCATGTTGATAATGGGAAACTATCTGCCCTTTCCTGAAATGCTATACTGCAGTACTGGGTCACAGTTAGATTACAAAGTGTTAAAGTCATGAGCTAAGCAATGCGTTATACATCTGTTGCCTAGTGCTCTAAACTCAAATGTGTGATCAAAAGCAAAATCAAATAATAATAATCAAGTGTATCTACTGGCTGGTCAGCGCAACACAAGGTATGGTATGTTGGTGAAAACTCAGGGTGGACGTGTCCGGCTAGGTCAGATAACATACATATAAATTGCTTTGTTAAGGTATTAGCGACATGTAGAGGCAGACTTTTCAACAACTTAGACAGATTCAGATAATCATAAGATGTAGTCTATATGGGTTACTTAGACATGAGTGAGTGTAAGACAAGCCAGTGAAGCATGAATGACAGCAGAGTAAACTATTAGAAGCAAGTAAATATACATCGTGTGAGATTGATAAACCGACAAAATCAAGTTGTGTCAGATAGGGGGTGACAGTTAGTACATTTTAGACATTTTAGACTTGAGCAGGCTGGCATTAGCGCTATCAGTGAAGAGATCTCGTGTCATGCTCGGCTATAATTATCCCTACTGTAGCTTAGTGATCGCTGGGCGTCATTTGTGAGGTTACTGCATATTTTGCATTGGTATTATATTTTGTTAGAGTGCCCCTCTTAAGCTGGTAATGAGACAGCTTCTATGTTTGGGTTACCCTGGCATATCAACTAAGGGGCAAAACAAAACGGACATATGTGACGGAACCATCCGTCTGTCTAGTACTTTCGTGGATCCGGCTAGTTTAGGCCATCCGTCTAAAGGACTGAGTTGTGATGTTATAAAGCATGTTTTACCGTTCCAGCCTGGTTTCCAGCTAACATATGGGTGGCCGCCATTTTGGGACTGTTGCACGTGTTCGCGGCCATCTTGCGTACGAACAGCGGTGTTTGCCTGTGAACGCGTGGAACTAAAAACGGATACCCAAACAGGCGAACACCGCTGAGACCTCCATACACCCAGAAGTTCGTGTTGGAACTACCGAACAACGAGCCATTCAGTAGTTACTTGTAATCAGCTATGGGGAATCCAGCGAACTCGGAGATAGTTGTGGATGATGAGGATTTCGTATGATTTTAACCGGCGAACGGAGACCAAAACTTGTGGAACTCTTTTCGGCTAGAAGATCCGTGCAGTCGGTCAAAACTTCAATCGTCCATAACTCCCGAACCCCTTAACCGAATGGGCTGAGATTTGGACAGAGTGTTCCCCTAACCAAGACCTTTCAAGCGGTGCTGGACTCAAGGGTGTACCCCCTGGTTTTGGGGTACATCCATAACTGGGGTGAATTATTGTACAGTTTAATTGTGTTATGTGATTATCTGAGGGGAGGAGAGGTGGGGGTGTTACCCTGTGTATAATTGGTTATTTTCATCCTCCCCCTGGGAGTGCCCTGTGTGTGCCCTTTCCTAATAAAAAGCAGGCTGGATGTTCCAGTCCTCAGATCTTGTTTTGACCCTCAACACGGAGCTTCAGTCTCGTTATTGGGGGGATTCTTATTTACGCTCAAGGACTATTATTGGGAACTTATGCCGTTTGGTGGATATCGTTACTCGAGAGATTACTACTTCCCCTGGTTATGGTTCGTGGATGATACAGTATACGAATAAGGACTTGATATGGTGAGAGGGGAAGGTAGACTAAACGGTGACTTACTTATTAAGACAAAAGGTGTCTTAACAATTGGTGGCAAGCGACGGGATGAATCCCACAACACAGAAGGAAAGAAATGCAGTATGAACAGTTAAGACGTGCTACTCTTAAGGACATAATAGAACGCCGAGGTCGATCAGCAAGCAATTTAAAGAAACGAGAAATTATTGCTTTGCTAAGGGAAATGGATGCAACACAGGGAACGGAGAACGCTAATGTGCCCAGCAGTTTGGATTTAACACCCGAGGAGATACAATTTAACCAGGCAGTGCAAATAAGGCTGGCACACTTTGGCCCCAACCCCTCAGCAGATATTGTGGAACGTGTGCAAGCCGCAGTAGCAGCACACCAAGCGCTCCAAGGAAGAGGAGCTGCAGCAGCAGAGGTACCCAATAACGATTCCGGAAGGAAAAAGGTACCATTTGCTGCATTCAAAAATTGTATTGAAAATGAAGGAGAGATCGATGGGTTCCTGGCCGATTTTGAGAGGCAGTGTGCCCTCCATCAGGTACCCACAGACCAATGGGTCACCATCCTCTCTGGGAAATTATCCGGCCGGGCTAGTGACGCATTTCGGGCCATCCCAGAGGAGGAGATCACCAGCTACCGGGCAGTGAAGGATGCGCTCCTAGCCAGGTATGCGGTGACCCCAGAAGTTTACAGACGGCGCTTCAGGGAAACCAACAAACAAAGTGGCGATTCGTATGTGGAATGGGCCTGCAGAGTTCACCGTACTGCAGCCCACTGGATGGCAGGATGCCAAGCAGTATCGGTAGAGGTACTACAGGTATTCTTACTGGAACACTGTTTCGAGAAATTGCCTACCGGGGTCCGGGAGTGGGTCAGAGATAGAAAACCCTCTACCCTACCTGAGGCGGCCCGGTTGGCAGACGAATATACTGATGCTCGCAAACTGGACAGTACCGTTGTTAAAGTTCCGACCAGAGTGGAATACCGACCAGCAGCCCATCCGACTCCAACAACCTACCAACCCCCAGTGCATCGCAGCCCAGTAGTACCACCGTCCAATAATTATGTACAGCCATCCAAATTTAATGCCAGGGATTATTCCCAACCCATCCGGTGCTTTCTGTGCAAACAGTTGGGACACAAGCGCCCGGAGTGTCCGCTGAACCAAGCTAACCAAGCTCAGTCCTGGAGGAGATCAGCCAACCCGAATCAGCGACCACCACAGCCTGCTGCTCACTGTGTAGATCAGGAGGAATTCTGGGGTATTTTGCACGAAGCCGACCCGGTGCAAGCCGCCCATCAGGACAATCGCCAGCAACACCGGCAGACTGTGAAACTAAATGGCCGGGTGGTAAATGGACTTAGAGACACAGGAGCCACCATGACACTGCTCCAAAAGAACTTGGTCTCAGAACACCAGCACACCGGAGACACAGTGGCCGTGAGGGTAGCAGGGGGAGCCGTATTCCGGTTACCTGTTGCCCGGGTTCACCTGGACTGGGGAGTGGGCGCTAGACACGTGGATGTTGGGGTTATGAAAGACTTGCCCGCTAATGTGCTTCTTGGTAATGATTTGGCCCCTTTGGTTTCGGCCTATGCTCCAATGGGCCCCTTGGACGTTAACCCAGTGACTACTCGCTCTCAGACCCGTGCCTCTGGAACCAGCCCACCTGCCGAGGAGGCCCAGGTAAGACCCCTTTCCCCGACTGACACCTTAGCTCAGACCCCCTTACGTTGGGATTCCCCAGAGGAGTTTGGGAGGGAAACCCGGGCAGATCCTACCTTACAAAAGTACAGGGACAGAGCAGATGCTGGAGAGGAAGGGATAGACGGAGAGCGGTATAAGTGGGTGGGGGACAGGCTATACAGAATCCCGAAACCTTCTCAGAAAAAGATAGCCCCTCCGCAGAACCACCAGCTGGTGGTGCCCGCGGAATACCGGCAGGAGCTTCTGCGGATAGGGCACGATGTCCCTTTAGCAGGACATCTAGGGTCACGTCGCACAGCCTATAGGATCTCCCAGAATTTCTTTTGGCCCAACTTCAACCAGGCTGTACGGATATATTGCAGTACTTGTGACACATGTCAACGGGTAGGAAAACGGGGGGACCACCCTAAGGCTAAACTAACAGCGATGCCTATTATAGGGGAGCCCTTTTCCCGCATAACTGTTGACATTGTGGGTCCACTGGCCAGGGCTAGTCCATCAGGCAAGAAGTATATTCTTACTGTAGTGGACTATGCCACTCGCTATCCAGAGGCAGTAGCGCTGTCGAACATAGAGGCAGAGACAATTGCTGATGCCCTGGTTAGGATTTTTACCCGGGTTGGGTTCCCTAAAGAGATCCTCTCCGACCAGGGAACCCAATTTACTGCGGTGCTCACCCAGCAGCTGTGGAAAGTATGTGGCATTAAACCCTTGCTTAGCTCGCCTTACCATCCACAGACTAACGGTCTCTGCGAGCGTTTTAACGGTACCCTCAAGCAGATGCTGAGGACCTTTACGGACACTTGCAGGGACTGGGAGAGATTCTTGCCGCACCTTCTGTTTTCATACCGGGAGGTGCCCCAGGAATCTACTGGGTTCTCCCCTTTTGAGTTACTGTATGGGAGACGGGTCCGCGGACCCCTAGATCTCATCCGGGGACACTGGGAAGGGGAGACTGAGCAAGAAGGGACCCCCATAGTGCCATATGTTCTGGAACTCCGGGACCGCATGGAGAAACTATCCCTGATGGTAAGGGAGAATCTCCGGGCGGCCCAGGGGAAACAGAAGAGGTGGTACGATCGGGGTGCCCGACAGCGAGCCTTCCAGGTGGGGCAAAAAGTATTAGTGCTCAAACCTGTGAAGGCCAACAAGATGCAAGCCTCTCGGCAAGGCCCGTACAGGATAGTGGCGCAGATCTGCGATACTACCTATTTGATAGCCAGCTGTTCAGACGAAAGGGTCCAGAGATCCTTTCATGTGAACATGCTGAAAGAGTATCAAGAACGACCTGAGAACATTGCAGCTGTATGTGCCCCAGCTACAGATGACCCTGAGAATTTGCCTCTCCCTGATCTATTAGAAAGGGACCCCCAGACTGACCTCACCTCCCTCGTACAGTTAGGAGACCGGTTAAACCCCACAGAAAGGATCCAAGCGAAACAGTTGTTATGGGAGAAGCAAGCAACTTTCTCCCAGGAGCCAGGTTACACCCACCTCGCTATACACAAGGTAGAGACCCCCGGACAGACCCCCTTACGACAGCCGCCCTACCGTATCCCTGAAGCAGTCCGAGATGGAATGCGGAAGGAGATACAGGAGATGACCCAGCTTGGGGTCATCGAACCCTCGGACAGCCCTTGGGCTTCGCCTGTAGTCCTAGTACCTAAGAAAGATGGGACCACCCGGTTCTGTGTGGACTACAGGCGACTCAACGAGCGGACTACCACTGACGCCTACCCAATGCCCCGGGTAGACGAATTATTGGATCGTATTGCCAGGGGACGTTATCTGACCACCATAGACCTATGTAAGGGCTACTGGCAGATTCCCCTGGCCGAGGATGCTATCCCCAAGTCGGCCTTCGTCACCCCATTTGGCCTGTACCAATTTAGGGTCATGCCTTTTGGGATGAAGAATGCCCCGGCTACTTTCCAACGGATGGTGGATAGACTCCTGGATGGCTTCCAAGAATTTGCCTGTGCATACTTGGACGACATAGCGATCTATAGTGGGTCCTGGGAGGAACACCTGGTACACATAGGGGTAGTGCTGGATAAGATCCGGGCCGCTGGCCTGACATTGAAGCCAGAAAAGTGCCATGTAGGTATGGCAGAGGTACAGTACCTGGGTCACCGAGTGGGATGTGGGAACCAGAGACCAGAGCCCGCCAAAGTAGAAGCGGTGGTTAACTGGCCCACACCCACTACTAAGACCCAGGTATTGGCCTTCTTAGGGACAGCAGGGTACTACCGACGTTTCGTTCCTGACTACAGCTCTATTGCTAAGCCCCTGACAGATCTGACGAAAAAGAATTTGCCTAAGCAGGTCCTGTGGTCCCCGGCTTGTGAAGCTGCGTTCCAGGCACTGAAACAAGCTCTCGTGAATGCCCCTATCTTGGCTGCCCCAGTCCTTAACAAACGCTTTCTCGTTCACACAGATGCTTCCATGTATGGACTGGGGGCTGTGTTAAGCCAAGTTGGGGAAGATGGAGGAGAGCATCCTGTCGCATACCTCAGCCGAAAATTACTACCCCGAGAAGTGAGTTATGCGGCAGTTGAAAAAGAATGTTTAGCCCTAGTCTGGGCATTGAAAAAGTTAAGTCCCTACTTGTATGGGCAAGAATTTTCCCTTGTAACAGATCATAACCCCCTCGTTTGGCTTAACCGGGTCTCAGGCGACAATGGGAGACTGCTGAGATGGAGCTTGGCATTACAACCTTACAACTTTACTATTAGCTACAGACCCGGAAAGCTGAACGGAAATGCGGATGGCTTATCACGACAGACCGACATATCCACCACCTCGTAAGTCCGGACATCCCCAAGTTGACCCGCCACAGGGTCAAGCCGGGTCTGCCGGAGTGTTCCACAAGGGGGGAGCCGTGTGACGGAACCATCCGTCTGTCTAGTACTTTCGTGGATCCGGCTAGTTTAGGCCATCCGTCTAAAGGACTGAGTTGTGATGTTATAAAGCATGTTTTACCGTTCCAGCCTGGTTTCCAGCCGTTCACCTCATTCTGCACGAACTCCCTGTCTAACATATGGGTGGCCGCCATTTTGGGACTGTTGCACGTGTTCGCGGCCATCTTGCGTACGAACAGCGGTGTTTGCCTGTGAACGCGTGGAACTAAAAACGGATACCCAAACAGGCGAACACCGCTGAGACCTCCATACACCCAGAAGTTCGTGTTGGAACTACCGAACGACGAGCCATTCGGTAGTTACTTGTAATCAGCTATGGGGAATCCAGCGAACTCGGAGATAGTTGTGGATGATGAGGATTTCGTATGATTTTAACCGGCGAACGGAGACCGACTGCAGGGCCAAAACTTGTGGAACTCTTTTCGGCTAGAAGATCCGTGCAGTCGGTCAAAACTTCAATCGTCCATAACTCCCGAACCCCTTAACCGAATGGGCTGAGATTTGGACAGAGTGTTCCCCTAACCAAGACCTTTCAAGCGGTGCTGGACTCAAGGGTGTACCCCCTGGTTTTGGGGTACATCCATAACTGGGGTGAATTATTGTACAGTTTAATTGTGTTATGTGATTATCTGAGGGGAGGAGAGGTGGGGGTGTTACCCTGTGTATAATTGGTTATTTTCATCCTCCCCCTGGGAGTGCCCTGTGTGTGCCCTTTCCTAATAAAAAGCAGGCTGGATGTTCCAGTCCTCAGATCTTGTTTTGACCCTCAACACGGAGCTTCAGTCTCGTTATTGGGGGGATTCTTATTTACGCTCAAGGACTATTATTGGGAACTTATGCCGTTTGGTGGATATCGTTACTCGAGAGATTACTACTTCCCCTGGTTATGGTTCGTGGATGATACAGTATACGAATAAGGACTTGATATGGTGAGAGGACCCTTGGTCATCCAGGGTCAGTCTATGTTCGTCATTATAAAAGTGTGGGAAGAGACAAAGCAATCTGGAGATAAAAGTGCGGCCTTGTGGAATGATGCGCATAGCAAAATTTAAGGAACCTAATAGGAATTGTAACTCTATACAATTGCATGAACTTAGAAGGATTGATGCAAGTGAGTATGTTCCCTATCTTGTCTAAGCTTCCCTGCATGGCAATAGAATCTAGTTGGATGCCTAGGAAGTTGATGATAGTGTCCGGGCCTTCTGTTTTCTTAGGGGATACTGGAATCCCAAAGTAGTCAAAAAGGCTAATGGCTTCACTGAGGTTTCTTGGGGGGAAGGTGTTTTCTTTGACCATTAAAAAGTCACCTAAATGATAATGGATATAATAATGGATAGTCATAATGGATGACTGTGGGGCATCTGGATATGTTTAGTAACAACCAGCATAGAGTCTCTGCAAACATGTCAAATATTTTAGGGCTACTTTTTGACCCAAAAGCTAAACGTGAAAAAAAATAGTAACTGCCTTCCCATTTAATGCTATGTAGGTGCCAAAGTGTGGGATGGATTGGTAGTAGTTTAAAAGGGTTGACTATATCAGTCTTGCTTAAACAAGCTCCCACCCCTGCTTTGATGATGGCTGTAATGGCATGGTCAATGGTGGCGCACTGTAGGGAAAACTCCTCAGAGGGACTCAGTGAGTTGAGACTCGGAATTGTAGAGGTGTGGGGTGCTGATAAGTCAATGATTAGCCTTAGTTTTAAGAAGGTTTTCTCTGTGACCACACCGACGGGGTTTGTCCTCCATGCAGTAAATGGTGGGGACTGGAAAGGCCCTAGCAGGAAGCCCTCAGCAAGTACTTGTGCTATGAGAGTGTTTACAGCCGTGGGCTTCTGCTGTGCTGACTGCAAGTTAGGGCATTCTATATTCCCTGAAGGCATGTGTATGATTGAAAGCCTCCCAAAAATGCTGAGACTAGGAAATCCACCAGATATCTAGAAGGATGTGTGGACAGTAAAGCTGACAATGTATTAATGTTAGTACAAAATGAAACAAGGTAGGAACACTCCAATAATGAATACAAGTTAGCCCCATAAGGAGCTCTGTGCGAACTAGATATAAGGTGCTCACTTACATGGGGCTCTATCCCCAAAAGCCCATATACATGCAAATACAAATTGAGTAAGGAGCACAACCATAAATGTTTATATACACAAAAAAAAAAATCTTTATTCAATGGGTACACATTAATAGAATATCTCATTACATGAAAAACCAAGATATAAAGTCATATCATGTTGTAAATGAACAACCAGAAAAATTCTGTATATATATATAAACGCCAAATGTGTAATGTATGAATAGCAAAATACCAATATCCCTGGAGACCAGTGTAAACACGCCCCCTCTGGCCCCTCCTTGTGGATCACCAGATCATTATTATCACAATTTCATTGCACTGGTTTGCACTTTCAAGTTTAAGCACTGGCACTTTGTTAAAGACATGAGCAGCATTTGTGATCCTAAAAGGTCAATACTATACAAATGAGATTCCCTGACTTCACAGTATAAATATGGCACACAGCTATGGTAGGTGCATCATAGTCATTTTGAAAGGGAGATCACGATTTTAAGTGTGGCTTTTGTAGCCATTATTTTGTTTATATATTTGTTTGCAATTGCACTGTTCAATTTTCACAATTCACTTTCTGCATACTAGGGGTAACCGGGCAGAGAGTTCAGGGAACCCTGCTTTGAATACATTAGCACTTTAATGCACAAGGGTGCACTGAATATGGAATGTCTTGTTACAAGGGGGAAATAAACAGTTACATTTTGTTTGTTTTAAACTGTTTCCAGTATTCATGGCCAAAGGCATTCTGTTCCCGATCGAAGGACAGACACTAAGACTGGGACAGCTTGTTCTCTGTGCATGCGCCAGAATCTCCCTGATGATGGGGAACGCTGGCGCCTAGGAAGTAATCCGGAAGGTGAATAATAGACGCTTAAGCGTCATGATCACCACGGCAACAAGTCCATTTATTGAGGATGTCAGCTTGATTAATGAAACGCTGATGCCGGGCGGTGTCTGTTCATGCATTCAGAGAGCAGGATGGCCGGCCCTCTACACAGCTGATCTGTAAGTCTTTTTTGATTATTGTCTTTATTTAAACACTGTGTGCTTCATTTGTTTTATGTTTGCTGACCTGATGAAAGCTCCCAAGTGGAGCTGAAACGTTGACTATTGGAGTAAAATTAGATATTTTTTTTTTACAAACCCTGGGAGTGCTGACTATTTCTGTTTCATGTCTAAAAGTGCAGTCGAGCACCGGGTCAAATATACACTGAGTGAGTAGGAGTGCAGGGCTTTTTATATATATATATATATATATATATATATAAATGTAAATAATTTTTAATTTAAAATCTGTTTTATAACTTTAAAGGACCACTCTAGGCACCCAGACCACTTCAGCTTAATGAAGTGGTATGGGTGTCAGGTCCAGCTAGGGTTAACTAATTTTTTTATAAACATAGCAGTTTCAGAGAAACTGCTATGTTTATGAATGGGTTAAGCCTTCCCCCTATGTCCTCTAGTGGCTGTCTCATTGACAGCCGCTAGAGGCGCTTGCGTGCTTCTCACTGTGATTTTCTGTGACCGGCTGAATGCGCGCGCAGCTCTTGCCGCGCGTGCGCATTCAGCCGACGGGGAGGAGAAGAGGAGGATCGGAGGAGGAGAGCAGGAGGAGATCTCTCCGCCCAGCGCTGGAAAAAGGTAAGATTTAACCCCTTTCCCCTTTCCAGAGCCCGGCGGGAGTGGGTCCCCGAGGGTGGGGGCACCCTCAGGGCACTCTAGTGCCAGGAAAACGAGTATGCTTTCCTGGCACTAGAGTGGTCCTTTAACAAACTTTTTTACAGGCATGGGGGGACAGCCTGAGAGCTCTCCCAGGCACTCCCCCTGCAGGCACTGCACAAGCTGGCTATTCCAGCAATGTGATCGCAAAAGACCCACATGGCCCGAGGGGGCAAGTCCCCACATCGCGATCGCCGGCAGGGGATCGCCACCGGTCAAGTAAGTGAATAATTTGGCACAGACGTACCAGGTACATCCGAGGTCGTTAAGAACAGATTTTTGTCGGACCTACCTGATACGTTAGAGGTCGGGAAGGGGTTTGTGGCAAAACTAGCCACTTAAGAATGTATTTTTATGTATGGGATACTATCCTTTTAAGACTGTGAGAACCAAGTTAATACCTGTATATGTATATTGTGCGAACGAGAGCATTCATATGCTGGCAGCAAGAAAGCCACCAGCATTCATACAGTAGTTTCACGAACAGTGAATTTCAACACTGTTCGTGAAACAAACTAACTACCGAATGGGAGACCACACACAGGAGGTCGTGTGGCTCCCATTAAATATTGCAACAATGTTTCCTTCGATAATTATTGAGATTCAGGGTGGCCGCCGTTCGGCTACCGACCACGCGGCGGTGTGCCATCTTGGATCCTTTGTTAGCCTAGCGGTATTTGGTCGTCGAGCGACTGGAACTAAAATCGGCTACTCGACCGCTGGACTTCCAGGCCGTTCGGGTGCACCGGTTCTTTGGTAGTTTGTTCCCCTATTGGCAGTCGGTACTTTTAATGTGAATGTAAAACACTATGTGTTTCGTGCGGCGTTCGGTTAGTTATGCTGGGATCTGAGCGGTACTTTCACAAAATGTGTACTCAGACCCCAGCTATCTACCGAATGGTCATTTGTTAAAATAAGAGGAATAATGGGAAAGTTACCTTAACGCTGGTCCGGAATCATCTGGTACCTAAAAATAATCTAACTATGGACTGTGTTGCTGTACGGGTGGCGGGGGCGATTTACAAAGTACCCACTGCCAAGGTACATTTGAATTGGGGAACGGGCACGGGAATGTGGAGGTGGGGATGATGCAGGATTTACCCGCTGACGTCATTTTTGGCAACGACCTAGGGGAGCTGACTTCAGATTTTGTTCCCTAACCCACCTTTCAGGAAGCGTACCCGGCAGCAGGCCCGCACCACAGCTCCACCTAACCACTCTGAGGCTCAGGTAAGCAATGAACCCCCCATGCCTGCTGTCATGCTCTGGGCGACCCCTCTAGAATTTGGTTCCAAAGTGGCCCTAGACCCCTCCCTGCAGATATATAAGGATCGCATAGACAAAGACCAGGCAGGGCTAGAAGGGGAAAGGTACACCTGGGACAAGGGGCTGCTGTACCGCCACGCAGAAAAAGTAGTGGCCAGATCCATACCCCTACCTGTTAAACTGTTAATAGTGCCTCGGAAGGTTAGACTGGAATTATTACGCATCGCCCATGATATTCCCCTGTCTGGGCACTTAGGAATCAGCCGCACTAAGCACAGGCTGACCCAGAACTTCTTTTGGTCGGGTATCTCACAGGACGTTAGACGATATTGCCAGACCTGTGATACCTGCCAGAGGGTAGGGAAGAATGGAGACCGATACAAAGCTCGGCTCCTTTCTCTACCCATAATTGAGGAACCCTTCAGTAGGGTGGCGGTAGATACCATAGGACCCATAGCAAAACCCAGCCCCTCCAGCAAGAAATATGTCTTGACCGTGGTGGATTATGCCACCAGATACCCTGAGGCAGTGGCCTTGACGAACGTGCACGCGGAAACAGTAGCAGATGCGCTGATGCGAATATTCTCCCGCGTGGGATTTCCCCGGGAAATTATTTCGGATAGGGGCACTCAGTTTACCACCGAAGTCACACACCAGCTCTGGAAGATATGTGGGGTACAACAAATCTTGAACTCCGCTTATCACCGCCAGTCTAATGGGCTCTGTGAACGATTTAACGGAACACTCAAACAGATGATCCGTACGTTCATAGACACTAAGAAAGACTGGGAAAGGTTTCTACCCCACTTACTATTTGCCTATAGGGAAGTACCCCAAGAATCCACCGGGTTCTCTCCTTTTGAACTGTTATTCGGGAGGAGAGTGAGGGGCCCCCTTGATTTAATCCGGGAACACTGGGAGGGAGAAGGGACCATTAAAGGGAAACTCCAGTGCCAGGAAAACAATCCGTTTTCCTGGCATTGGAGGTTCCCTCTCCCTCCCACCCACCAATCCCCAGTTACTGAAGGGGTGATAACCCCTTCAGTCACTTACCTGAGGCAGCGGCGATGTCCCTCGTTGCTGCCTCCTCCTCCACGCCGCTACTCCTACTGTCTCCGTCGGCCGGTGGGCGAGACTGATCCCGCCCACCGGCCGAGGAGACCTAATGCGCATGCGCGGCAATGCCGCGCATGCGCATTAGCGCTCCCCATAGGAAAGCATTGAAAAAGATTTTCAATGCTTTCTTATGGGGAAATGAGCGACGCTGGAGGTCCTCACACAGCGTGAGGACGTCCAGCGACGCTCTATCAAGGAAAATCCTTGCTACAAATCAGGAAGTGACCTCTAGTGGCTGTCTAGTAGACAGCCACTAGAGGTGGAGTTAACCCTGCAAGGTAATTATTGCAGTTTCTAGAAAACTGCAAGAATTACACTTGCAGGGTTAGGAGTAGTGCGAGTTGGCACCCAGACCACTCCAATGAGCAGAAGTGGTCTGGGTGCCTGGAGTGTCCCTTTAATGGTACACCCATTGTAACCTATGTGCTGGAGTTTAGGGAACGCCTGGAGGCTCTGACCCAGACCGTACGCGACAACCTCTAGGTGGCCCAACAACGACAGCGCAGATGGTATGATAAGGGAGCCAGGGAACGCAGCTTTCAGGTTGGGCAAAAAGTATTAATCTTACGGCCCGTCCACAAGGACAAGCTGCAGGCTTCCTGGCAGGGCCCATACAAGGTGGTAGAACAGATATGTGATACCACCTATGTGATCGGTCCGCCCACTGGCACGGGAGGCAAACGCATGCTCCATGTGAATATGCTCATGCCATACCACGAGCATACCGAAGAGGTAACTGCGATCTGCGCGCCTGCTACCAAGGATTTCGATAATCTGCCACTCCCAGTCCTCCTAGACCAAGAGGGCCAGAGCGGAGACCTGGGAGAAGTACAGTTAGGGGAGCGGTTAAACCCCCAGGAGCGAACCCAAGTCCAAAGGCTAATCAGGAAAAAAGGAGCCACTTTTTCCAAACCCCATTGGCCACTCACAAGGTGGAAAACCTAGAACAGACCCCCCTTCGCCAACCCCCTTACCGCATACCAGAATCTGTGAAAGAAAGTATGTGTAAGGAGATTGATGAGATGCTACAGTTAGGGGTGATAGAACATTCTGACAGCCCCTGGGCCTCCCCAGTAGTGCTATTACCGAAACGGGTCTTCTGTGTAGACTACCGGAGGCTCAACGATAAAACGATCTCAGACGCTTACCCTATGCCCCGGATAGATGAGCTCCTAGACAAAATGGCCAGGGGCCAGTACCTCACCACGATAGATCTGTGTAAAGGGTACTGGCAAATTCCGCTAGCCGAGGACGCCATCCCCAAGTCAGCATTTGTCATTCGTTTGGCCTGTATCAGTTTAATGTCATGCCATTTGGGATGAAAAATGCCCCGGCTACCTTTCAGAGGATGGTAGATCGGCTACTGGATGGGTTTCAGGAGAATGCTTGCGCCTATCTAGATGATATAGCCATTTTCAGCTACTCCTGGCCCGAACACCTGATCCACATAGGAGCCGTACTAGACCAGATTAGGGAGGCAGGACTGACCCTCAAACCTAGTAAGTGCCACATAGGGATGGCAGAGGTTCAGTACCTAGGGCACAGGGTAGGAAGCAGACACCAGAAGCCTGAACCCGCTAAAATAGAGGCAGTCGCCAAGTGGCCAACCCCCTGCATCAAAACGCAAGTCCTCGCATTCCTAGGTACCGCAGGGTACTATCGTAAATTTGTGTCCAACTGCAGCACCCTAGCCAAACCCCTCACTAACTTAACCCGTAAAAACCTCCCCAAGATAGTGGTATGGGCCCCAGAGTGTGAACAGGCATTCCAACAGCTCAAGACGGCGCTTATTAAATCACCTGTACTTTCTGCTCCTGATCCAACTAAACGCTTTCTCGTCCATACAGACACTTCTATGTTTGGATTGGGAGCAGTACTGAGCCAAGTCGGAGCAGATGGCGGCGAGCACCCAGTGGCTTATCTAAGCAGAAAACTTTTACCCAGAGAAGTAAGCTACGCCGCCATTGAAAAGGAGTGCCTGGCTGTGGTGTGGGCCCTCAAAAAGCTGCAACCCTATTTGTATGGGCAACCATTCACATTACTCACAGATCACAACCCGTTGGCGTGGCTGAACAGGGTGTCCGGAAACAATGCCAGGCTGCTGCGCTGGAGTTTGGCACTGCAACCTTTTGACTTTACTATTCACTACCGCCCTGGGAAGCAAAATGGCAACGCCGACGGGTTATCCAGACAAACAGACCTTGAAAAGTGATCTGAGAGTACTCCTCCGGACATCCCCAAGCCGATCCGTTGGGATCAGACTGTGTATGCCGGCTTGGTTCTGGGGGAGCATTGTGGCAAAACTAGCCACTTAAGAATGTATTTTTATGTATGGGATACTATCCCTTTAAGACTGTGAGAACCAAGTTAATACCTGTATATGTATTTCGTGCGAACGAGAGCATTCGTATGCTGGCGGCAAGAAAGCCACCAGCATTCATACAGTAGTTTCACAAACAGTGGATTTCAACACTGTTTGTGAAATGAACTAACTACCGAATGTGAGACCACACACAGGAGGTCGTGTGGCTCCCATTAAATATTGCAACAATGTTTCCTTCGATAATTATTAAGATTCAGGGTGGCCGCCGTTTGGCTACCGACCACGCGGCGGTCAGCCATCTTGGATCCTTTGTTAGCCTAGCGGTATTTGGTCGTTGAGCGCCTGGAACTAAAATCGGCTACTCGACGGCACGAATACCGCTGGACTTCCAGGCCGTTCGGGAGCACCGGTCCTTCGGGAGTTTGTTCCCCTATTGGCAGTCGGTACTTTTAATGTTAATGTGAATGTAAAATAGTATGTGTTTCGTGCGGCGTTCGGTTAGTTATGCTGGGATCTGAGCGGTACTTTCACAAAATGTGTGCTCAGACCCCAGCTATCTACCGACCGGTCATTCGTTAAAATAAGAGGAATAATGTGAAAGTTACATATTTTTATGTGAAATGTCAGTTCTGCTGTACGGAGGGATAATCCACTTAACTGGATATTCTAGTGGGAGTATTCCTCTCGTACAGCAGTGCATGATGGGAGAAATGTCCAGGTTGTCCAGTAGACATGTGCAATTTGTTTCGGTCCGAATATGAATTCGGACGAATTTCGGGCAATTCGGACATTCGGGTACTTCCGAATTGCCGAGATGCCGAAGTGTCAAAGTGCCGAAGTTCCGAAGCACAGTATTGCCTAAGTACTAATATACTTACCCAGTGAAAGAAGAAGAATGTTACATTGTAAACAATTTTAAATAAAAAGTATACAAACATAGCCAGGATTCAGCTGTAAGAATTTGCAACACTTACAACAATCAAGCATTGGGTGGGGGCCCTAAAGTAAAATAAAGGGGGGACGACATAATGTCCTCCCCCTTGGCCCCCACCCCTGAGTGGTGGGTGGGGGCCCTATAGTAAAATAAGGGGGGGACATAATGTCCTCCCCCTGGCCCCCACCCCTCAGCGGTGGGTGAGGGCCCTAAATACTAATAAGGGGGGGACCTAAGGTCCTCCCCCCTGGCCCCCACCCCTGAGTGGCGGCTGGGGGCCCTAAAAAATTTTTGTCGTCCCCCAGGTGACTAGAGGTCCCCAAACCCCTAGTCACCCTCCCCCCCAATAAAAACTATCCCCCTACCTACCCCCTCAACTTAAAAACTAATGGGGGGGACCTTTAACTAAGTACATGTAAAAAAAAACAACAACAAAAAAAACTTACCATTCAATGTTTTCTTTCTTCTAAAATCTTATTTTTTCAGCCCCAAAAAAGGCCAAATAAAAAACCATAATAACCGACGCAATTATAAAAAAAAAAAGAGCGCTAAAATAAATAATCCATCTTCACCCATGGAGGGCTCCGCGCAGACTGAGCTCTGTAGGGCGGGGGAAGGCTTATAAAGCCGTGCCCCGCCCTGCAATTAGGCTCAGAGCACTCTGATTGGTGGGTTTAAGCCATCCAATCAGAGTGCTCTGACAGGTAAATGAAGAGACTGACATTTACCTGTCACAGCACTCTGATTGGTTGGTTTGAAATCCACCAATCAGAGTGCTGTGTGTCATTTTACAAAGCGTGGGAAAGTTCTTTGGAATTTTCCCACGCTGTGTAATTTGACTCATAACTCTCTGATTGGTGGATTAAGATTCAAACCTACCAATCAGAGAAAACATTGAATGGTAAGTTTTTTTTTGTTTGTTTTTTTTCAGGTACTTAGTTAAAGGTCCCCCCCATTAGCTTTTAGGGTGAGGGGGTAGGTAGGGGGATACTTTTTATTGGGGGGAGGGGGTGACTAGGGGTTTGGGGACCCCTAGTCACCTGGGGGGGACGGCAAAAAATTTTAAGGGCCCCCACCCGCCATTTAGGGGTGGGGGCCAGGGGGGAGGACACTAGGTCCCCCCCTTATTCCAATTTAGGGCCCCCACCCGCCGCTCAGGGGGGCCAGGTGGGGGCCTGGGGGGAGGACATTAGGTCCCCCCCTTAATAGTATTTAGGGCCCCCACCTTCTGCTCAGGGGTGGGGGCCAAGTGGGAGGACACCGGGTCCCCTGATCAAATGTGTTATGGAACAATGTCTACAATTCAATTAAAGATGTACAATTATATTTTAGGAAAGTAGTTATCTGCCCAATTGTCAAGTGATCTCTATCGTTGGCCATGACCTGTCTATCTTGAGAATGTGTTGTGTGTTAGTCATTTCTCCCGAGCTGCTCGTCGGTGTGTTTGTGCTGCTTGGAGTTCCAAGGACAGTCTGCAGCTGTAAATTATCCCTGGGGAAGCATTTCTGCCCTAACAATCTCTATCCAGATTTACAGTATAGGAGCTGCCTTAGGTTCTGGGTTCATCATGTGGGAGAAACTATATCTAGATTCACCATGCTGGTCAAACTGCTTGTAGAAATATAGTAGTACCAGAAAAAGAGTATCTAGTCTCACTGTGTGGAAGAAACAGAATATAGACTTGTTGCATGGGAGGATCTCTATCTAGACTCTGAGTGGGTGGGAATCTGTATCTAGACTCTGAGTGGGTGGGAATCTGTATCTAGACTCGGAGTGGGTGGGAATCTGTATCTAGACTCGGAGTGGGTGAGCATCTGTATCTAGACTCTGAGTGGGTGAGAATCTGTATCTAGACTCTGAGTGGGTGAGAATCTGTATCTAGACTCTGAGTGGGTGAGAATCTGTATCTAGACTCTGAGTGGGTGAGAATCTGTATCTAGACTCGCAGTGGGTGGGAATCTGTATCTAGACTCGCAGTGGGTGGGAATCTGTATCTAGACTCGGAGTGGGTGGGAATCTGTATCTAGACTCGGAGTGGGTGGGAATCTGTATCTAGACTCGGAGTGGGTGGGAATCTGTATCTAGACTCGGAGTGGGTGGGAACCTGTATCTAGACTCGGAGTGGGTGGGAATCTGTATCTAGACTCGGAGTGGGTGGGAATCTGTATCTAGACTCGGAGTGGGTGGGAATCTGTATCTAGACTCGGAGTGGGTGGGAATCT
Organism: Pelobates fuscus; assembly: GCF_036172605.1. NCBI lineage: Eukaryota > Metazoa > Chordata > Amphibia > Anura > Pelobatidae > Pelobates > Pelobates fuscus. The sequence goes on along the minus strand of NC_086317.1, from coordinate 494,947,225 downwards.
GTATCTAGACTCGGAGTGGGTGGGAATCTGTATCTAGACTCGGAGTGGGTGAGCATCTGTATCTAGACTCGGAGTGGGTGGGAATCTGTATCTAGACTCGGAGTGGGTGAGCATCAGTATCTAGACTCGGAGTGGGTGAGCATCAGTATCTAGACTCGGAGTGGGTGAGCATCAGTATCTAGACTCGGAGTGGGTGAGCATCAGTATCTAGACTCGGAGTGGGTGAGCATCAGTATCTAGACTCGGAGTGGGTGAGCATCAGTATCTAGACTCGGAGTGGGTGAGCATCAGTATCTAGACTCGGAGTGGGTGAGCATCAGTATCTAGACTCGGAGTGGGTGAGCATCAGTATCTAGACTCGGAGTGGGTGAGCATCAGTATCTAGACTCGGAGTGGGTGAGCATCAGTATCTAGACTCGGAGTGGGTGAGCATCAGTATCTAGACTCGGAGTGGGTGAGCATCAGTATCTAGACTCTGAGTGGGTGAGCATCTGTATCTAGACTGAGTGGGTGAGCATCTGTATCTAGACTCTGAGTGGGTGAGCATCTGTATCTAGACTCTGAGTGGGTGAGCATCTGTATCTAGACTCTGAGTGGGTGAGCATCTGTATCTAGACTCGGAGTGGGTGAGAATCTGTATCTAGACTCGGAGTGGGTGAGAATCTGTATCTAGACTCGGAGTGGGTGAGAATCTGTATCTAGACTCGGAGTGGGTGAGAATCTGTATCTAGACTCGGAGTGGGTGAGAATCTGTATCTAGACTCGGAGTGTACCATTACATGCATTACTATGGCAGTATTGGAGATACCATTATGCAAGTTACTATGCCAATACTAGTTACCATTATGTGAGTTACTATGCCAATACTAGTTAACATTATGTGAGTTATGTGACAGACCCATCCGTCGGGACTAAAACTATTTGGGTTCGTCTGATTTGCCCAGTACTTATGGTCCCTGAGAGATTATGCGAAGGGTTGTGACTTTGTATAAAAGACATTTCAAGTACAGCGGAAACTAATGAACCGCCCAAGCTACCAAAGTCCTCGAGGTGGCCGACATCGGACAAAGGACCACGTGGCGGCGGCCATTTTAACTTCGAACCCGCCGACCCGTATTATCGACGATACTTCGACAGTTCAACGAAAGTCGAAGTACCGACCCACCTCGAACGGGACTTAGCCATTTTTAGGCCAGCAAGTGACCGACCGCACAGCCCGAATCCAGGGAACTATTTTGGGCGAGAAAAGATACCTGCGGTCGGTCATAAACGGACATTCGCGTAACTTTTTATTCACTGAAGGGATTGATGTGATTTTTGAGAAGGGTTATGTTTTCAGTATGCTGAATCTGAATATGTGTCTCTTATGTGAACATGATGAATGGATTTGAAGTTATGAAAGTTATATAAAAGTATATTTCAAACTGTATGTATAATAGGATTATGTGTCACACCAAGGGGAGGGAATGTGTGGGATGTAACATCGATGCCAGTGGTTATTTTATGCCTCCCCTTGGGTGTGGCCTGTGTGTGTGAAATGCAAATAAAAGGCAGGCTGGCTGATCCAGTCCTCAGTTCATGTTTTACCCTCATAATGGAGCTTGGTCTCGTTATTGGGGGAACCGGGAATACAAGTGACTAACGACTGTGTCTGGAGCTCGGAAGGTGGTACCGTAACAACTGGTGGCAAGCGACGGGATGATCTTCAACGCCCAAAGAAACCGCTACGACCAAGAATAAAATGGAACTACAATACCAAAACCTGAGAAGAGCTACCTTAAAAGACTTATTGGAACAAAGGGGCGGACAGGCCAGTAACCTCAAGAAGAGGGACATTATTGCTTTATTGCTGGAAATGGATGGAGTACCAGCGGCAGAGGGAGCCAATGGACCCAGCCCCGACGACAGAACCCCCGAGGAGGCAAGATTTGACCGGGCGGTAAGAATTCGGCTGGCCCATTATGGCCCCAACCCCTCCGTAGAGATCATCACCCAGGTTCAAGCCGCTGTGGAGGCCAGCCTGCTACGCCAAAACGGTGCTGCAGCGGCCCCAGTCACAGCAAACCCGGGGGACAAACAGAAAGTGCCATTTGCGGCCTTCAAAGCCTTCAGTGAGACCGAAGGAGAGATTGACGGGTACCTTGCGGATTTTGAGCGGCAATGTGCCCTGCACAAGGTACCCCCGGCAGACTGGGTTGCTATACTGTCCGGCAAGTTATCCGGCCGGGCCAACGACGCTTTTCGGGCTATTCCGGATGAGGAGATCGGGGATTATGTTACCGTCAGGGAAGCTTTACTTGCCCGATATGCCGTTACCCCCGAGGCATACCGGAGGAGGTTCCGGGACACTGCAAAGACCACTGGGGACTCATACGTGGAATGGGCCTGCAAGGTACATCGCACAGCCGCCCACTGGATGGCAGGATGCCAGGCGGTGTCGGGAGAAGAGGTGCTGCAGATGTTTCTATTGGAACATTGTTTCGACAAATTGCCGACAGGGGTCAGAGAGTGGGTACGAGACCGTAAGCCTTCCACTCTACATGAGGCGGCTCGCTTGGCCGATGAGTACACTGACGCTCGCAGACTGGACAATTCCACCACCAAGGCCACAGCCCGAGCGGAATACCAACCAGCCGCTGCCACGTATCAGCCTCCCATAAACAGACCATCCGCACCCCCTCCAGCTGCCCAATACCAACGCCCACCCCGGTTTAACGCCCGAGAATACTCTGAACCCCTTCGGTGCTTCCTGTGCAATCAGCTAGGGCACCGGCGACAGGAGTGCCCGATGAACCGTGCGAACAGGAACCAGTCCTGGAGGAAACCCACGGGGGCCCCTTCCCCAGCACCTCTTCCAGCAGTCCACTGTGTAGAGGAAGAGGAATGCTGGGGCATATTACATGAGGCGGACCCTGTTCAGGCTGCCCACCAGGACAATCGACAACACCACAGACAGAGTGTAAAGGTCAACGGGAAGGAAGCCAGTGGGCTACGAGACACTGGTGCAACCCTGACTTTGCTCCAAAAGCACCTAGTGTCCGAAGCTCAACATACCGGGGATACCGTGGCAGTACGAGTAGCCGGGGGTGCAGTATTTCGTCTACCCGTGGCCCGGGTACATTTGGATTGGGGAGTGGGCGCTAGACACGTGAATGTGGGGGTCATTAAGGATTTACCCGCTGATGTTCTTCTTGGCAACGACTTGGCCCCCCTGGTTTCGGCCTTTGCTCCCATGGGCCCCGCTGCAGTGGACGCTGTTACGACCCGTGCCCAGACCCGTGCCACTGAGGCCGGCCCACCTGCTGTTGAGACCCAGGTAAGACTCTCTACCCCGACTTGTACCTTAGACCAGGCCCCGTTCGGCTGGGATACCCCAGAAATGTACGGGAAGGAAACTAGGGAGGACCCGACGTTAGCCAAGTACAGAGCCAGGGCCGACGCTGGGGAAGAAGGAGTAGGTGGAGAACACTACGAGTGGGTGGGGGATAGGCTGTACAGGATCCCGAAACCTTCCCCGAAACCGAATGCCCCTCCGCAGAAACGACAACTAGTAGTACCTGCAAAGTATCGGCAGGAGATTCTGCGGATTGGGCATGACGTGCCGTTAGCAGGTCATCTAGGTTCCCACCGCACAGCTCATCGAATCACCCAAAACTTTTTCTGGCCCAATTTTAACCGAGATGTGCGGATGTATTGTAGCACGTGCGACACTTGTCAACGGGTAGGTAAGCGGGGAGATCATCCAAAAGCTAGGCTACAGCCGATGCCTATCATTGGAGAGCCCTTTTCCCGCATAGCCGTTGACATTGTGGGTCCACTGGCCAGGGCTAGTCCATCCGGTAAGAAATATATTCTTACTGTGGTAGACTACGCCACCCGTTACCCAGAAGCAGTAGCGCTGTCTAATATAGAGGCAGAGACGGTTGCTGATGCCCTGGTTAAAGTCTTTACTAGGGTCGGGTTCCCTCAGGAGATCCTCTCTGATCAGGGAACCCAATTTACCGCTGTGCTCACCCAGCAGCTGTGGAAGGTGTGCGGCATCAACCCGCTACTTAGTTCACCCTATCATCCACAGACTAACGGTCTCTGCGAGCGATTTAATGGTACCCTCAAACAGATGCTGAGGACCTTTACTGACTCTTGCAGAGACTGGGAGCGATTCCTGCCTCATCTGCTATTTGCATACAGAGAGGTGCCCCAGGAATCAACTGGGTTCTCCCCCTTTGAGTTACTCTATGGGAGAAGGGTTCGTGGACCCCTAGATCTCATTAGAGGACACTGGGAGGGGGAGACGGAGCAAGAAGGGACCCCCATAGTGCCATATGTTCTGGAACTCCGGGACCGCATGGAGAAACTATCCCTGATGGTAAGGGAAAATCTCCGGGCGGCCCAGGGGAGGCAGAAGCGATGGTACGATCGGGGCGCCCGACAGCGGGTCTTCCAGGTTGGGCAGAAAGTCCTAGTGCTCAAACCTGTGAAGGCAAACAAGATGCAAGCATCTTGGCAGGGCCCGTACAAGGTGTTAGCTCAGGTATGCGATACTACCTATCTTATAGCCAGCTGTTCGGATGAAAGGGTACAACGATCCTTTCATGTGAACATGCTCAAGGAGTATCAGGAACGACCCGAGGATGTTGCAGCAGTTTGTGCCCCAGCTACTGACGACCCAGAGAACTTACCTTTACCTGACCTGTTAGAAAGGGATCCCCAGACCGACCTTACTAGCCTCGTACAGTTAGGTGACCGACTAAGCCCGGCCGAGAAAACCCAGGCCAGACAGCTTCTGTGTGAGAAGCAGGCGACGTTCTCCCAAGAACCCGGGTACACCAACCTAGCTATACACAAAGTCGAGACACCCGGACAGAACCCCCTACGACAACCCCCATACCGTATCCCGGAAGCAGTCCGAGAAGGAATGCGGAAGGAGATACAGGAGATGACCCGGCTGGGGGTTATTGAGCACTCAGATAGTCCGTGGGCGTCGCCCGTAGTCCTAGTACCCAAGAAGGATGGGACCACCCGGTTCTGTGTGGATTACAGGCGGCTCAACGAGCGGACTACCACTGACGCCTACCCGATGCCCCGGATAGACGAGTTACTAGACCGCATTGCCAGGGGGCGCTATCTGACCACCATTGACCTATGTAAAGGGTACTGGCAGATCCCCCTGGCCGAGGATGCTATCCCCAAGTCGGCCTTCGTCACCCCGTTTGGCCTATACCAGTTTAAGGTTATGCCATTCGGGATGAAGAATGCTCCGGCTACCTTCCAGCGTATGGTGGATAGGCTCCTCGATGGCTTCCAGGGATTTGCATGTGCCTACCTGGACGACATCGCGGTCTACAGTGAGTCTTGGGAAGACCACCTGGTACACGTAGGGGTAGTGCTGGACAAGATTCGGGCCGCCGGCCTGACTCTGAAACCAGACAAATGCCATTTAGGCATGGCAGAAGTACAGTACTTGGGTCACCGGGTGGGTTGTGGGAGCCAGAGGCCCGAACCTGCTAAGGTGGAAGCGGTAGCTAACTGGCCCACACCTATCACCAAGACCCAAGTGCTTGCTTTCCTAGGGACAGCAGGGTATTATCGACGTTTTGTCCCCGACTATAGCACGATTGCCAAGCCCCTGACTGACCTGACTAAAAAGAACTTACCTAGGCAGGTCCTGTGGTCTCCAGCTTGTGAAGCCGCGTTTCGGGCTCTGAAGCAGGCTCTTGTGAATGCCCCTGTCCTGGCTGCCCCAGTCCCTAACAAACGTTTTCTTGTCCACACAGACGCTTCCATGTATGGACTGGGGGCTGTGCTGAGCCAGGTCGGGGAGGATGGAGGAGAGCACCCTGTCGCATATCTCAGCAGAAAGTTACTACCTCGAGAAGTGAGTTATGCGGCAGTAGAGAAAGAGTGTTTAGCCCTGGTCTGGGCACTGAAGAAACTGAGCCCTTACCTATACGGACAAGAATTTTCTCTCGTGACAGACCACAACCCCCTTGTCTGGCTTAACCGGGTCTCTGGGGACAATGGCAGACTGCTGAGGTGGAGTTTGGCATTGCAGCCTTACAATTTCACCATCAGTTACCGGCCCGGTAAGCAGAATGGGAATGCGGATGGGTTATCCCGGCAAACAGACGTCCCTATCCTACCTAAGTCCGGTCATCCCCAAGTTGACCCGCCACAGGGTCAAGCCGGGTCTGCCGGAGTGTTCCACAAGGAGGGAGCCATGTGACAGACCCATCCGTCGGGACTAAAACTATTTGGGTTCGTCTGATTTGCCCAGTACTTATGGTCCCTGAGAGATTATGCGAAGGGTTGTGACTTTGTATAAAAGACATTTCAAGTACAGCGGAAACTAATGAACCGCCCAAGCTACCAAAGTCCTCGAGGTGGCCGACATCGGACAAAGGACCACGTGGCGGCGGCCATTTTAACTTCGAACCCGCCGACCCGTATTATCGACGATACTTCGACAGTTCAACGAAAGTCGAAGTACCGACCCACCTCGAACGGGACTTAGCCATTTTTAGGCCAGCAAGTGACCGACCGCACAGCCCGAATCCAGGGAACTATTTTGGGCGAGAAAAGATACCTGCGGTCGGTCATAAACGGACATTCGCGTAACTTTTTATTCACTGAAGGGATTGATGTGATTTTTGAGAAGGGTTATGTTTTCAGTATGCTGAATCTGAATATGTGTCTCTTATGTGAACATGATGAATGGATTTGAAGTTATGAAAGTTATATAAAAGTATATTTCAAACTGTATGTATAATAGGATTATGTGTCACACCAAGGGGAGGGAATGTGTGGGATGTAACATCGATGCCAGTGGTTATTTTATGCCTCCCCTTGGGTGTGGCCTGTGTGTGTGAAATGCAAATAAAAGGCAGGCTGGCTGATCCAGTCCTCAGTTCATGTTTTACCCTCATAATGGAGCTTGGTCTCGTTATTGGGGGAACCGGGAATACAAGTGACTAACGACTGTGTCTGGAGCTCGGAAGGTGGTACCGTAACAAGTTACTATGCCAATACTGGGGATTCCATTATGTGAGTTACTATGCCAATATTGGAGTTACCATTATGTGAGTTACTATGCCAATACTGGAGTTACCATTATGTGAGTTACTATACCAATACTGGAGTTACCATTATGTGAGTTACTATGCCAATACTGGAGTTACCAATATGTGAGTTACTGTGCCAATACTAGAGTTACCATTATGTGAGTTACTATACCAATACTAGTTGCCATTATGTAAGTTACTATGCCAATACTGGAGTTACCATTATGTGAGTTACTATGCCAATACTGGAGTTACCAATATGTGAGTTACTGTGCCAATACTAGAGTTACCATTATGTGAGTTACTATGCCAATACTGGGGATTCCATTATGTGAGTTACTATGCCAATACTGGAGTTACCATTATGTGAGTTACTATGCCAATACTGGAGTTACCATTATGTGAGTTACTATGCCAATACTGGAGTTACCATTATGTGAATTACTATGCCAATACTGGAGTTACCATTATGTGAGTTACTATACCAATACTGGAGTTACTATTATGTGAGTTACTGTGCCAATACTAGAGTACCATTATGTGAGTTACTATGCCAATACTGGAGTTGCCATAATGTGAGTTACTATGCCAATACTAGTTGCCATTATGTGAGTTACTATGCCAATACTGGAGTTGCCATAATGTGAGTTACTATGCCAATACTAGTTACCATTATGTGAGTTACTATGCCAATACTAGAGTTACCATTATGTGAATTACTATGCCAATACTGGAGTTACCATTATGTGAGTTACTATGCCAATACTGGAGTTACCATTATGTGAGTTACTATGCCAATACTGGAGTTGCCATTATGTGAGTTACTATGCCAATACTGGAGTTACCATTATGTGAGTTACTATGCCAATACTGGAGTTGCCATTATGTGAGTTACTATGCCAATACTGGAGTTGCCATAATGTGAGTTACTATGCCAATACTGGAGTTGCCATAATGTGAGTTACTGTGCCAATACTAGAGTTACCATTATGTGAGTTACTATGCCAATACTGGGGATTCCATTATGTGAGTTACTATGCCAATACTGGAGTTACCATTATGTGAGTTACTATGCCAATACTGGAGTTACCATTATGTGAGTTACTATGCCAATACTGGAGTTACCATTATGTGAATTACTATGCCAATACTGGAGTTACCATTATGTGAGTTACTGTGCCAATACTGGAGTTACTATTATGTGAGTTACTGTGCCAATACTAGAGTACCATTATGTGAGTTACTATGCCAATACTGGAGTTGCCATAATGTGAGTTACTATGCCAATACTAGTTGCCATTATGTGAGTTACTATGCCAATACTGGAGTTGCCATAATGTGAGTTACTATGCCAATACTAGTTACCATTATGTGAGTTACTATGCCAATACTAGAGTTACCATTATGTGAGTTACTATGCCAATACTAGAGTTACCATTATGTGAGTTACTATGCCAATACTGGCGTTACCATTATGTGAATTACTATGCCAATACTGGAGTTACCATTATGTGAGTTACTATACCAATACTGGAGTTGCCATTATGTGAGTTACTATGCCAATACTAGAGTTACCATTATGTGAGTTACTATGCCAATACTGGAGTTGCCATAATGTGAGTTACTATACCAATACTGGAGTTGCCATTATGTGAGTTACTATGCCAATACTGGAGTTACCATTATGTGAGTTACTATGCCAATACTGGAGTTACCATAATGTGAGTTACTATACCAATACTGGAGTTGCCATTATGTGAGTTACTATGCCAATACTGGAGTTACCATTATGTGAGTTACTATGCCAATACTGGAGTTGCCATTATGTGAGTTACTATGCCAATACTGGAGTTACCATTATGTGAGTTACTATGCCAATACTGGAGTTACCATTATGTGAGTTACTATACCAATACTGGAGTTGCCATTATGTGAGTTACTATGCCAATACTGGAGTTGCCATAATGTGAGTTACTGCTTTCTGCTCAACTTTTTGATTGAAATTATGAATTTCAATATATTTATTTCATGACTGTACCTCAGCTGAGGATCTATGCAACACACAGTGCAATATATATTACTACGTGTTATAGTGTTCTTAGATTATGTGGGTGGTTGAAGCTACATGGTGATTGAGCTCTGCAGTTTCCACTTCTCATTTGTAAACTCACCCATAATTCTCAGACATATGTGCCTCTGGCTATGGTTACTCTCCCTTCTGTAAATATCTCTCAATTTGAGCTGCTTTACTCTACATTACTGCTCGTACCAGTGTATGGGGTCCAGATGATCTGGTGTGGGCCCATTTTGGCTTGGACCTCTTATCAGTGCTCCAAAATATTTCTAGTCATTTGTTTTGAACCATTAGCATGTTATATTTAATGTATCTTTGTGTATATATTTCTTTTCTGACAAACTGAAAATGTCAAATTCTGTTCGTTTTATAAAATATTTTATTTTTATTTTTTTATTTCAGCCTCTATAAAATATTTGTGGAATGAAAATCATTAACCAGTATAACGTGTCCGTTATCTTGCAACATTTTACACAGGATCTGAAATGTTAGTATAAAAGTAAAAATACTATTTTCTCACATGGAGTAGATGTCACAAAATAGAATAATAAAAATGGTTAAATACTTTGCTTATAGATATTAGGAATGGCAACATAATGTGGAAATGATGCTGAGAAGCAGACATTAAGTCCACATACAGTAAACACAAATTCTAAAAGGTATCTAAAACTACTATAGCAATTTATATCAATCTCTTGAATGCTAGTGTAATATTAACAATGAAATGGTAGAGTCCATTCACTCTACCCCCCTCCTTGACTATGTGAATGGTATGTCCCATTGGAACTTCCTTGATTGTTTGGAAGCCGGTAGGTTGCTAACATTTGCAACTTATTTGTAGGAATTAAATCAGTGACTAGTGGCTTCTGGCAGAGAAATTTGTTTTTTTTTTCTACATGCTGGTAATCATAACTAGATTATAAATGAGGGTGAATGACGCTTTATTGACTAGATTACATTGCGCATGTTAGAGTGCATAGTGTAGAGGAGCGGTCTAGATGCAGTGGACTAATTTATTTAAACTGATGTATCAACTGTTTTCACTCTACAATAAACCAGACCGATGACTGACCGATGTTTTCCCTGGCAGTGTATTGGATCCTTCATGTGATCTATAACCATCAGGTAGGATCCTCCCCAACACTCACTATAATTGATATATGTATTCACATATGTTTTTTATATATATATATATATATATATATATATATATATATATATATATATATATTAATGATAAAAAATAGTATTAAAGAGACACTATAGTCACCAGAACAACTACAGCATATTGTATTTGTTCTGGTGAGTATAGTTAGTCCTTTCAGGCTTTTTTCAGTAAACACTGTCTTTTCAGAGACATTACAGTCTAGATACCTCCACTATCAACTCCTCAGATGGCTGCTAGAGGTGCTTCCTGGGGCAGTGCTGCACAGTGTGACAGACATTCAGTGTCTCTACCCTCTGCATGCAGACACTGAACTTTCCCCATAGAGATGCATTTATTCACTGTATCTCGATATGCCTGGATTAGTCAGGGTGGCATTTGCCTCTGCCCGCTGCCCTCTGCCCCTCCTCATTGGCAATCTCAGCCAATCCAATGTTTTCTTATTGGAAAGAATTATAATTGGTGGAGATCACTTCTAAAGATGTCAGTCAAGAGGGGAGATCAGGGGCAGTGCCAGCAGCAGCAGACTGGAAAAAGATTTTACTATATTTAGGGGGGCAAGGGGAGGCCAGGTGGGCCAGATGGTGGTTTTAACACTATAGGGTCAGGAATTAATCTTTGTGTTCATGACCATATAGTATTCCTTTAATGCAAACAATGCAATAATAAGTTAATCATTTATAAGCCAGGAATGATGTCTGATTTCCTTCAGAAAATAGCCACAACTTAAACCACCCGCCAGTTATTGATAGCTGAGATAAAATTTAGATTGGGTAATTGTGGTGAAAGTAACCTTGCCACTGGGTTTTGGAGAGGCCTGCTTGCCAGCCTCTTGCTCTGTGACTATGGTCCCTGGGGTGTATTGCCTTTTAAAAACACGATTTGTGCATATTGGGACTTAGCACAATGCCCCTTTCAAACATGTGGTGGCGGCCATCTTAAATTGTCCAGCAGTGTTTTGTCGTCGAGTGTGCACGGTGGGGCAAAAATAAGACTTCCAGGAAATTCCTGAACCCCTAAATTTATCTGCGTGATTTTGGATATGTTGTTCACTCAGATCAGGGCTATTAGGAGATGTTACTTTTGTGGGGATATGTTGTATTTTGGGGGACTTTTCGGGGTTTGTAAAAATGTATATTTTTCTGCTTAGAGTTGCTGTAATTGAGTTAGTCCATTGTCTTTGTTAATTGTATCACAGGCAGAGGGGAGGGTGTACATTTTCTGGGAGTGTCTAACTGTTCAATACTGTTCTGATTGGCTTTGTGACTTTGTGTCCTGTGCTCACCTGGGTGGTAACCTTGTGGGGAAAATTGTATAAAAGACAATATACCCTCAGATCTGCTGAGTTCCTGTTTTACCCTCAACATAGAGCCTTGTCTCAAGTGTGGGGTGATAGGCTGCATCTACCCTGGGGATTGCTATATCACTAAACTCCCCAGGGATTATAATCACTAAGCTCTTTTAAGAGCTTGTTCCTGCTACTCTCTCCTGGAGGAGAGGTTCACCCACTGGATCCTGGAGCCTTGTCGTAGGTCCAGGGTGGGTAGAGGACGGTGAGTTCCCAGCCAAGCTTTAACAATGGATGTGGGGACTGCGGTGCTGATGGTGTCTGGTGCGGTGCTGATGGTATTAGGAGCATCAATTGATGGAGGGCCCATCACAGTAATGGTCTGTAGACATTGTGGAGAATAATTGTTTATACTATGTCATTCATAGAACTTCCAATAACACTCACCTGTGCAGTAGACATCAAGCTTTATGGACCCGGTGAGTTTGTAGACATAGAACCTCCCAGGACAAGCTTTGACAGGAATGGAGGATCCAGGTAGGCAGCCAATCATTGCGTTAATGATAAGAGGCACCATCTTAACTCCCTCTCCCATAGCAGGATGTGGGCCATCAAGACTAAAGGGCTCAAGGGAGCCACACTTAAGGGGGCCAACACATCCCTCTATGAGGCTTAAACCAGCACGACCAGTGAATCGGAACCAGCCAATGTTGTATCGGTCGTTACGGAACCTGCCGGTGGACTGGATGGTGGACAATCTGGTTTCTCCATCCAGCTCCTGATAGTTTTCACAAGGATCAGCACACTGAATGTTTCCATTAACAGTCAGACAGTCCAGGTCATTTGGACAGACATCGGATGGACAGAGAGAATCCCTTTTGTTTAAACATAGGAAAATCCCTTTCTTATTGATGCAGGTGGCTGGAGGAGAGCACTTGTTAAGTGAGGCATCTGCACATTCATCGATATCAACGCAAGTCTTCTTTTCCTTGTCCCAGGTGTATCCTTTGGAACAGCATTGGGAATCTTTGCAGGACAGAATTCTAGTGCAGTTCAGACCATTTCCAATATATCCATCTTTACAGGAGCAAGAAACGTATCCCGGTCGTTCATCGCAAATCACTCTGGTGACGTTACAATCATTGCAGGTTTTAGCAACTGGAAGACAAAAATACGCAGACTGTATATAAATATTACTATAGGAATAAGGATCAGACTGTATATAAATATTACTATAGGAATAAGGATCACACTGTATATAAATATTACTATAGGAATAAGGATCACACTGTATATAAATATTACTATAGGAATAAGGATTGCACTGTATATAAATATTACTATAGGAATAAGGACCACACACTGTATATAAATATTACTATAGGAATAAGGATCACAGACTGTATATAAATATTACTATAGGAATAAGGATCGCAGACTGTATATAAATATTACTATAGGAATAAGGATCGCAGACTGTATATAAATATTACTATAGGAATAAGGATCGCAGACTGTATATAAATATTACTATAGGAATAAGGATCGCACACTGTATATAAATATTACTATAGGAATAAGGATCACAGACTGTATATAAATATTACTATAGGAATAAGGACCACACACTGTATATAAATATTACTATAGGAATAAGGATCATAGACTGTATATAAATATTACTATATGAATAAGGATCGCAGACTGTATATAAATATTACTATAGGAATAAGGATCGCACACTGTATATAAATATTACTATATGAATAAGGATCGCAGGCTGTATATAAATATTACTATAGGAATAAGGATCGCACACTGTATATAAATATTACTATAGGAATAAGGATCACACTGTATATAAATATTACTATAGGAATAAGGATCACACACTGTATATAAATATTACTATAGGGATAAGGATCACAGACTGTATATAAATATTATTATAGGAATAAGGATCAGACTGTATATAAATATTACTATAGGAATAAGGATCATACTGTATATAAATATTGCTATAGGAATAAGGATCACACACTGTATATAAAATTACTATAGGAATAAGGAACACAGACTGTATATAAATATTACTATAGGAATAAGGATCGCAGACTGTATATAAATATTACTATAGGAATAAGGATCACAGACTGTATATAAATATTACTATAGGAATAAGGATCACAGACTGTATATAAATATTACTATAGGAATAAGGAACACAGACTGTATATAAATATTACTATAGGAATAAGGATCACACACTGTATATAAAATTACTATAGGAATAAGGAACACAGACTGTATATAAATATTACTATAGGAATAAGGATCGCAGACTGTATATAAATATTACTATAGGAATAAGGATCACAGACTGTATATAAATATTACTATAGGAATAAGGATCACAGACTGTATATAAATATTACTATAGGAATAAGGATCACACACTGTATATAAATATTACTATAGGAATAAGGATCACACACTGTATATAAAATTACTATAGGAATAAGGAACACAGACTGTATATAAATATTACTATAGGAATAAGGATCGCAGACTGTATATAAATATTACTATAGGAATAAGGATCACAGACTGTATATAAATATTACTATAGGAATAAGGATCACAGACTGTATATAAATATTACTATAGGAATAAGGATCACAGACTGTATATAAATATTACTATAGGAATAAGGATCACACACTGTATATAAATATTACTATAGGAATAAGGATCACAGACTGTATATAAATATTACTATAGGAATAAGGATCACAGACTGTATATAAATATTACTATAGGAATAAGGATCAGACTGTATATAAATATTACTATAGGAATAAGGATCACAGACTGTATATAAATATTACTATAGGAATAAGGATCACACACTGTATATAAATATTACTATTGGAATAAGGATCACACTGTATATAAATATTACTATAGGAATAAGGATCACACACTGTATATAAATATTACTATAGGAATAAGGATCAGACTGTATATAAATATTACTATAGGAATAAGGATCACAGACTGTATATAAATATTACTATAGGAATAAGGATCACACACTGTATATAAATATTACTATTGGAATAAGGATCAGACTGTATATAAATATTACTATAGGAATAAGGATCACACACTGTATATAAATATTACTATAGGAATAAGGATCACACACTGTATATAAATATTACTATAGGAATGAGGATCAAACACTGTATATAAATATTACTATAGGAATAAGGATCACAGACTGTATATAAATATTACTATAGGAATAGGATCAGACTGTATATAAATATTACTATAGGAATAAAGATCAGACTGTATATAAATATTACTATAGGAATAAGAATCACAGACTGTATATAAATATTACTATCGGAATAAGGATCGCACACTGTATATAAATATTACTATAGGAATAAGGATCACACACTGTATATAAATATTACTATAGGAATAAGGAACACAGACTGTATATAAATATTACTATAGGAATAAGGATCACACACTGTATATAAATATTACTATAGGAATAAGTGTAACGGATCACCTGGCACCCCGACTTGGTACCTCCGTTAATGGATGCTCCTAGTGCTTCCTGAGGACTCCAAGCACTCTGGCAGACACCATAATCACCGAATCTGAGAAACCTTTAAATTCTCCCAAGCGTATGAATGTTGTAGACCATTGAATAGGAACCATACGAATAGGCTTGTACTCCTAGCAGTCAACTGGAACAGCATGCAATAAATCCTTCCCCCAATAATGAGACGACACATCACTTTGAGGGTAAAACAGGAACTCTGGACTGGCTCATCCAGCCTGGCTTTTATTACACTAATCCACATACAGGCCACACCCAGGGGGAGGCATAAAATAACCAATCACATACATGGTTCAGCCCACACATCCCCTCCCCTCAGATAACATTAAACTCAATTATCCGGTACACTTTTTCAGCCAAGTTCTGGATGTACCCCAAAACCCGGGGGTATACCTTTAAATCCAGCATCGCTGGATAGCCCTTATTCAGGGGGACAACATATTCAAAATTCAAGTAATTCGGATGAATGGTTCGTGAGATATGGGGTTCCAAAGATTTGACCGACCGCATGGGTAAAGTATCCGAAAACAGTTCCATGCATTTTGGCCCTGCGGTCGGTCACAAACAAGGGAAGGAAAACAGGCGAATTGCCTGTGTTATAGAGCCTGGAGAGGGTTTGAATGAATTCCCTTGTTTGTGGGGTTCTTTCTACCGAACGGCTGGTCATTCGGTAGTTTTTATACGAATTCCTGGAAGTCTGGAGGTCTCAGCGGTGTTTGCCTAGTCAAGTGTCCGATTTTAGTTCCAGACACTCGACGGCAAAACACCGCTGTTCGGTAGTTTAAGATGGCCGCCGCCACGTGTTTGTTTCCCGAATGGCGGCCACCCAGAGGACAAAGAATACATTACACTGATTGCCAATTACCTGTTTGCAACATTGTTGCAAACGGTAATTGGAGGCACACTCATTCCTGGGTGGTCTGGTTGTTCGGTAGTTTCACTCAATATACTGAATGGAGTGATTCTACCGAACAATCAGAATGCTGCATACAAATCACCCAGGATAAACTTAACACATCTATAAATACATATATAATATTACAGGCAGTACACTTGAATATGCTTCACAATCTTAAAGGGACAGTAGTCCCAAAAGTCCCAATATGTCCATAGATGCTGTTAAAAGGGCCAGTAGCAGCAATATACAGTACAATATGCCCCAAATAACCCAGGGGCCATAGTCAGTAGGTAGGAGGCTAGCAAACAGGCTTCTCCAGGGCCCAGTGGCGAGGTTGGTTTCGCCACAATAAGGATCAGACTGTATATAAATATTACTATAGGAATAAGAATCACAGACTGTATATAAATATTACTATAGGAATAAGGATCGCAGACTGTATATAAATATTACTATAGGAATAAGGATCACACACTGTATATAAATATTACTATTGGAATAAGGATCAGACTGTATATAAATATTACTATAGGTATAAGGATCACAGACTGTATATAAATATTACTATAGGAATAAGGATCACACACGGTATATAAATATTACTATAGGAATAAGGATCACACACTGTATATAAATATTACTATAGGAATAAGGAACACAGACTGTATATAAATATTACTATAGGAATAAGGATCACACACTGTATATAAATATTACTATAGGAATAAGGATCAGACTGTATATAAATATTACTATAGGAATAAGGATCACACACTGTATATAAATATTACTATAGGAATAAGGATCACACACTGTATATAAATATTACTGTAGGAATAAGGATCAGACTGTATATAAATATTACTATAGGAATAAGGATCACACACTGTATATAAATATTACTATAGGAATAAGGATCAGACTGTATATAAATATTACTATAGGAATAAGGAACACACACTGTATATAAATATTACTATAGGAATAAGGATCACACACTGTATATAAATATTACTATAGGAATAAGGATCACACACTGTATATAAATATTACTATTGGAATAAGGATCAGACTGTATATAAATATTACTATAGGAATAAGGATCACACACTGTATATAAATATTACTATAGGAATAAGGATCACACACTGTATATAAATATTACTATAGGAATAAGGATCACACACTGTATATAAATATTACTGTAGGAATAAGGATCAGACTGTATATAAATATTACTATAGGAATAAGGATCACACACTGTATATAAATATTACTATAGGAATAAGGATCAGACTGTATATAAATATTACTATAGGTATAAGGATCACACACTGTATATAAATATTACTATAGGAATAAGGAACACAGACTGTATATAAATATTACTATAGGAATAAGGAACACACACTGTATATAAATATTACTATAGGAATAAGGATCACACACTGTATATAAATATTACTATAGGAATAAGGATCACACTGTATATAAATATTACTATAGGAATAAGGATCACACTGTATATAAATATTACTATAGGAATAAGGATCACACACTGTATATAAATATTACTATAGGAATAAGGATCGCAGACTGTATATAAATATTACTATAGGAATAAGGATCAGACTGTATATAAATATTACTATAGGAATAAGAATCACAGACTGTATATAAATATTACTATAGGAATAAGGATCGCAGACTGTATATAAATATTACTATAGGAATAAGGATCACACACTGTATATACATATTACTATTGGAATAAGGATCAGACTGTATATAAATATTACTATAGGGATAAGGATCACAGACTGTATATAAATATCACTATAGGGATAAGGATCACAGACTGTATATAAATATTATTATAGGAATAAGGATCAGACTGTATATAAATATTACTATAGGAATAAGGATCAGACTGTATATAAATATTACTATAGGAATAAGGATCACACACTGTATATAAAATTACTATAGGAATAAGGAACACAGACTGTATATAAATATTACTATAGGAATAAGGATCGCAGACTGTATATAAATATTACTATAGGAATAAGGATCACAGACTGTATATAAATATTACTATAGGAATAAGGATCACAGACTGTATATAAATATTACTATAGGAATAAGGAACACAGACTGTATATAAATATTACTATAGGAATAAGGATCACACACTGTATATAAATATTACTATTGGAATAAGGATCACACTGTATATAAATATTACTATAGGAATAAGGATCACACACTGTATATAAATATTACTATAGGAATAAGGATCAGACTGTATATAAATATTACTATAGGAATAAGGATCACAGACTGTATATAAATATTACTATAGGAATAAGGATCACACACTGTATATAAATATTACTATAGGAATAAGGATCACACACTGTATATAAATATTACTATAGGAATGAGGATCAAACACTGTATATAAATATTACTATAGGAATAAGGAACACAGACTGTATATAAATATTACTATAGGAATAAGGATCAGACTGTATATAAATATTACTATAGGAATAAGGATCACAGACTGTATATAAATATTACTATAGGAATAGGATCAGACTGTATATAAATATTACTATAGGAATAAGGATCAGACTGTATATAAATATTACTATAGGAATAAGAATCACAGACTGTATATAAATATTACTATCGGAATAAGGATCGCACACTGTATATAAATATTACTATAGGAATAAGGATCACACACTGTATATAAATATTACTTTAGGAATAAGGAACACAGACTGTATATAAATATTACTATAGGAATAAGGATCACACACTGTATATAAATATTACTATAGGAATAAGGATCAGACTGTATATAAATATTACTATAGGAATAAGAATCACAGACTGTATATAAATATTACTATAGGAATAAGGATCGCAGACTGTATATAAATATTACTATAGGAATAAGGATCACACACGGTATATAAATATTACTATTGGAATAAGGATCAGACTGTATATAAATATTACTATAGGTATAAGGATCACAGACTGTATATAAATATTACTATAGGAATAAGGATCACACACGGTATATAAATATTACTATAGGAATAAGGATCACACACTGTATATAAATATTACTATAGGAATAAGGAACACAGACTGTATATAAATATTACTATAGGAATAAGGATCAGACTGTATATAAATATTACTATAGGAATAAGGATCACACACTGTATATAAATATTACTATAGGCATAAGGATCAGACTGTATATAAATATTACTATAGGAATAAGGATCACACACTGTATATAAATATTACTATAGGAATAAGGATCACACACTGTATATAAATATTACTATAGGAATAAGGATCAGACTGTATATAAATATTACTATAGGAATAAGGATCACACACTGTATATAAATATTACTATAGGAATAAGGATCACACTGTATATAAATATTACTATAGGAATAAGGATCACACTGTATATAAATATTACTATAGGAATAAGGATCACACACTGTATATAAATATTACTATAGGAATAAGGATCAGACTGTATATAAATATTACTATAGGAATAAGAATCACAGACTGTATATAAATATTACTATAGGAATAAGGATCGCAGACTGTATATAAATATTACTATAGGAATAAGGATCACACACTGTATATAAATATTACTATTGGAATAAGGATCAGACTGTATATAAATATTACTATAGGTATAAGGATCACACACGGTATATACATATTACTATAGGAATAAGGATCACACACTGTATATAAATATTACTATAGGAATAAGGAACACAGACTGTATATAAATATTACTATAGGAATAAGGATCGCACACTGTATATAAATATTACTATAGGAATAAGGATCAGACTGTATATAAATATTACTATAGGAATAAGGATCGCACACTGTATATAAATATTACTATAGGAATAAGGATCACACTGTATATAAATATTACTATAGGAATAAGGATCAGACTGTATATAAATATTACTATAGGAATAAGGATCACACACTGTATATAAATATTACTATAGGAATAAGGAACACAGACTGTATATAAATATTACTATAGGAATAAGGATCACACACTGTATATAAATATTACTATAGGAATAAGGATCAGACTGTATATAAATATTACTATAGGAATAAGGATCGCACACTGTATATAAATATTACTATAGGAATAAGGATCACACTGTATATAAATATTACTATAGGAATAAGGATCAGACTGTATATAAATATTACTATAGGAATAAGGATCACACACTGTATATAAATATTACTATAGGAATAAGGATCACACACTGTATATAAATATTACTATAGGAATAAGGATCACACACTGTATATAAATATTACTATAGGAATAAGGATCAGACTGTATATAAATATTACTATAGGAATAAGGATCACAGACTGTATATAAATATTACTATAGGAATAGGATCAGACTGTATATAAATATTACTATAGGAATAAGGATCACACACTGTATATAAATATTACTATAGGAATAGGATCACACTGTATATAAATATTACTATAGGAATAAGGATCACACACTGTATATAAATATTACTATAGGAATAGGATCAGACTGTATATAAATATTACTATAGGAATAAGGATCACACACTGTATATAAATATTATAGGAATAAGGATCACATACTGTATATACATATTACTATAGGAATAAGGATCACACACTGTATATAAATATTACTATAGGAATAAGGATCACACACTGTATATAAATATTACTATAGGAATAAGGATCAGACTGTATATAAATATTACTATAGGAATAAGGATCACACACTGTATATAAATATTACTATAGGAATAGGATCACACTGTATATAAATATTACTATAGGAATAAGGATCACACACTGTATATAAATATTACTATAGGAATAGGATCAGACTGTATATAAATATTACTATAGGAATAAGGATCACACACTGTATATAAATATTATAGGAATAAGGATCACATACTGTATATACATATTACTATAGGAATAAGGATCACACACTGTATATAAATATTACTATAGGAATAAGGATCACACACTGTATATAAATATTACTATAGGAATAAGGATCAGACTGTATATAAATATTACTATAGGAATAAGGATCGCACACTGTATATAAATATTACTATAGGAATAAGGATCAGACTGTATATAAATATTACTATAGGAATAAGGATCACAGACTGTATATAAATATTACTATAGGAATAGGATCAGACTGTATATAAATATTACTATAGGAATAAGGATCACACACTGTATATAAATATTATAGGAATAAGGATCACATACTGTATATACATATTACTATAGGAATAAGGATCACACACTGTATATAAATATTACTATAGGAATAAGGATCGCACACTGTATATAAATATTACTATAGGAATAAGGATCAGACTGTATATAAATATTACTATTGGAATAAGGATCACACACGGTATATAAATATTACTATTGGAATAAGGATCGCACACTGTATATAAATATTACTATAGGAATAAGGATCACACACTGTATATAAATATTACTATAGGAATAAGGGCAGACTGTGTATAAATATTACTATAGTAATGTTGTGGACAAAATATATAGCTTAGTAAAATGCCTATTTACTCCATTTAGTTATAATCAGTATTATCTAATAAATTACTAAAATGGCCACTAGATGTCACTCAGAAGTACCCGACCCATCAACTAAACACTCTCATTTTCAAGATGGTGCTGGAATCCAGGGGAGAACTTCATGACGACAGTAATGACATATGATGGCACACCCAGTAGGACATGCTTTGATAAATCACTTAACACTTAACCAATTGTTGATGAATTCTTCTCTGCTATCTATAATTATGCATATGATGTATTTCTGCCTTATAAGGGGTCCCGGCCCCCTGATTAAAACATTCCTGAGTTTGTCATCAACCTGGAAATATGGTGTCCCGTGTGTTTACTTTGGAAAGCATGCAAGCACATATTGAATGAATTTATGTGAATTATTGTGTTTTATTATATATAGATAGAAGTAGATAGGAAGTTACGGAGTGATATGTTGTATGGACGGCATTTGGTAAGTGAAGCTGATACAGTAATAGAGGAATATTTGAACATGCTAAGTGTAATAGGCAAGTGAGATTTATTGGAATAATAATCAGGTGGAAAATGGCTATAGGAGCTGGTGGTTGGATTTTGTTAAATAATAGAATGTTTATTTGTTTTGTACTTTGGTGGAATGTACAACTGAATTTAGGGGATATTGTAAGTGAGAATGGGATATATATATAGAGGGAGAGACTTTTGAGATGAGGCAGTGAGGGATAGTATGTATTGGTCTATACTGACTAATAAAGTTATGAATGACGGTTGCTGTGTTTGAGTATATATATCTTTATGGGTTGTTAAATGCATAATGTTCTCAACTGTCCTATTTAACTTGCCAGGTTTATTTATAGTTTAGTATTTCATTTTGCAAAGAATGTTGCTTATCTGACTTATTTTATTAGTTATAATATAGTGTAATGTTGAAAGTACGTCAGCCACCTCCATAAAAGATGGCGCCTAGTACAGAACGAGGTTGGCCCTGCCAGCCCCGTGACCTCTACCCAATTAACATTATCTACGGTCACGTTTTCTCCTAAAGTAACGTCACTTCCGCCCTTACCATGCCCCCACCTCCTGTCTCTTCCTTTCCCACACATGTCATGGTCGTCACCCCCCTCACTTCCTCCCTCTCTATCATTTCCTTCACCGCCCCCGTCATGGCTGCCTCCATCATGGGGCATACCCCTATTATGCTCGTCCTATTTTGAGACATGCTGTTTTCCTTAAACTCTACATATTATGAACAGAAAGTTATAATTACTAAAACAATCATGCTATTTGTTTCCCTGTAACAGAAATGTGTCAGTGACAATAATAATTAATGGTATACATTTTTATTTTTTTAAATTGCGTGTAAATTATAAAGGTGTTTTAACTTTGCGAATATCTGTCTTTTAATTGAAGAAATGTCCCTGCTGTAAATATTGCACTCACAGAATAAAGGAGTAATTCAAGCCCATCAAGGTTTCTTTTGATCTTGCAATGAAATTCATCAAGGGTACATGCAAAAAAAGAAGAACTGGACATAGTGTGAAATCTTAATAATATAAAAACACGCTTTTATTGGAACACTTACAAGAAGTGGAAAATAAAAATGCCCATCACAAGTCTGTATCCCTTTCTCCAGAGTGGTAAATGGAAGAAGCAGGTAACAGGAATTGCAGGCAAAAATCAACACAGCTCTATGGGTTTCGTCTATACAATAGACTTCATCAGGAGCAGTAATAGTAAAACATATCATATAATAAAGTAAAATACATCAATAAAAGTCCTATGTCTTCTGTCTTCTTTTAAAAGTCCCTCTCGCCGTATTCCACGCCCTGTGTGCTCCATAACACCTGTTCCGAGTTCTCTCGCGTCCAAGTCCATATATGGACTTCCGCCTGGTCACTGTGGAACGCACATGCGTTCCATCGATCCGGAAGAGATCTTCCTTCTCTACGTGTCCCTCTCAATGCATTATTTTATATTGTGTATTTTTGAATTAAAGTTTTTTTTGTGTATTTTTGAATTAAAGTTTTTTTTGGTCATTTGTTTGTGCCAATTATCCTTTTTTCATATACACATATTTTTACTTTATCCTGGCTTTTTATTCTACTTTTTATTATATTTTTATTAATTTTATTTTGGTTTTATAAAAAAACCTCTGGAAGCTACTGGCAGCCCAAGAAATCCTAGGTGGGGATCATTCCACCAACGCTGACATCAATGAGCAGTTGGTCTGCTCTGTATTTTTAAGTACATTTTTAATTATTTTCCACGAAGGAAGTTAAATAGAGAGCACTATTTGGTTGTTTCTGTTCTTTGAGTTTTGGACATCCCTGACGGAGAGGCACTCACCATATATCCCACAAGCGGGGATTATACCGCTGTATGCGCTTTACCCTAGAGCTGGATTGATGCTCTTATAAGTGTGAGTTCTCTACCATTACTTCAATTTTATTTCATCTGAGCTATACATATTGCACTATTGGTTGATTTCCTTTTTTTATCTTCTATATTATCCAAATTACATCAGAAGGCCTTGTTCCCGTATTCTACACTCTAGAACGACAGTGAGAACATTTAGGTTGGACTTTCTTTTATATTTATTTACACTATTGGAATTGGACATTGTTTATCTACTGTGGCGCAGCCCTTTTTTATATTTTACTTTTGGAATTAAATTGAGTATGGAATGAAAACTCAAAACGTTTATTAGAATTATTAACCGGTTTAATCTTATCGACCAAAAGATCTCCTCTCTCGATATTTCTAACTTTTTCCACCTCTCTATCCAGTGCTTCTTTCTCATAGCCCTTCTCAATAAATTTGTTGGTCAAAATAGCGGCCTGTTCTAAATATACATCTTGGTTAGAACAATTTCTTCGGAGTCGGGTATACTGGCTTTTAGGTACTCCTCACAGCCATCTAGAATGGTGCCCACTTGTGGATTCAATATAACTATGGATATCTGTGGGTTTGAAATATGTTTTGGTGTGGATTTGACATCCTTGGACTGAAATGGTCAGGTCCAAAAAATTAATAGAGGTGGAACTATACTCAGGAGAAAAAACAAGGGAAAAAATATTGTTGTTAAGATACCCAAAGAAATCTAACAGGTGTTCTTCAGACCCCTTCCATATTACAAGGATGTCGTCAATGTAACGACGCCAAAAGATGAGGTCCGCCCCATGTGGATTATTGTTCCAAACAAACTGTCATTCCCAATAATCCATCAAGATGTTCGCATAGCTTGGGGCAAACCTGGTACCCATGGAAGTGCCCTTGAAAAACATGAAAAAAATTGTGGGTTAGTATAAATTGGATTGCTTATAGCAAAAACCGAACAAATCCCTGATTAGAAACATAGAAACATAGAATGTGACGGCAGATAAGAACCATTCGGCCCATCTAGTCTGCCCAGTTTTCTAAATACTTTCATTAGTCCCTGGCCTTATCTTATAGTTAGGATAGCCTTATGCCTATCCCATGCATGCTTAAACTCCTTTACTGTGTTAACCTCTACCACTTCAGCTGGAAGGCTATTCCATGCATCCACTACCCTCTCAGTAAAGTAATACTTCCTGATATTATTTTTAAACCTTTGTCCCTCTAATTTTAGACTATGTCTTCTTGTTGTGGTAGTTTTTCTTCTTTTAAATATAGTCTCCTCCTTTACTGTGTTGATTCCCTTTATGTATTTAAATGTTTCTATCGTATCCCCCCTATCTCGTCTTTCCTCCAAGCTATACATGTTAAGATCCTTTAACCTTTCCTGGTAAGTTTTATCCTGCAATCCATGAACCAGTTTAGTATTCGGATAGTACACACACTGCACTCACACACACACACACTGCATTCATACACACACACACTGCATTCATACACACACTGCACTCATGCACACACTGCACTCATACACACACTGCATTCATTATGTACACACACTGTAAATAAATATTCGATTAATATATTTTTTTTAGGATCTAATTTTATTTAGAAATTTACCAGTAGCTGCTGCATTTCCCACCCTAGTCTTATCCTCGAGTCAATAAGTTTTTCCACTATCCGATAGTAGTATCGGAAGGTGGTCTTTTTCTCGGACAACATGGCAGTGGTACACGCGGTGAATCGTCAATCCATGAACCAGTTTAGTGATTAAGAGTGGTATCCCTATCCAAGCTACTCTTAACCGCTGTTAGGCCAAGTTAATGGTCAATAACCTTTGTATAGGGATCCCACATTTAGGGAAGCCCACATATATCCTTCCTGCCATTCTATGGACTCCAATTCCTGTAGAAGGTGTTTGGTAATTTTGTTTTGGATATATAGGGGCTTAATATGTTTATACATGTTATAACCATGATTCGATACATATTTATCCATATTTTTACATTTTTTCGCTCTCCCTATTTTCTTCCTCCTGGTGCCGCGAGTTGCTTGAGTGGAACGCATATGCATTCCAGCCGCGGATAGATGACGCATTGAGAGGGACGCATAGAGAAGGAAGATCTCTTCCGGATTGGTGGAATCTGTGACAATAAAGAGCTTCCTTGCATTAGAAGCTGGCTAGACAGGTTCTTTTCTTTCGTTTCACTTATCACTCACAGGGCACTATCACCATGTGCAGGCAACCAACACTCTAAGTATGGTTCTGCACATTAGCACTATGTAAGTTTTTTCATATTCTCCTTTCCTCCTTTCCAGTCCTACTTTTTACACTAATTTAAGGATATCCTGAAGTTTAAGCACCAGCAACAAGAAGGATCGAAAAATCCAAGTCCTTTGCAACACAGAATACTAGCTATTATATATGTTCTATCTGTCTAGTTACTGTTTTCTTACAGTATCAAGCCTCATACAATGTATTCACATTGTCTCTCACTTTCTAGCTTATAGAGACATATTTCTGTTTGTCTAGCCAGCTTCTAATGCAAGGAAGCTCTTTATTTTCACAGAGCTGCTGTTTAGACTCAGGACCCATCCTTGTACAGTGGTTTGACACTGCTGTCTATTGTTCTCCATATGTACATATTTCTCAGATCGTCTAGTCAGTTCCCTACGGAGGGTAGCTCCATATTTTGACAGAGCTCCATTGACTAGCGATTCACCTATTTGGTATATGGACATTTGACATAATAGGACTGACACCTGTGATCCGTTTTGAGCATATACTTTAATGGGACCGGACCGGTGTTTTAGGAGGATAGCCTATAGGCTTTAATTCTATTATTGTAATTTTGGAATTGTCCCAGGCACTTTAGAGGGGGTACACGCTATGTAATTTCTTGGACTACGATATCTTTTTTTTTTTTTTTTTTTTTTTTAATTTGACAATTTTTATTTTCATAGGTCAAATGGGGTACAGAAGGAAAAAGGGGAACAGGGGAAGGTTATAGTTCTTACATCCAATATAATCACCTTTTACATATATTGCATGAAATCAAATGTTTCTTGATGTATATTAATGAAGGGGATGTGAGAGAGGTCGCAACAGTGATCAACATGCAATTCCTGGGCTACCATTGTGTTGAGCTTGGAGCCGATTCATTTGCGCTCTATCGAGCGGCCTCGCTGTATGAGCATTGCTATGTAGCTTAAGTACGGTTGTACCATGAGCCTACATGTTTCCCTGGGTGGAATTCAAATAGTGAGAACTATCTACAAGTGGAAAACAGCGTGATGGGGGGGAGGGGTTACAAAAAGAAGAGAAGGGGGAGGGAGGTAAAGGGAATTTGCACTTCAGTAATATATGGTATGATGATATGTTATATAACATGACACTTCAGTTGAATAACATGATACTTCAGTTGAGCACCCTCAATTGTTCCGGCCAGGCATGTGAGTGCCCTTAGTGCACCCCTGTGCCAAGTTCGGTTACCTGTTGGGGAATAGGTAGACCAGTACTCAACTTTGAGTGTGTTGGGGTGGTGGCAGTGTTGTAGGTTTTTTGCGCACTTCCAGTGGTGCGATGGTGTCTGAACTGTCAGCGTGGTGCGCCCATATGGCCGCCCACGGTGCCCATGATGTTTGAAAGTGTTGTTTTTGTAGGGTAGTGTTTGCTGAAATTTTTTCGTAGGAGTAGTATTGGTAAGTTTTGGATAAAATTTGATGTTTGGACGGGCACTGGGGTTGTTTCCAGTGGACTGCAATAAGATTTCTTACTGCCATGGCGGTGAGAGCTAGTTGACTCCTCACATGTTTCGGGGTGGGTTGTGGGTAGGAGAGGAAGAGCCCTGTGCGTATGGTTATAGTTGGCGTATTGATGCCTGCCGATGTTGGCATGTCTTGTGCCGCTTCCCATAGGGGCTTTATGCGTGGGCATGCCCACCATATGTGTACCATCGTACCTATGTCTTTGCCACATCTCCAACAGTAAGGGGAGGCCATTCTATACATTTGTATGGAGCCTGTGGGGGGGGTCAGGTACCACTTGTAAATTAGCTTTTTGTGGGCTTCGATGTGTGAGTAGCACTGTGTATGACCTTTGAGCGCATGAAGGGAGTCTAGCACTTCTTGGTCTGTGATTATGTCTCCGCAGTCTGCGCGCCATTGGGCCACGAAAGTGGGGGGGTGCAGTGGTGTCGATTTCAGGATTGTGTGGTAGCAAAGAGCAAGGGTTTTTGGTTTGGCTGGGGTTTTCCAGCATCTGTGTAGGGTTTCTAGCTCTTTTGAGCCTGGGTTGTCGGTTACCGGATTATGCGCTACATGAGAGGGTATTACGCTTCTAAGTTGCATATAGGGGAAGATGGAGGAGTTATTTAATTGAAATTCCTTCTGCAGGTCCGGGAATGGTTTAATGGTGTCATGGAGCAAAATTTGATCCAGTTTGGTGATTCCTTGTTTGACCCACGAGTTCAGTGAGAGCCATGGTGAGATTGCTTTCACGGCCGTTAGTGGGGTGTGTGGGTGGAATTTGTCTGTGTTACCATGTTTGCTGCATAACGAGTCCCATTGGCGTATGGTTAGCTCTGTGGTGGAGAAGAGGGTTTTAGTTTTCGGGCGAAGCGTTTTGGGGGTCCAGAAGATGTCTACTAGAGGTGTTGTGCCCGATTGGGTGGTCTCCATGTCCACCCATTGGTATAGTCCTTTAAGTGTGTGCAATTTGACCGCTGTTTCTAGTTAAGGTGCCTTATAATAATCGTGTATGGCTGGTAGACCAACTGCGCTCTCTGTAGAGCGTTGGTGTAAAAGGCGATGGGAAAGCCTGGGTCTGCGAGATTCCCATATGTAGGAAGATACAGGTTGTTGAAGCTTTTTAAAAAAAGAGGGTGGAGCTGGTATGTGTAGTAAGCGGAATACAAATAAGAGCTTCGGGAGTAGGACCATTTTAATGGTATTTAATCTGCCGAGCCAGGACAGTTTCACTGGTTTCCATTTAAAGCATTCCGATTTGCTTAGCTGTATCAATGGTTTGTAATTATGGGTGAACATACCATCCACTGTGGGTGCTATCTTGACCCCCAGATAAGTGATATGCTCTTTTTTCCAGTCAAAGTTGTAAGTCTGAATGAGTTTTTGAGTCAGGGAGTGTGGGAGACCTATGGGTAGGGCCTGAGTTTTTGTTTGGTTCAGTTTATAGTATGCTAGTTTGCCATATTTCTGTAGCAGCTGCATGAGTGTTGGTAGTGATGTCGACACGTCGCTCAACGACAGGAGGATGTCATCAGCGAACATAGAAAGTTTGTATTCTTTCTGTCCTACCAGCATTCCTTTGATCTTGGGGTGGTGTCTGATGATATAGGCTAGGGGTTCCAGGGAAAGGACGAATAGCAGGGGAAATGTTGTAGTGATGTTAAATGGGGTGGACAGGAATCCAGCGTTCGCTACTTGCGCCGTTGGATTGTTGTAGAGTGCCATTATGCCAGAGATTATCTGTGGGGTGAAGCCAAACAAATGTAAAAACGTGTTGCATATAGTTCCAATTGATTCTGTCAAAGGCCTTATCAGCATCTAAGGCCAAGAGAAGGCCCTACTTGTGGTTGGTGTGTGCATGGGCCAGGATGTTCAAGATTTTCCAGGTGTTGTCAGAGCCTTGTCTTGTCTTTACAAAGCCAGATTGGTCATTATGCATCAGTTTCGGTAGGATGTCAGACGGTTCGCTAGCAGTTTCGCGTAGAGTTTGACATCTGCATTGAGCAGGGAAATGGGGCGAAAGTTGGGGCGCTGTGTGGGAGCTTTCCCTGGTTTTGGGAGGGTGGAGATGTGAGCTTTCAACATCTCAGGGGGCAATGAGCCCCTCGAGAAACTTTGGTTAAACAGCGTCGTTAAATGTGGGGATAAGAGTGATGCAAATGCAAATGCAAATTTGTGTAGCCGTCAGGGCCGGGCGTTTTGTGTTTGGGCATTTGTATAATAGTTTTTTCCAATTCTTGTATAGTGAATGGTGCTGATAAAGCAGAAGTGTCTTCGGGGGTGAGTTTGGGTAAGTTTGCCTTGGCTAGGAATGCGTGAATGGCAGGTAAGGAAGGGGGTATAGTTTGAGGGTCATCTTTAAGGTTGTAGAGTGTACTGTAATAAGAGGCGAATGCGTCTACTATGTCTTGCGGGTTTGAGAGTTTGTTTCGAGTTTGTGTTTATGTATGCTATTTTTGAGTACGCAGTGCGCGTTTTTATTTGCGTTGCCAGTAGCGCACCCGCTCTGTTGCCTTGGGTGAAGAAATTGTATTTACAGCGTCGGAGCATATAAGTCGTTTTATGGAGCTCCAAGTCGCGGAGTTTGGTTTGTAGCGCTAGGATCTGGCACTGTAGGGTTTGTGTCGGGTCCGTTTTGTTTCTGTGTGTGAGGTCTGTCAATTCTAAGATAAGTGTGGTGTAATCTCTCATGCGTTGTTTTTTAGCATAGCGGCCTGCTCTGATCAAAAGTCCTCATATGACTGCCTTATGGGCTTGCCAGACGATAGACATGTCAGTACCGGGGTCACATTCGTGTGGAAGTAAGAAATTATTTTGGCTCTGATTTGCTCAAAAACCTTGGGGTCTGTCAAGAGGGAGTCGTTGAGTCTCCAGGACCCTCTACCCATGGTGGGGAAGCGTTCGGCGAGAGTTATAGTAATTGGCGCATAGTCCGACTAAGTGATCAGGCCTATTTGGGCCCGGAGTACTTTGTGCATTGTGGTGGCTGGTATGAGGAATCTGTCGATTCGGGTATAAGTGTTGTGTGCTGGGGAATGAAAAGTATAGTCACGGTCCATAGGGTGGAGGATTCTCCAGGGATCTAGGAAGTTGTTGTGAAGTATCTGGTCGCATTGTGCCGAAGTGACTTTATTTTGTTTGCGTGTGGATGCGGTAGTGAGTTTGTGGGCCGATGTCGTATCTAGTGAACTGTCCATAAGGAAGTTGGTGTCTCCTCCTAAGATAAGTTCCCCAAATTTGTATCCGTTAGCAATTGCGAAAATGTTAACCAGGAAGTCTATCTGGTTCGGATGAGGGCCATACATGTTAAGGAGGGTATATGGCTCATTATTTATATAGCATTGAAGCAGAAGGTACCTTCCCTGTTTGTCACCAATATTTTTGACCAGTGAGAATGCCACAGATCTACCTATTAAAATGGATACACCTCTTTTTTTTTTTTTCTTGTAACATGAATGGTAGTCATGGGGGAACAGTGCTGAGCAAAATTTAGGGCGGTGGCCCCGTTTAAAATGCGTTTCTTGAAAGAATGCGATGTGGGCTTTTTGATGTTTGGCCTCCGCTAACGCTAGCCTCCTTTTATTCGGGGAGTTTAGCCCCTTGGTATTTAATGATAATTTTGTGAGTGTCATTGATGTGAGTAAGGTCTAATAGCTTGTTGTGCAGGGGAGTAGCTTGTAGCTATATCTCTCCTGGGCCGGCTAGTGATTGGGTTCGGGTCATGAGGTAGGAGGTTGAGGACTGTCTCCTTGACTGCAGTTTCACTTGTGGAGTGTGGCACGCTTGCTGTGTCTGAGTTTCTGGACGTTGTACTGTGTCCATGTATAGTCACGCCGGGGGATAGGCGCCTGAGTTGGTGCAGAGTGTGGGCAAAAGGTGTGGGGGGCAGAAGGGGGTAACTGATACCTGTGGTATAACAAAGTAACCAAATATTGAGAACTATATACCAAATTCCGTCTCGGCAAGTGCCTTTCATCTTTGATGGTAAAAACGTGGCTCCCATGAGCCTGTGGGGGGGTTGGCAGGTGGCAATGAGGTCGACTCTCTACGTTCAGAGAGGATTAAGTTTTGCCCTGGGTGTGTGCGTCACCAAACCCGCGGGTCCCGAGTAGGGGCCCGGGGGTGTGATCAGGTTCAAGTGGATAGTTATAGGTGTGCGGTGGCTGCACTAGACATCGAACTTAATCGCCGCTCTTGGTTAACGTAGAGCGTTTACTCAGTACAGTGTGCAAAATAAAATCAGGTCTCTCCCCGCAGTGGCTGCTCCCAGTTTCTGGGGTGCCGGCACTGTGGTAAGGTTTTTTGGTGGCCTCTCTAGGCGCTTCAAACTGGGTACAGGCATACATATACAGATGTTAAACAGTAGAAGAGTTAAATTGTAAATAAAAATAAATTAAAGTATGTAAAACATGGCTGGAGGAAGATAGTGGTGGGCGTATGTGCCCTAGTATGGTATGTGGATGTGGTGGAGTGAAAAAATGGCAATGTCACTTATCTGAGGCCACCACGGTCCAGTCGCTTGGGACTTTCAGCAGCTGTCGCCGTTTTTCTAATTAGGGAGCCCCGTTAGGTCGAAGCGGCACAGCAATGTACCAACTTGCCAAGATTTCCCTACCTTCTTCATCGGTGGCGATGTACCGGTCTGCGCCGTTGTGCCTGATGATCAGCCGGATGGGGAACCCCCATCTATAGGGTATGTTGGCGTCACGCAAGGCCTTTGTGATGGCGGTCAGCTCTTTCCTTTTCATTAGCGTTGCTGCAGAGAGGTCTGTGGACCCTGCACCAGAGTCTGCCCCAGTTTCCTGGAGGGGACTGCTTGCTCGCCTCCTGCCTAGTGATTATGGTCCTGGGAAGAGGGGATCCTTTAAAGAACTATATTTGGGCATCATGGGGTTCATAATGCTGTCCCTGGCCCTTTAAATACTCTGGAGCAGTGTTTGTACTTTTAAACTGGCACTTCGAATGCAGTCGAAGTGCCGAAGTCGTCGAAGTGGCCGCCATTTCGGGACTTCAACACGTGTTCGCCGCCATTTTAATTCCCGAACAGCGGTGTTTTGCCGTTGAGTGTCTGGAACTAAAATCGGACACTCGGGTAGGCGAACACCGCTGAGACCTCCAGACCTCCATAAATCCGTACCGAAACTACCGAACGTCCCGCCGTTTGGTAGACAGACTAAGTGAACTATGGGGATTCATCCGAACCTCAGGATATCCATGGCTGAACGGATTCAAATGATTTTTGGGTATGTTTGTATTTGGAATGTGCTGAGTAATAATATGCTTTTATTAATATTGGATGTATGGTTTTAGAGTTATGAAAGTTGGGTAAAAAGTATGTTTTAAACTGTACGTATAATTGGGTTACGTCTCAGGCTAAGGGGAGGAGATGTGTGGGATGTAACCATTGTGTGATTGGGTAATGTACTAATTGTTGTGGATCCCTCCCTTGCATGGGAGAATGTCTTAAAAGGAGGTTGTGTGAATAAACCTGGAGTTCCTGTTTAACCCTCAAAGGGAGGATTTATTGTATGCTGTTCCAGTTTGAGTGTAAATCTATTCGTATGGTTTCCTATTAAACTGTCTACAGCATTCATATGCTTGAGAGGATTTATATGCTTCTTCGGTTCGGTGATTGTGGTGTCTGCCAGAGTGCTTGGAGTCCTCAGGAAACGCTAAGAGCATCCTTTAACGGAGGTACCCAGTCGGGGTACCCGTCGATCCGTTCCACTTGACTCCAGCAAATTTTTCTGGTAGGTCTTGCATGTGTCGTGATGCTCTCATAGTTTTTTCTTTAGTTGTGTAGTAGTGCAGTTTGGCGATTGCGTCTCTGGTTAATGCTGCTGGTAGAGACCGTGGCTTGGGTAGCCGGTGTATGCGGTCGATGAGGAAGTCCTGTTGTGAGAGGTCTGGATCCAGATGCTGAAAGAGGCAGGCCGCATAGGCTTGGAGGTCTTGAGGTGGTATCTCCTCCGGTATGCCGCAAAGACAAATGTTGCTTCACCTGTCTCTGTCCTCATGGTCCGCAACTTTGTCTTGTAAGCGGCTCAGCTGTTCCTGGAGGTTAGTACAGGCATCCGCCAGTGAGTTGTGTGCGGATATAATTTCCTCCGTCTTCTCTTCCAAGTGTGACGTCCTGTCACCAAGCGCATGGATGTCGGCTCTTATTTCCCTCGCCATTTTGGTTAGGTCTGCTTGCAGGGAGGCCTGCATGGCCTTCAGCATCTTGTGGACCGAGAGGTCCGTGGCAGGGGCTGCCGCCGGTTCGGAGACCGGCATAAGGTCGCTGGTATCCGAGGAGGCCATTGGAGATCTCGGCATGTCGGCGCCATCTTGGGCCTGCAGGCGCGGTAGCGAGAGCGCCTCTATTTGCAGTAAGGTTTGCTTTTGTTTAGTTTTTTGGGCGGATTTCGATGCCATGCTTCTTGTCGTGCCTGTTGTTGGCAATAACAGATGGTTGCAGGCAGGAAATGCTTTTTTAATCACTGTGGAGGGTCGGAATATGGAGGAGCTAACAGCTCATGCGACCGTCTTGTTGAGCTGTAAGGCCACGCCCCCCCAGACTACAATATCTTTAAGTTTACAGCCTTACCCTATGAAATTATAATTCCAGATTGTACTCTGTTACGATTGTCTAGCAGGAGGTTGGATCGCTTGGATGTCCTGGTTCCCGAAGTCAGAGAGGCGAACGATGCTCCAGTCGGGGCGAACGATGCTCCAGTCGGTAGAAACCTGTAAGTGTAGAATCTCCCACTAGCTATAGCAAAGCTAGGATTCCCGGATCCCTACAACACGAGTCGAGGCTACGAGTTGAGGGAAAACAAACTGACTTTACTGGCACATAAGCATGGCAATTTATGCAAGTCCCCAGGTCCAAGGACAGCCCCCTGTGGACCTGGTGGGATACATGTACAATACAACAAGTTAACCAATCATAAGACATTGTATCATTTGAACTTGTTACCGCCCAGCTTGGAGATAATGAATCCAACGGTTACAGTAATACAATTATCTCCAAGCCCCCAAAACCCACGTTTATTTCACATACAGAAAACAGCTTAAAAATACATAACTCCAACAGTTTAATAGCTACTTCGGTACTTTCACCACTCATTTTATAGCTCCAGTCCGTGTGCACTAGTTCACCGAATAGCGACTCAAACTCACGAACCCGCTGCTGTATTTCGTCGAGGGAAAGTATGTTCGTGTATTTGGGTCGCAAGCTGAAAATGGCGGCCATGTTTTAGGTGCAACAATAGGCAGCGGGACCTCGGCATCAAGTCGTGGAACTAATAACGGCCAGAGCTGTGCCCGAATCCCCGCTCTCTGGCTGGATGTCGTCGCTGTTCGGGATACAAATTTAGCCCGCCGTGAAGGGGCACTTAACCTGCGGTTAACCGCAACATTCCACGTTCTAATTGAGGCCACACACCAGATTGAAGGTGGTCCCTGTTCGTGCCTCTTTCGGTAGTTTAACCATCGGCAGCTAAGGCACGAACGGATATATACTGGGGCCGTCAGTTAGTCTGCGGTTAACCGCAAACCAAAACTCCCTGGGTGATCAATTGGTGGCACACGCTCTCAGCCGGGTGGCCGACCGTTCGGTAGTTTGAGAGGTGACCGGGGTTAAGTGGCGACACACGCCCGGAGCCAGGTGGTCGGTTGTTCGTTTGACGAACTGGGGTATATATAATCCCTTCGGGAGAGGGTGCAGCATTCAAGTACTGAAGTCATAATATACACAATAGTCAATATAATCCTGGTTGGTAATAGTTTTGTAACATACTCGTACTTCTGGACTTCAGTATCCAGAAGTTAGAGTAGTATTTTTTGTTATTTCTAGTTTAGGGGTTAAACCCCAGGACACTTCTGGAGTGTCCGATAAGGTGTGTTTTCTCTCCATAGGTTGCTAGGTTAACCCTCTTTTTCGAGGCTTGGCCATCACATGTGGAGTTGATTTATATCCTTTGTGTTAGGTGAGATATAGCCCTGGAGAAATGTGCTACAACTTTAATGGAGATAATTGTGGAGTTTGAAAAGGAAAACCTTAAAAACGTGACACAGGAATTAGAAAATTTAGAGAGAAATAATAAATTTGATAGAAAAAGTATAGATTATATACAAAAAGAAAGGATTGCATTTGACACGGTTCAAAATGGTGCCGAAAACATTGCAACAACGAAAAACAACAAATAAAGAAGAGACAAACGAGATAAAGTTAACCAATTTTCTCCATTAAAAATAAGAACAGAATTAGAGAATTCAAAGACAGGCGCAGCACTCAACCGATTTTTGTTGATTATAAGCAGAGAAAACCCAATTATGGCAATAACTATAATTCGTTCCCACCTAAAAAGAGAGAGAAAAAGTTTGATCCATAATGATTCATCTAAAAAGCAACAAATTCCTTATAAACAGGTCCCTACTCATGCTAGGAGGAAGATCCCCATCCCCACAAGCACATGCAAGTAGAGATTTTTTAGAGAGGGAGCGAGACCCAAGGGGAAAGAAGAAAGAAATAAGTCACTACTTCCTACCCAGAATGTCCAAAATAGATCTGACCAATCGTTTAGCTCCCCTCAGAGATCAGAATACTCCAACCAAAAAGAGGAGGTTGAGTATAGAAAGAGAGAATCCCTATTAAAATCACGGGAAGAGGAGGAACTTATGGGGATATTTAATATATCCGATGCACTTCTCACAAATGAAGAATGTTTGATTTTAAAAAAAGGTATGAAATCTACCCCTAATGTCCCCCCTTCGTTTCAGATCTATATTGATATGTTAAAGTTTACTAGAAAGTTAAGCCTAAAATGGTTCTTTATGAAGAAATCTGTAACGATTATATATACCCCTACACGCGGGATCCAGCCAAACAGAAGACAGCACAGAGGAGAGATACGTCTACCGGACCTTAGAGTGGCCGGACTCGACGTAATAGGAGAAGTACAGAGTCAGGTACGATCCGAGGTCAAGGGCACAAAGAGACAGCGTAAACGAGAACTAGCCGGGGTCTGGTACACAGGAATCGGCAAGCCGGCAAACAGTACAGACAAGGATAAAGCGAAAACGAAGTCAGAATACAAAGCCAAGGTCAAATGCGGAGAAACACAACTGAACACAACAAGCACTAAAGCAGGGGTAGGCAACCTTCGGCTCTACAGATGTTTTGGACTACATCTCCCATAATGCTTTTACAGCCATATTGCTGGCAAAGCATCAAGGGAGATGTAGTCCACAACATCTGTAGAGCCGAAGGTTGCCTACCCCTGCACTAAAGGGAACTGTAGCAGAAACCACGATAGGGCAAGGAACTAAGGGAAAAGGGTGAGTATAAGTAGCCTTCAAACTAATGTGATTGGCTCCTGTCACTTCCACACCCCCAACAGGTAAGTGTATGGGGTGATTGGCATGACAGGAGCCAATGGGAGCCTTTTTGCAATTTAGGCTCCCACTGTCTCTTTAAGAGCGCGCCCGAGACTCTAGCGGTCACTGCCCGTCTTCCTGTTAGGAGAGTCGGATGAGCCGCAGGACCGCGCGCGGCTTGAAGAGAGGACCGCGGCCGGCCCCCGGATAAGGTAAGTACCGCTACAGTACCCCCCCTGAGGACACGCCCTCCTGGGCGGGCAGGACCAGGCCTGGCAGGAAAACGTGAATGGAAAGAACGTACAAGGCGGGGAGCATGAACAGCATCCGCAGAAATCCAACTGCGCTCCTCAGGCCCATAACCCTTCCAATGTACCAAGTACTGAAGCCGACCCCTAAGGAAACGAGAGTCAAGAACAGCAGACACTTTGAACTCCTCATGACCCTCCACAGAGACAGGAGGGGGAGGGGGAGTATGCCGGGTATAGCGGTTGCGTACGTAAGGCTTCAACAACGAGGTGTGAAAAACATTAGGTATGCGCAGATTCTTAGGCAGACCCAGGGCATAAGAAACGGGATTAACCTTATGTATAATGCGATAAGGACCAATGAAGTGGGGAGCCAATTTCATAGAAGGCACCCGGAGGCGAATATTCCGTGTGGAAAGCAAAACCCTGTCCCCCACAACATAGGAAGGAGCCGCTCTGCGATGCTTGTCCGCCTGAGCCTTCTGGCGGGCAGCAGAGTCCACCAAAGAACGCTGAACCTGCTCCCAAGTATTACGCAAACCAGCCAAATGCTCATCCAGAACTGGCATGCCCTGTGAGGAGAATGCAGCCGGAAGAACCACGGGATGCTGGCCATAGACAACGTAAAAAGGGCTTTTGCCGGAAGAATCATGAGTGGCGTTATTCCGAGCAAATTCAGCCCAAGGAAGCAGGTCAGACCAATTGTCCTGATGGTGAGACACAAAACAACGGAGGTACTGCTCCAGAGACTGGTTGGCACGTTCAGCAGCTCCATTATACTGGGGATGGTAAGCGGAAGAAACTGAGAGAGAAATACCCATCTACGAACAAAAGGCTTTCCAGAACCTGGAAATAAATTGGCTACCCCTATCGGATACAATAGATAAGGGAATACCATGTAATCGAAACACTTCTCTAGCGAAGATAAGAGCCAGTTCCTTGGAAGTGGGCAACTTGCGAAGAGACACAAAGTGAGCCATTTTGGAAAACCGATCTACTATCATTAGGATGACTGTGTTACCATTCGAAGGGGGTAATTCAACAATAAAATCCATCGATAGATTAGACCAAGGTCTCTCGGGAACGGGTAACGGATGCAACAGCCCACAAGGAACTCTACGAGAGGATTTCATACATGCACAAGTAGTACAAGCACTTATATAGTCAGTAACATCCTTACGTAAGGTATCCCACCAAAAATACCGAGAAACGGCTGACACCGTTTTGGAAATACCAGGATGTCCAGCAGTCTTAGTATCATGATACAGTGACAGAATATCCCATCTCTCGGGAACGTCAACGAACAATTTATCATTAGGCCTCTCGCTAGGTGCCATGCTTTGTTTCGCTTGTATGGCCTGCAAGAGGGACGAGGAAATAGACAATATAGTAGTTGCTATTATCCTGTCTGGGGGAATGACAGGAGTAACATCAATCTCCTGTTTGTCAATAGTCTCGAACTGTCTGGACAGAGCGTCCGCTTTAGTGTTCCGATCACCTGGCCTATAGGTGATTATATAATTAAAATGAGACAAGAACAGTGACCACCTAGCCTGCCTGGAAGACAATCTTTTAGCTTCGCTAAGGTAGGATAGGTTAGACCAGGCACGTGTATTGCCATCCTTTTTAGTCATAAGAGTAATAGGTGCTACGATAGACGAAAAACCTTTGATAAAACGTCTATAATAATTAGAGAAACCCAGAAAACGCTGGATGGCTTTCAGACCTTGCGGCAGAGGCCATTCTATGACCGCAGCGAGCTTCTGGGGATCCATCCGAAAACCCTTAGCGGAAATCAAATACCCCAAAAACTGGACCTCGGATTGGTCAAATAAACATTTTTCTAGTTTACAATAAAGACCATTAGCAAGAAGGGTCTTCAGAACTGTCGTAACATGTCTGTGATGAGTGTGTAAGTCTGTAGAATATATTAAAATGTCATCCAAGTACACAATAAGAAATGAGTGAATAAAGTCCCTTAAGACATCATTAATAAATTCTTGGAATACTGCTGGGGCATTGCAAAGCCCAAATGGCATGACGGTATACTCATAATGACCTGACCTAGTGTTAAAGGCTGTCTTCCATTCGTGGTCCTTTTTAATACGTATCAAATTGTATGCTCCTCTAAGATCTAATTTGGTGAATACCGTAGCATGTTTGAGCCTGTCAAACAATTCTGTCATTAATGGTATAGGGTAAGCATTTTTGATGGTGATTTTATTAAGACCTCTATAATCAATGCAAGGTCTTAAATCACCTTCTTTTTTTGATACAAAGAAGAACCCCGCTCTTAGGATCTCCTAATAAATCCCTTGTCTAATGATTCTTTAATGTACTCCTCCATGACACGGTTTTCTTGAACCGATAGAGGGTACACCCTGCCCTTTGGAGGTATAGTGCCAGGCAACAAGTCAATAGCACAATCGTAGGGTCTGTGAGGCGGTAATTTGTCAGCCTCTCTTTTATCAAAGACAGTCTTTAAAGATACTGAGAGGGTATAGCCGTAGACAAAGGAGGAGTGGTAGGAACATTAATAGAATTCACAGGCGTGACTTCAATAGTACATGACTCATGGCAGGCTTCACTCCATGATTTTATGGACTTGGACGCGAGAGAACTCAGAACAGGTGTTATAGAGCACACGGATTGGTGGACAGGGCATGGAATACGGCGAGAGGGACTTTTAAAAGAAGACAGAAGACATAGGACTTTTATTGATGTATTTTACATGATTGTATTATGTTTTACTATTACTGCTCCTGATGAAGTCTATTGTATAGACGAAACCCGTAGAGCTGTGTTGATTTTTGCCTGCAATTCCTGTTACCTGTTTCTTCCATTTACCACTCTGGAGAAAGGGATACAGACCTTTGATGGACATTTTTCTTTTCCACTTCTTAGTAAGTGTTCCAATAGAAGCGTGTTTTTATATTATGATTTCACACTATGTCCAGTTCTTCTTTTTTGCATGTACCCTTGAGGAATTTCATTGCAAGATCTAAAGAAACCTTGATGGGCTTGAATTACTCCTTTATTCTGTGAGTGCAATATTTACAGCAGGGACATTTCTACTAAACAGTGTTTCCCTATGAGCGTTCTCTGCTTTTGTTTTTTCTAGGTGTATCTTGTTTTGTGTATTTGTTTGTGAGGATTTGGGGAGTACTTTGTTACAGCCTAGATCTATATCCCTAATATACCGCTGCATTTGGGTGGTCTTTTGGTTTATACACACATGAATCCAAATGTAACCATACTGTTATTCTTAATAACCCTTTTCTTAATCCAATTTTGTTCACACCACTACCAGCATAAGCACACACCCAGTGGCGGATCCAGAGCCTGATCTCGGGAGGGGCACTTGTAGATTATTTAAAAAAAATAATCCTGGCACAATAACCACTACAGCTCAGTGTAGTAATTATGGTGCCAGTAATGCCAGGATCCCACCCCAGAGTAAGTAGTCATACCGTTTAAGAACAGTTTGACAACTTACCTGGGGTCTGCTGGGATATAGGGCATAGGAGAAGTGGTGTGTGTTAGGGGTGAAGTGTGTGTGAAAGGTGCAGTGTGTGTGTGAGCGGTGAAGTGAGTGTGAGTACGTAAGGGTGGCAGTGTGTGTATGGGGGCACTGTATGTCTGTGTGGGGCAGTGTGTGTATGGGGGGCACTGTATGTATGTGTGGGGCAGTGTGTGTATGGGGGCACTGTGTGTATGGGGGGTCGTGTGTGTGTGTTTGGGGCAATGTGTGTATGGGGGGCAGCAGTGTGTGTAGGGCACTGTATGTGTCTGTGTGTGTATGGGTGTGCAGTGTGTGCGGGGCAGTATGTGTATGGGGCAGTGTGTGTATGGGGCAGTGTGTGTATGTGGGGCAGTGTGTATGGGGGCAGTGTGTATGTGGGGCAGTGTGTATGTGGGGCAGTGTATGTGTCTGTGTGTGTATGGGTGTGCAGTGTGTGCGGGGCAGTATGTGTATGGGGCAGTGTGTGTATGGGGGCAGTGTTTGTGGGGCAGTGTGTGTATGGGAACAGTGTTTGTGGGACAGTGTGTGTATGGGGACAGTGTTTGTGGGGCAGTGTGTGTATGGGGGTGGGCAGTGTTTGTATGTGGGGGCAGTGATTGTATGTTGTCAGTGTGTGTGTAGTGTT
This sequence comes from Pelobates fuscus, assembly GCF_036172605.1. Classification (NCBI taxonomy): domain Eukaryota; kingdom Metazoa; phylum Chordata; class Amphibia; order Anura; family Pelobatidae; genus Pelobates; species Pelobates fuscus. The sequence goes on along the minus strand of NC_086317.1, from coordinate 494,905,526 downwards.
TGTATGTGGGGCAGTGTGTGTATGGGGTCAGTGTGTGTAAGGGGGAAGTGTGTGTAGTGTGTGTATGGGGGCAGTGTTTGTGGGGCAGTGTGTGTATGGGGCAGTGTGTGTATGGGGCAGTGTTTGTGGGGCAGTGTGTATATGGGGTCAGTGTGTATATGGGGTCAGTGTGTGTATGGGGGCAGTGTGTGTGTGTGTATGGGGGCAGTGTGTGTAGTGTGTGTATGGGGTCAGTGTGTGTATGGGGTCAGTGTGTGTATGGGGTTAGTGTGGGTAAGGGGTTAGTGTGTGTATGGGGTCAGTGTGTGTATGGGGTCAGTGTGTGTATGGGGTCAGTGTGTGTATGGGGTCAGTGTGTGTGTATGGGGTCAGTGTTTGTATGTGGGGTCAGTGTGTGTATGGGGTCAGTGTGTGTATGGGGGCAGTGTGTGTATGTGGGGCAGTGTGTGTATGTGGGGCAGTGTGTGTATGTGGGGCAGTGTGTATGGGGTCAGTGTGTGTAGTGTGTGTATGGGGCAGTGTGTGTAGTGTGTGTATGGGGTCAGTGTGTGTATGGGGGCAGTGTGTGTAGTGTGTGTATGGGGGCAGTGTGTGTATGGGGGCAGTGTGTGTAGTGTGTGTTTGGGGTCAGTGTGTGTATGGGGTCAGTGTGTGTATGGGGTCAGTGTGTGTAGTGTGTGTATGGGGTCAGTGTGTGTATGGGGTCAGTGTGTGTATGGGGTCAGTGTGTGTAGTGTGTGTATGGGGTCAGTGTGTGTATGGGGTCAGTGTGTGTAGTGTGTGTATGGGGTCAGTGTGTGTATGGGGTCAGTGTGTGTATGGAGTCAGTGTGTGTATGGGGTCAGTGTGTGTATGGGGTCAGTGTGTGTATGGGGGCAGTGTGTGTATGGGGGCAGTGTGTGTATGTGGGGCAGTGTGTGTATGGGGGCAGTGTGTGTATGGGGCAGTGTGTGTATGTGGGGCAGTGTGTATGGGGGCAGTGTGTATGTGGGGCAGTGTGTATGTGGGGCAGTGTGTATGTGGGGCAGTGTGTGTATGGGGTCAGTGTGTGTATGGGGTTAGTGTGTGTATGGGGTCAGTGTGTGTATGGGGTCAGTGTGTGTATGGGGTCAGTGTGTGTATGGGGTCAGTGTGGGTAAGGGGTCAGTGTGTGTATGGGGTCAGTGTGTGTATGGGTCAGTGTGTGTATGGGGTCAGTGTGTGTGTATGGGGTCAGTGTTTGTATGTGGGGTCAGTGTGTGTATGGGGTCAGTGTGTGTATGGGGGCAGTGTGTGTATGGGGGCAGTGTGTGTATGTGGGGCAGTGTGTGTATGTGGGGCAGTGTGTATGGGGTCAGTGTGTGTAGTGTGTGTATGGGGGCAGTGTGTGTAGTGTGTGTATGGGGTCAGTGTGTATATGGGGCAGTGTGTGTAGTGTGTGTATGGGGTCAGTGTGTGTATGGGGGCAGTGTGTGTATGGGGTCAGTGTGTGTATGGGGTCAGTGTGTGTATGGGGTCAGTGTGTGTATGGGGTCAGTGTGTGTAGTGTGTGTATGGGGTCAGTGTGTGTATGGGGTCAGTGTGTGTAGTGTGTGTATGGGGTCAGTGTGTGTATGGGGTCAGTGTGTGTAGTGTGTGTAGTGTGTGTATGGGGTCAGTGTGTGTATGGGGTCAGTGTGTGTAGTGTGTGTATGGGGTCAGTGTGTGTATGGGGTCAGTGTGTGTATGGGGTCAGTGTGTGTATGGAGTCAGTGTGTGTATGGGGTCAGTGTGTGTATGGGGTCAGTGTGTGTATGGGGTCAGTGTGTGTATGGGGTCAGTGTGTGTATGGGGGCAGTGTGTGTATGGGGGCAGTGTGTGTATGTGGGGCAGTGTGTGTATGGGGGCAGTGTGTGTATGGGGGCAGTGTTTGTGGGGCAGTGTGTGTATGGGGCAGTGTGTGTATGGGGCAGTGTTTGTGGGGCAATGTGTATATGGGGTCAGTGTATATATGGGGTCAGTGTGTATATGGGGTCAGTGTGTGTATGGGGTCAGTGTGTGTATGGGGGCAGTGTGTGTATGGGGGCAGTGTGTGTGTGTATGGGGGCAGTGTGTGTAGTGTGTGTATGGGGTCAGTGTGTGTATGGGGTCAGTGTGTGTATGGGGTTAGTGTGTGTATGGGGTCAGTGTGTGTATGGGGTCAGTGTGTGTATGGGGTCAGTGTGGGTAAGGGGTTAGTGTGTGTATGGGGTCAGTGTGTGTATGGGGTCAGTGTGTGTGTATGGGGTCAGTGTTTGTATGTGGGGTCAGTGTGTGTGTATGGGGTCAGTGTTTGTATGTGGGGTCAGTGTGTGTATGGGGTCAGTGTGTGTATGGGGTCAGTGTGTGTATGGGGGCAGTGTGTGTATGGGGGCAGTGTGTGTATGTGGGGCAGTGTGTATGGGGTCAGTGTATGTGGGTCAGTGTGTGTAGTGTGTGTATGGGGTCAGTGTGTGTATGGGGGCAGTGTGTGTATGGGGGCAGTGTGTGTAGTGTGTGTATGGGGTCAGTGTGTGTATGGGGTCAGTGTGTGTAGTGTGTGTATGGGGTCAGTGTGTTTTTTGGTCAGTGTGTGTAGTGTGTGTATGGGGTCAGTGTGTGTATGGGGTCAGTGTGTGTAGTGTGTGTATGGGGTCAGTGTGTGTATGGGGTCAGTGTGTGTAGTGTGTGTATGGGGTCAGTGTGTGTATGGGGTCAGTGTGTGTAGTGTGTGTATGGGGTCAGTGTGTGTATGGGGTCAGTGTGTGTATGGGGTCAGTGTGTGTATGGGGTCAGTGTGTGTATGGGGGCAGTGTGTGTATGGGGGCAGTGTGTGTATGGGGGCAGTGTGTGTATATGGGGGCAATGTGTGTATGGGGGCAGTGTGTGTATGGGGCAGTGTGTGTATTTGGGGCAGTGTGTATGGGGGCAGTGTGTATGGGGGCTATGTGTATGTGGGGCAGTGTGTATGTGGGGCAGTGTATGTGTCTGTGTGTGTATGGGTGTGCAGTGTGTGCGGGGCAGTATGTGTATGGGGCAGTGTGTGTATGGGGGCAGTGTTTGTGGGGCAGTGTGTGTATGGGGGCAGTGTTTGTGGGGCAGTGTGTGTATGGGAACAGTGTTTGTGGGACAGTGTGTGTATGGGGACAGTGTTTGTGGGGCAGTGTGTGTATGGGGGTGGGCAGTGTTTGTATGTGGGGGCAGTGATTGTATGTTGTCAGTGTGTGTGTAGTGTTTGTATGTGGGGCAGTGTGTGTATGGGGTCAGTGTGTGTAAGGGGGAAGTGTGTGTAGTGTGTGTATGGGGGCAGTGTTTGTGGGGCAGTGTGTGTATGGGGCAGTGTGTGTATGGGGCAGTGTTTGTGGGGCAGTGTGTATATGGGGTCAGTGTGTATATGGGGTCAGTGTGTATATGGGGTCAGTGTGTGTATGGGGTCAGTGTGTGTATGGGGGCAGTGTGTGTATGGGGGCAGTGTGTGTGTGTATGGGGGCAGTGTGTGTAGTGTGTGTATGGGGTCAGTGTGTGTATGGGGTCAGTGTGTGTATGGGGTTAGTGTGTGTATGGGGTCAGTGTGTGTATGGGGTCAGTGTGTGTATGGGGTCAGTGTGGGTAAGGGGTTAGTGTGTGTATGGGGTCAGTGTGTGTATGGGGTCAGTGTGTGTATGGGGTCAGTGTGTGTGTATGGGGTCAGTGTTTGTATGTGGGGTCAGTGTGTGTATGGGGGCAGTGTGTGTATGGGGGCAGTGTGTGTATGGGGGCAGTGTGTGTATGTGGGGTCAGTGTGTGTATGTGGGGCAGTGTGTATGGGGCAGTGTGTATGGGGTCAGTGTGTGTATGGGGTCAGTGTGTGTAGTGTGTGTATGGGGGCAGTGTGTGTATGGGGGCAGTGTGTGTAGTGTGTGTATGGGGTCAGTGTGTGTATGGGGGCAGTGTGTGTAGTGTGTGTATGGGGGCAGTGTGTGTATGGGGGCAGTGTGTGTAGTGTGTGTTTGGGGTCAGTGTGTGTTTGGGGTCAGTGTGTGTTTGGGGTCAGTGTGTGTATGGGGTCAGTGTGTGTAGTGTGTGTATGGGGTCAGTGTGTGTATGGGGTCAGTGTGTGTATGGGGTCAGTGTGTGTAGTGTGTGTATGGGGTCAGTGTGTGTATGGGGTCAGTGTGTGTAGTGTGTGTATGGGGTCAGTGTGTGTATGGGGTCAGTGTGTGTATGGAGTCAGTGTGTGTATGGGGTCAGTGTGTGTATGGGGTCAGTGTGTGTATGGGGTCAGTGTGTGTATGGGGGCAGTGTGTGTATGTGGGGCAGTGTGTGTATGGGGGCAGTGTGTGTATGGGGCAGTGTGTGTATGTGGGGCAGTGTGTATGGGGGCAGTGTGTATGTGGGGCAGTGTGTATGTGGGGCAGTGTGTGTATGGGGTCAGTGTGTGTATGGGGTTAGTGTGTGTATGGGGTTAGTGTGTGTATGGGGTCAGTGTGTGTATGGGGTCAGTGTGTGTATGGGGTCAGTGTGGGTAAGGGGTTAGTGTGTGTATGGGGTCAGTGTGTGTATGGGTCAGTGTGTGTATGGGGTCAGTGTGTGTGTATGGGGTCAGTGTTTGTATGTGGGGTCAGTGTGTGTATGGGGTCAGTGTGTGTATGGGGGCAGTGTGTGTATGGGGGCAGTGTGTGTATGGGGGCAGTGTGTGTATGTGGGGCAGTGTGTGTATGTGGGGCAGTGTGTATGGGGGCAGTGTGTATGGGGTCAGTGTGTGTAGTGTGTGTATGGGGGCAGTGTGTGTAGTGTGTGTATGGGGGCAGTGTGTGTAGTGTGTGTATGGGGTCAGTGTGTGTATGGGGGCAGTATGTGTATGGGGGCAGTGTGTGTAGTGTGTGTATGGGGTCAGTGTGTGTATGGGGTCAGTGTGTGTATGGGGTCAGTGTGTGTATGGGGTCAGTGTGTGTAGTGTGTGTATGGGGTCAGTGTGTGTATGGGGTCAGTGTGTGTAGTGTGTGTATGGGGTCAGTGTGTGTATGGGGTCAGTGTGTGTAGTGTGTGTATGGGGTCAGTGTGTGTATGGGGTCAGTGTGTGTAGTGTGTGTATGGGGTCAGTGTGTGTATGGGGTCAGTGTGTGTATGGGGTCAGTGTGTGTATGGAGTCAGTGTGTGTATGGGGTCAGTGTGTGTATGGGGTCAGTGTGTGTATGGGGTCAGTGTGTGTATGGGGGCAGTGTGTGTATGGGGGCAGTGTGTGTATGTGGGGCAGTGTGTGTATGTGGGGCAGTGTGTGTATGGGGGCAGTGTGTGTATGGGGCAGTGTGTATGTGGGGCAGTGTGTATGGGGGCAGTGTGTATGTGGGGCAGTGTGTATGTGGGGCAGTGTGTATGTGGGGCAGTGTGTATGTGGGGCAGTGTGTATGGGGTCAGTGTATGTGGGGCAGTGTGTGTATGGGGGCAGTGTGTGTATGGGGCAGTGTAGGTGGGGCAGTGTGTGTATGTGGGGCAGTGTGTGTATGTGGGGCAGTGTGTGTATGTGGGGCAGTGTGTGTATGGGGTCAGTGTGTGTATGGGGTCAGTGTATGTGGGGCAGTGTGTGTAGTGTGTGTATGGGGTCAGTGTGTGTATGGGGCAGTGTGTGTATGGGGTCAGTGTGTGTATGGGGTCAGTGTATGTGGGGCAGTGTGTGTAGTGTGTGTATGGGGTCAGTGTGTGTATGGGGCAGTGTGTGTATGGGGGCAGTGTGTGTATGGGGGCAGTGTGTGTAGTGTGTGTATGTGGGGCAGTGTGTGTAGTGTGTGTATGGGGGCAGTGTGTGTATGGGGTCAGTGTGTGTAGTGTGTGTATGTGGGGCAGTGTGTGTAGTGTGTGTATGGGGGCAGTGTGTGTGGGGGGGAGGGGAGGAGGGAAGGGAGGCTTTTTAATAAAAAAAACAAAAAATGTAATAAAATATATTTATGTCCCCCCTCCCTTCTTACCTTTATTGAGGAGGAGGAGGGACATTTCTGGATCCCTGGTGGTCCCAGTGGGGAATCCCTGGTGGTCCAGTGGTTCCAGTGAACTCTAGCCCGCGCTCCAGGGCTAGAGTACACTCTCGCGAGATTTGGAGCGTTGTGTTTAAGAGCTTTTCTGGGAAACTCCCACGCTACCTGAACAAAATGCATTCCCCAGCTGTTCCCACTTCCTATAACCTCCGATCCAGTACCAACGCTTTAGTTAATACTTTGTCTACCTCAATACACAAAGAAAGCAGCCCGATCCTCCTTCTCCTACAGAGCGCCGCAATTGTGGAACGACGTCCCGCACGATTTAAAATCTTCCCTAAGCCTAGAGTCCTTTAAGAGATCCCTCTCTACATACCTCAAAACAGAATGCACCGGTCATGGTTGATGATATATTTCCTACCTGTTCTATGTTACATTTTGTATTTATTGTGTATTAATATTGTTTTTGTATTTTATTGTACCCTAATGTAACAATGCAATGAACCTTTCCAAACAAAAAAGGCCGGAGGGGACAAAGACCATTTCAACTATACAATACATAACCCCAAGCGAAAGAACTTAATTATAAAAGAGCATTATTTAATATAAAAAAGCAGCGTATCATATGCTTGAAAATAAAGCTTAAGCTAAATTAAAGGGGCAAACACATCAAAAAAAAAATTTTATCGAAACTGAAGCAGCAGACCCCGCAATACACATGGCTCCCAAGAAGGAGAAAGCCCTAAACATTGAGAAAAAGAAAGCAACAATTGGTACATACTATTCCCCCAAAATGGCACAAGACAAAAAGTCTCCCTAGATTAGTATCACTTGAAAGCGGAAAACATAAAAAATGAAAAGGAGTATTACAATGCACAATTTTTAAGAAAAAAGAAAGGAAAGGAGAAAGAAAGGAGAGAAAACTCGTAGAAATATGTATTATCAATGCACTTTCTTTTTTTTTTTTTGTCACAAGGAAAGAGAGTAAAATGAAAAGGAAAAGAAAGGGTTAATGGAGGAAGGAGAGGAGAGGAAGAAGGGATAAAGGGAAAGGGGGGAACACACTTAAAATATGTATATTACTAAAATGAATATGAAACATGCATTCACTGTATTATGTAGGTAAAGTAGAATCAACCTAGAGGAGAAAATGGGAATTACATGAGGTGGGAAAGCTAACAGAGGATATCTTGGATACAATAACAAAAACATAAAGGAAAATGCCCTAGATAAATTTAGATAACTGCATAAAGGTTCAAATAAGGGGTAATCTGCAGATAAGCTGCGGGGTCAAAACAATATGAATGAAAATTAATATGGCAGCGTCTTCAGTTGAATAGAAAATAAGGCCCAATATCCTGGTTCGGAGTCCTGCGACGGCAGCAGGTTTAAATATGAGGACTTCACATAGAAGTTCTTCATATAACGAAATGAATGTTCAAGTAGATTGTGTGATGTGGAGCTTTCTCCGGAGGCCAGATATTAGACGGCCGAATGGGGAAGACATGAGAGGATTTGTGAGTTGGCTACTATTTGAGGGGAGGTTAGAATGGAGGAGGGATTGGGGGAAACAGTGGCTAGATGTCACTTAATATATTATCTATTAATGCAAGGGGTTTCAACTCAGGACAGAAAAGAGGATATCTGTACAAATTATTGATGGATAGCAAAACGGATATTGGTTTCGTCCAGGAAACACATTGGGTTAACTCCATGACTAAGCTATGGAACTATAAAAAATATCAAGTGGTCCATAGAGCTGATTTGACTGGAAAAAATAAGAAAAGAGGAGTAGCAATTTTTTTTTCAAGTAGCCTGAAATATGAGCTCGTTTATGAGGAGGCTGACTCTGGTGGCAGGTTTTTAATAGTAATAGCTCGAATCAATGATATACTGTATACCCTGGTAAATATTTATGCTCCAAATCAACTTCCATATAGATTTTTTGAAAGCTTAATACAAAAGGTTGACCGCGTATCGTCTGGTAGCCTGATCATTGGTGGGGATTTTAATTGCATTGTAGATACCAAGGTAGATAGGAATAGAAGCAAGCCGGAGAATAAAGTTGATAGTCAAAAAATAGGATCATCAATGATGCAGACCTTTCTAGCAAAAAACTGCTTGTATGACTGTTGGAGAACATTAAACCCAGAAGCGCGAGATTATACGTTCTATTCAAATGTCCATCAGTCATACACTAGAATCGATTATTTCCTGGTTAGGGCTGGCACTTTGGATCGAATTAATAAAGTGACAATTGGACCTATAACATGGTCTGACCATGCACCAGTATGCTTAGTTATAAAGAATAATCCCGAATATAAAAGCAGAGACAGATGGAGATTAAACGAAACTTTATTAAAATCAGAAATCAATGTAGAAGAACTGAGCATTCAGGCTAAAGAGTTTTTTGAAAACAATGATACCGGGGATGTCTCTAACGCTATGCTGTGGTGCACTTTTAAATCATACATGAGAGGATGTCTCATTAAATTAGGTGCCAATATAAAAAAAAGAAAGGAAGAGAGTTGAACGAGCTTAATATTGATTTGGCAAAATTGGAACATATACATAAGACTACTTTAGATTATAATACCTTGGAGGATATTAAGGAGATTAGGAAAAAAATCCTAGTAAAAAACCAAGAGAAAATAAATAAAGCATTGCTAACACTAAAGCAAGGATGGTACTATGGAAACAATAAAACAGGGAAAAATCTTACAAATAAATTAAAAAATAAAAATAAACTTCAATCCATAAAATGTATAATAGCTGGAAATAAAAAATGTATTTCGCCAACTCAAATAGCCAATGCATTTGAAGAATATTATAAAAGTCTATACAATTTAAAACATAAAGACCCGTCTGAAGGGGAAATACAGCAGTTCTTGGACAAATGAAATCTGCCAAAAATAGCTACGGAGAAACTAAACCAGCTAAACATGCCATTCTCCATACAGGAGATTAGTAACACCATCAAAGCACTAATAGTTGGTAAAGCCCCAGGTCCAGACGGTTTTTCATCAATTTTTTATAAAAAAACTTAATGGCATAATTTCCCCATATCTATTGAAGACATTTAATGAATTCGCCACTCACAAAGCTATTCCAGCAGAAATGCTCCAGGCTTCCATAATGCCAATCCCTAAACCAGATAAGGACCCAATATATACGTCAAATTATAGACCAATTTCTCTTATTAATTTAGACATCAAAGTCTACTCAAGAATTTTGGCTGATAGACTCAAAAGAAATATACCAGATATTGTACATATTGATCAGAGCGGGTTTGTAGAAGGTAGAGGTACGTCTGATAACATCAGGAAATTATTGAATGTTTTATACCATGCAAGTCAAAGTTCGTCCCCTTTTGCCTTGGTTACCCTTGATGCTGAGAAGGCCTTCGACCGAGTAAATTGGAAATATCTGGAAGAGGTCTTGAAGGCCTTCGGCATAGATGGTCTATATAAGGAATGTACAATGGCCCTATATAAAGATCCTCAAGCCAGAGTCACAGGATTTATATTCCAATCGAACTGGTTCCCAATTAGAAATGGGACGCGACAGGGCTTCCCTTTGGCACCCCTCCTATATATCCTTTCTATAGAGCCATTGGCAGCTGCGATTAGACAGAATGAGGGTATCAGTGGGTTAATGGTGAATACAATGGAGAATAGAATTACACTTTACGCAGATGATGTTCTATTGTCTCTTACGGATCCTATCAGATCTATTCCAGCCACATTCAGTCTTATTAAAGAATATGGCAAAATTTCTGGCTATAAACTAAATATAAAGAAAACACAAATTTTGACAAAAGGTTTAAGCAGGCCTGGGGAAAATATGCTTAAAAAGGAATTCAATTGTGACTGGGAAGTTAGAAATATAAAGTATTTAGGGGTAAGACTATCTTTGGAATTCAGAGAAATTGGAGAACTTAACTACACAGAAATCGCAACCCAATTTAGGAATACTCTAAAAAATTGGAGGGGGTTAGAATTGTCTTGGTTGGGGAGAATTGAAGCAGTAAATTCCTATCTACTTCCTAAATTGACATTCTTATTTGGAAATCTCCCGCTGAGGGTGTCCCCCCAGACGATACGCGGTCTCCAGAAACAAATAACAGATTATATCTGGCAGGACAGACGACCTAGAGTGTCATTGGGAATCTTACAGAGACATTGGAGGGACGGGGGAGTATCCTTTCCGAATGTACAAAAACTATACATGAATAATATGGTTGCACACTTAATCAAGTGTGATAACTTTACAATACCAAGACCAATTTGGTTAGATATCGAAAAATCGGATTTTTGTAATATCGAACCTCTATTCCTTTTGTGGTGCGATAGTGAATTGGTAAAAAATATAAAATCTAACAATCCGATGAACAACACAATGATTTATATAGTAAAATATCTAAAGAAAAAATATGGCACCAACCACATATCAAGAAATGCTCCATTAACATGCTTAAAATATTATATAAAAGATATAAACATTCAAGAATGGGAAAATTGTGGAATTGTAAGATTTACAGAACTGTTAGAGGATAACAAAGTATTGTCATTCCCAATATTACAGATTAAATATAATCTCCCTCCCAAAGAAATATTTAATTACTTAAGAATAAAATCTTTTATTATGGGAAAGACTTTTTCAGAAACCTCTCCAATCGATCAGTTTATATTATCCCATTATAGAAAAAAAATAGCTTCCAGATTCAACCAATTCATAAGGAGACAAAACCAAATTGATAAAGTGTCAGCTATGAATAAATGGGAGCAAGAACTTAAGTTCTCCTTGCCGGTTGAAAACTGGCTTTCGGGCCTACAATTAGTAAAAAGATACATACATGGGGTAAACGTACGGGAAGTATACTTTAAACTAGTATACCGATGGTACCTGGTGCCTACTCGCCTCCATAGATTTCAACCCACACTTCTACCAGACTGTTGGAGATGTGGCAGGGAATTAGGTACATTCTCTCACATATGGTGGGACTGTGAGGAGTTGAAACCTATGAAAATTATTTTGTCTGATTTGGTAAATCTTATTTTGAAAATACAAACGGTTATCACGGCTCAAATGTTCCTGTTTCATTTAGATATGCCAAGGGTCAAGATAAAATGTAAAATCCTAATGATACACATTTTTATGGCAATCAAATTACTTATGGCTAGAAATTGGAGAACTATGGGCCTGTTAGATTGGCATGAGATTTGCATACAAGTGGATTACCAAGGCAGGATGGAAGCAGGCATAGTAACAAATAAAGTCTCCAAAGAGAAATATGACGAGATCTGGGCCCCTTGGAATAGATACTATAAGTCCTAAATAATAAACACCCCCCCCCCCTCCCCAAATTCCCCCTAAGGCAAGACAGTAGCTGTAACGGATCGCCTGGCACCCCGACTGGGTACCTCCGTTAATGGATGCTCCTAGTGCTTCCTGAGGACTCCAAGCACTCTGGCAGACACCACAATCACCGAATCCGAGAAACCTTTTAAATTCTCCCAAGCATATGAATGCTGTAGACCATTGAATAGGAACCATACGAATAGGCTTGTACTCCTAGCAGTCAACTGGAACAGCATACAATAAATCCTTCCCCCAATAATGAGACGACACATCACTTTGAGGGTAAAACAGGAACTCTGGACTGGCACATCCAGCCTGGCTTTTATTTCCATCTTACACATTTAAGCCTGCCCACAGGGGAGGTGTAAAATATCCAATAGCATAGATGTTACCTCCCACACATCTCCTCCCCTTAGATTAACACTTAACCCAATTACACATACAGTTAAAACATACTTTCTACCCAACTTTCATAACTCTAAAACCATACACCACATTCACATAAAAATACGTATCCACAATCAATCCATTCAGGGGAACAACATATTAAAAAATGGCATGAATCAGACCAGGGGTTAAAAAGTTAGTAAAGTATCTTTTAAAACCCCTGTTAGCATGACTTTCCAGCTCAGACCGGTTACCTCCCACAATGCCTCACAATCCCTCCCCTCTGGCCTGGAGATAATTGAGGAAGGAATCTAATTATCTCCAAGGACTGAGGCAAAACTCCATTACCCACATGGCAGACAAAAAGACAGTAAAAGACAAAATACTTTAAAATACAGAAAGTAACTTTTTATCCATAACACACAGACATTTCACAAATCCCCAGATAGCTGGGATCTGCGCGCACAAAACTACCGAATAGCGCGCAGATCCTACTCACACAGTTCACTCGCCACGGAGCCGAAGTCTTTAACTACACGAATGGGCTCCATGGCATAACTATCTGGGTTAACACATTCACATAAGGTCTGGTCCATAGTCCAAAGGCAAGAGGCGGGCAAGCAGCCCCCTCCAAGGACACGTGGCGAGTTCGGTTTCAAGTGTGTGAAAGAGTCTAATGAATGAGTAATTTTGTTGTCTTGAGTATGGAATTTGTAAAAACAATATATAAAAAAGAGAGTGGAAAAAAAATGGTCTCAACAATAATATGTCTAATATGTCTAATATTTAATTCATTGTAATATATTAAACCTATTTTTTTTTTTTGTAAATGTATTATATGGATGTGGATGAAATTTTAAATGGAAAATGAAATGAAAAATAAAATATTTATAAAGGTAAAAAAAAAATAATATAACAATCTATACATGTACTAAACATTTAACACCCACATTGTAGATGCAAAATTGCCAACATTATTTGAAGAGAAAAATTAGAATTTTCCTGTATTAATCTCTTCACATTCTGTCAATGATTTTAACACTGTATATGGATATCCCTTGACTAGAATTACAGCATGCTGTAAATTATCATGAACGTTGGATATATAATGCAGACTCTGTGCCAAAAATCTAAATTGCCAGCTATAAAATAAAAATGCATGACATATTTAGCTTGTCTAAAATAAAATAAAAAAAAAACTATCCTAAAAGGTATCAACAAAACAGACCGCCTCCTACAACCAATAGACTAACTATAGATGGACCCATATTCAGAAACCTATCAGACCTTCTGTATACTAGCCCCTTCAATATCCATGCTAACTCAGATATCAAAGCAGCTATTTATATCGCCTTTTATGGCTTCCTTAGACCTAGAGAATTCACGGTTGTCAGACAATCCGAAGTCAGTGCAAGTCTAAAACGATCCGACCTGGTCAAACACAACGAACATTACATTCTCATTACAATCTTCTAAAACTAACCAGACTAAGCACCCTACTACAATCCCTCTCTTTTCGACAAACAACTTCTGGTGTCCCGTTAAAATACTTGATACATTTCTATCCACACGCATCAGCTACCCAGCTAACTCTCCCTTACTGCTTCTTCACGGACACCCACTTACCACTTCCAAGTTAATTTTTTACGTTAGAACGTTGTTGCTAAGATTGGGGCATAACCCCTCTTCCTTTTCGGGCCACTCCTTCAGGATCGGGGCAGCCTCTGCAGCCTCCAGGTATGGACACACCAGTCCATATTAAAAAAAGACTGGGCAGATGGAAATCCTCTGTCTACAACACTTCTATTCCGCAACCTGAGAAATAACTCAGGAAAGCATTTACATTTTTAGCTTTAAATGTATGCAACAAAGTGTGTTTTCTTCTATATATTTTGCCCTTTTTTATTACAGGCCTACCTGTATGTTGGTTTCGGCACAACACTACCAACTTTCTCCCTTTCCTCTATTACATATACTATTTAAGTTCTGGCCACAAGTAAATGCAATAGGCCTGAATTTGTGGGAGGAGTTTTCTCTATATAAACTCAACCCCCTTACTTACCCTATGCCGTTTCCTGTCTGAGTGACCCCACCCACAACTCCTTTAACTATCTTATTACATCATCCCTGGTAGGCCCTCTTTTATCACAGGCCTACCCATATGTAGGTTTTGGCACAACACTATCATGTTTCTCCCTTTCCTCTATTACATATACTATTTAAGTTCTGACCACAAAAGGTATAATTGCAAACTGCAATACTCTGGTATTTTGGCATCCTGTCTACTGGACTAATACGGCTAATTCAATCTATATATATATATATCCAAGGTTGATGTGATCCCATTGGCTGTGTGAGGCTAGTGAATAGTTGATTGTGGACCCTCGATCCTGGAGATAAAAACATTTTAATACGCACCAAACCAGGAAAGCGCAGATAATGGAGACACGTCATGCAGTTAGATACTCACATGAAATGAGAGCTGAAACCAAAGAAACAGAAAAAACGTAGTGTTAATATTTTCTAATCTCTGATTACATAGCCGGACTTCCTTTATTTATTAATAATGATCTAATCTCTGATTACATAGCCGGACTTCCTTTATTTATTAATAATGATCTAATCTCTGATTACATTGCCGGACTTCCTTTATTTATTAATAATGATCTAATCTCTGATTACATTGCCGGACTTCCTTTATTTATTAATAATGATCTAATCTCTGATTACATTACCGGACATCCTTTATTTATTAATAATGATCTAATCTCTGATTACATAGCCGGACTTCCGTTATTTATTAATAATGATCTAATCTCTGATTACATTGCCGGACTTCCTTTATTTATTAATAATGATCTAATCTCTGATTACATTACCGGACTTCCTTTATTTATTAATAATGATCTAATCTCTGATTACATAGCCGGACTTCCTTTATTTATTAATAATGATCTAATCTCTGATTACATTACCGGACTTCCTTTATTTATTAATAATGATCTAATCTCTGATTACATTGCCGGACTTCCTTTATTTATTAATAATGATCTAATCTCTGATTACATTACCGGACTTCCTTTATTTATTAATAATGATCTAATCTCTGATTACATTACCGGACTTCCTTTATTTATTAATAATGATCTAATCTCTGATTACATAGCCGGACTTCCTTTATTTATTAATAATGATCTAATCTCTGATTACATAGCCGGACTTCCTTTATTTATTAATAATGATCTAATCTCTGATTACATAGCCGGACTTCCTTTATTTATTAATAATGATCTAATCTCTGATTACATAGCCGGACTTCCTTTATTTATTAATAATGATCTAATCTCTGATCACAAAGCTGGACTTCCTTTATTTATTAATAATGATCTAATCTCTGATTACATTGCCGGACTTCCTTTATTTATTAATAATGATCTAATCTCTGATTACATAGCCGGACTTCCTTTATTTATTAATAATGATCTAATCACTGATTACATTGCCGGACTTCCTTTATTTATTAATAATGATCTAATCTCTGATTACATTGCCGGACTTCCTTTATTTATTAATAATGATCTAATCTCTGATTACATTGCCGGACTTCCTTTATTTATTAATAATGATCTAATCTCTGATTACATAGCCGGACTTCCTTTATTTATTAATAATGATCTAATCTCTGATTACATAACCGGACTTCCTTTATTTATTAATAATGATCTAATCTCTGATTACATAGCCGGACTTCCTTTATTTATTAATAATGATCTAATCTCTGATTACATAGCCGGACTTCCTTTATTTATTAATAATGATCTAATCACTGATTACATTGCCGGACTTCCTTTATTTATTAATAATGATCTAATCTCTGATTACATAGCCGGACTTCCTTTATTTATTAATAATGATCTAATCTCTGATTACATTACCGGACTTCCGTTATTTATTAATAATGATCTAATCTCTGATTACATAGCCGGACTTCCTTTATTTATTAATAATGATCTAATCTCTGATTACATTGCCGGACTTCCTTTATTTATTAATAATGATCTAATCTCTGATTACATAGCCGGACTTCCTTTATTTATTAATAATGATCTAATCTCTGATTACATTGCCGGACTTCCTTTATTTATTAATAATGATCTAATCTCTGATTACATTACCGGACTTCCTTTATTTATTAATAATGATCTAATCTCTGATTACATAGCCGGACTTCCTTTATTTATTAATAATGATCTAATCTCTGATTACATTGCCGGACTTCCTTTATTTATTAATAATGATCTAATCTCTGATTACATTACCGGACTTCCTTTATTTATTAATAATGATCTAATCTCTGATTACATTGCCGGACTTCCTTTATTTATTAATAATGATCTAATCTCTGATTACATAGCCGGACTTCCTTTATTTATTAATAATGATCTAATCTCTGATTACATAACCGGACTTCCTTTATTTATTAATAATGATCTAATCTCTGATTACATAGCCGGACTTCCTTTATTTATTAATAATGATCTAATCTCTGATTACATAGCCGGACTTCCTTTATTTATTAATAATGATCTAATCTCTGATTACATTGCCGGACTTCCTTTATTTATTAATAATGATCTAATCTCTGATTACATAGCCGGACTTCCTTTATTTATTAATAATGATCTAATCTCTGATTACATAGCCGGACTTCCTTTATTTATTAATAATGATCTAATCTCTGATTACATAGCCGGACTTCCTTTATTTATTAATAATGATCTAATCTCTGATTACATTACCGGACATCCTTTATTTATTAATAATGATCTAATCTCTGATTACATAGCCGGACTTCCTTTATTTATTAATAATGATCTAATCTCTGATTACATAGCCGGACTTCCTTTATTTATTAATAATGATCTAATCTCTGATTACATTGCCGGACTTCCTTTATTTATTAATAATGATCTAATCTCTGATTACATTACCGGACTTCCTTTATTTATTAATAATGATCTAATCTCTGATTACATTGCCGGACTTCCTTTATTTATTAATAATGATCTAATCTCTGATTACATAACCGGACTTCCTTTATTTATTAATAATGATCTAATCTCTGATTACATTGCCGGACTTCCTTTATTTATTAATAATGATCTAATCTCTGATTACATAGCCGGACTTCCTTTATTTATTAATAATGATCTAATCTCTGATTACATTGCCGGACTTCCTTTATTTATTAATAATGATCTAATCTCTGATTACATTACCGGACTTCCTTTATTTATTAATAATGATCTAATCTCTGATTACATTGCCGGACTTCCTTTATTTATTAATAATGATCTAATCTCTGATTACATAGCCGGACTTCCTTTATTTATTAATAATGATCTAATCTCTGATTACATAACCGGACTTCCTTTATTTATTAATAATGATCTAATCTCTGATTACATAGCCGGACTTCCTTTATTTATTAATAATGATCTAATCTCTGATTACATTGCCGGACTTCCTTTATTTATTAATAATGATCTAATCTCTGATTACATAGCCGGACTTCCTTTATTTATTAATAATGATCTAATCTCTGATTACATAGCCGGACTTCCTTTATTTATTAATAATGATCTAATCTCTGATTACATAACCGGACTTCCTTTATTTATTAATAATGATCTAATCTCTGATTACATTACCGGACTTCCGTTATTTATTAATAATGATCTAATCTCTGATTACATAGCCGGACTTCCTTTATTTATTAATAATGATCTAATCTCTGATTACATAGCCGGACTTCCTTTATTTATTAATAATGATCTAATCTCTGATTACATAGCCGGACTTCCTTTATTTATTAATAATGATCTAATCTCTGATTACATTACCGGACTTCCTTTATTTATTAATAATGATCTAATCTCTGATTACATTACCGGACTTCCGTTATTTATTAATAATGATCTAATCTCTGATTACATAGCCAGACTTCCTTTATTTATTAATAATGATCCAATCTCTGATTACATAGCCGGACTTCCTTTATTTATTAATAATGATCTAATCTCTGATTACATAGCCGGACTTCCTTTATTTATTAATAATGATCTAATCTCTGATTACATTACCGGACTTCCTTTATTTATTAATAATGATCTAATCTCTGATTACATTACCGGACTTCCGTTATTTATTAATAATGATCTAATCTCTGATTACATAGCCGGACTTCCTTTATTTATTAATAATGATCTAATCTCTGATTACATTGCCGGACTTCCTTTATTTATTAATAATGATCTAATCTCTGATTACATTGCCGGACTTCCTTTATTTATTAATAATGATCTAATCTCTGATTACATTACCAGACTTCCTTTATTTATTAATAATGATCTAATCTCTGATTACATTACCGGACTTCCTTTATTTATTAATAATGATCTAATCTCTGATTACATAGCCGGACTTCCTATATTTATTAATAATGATCTAATCTCTGATCACAAAGCTGGACTTCCTTTATTTATTAATAATGATCTAATCTCTGATTACATTGCCGGACTTCCTTTATTTATTAATAATGATCTAATCTCTGATTACATAGCCGGACTTCCTATATTTATTAATAATGATCTAATCTCTGATTACATAGCCGGACTTCCGTTATTTATTAATAATGATCTAATCTCTGATTACATTACCGGACTTCCTTTATTTATTAATAATGATCTAATCTCTGATTACATAGCCAGACTTCCTTTATTTATTAATAATGATCTAATCTCTGATTACATTGCCGGACTTCCTTTATTTATTAATAATGATCTAATCTCTGATTACATAGCCGGACTTCCTTTATTTATTAATAATGATCTAATCTCTGATTACATTGCCGGACTTCCTTTATTTATTAATAATGATCTAATCTCTGATTACATTGCCGGACTTCCTTTATTTATTAATAATGATCTAATCTCTGATTACATAGCCGGACTTCCTTTATTTATTAATAATGATCTAATCTCTGATTACATAGCCGGACTTCCTTTATTTATTAATAATGATCTAATCTCTGATTACATAGCCGGACTTCCGTTATTTATTAATAATGATCTAATCTCTGATTACATAGCCGGACTTCCTTTATTTATTAATAATGATCTAATCTCTGATTACATAGCCGGACTTCCTTTATTTATTAATAATGATCTAATCTCTGATTACATTACCGGACATCCTTTATTTATTAATAATGATCTAATCTCTGATTACATAACCGGACTTCCTTTATTTATTAATAATGATCTAATCTCTGATTACATAGCCGGACTTCCTTTATTTATTAATAATGATCTAATCTCTGATTACATAGCCGGACTTCCTTTATTTATTAATAATGATCTAATCTCTGATTACATTACCGGACATCCTTTATTTATTAATAATGATCTAATCTCTGATTACATTGCCGGACTTCCTTTATTTATTAATAATGATCTAATCTCTGATTACATTACCGGACATCCTTTATTTATTAATAATGATCTAATCTCTGATTACATAGCCAGACTTCCTTTATTTATTAATAATGATCTAATCTCTGATTACATAGCCGGACTTCCTTTATTTATTAATAATGATCTAATCTCTGATTACATAGCCGGACTTCCGTTATTTATTAATAATGATCTAATCTCTGATTACATAGCCGGACTTCCTTTATTTATTAATAATGATCTAATCTCTGATTACATAGCCGGACTTCCTTTATTTATTAATAATGATCTAATCTCTGATTACATTGCCGGACTTCCTTTATTTATTAATAATGATCTAATCTCTGATTACATAGCCGGACTTCCTTTATTTATTAATAATGATCTAATCTCTGATTACATTGCCGGACTTCCTTTATTTATTAATAATGATCTAATCTCTGATTACATTACCGGACTTCCTTTATTTATTAATAATGATCTAATCTCTGATTACATTGCCGGACTTCCTTTATTTATTAATAATGATCTAATCTCTGATTACATTGCCGGACTTCCTTTATTTATTAATAATGATCTAATCTCTGATTACATTACCGGACTTCCTTTATTTATTAATAATGATCTAATCTCTGATTACATAGCCAGACTTCCGTTATTTATTAATAATGATCTAATCTCTGATTACATTACCGGACTTCCTTTATTTATTAATAATGATCTAATCTCTGATTACATAGCCGGACTTCCGTTATTTATTAATAATTATCTAATCTCTGATTACATTGCCGGACTTCCTTTATTTATTAATAATGATCTAATCTCTGATTACATTACCAGACTTCCTTTATTTATTAATAATGATCTAATCTCTGATTACATAGCCGGACTTCCTTTATTTATTAATAATGATCTAATCTCTGATTACATTACCGGACTTCCTTTATTTATTAATAATGATCTAATCTCTGATTACATAGCCGGACTTCCGTTATTTATTAATAATGATCTAATCTCTGATTACATAGCCGGACTTCCTTTATTTATTAATAATGATCTAATCTCTGATTACATTGCCGGACTTCCTTTATTTATTAATAATGATCTAATCTCTGATTACATAGCCGGACTTCCTTTATTTATTAATAATTATCTAATCTCTGATTACATAGCCGGACTTCCTTTATTTATTAATAATGATCTAATCTCTGATTACATAGCCGGACTTCCTTTATTTATTAATAATGATCTAATCTCTGATTACATTGCCGGACTTCCGTTATTTATTAATAATGATCTAATCTCTGATTACATAGCCGGACTTCCTTTATTTATTAATAATGATCTAATCTCTGATTACATTGCCGGACTTCCTTTATTTATTAATAATGATCTAATCTCTGATTACATTGCCGGACTTCCTTTATTTATTAATAATGATCTAATCTCTGATTACATTGCCGGACTTCCTTTATTTATTAATAATGATCTAATCTCTGATTACATAGCCGGACTTCCTTTATTTATTAATAATGATCTAATCTCTGATTACATAGCCAGACTTCCTTTATTTATTAATAATGATCTAATCTCTGATTACATAGCCGGACTTCCGTTATTTATTAATAATGATCTAATCTCTGATTACATAGCCGGACTTCCTTTATTTATTAATAATGATCTAATATCTGATTACATAGCCGGACTTCCTTTATTTATTAATAATGATCTAATCTCTGATTACATTGCCGGACTTCCTTTATTTATTAATAATGATCTAATCTCTGATTACATTGCCGGACTTCCTTTATTTATTAATAATGATCTAATATCTGATTACATAGCCGGACTTCCTTTATTTATTAATAATGATCTAATCTCTGATTACATAGCCGGACTTCCTTTATTTATTAATAATGATCTAATCTCTGATTACATTACCGGACTTCCTTTATTTATTAATAATGATCTAATCTCTGATTACATTGCCGGACTTCCTTTATTTATTAATAATGATCTAATCTCTGATTACATTACCGGACTTCCTTTATTTATTAATAATGATCTAATCTCTGATTACATAGCCGGACTTCCTTTATTTATTAATAATGATCTAATCTCTGATTACATAGCCGGACTTCCTTTATTTATTAATAATGATCTAATCTCTGATTACATTACCGGACATCCTTTATTTATTAATAATGATCTAATCTCTGATTACATAGCCGGACTTCCTTTATTTATTAATAATGATCTAATCTCTGAT
Source organism: Pelobates fuscus (assembly GCF_036172605.1). Classification (NCBI taxonomy): domain Eukaryota; kingdom Metazoa; phylum Chordata; class Amphibia; order Anura; family Pelobatidae; genus Pelobates; species Pelobates fuscus. The sequence continues at coordinate 494,884,068 of NC_086317.1, read as the reverse complement.
TACATTACCGGACTTCCTTTATTTATTAATAATGATCTAATCTCTGATTACATTGCCGGACTTCCTTTATTTATTAATAATGATCTAATCTCTGATTACATAGCCGGACTTCCTTTATTTATTAATAATGATCTAATCTCTGATTACATAACCGGACTTCCTTTATTTATTAATAATGATCTAATCTCTGATTACATAGCCGGACTTCCTTTATTTATTAATAATGATCTAATCTCTGATTACATTGCCGGACTTCCTTTATTTATTAATAATGATCTAATCTCTGATTACATAGCCGGACTTCCTTTATTTATTAATAATGATCTAATCTCTGATTACATAGCCGGACTTCCTTTATTTATTAATAATGATCTAATCTCTGATTACATAACCGGACTTCCTTTATTTATTAATAATGATCTAATCTCTGATTACATTACCGGACTTCCGTTATTTATTAATAATGATCTAATCTCTGATTACATAGCCGGACTTCCTTTATTTATTAATAATGATCTAATCTCTGATTACATAGCCGGACTTCCTTTATTTATTAATAATGATCTAATCTCTGATTACATAGCCGGACTTCCTTTATTTATTAATAATGATCTAATCTCTGATTACATTACCGGACTTCCTTTATTTATTAATAATGATCTAATCTCTGATTACATTACCGGACTTCCGTTATTTATTAATAATGATCTAATCTCTGATTACATAGCCAGACTTCCTTTATTTATTAATAATGATCCAATCTCTGATTACATAGCCGGACTTCCTTTATTTATTAATAATGATCTAATCTCTGATTACATTACCAGACTTCCTTTATTTATTAATAATGATCTAATCTCTGATTACATTACCGGACTTCCTTTATTTATTAATAATGATCTAATCTCTGATTACATAGCCGGACTTCCTATATTTATTAATAATGATCTAATCTCTGATCACAAAGCTGGACTTCCTTTATTTATTAATAATGATCTAATCTCTGATTACATTGCCGGACTTCCTTTATTTATTAATAATGATCTAATCTCTGATTACATAGCCGGACTTCCTTTATTTATTAATAATGATCTAATCTCTGATTACATAGCCGGACTTCCGTTATTTATTAATAATGATCTAATCTCTGATTACATTACCGGACTTCCTTTATTTATTAATAATGATCTAATCTCTGATTACATAGCCAGACTTCCTTTATTTATTAATAATGATCTAATCTCTGATTACATTGCCGGACTTCCTTTATTTATTAATAATGATCTAATCTCTGATTACATAGCCGGACTTCCTTTATTTATTAATAATGATCTAATCTCTGATTACATAGCCGGACTTCCGTTATTTATTAATAATGATCTAATCTCTGATTACATAGCCGGACTTCCTTTATTTATTAATAATGATCTAATCTCTGATTACATAGCCGGACTTCCTTTATTTATTAATAATGATCTAATCTCTGATTACATTACCGGACATCCTTTATTTATTAATAATGATCTAATCTCTGATTACATTGCCGGACTTCCTTTATTTATTAATAATGATCTAATCTCTGATTACATAGCCGGACTTCCTTTATTTATTAATAATGAACTAATCTCTGATTACATAGCCGGACTTCCTTTATTTATTAATAATGATCTAATCTCTGATTACATTGCCGGACTTCCTTTATTTATTAATAATGATCTAATCTCTGATTACATTACCGGACTTCCTTTATTTATTAATAATGATCTAATCTCTGATTACATAGCCGGACTTCCTTTATTTATTAATAATGATCTAATCTCTGATTACATAGCCGGACTTCCTTTATTTATTAATAATGATCTAATCTCTGATTACATTGCCGGACTTCCTTTATTTATTAATAATGATCTAATCTCTGATTACATTGCCGGACTTCCTTTATTTATTAATAATGATCTAATCTCTGATTACATTACCGGACTTCCTTTATTTATTAATAATGATCTAATCTCTGATTACATAGCCAGACTTCCGTTATTTATTAATAATGATCTAATCTCTGATTACATTACCGGACTTCCTTTATTTATTAATAATGATCTAATCTCTGATTACATAGCCGGACTTCCGTTATTTATTAATAATTATCTAATCTCTGATTACATTGCCGGACTTCCTTTATTTATTAATAATGATCTAATCTCTGATTACATTACCAGACTTCCTTTATTTATTAATAATGATCTAATCTCTGATTACATAGCCGGACTTCCTTTATTTATTAATAATGATCTAATCTCTGATTACATTACCGGACTTCCTTTATTTATTAATAATGATCTAATCTCTGATTACATAGCCGGACTTCCGTTATTTATTAATAATGATCTAATCTCTGATTACATAGCCGGACTTCCTTTATTTATTAATAATGATCTAATCTCTGATTACATAGCCGGACTTCCGTTATTTATTAATAATGATCTAATATCTGATTACATAGCCGGACTTCCTTTATTTATTAATAATGATCTAATCTCTGATTACATAGCCGGACTTCCTTTATTTATTAATAATGATCTAATCTCTGATTACATAGCCGGACTTCCTTTATTTATTAATAATTATCTAATCTCTGATTACATAGCCGGACTTCCTTTATTTATTAATAATGATCTAATCTCTGATTACATTGCCGGACTTCCTTTATTTATTAATAATGATCTAATCTCTGATTACATTGCCGGACTTCCGTTATTTATTAATAATGATCTAATCTCTGATTACATAGCCGGACTTCCTTTATTTATTAATAATGATCTAATCTCTGATTACATAGCCGGACTTCCGTTATTTATTAATAATGATCTAATCTCTGATTACATAGCCGGACTTCCTTTATTTATTAATAATGATCTAATATCTGATTACATAGCCGGACTTCCTTTATTTATTAATAATGATCTAATCTCTGATTACATTACCGGACTTCCTTTATTTATTAATAATGATCTAATCTCTGATTACATTGCCGGACTTCCTTTATTTATTAATAATGATCTAATCTCTGATTACATTGCCGGACTTCCTTTATTTATTAATAATGATCTAATATCTGATTACATAGCCGGACTTCCTTTATTTATTAATAATGATCTAATCTCTGATTACATAGCCGGACTTCCTTTATTTATTAATAATGATCTAATCTCTGATTACATTACCGGACTTCCTTTATTTATTAATAATGATCTAATCTCTGATTACATTGCCGGACTTCCTTTATTTATTAATAATGATCTAATCTCTGATTACATAGCCGGACTTCCTTTATTTATTAATAATGATCTAATCTCTGATTACATTACCGGACTTCCTTTATTTATTAATAATGATCTAATCACTGATTACATTGCCGGACTTCCTTTATTTATTAATAATGATCTAATCTCTGATTACATAGCCGGACTTCCGTTATTTATTAATAATGATCTAATCTCTGATTACATTACCGGACTTCCTTTATTTATTAATAATGATCTAATCTCTGATTACATAGCCGGACTTCCTTTATTTATTAATAATGATCTAATCTCTGATTACATAGCCGGACTTCCTTTATTTATTAATAATGATCTAATCTCTGATTACATAGCCGGACTTCCTTTATTTATTAATAATGATCTAATCTCTGATTACATTACCGGACTTCCTTTATTTATTAATAATGATCTAATCTCTGATTACATTGCCGGACTTCCTTTATTTATTAATAATGATCTAATCTCTGATTACATAGCCGGACTTCCTTTATTTATTAATAATGATCTAATCTCTGATTACATTGCCGGACTTCCTTTATTTATTAATAATGATCTAATCTCTGATTACATTACCGGACTTCCGTTATTTATTAATAATGATCTAATCTCTGATTACATAGCCGGACTTCCTTTATTTATTAATAATGAACTAATCTCTGATTACATTGCCGGACTTCCTTTATTTATTAATAATGATCTAATCTCTGATTACATTGCCGGACTTCCTTTATTTATTAATAATGATCTAATCTCTGATTACATAGCCGGACTTCCTTTATTTATTAATAATGATCTAATCACTGATTACATTACCGGACTTCCGTTATTTATTAATAATGATCTAATCTCTGATTACATTGCCGGACTTCCTTTATTTATTAATAATGATCTAATCTCTGATTACATTGCCGGACTTCCTTTATTTATTAATAATGATCTAATCTCTGATTACATTGCCGGACTTCCTTTATTTATTAATAATGATCTAATCTCTGATTACATAGCCGGACTTCCTTTATTTATTAATAATGATCTAATCACTGATTACATTACCGGACTTCCGTTATTTATTAATAATGATCTAATCTCTGATTACATAGCCGGACTTCCTTTATTTATTAATAATGATCTAATCTCTGATTACATTGCCGGACTTCCTTTATTTATTAATAATGATCTAATCTCTGATTACATTGCCGGACTTCCTTTATTTATTAATAATGATCTAATCTCTGATTACATTGCCGGACTTCCTTTATTTATTAATAATGATCTAATCTCTGATTACATTACCGGACTTCCTTTATTTATTAATAATGATCTAATCTCTGATTACATTGCCGGACTTCCTTTATTTATTAATAATGATCTAATCTCTGATTACATAGCCGGACTTCCTTTATTTATTAATAATGATCTAATCTCTGATTACATAGCCGGACTTCCTTTATTTATTAATAATGATCTAATCTCTGATTACATTGCCGGACTTCCTTTATTTATTAATAATGATCTAATCTCTGATTACATTGCCGGACTTCCTTTATTTATTAATAATGATCTAATCTCTGATTACATTGCCGGACTTCCTTTATTTATTAATAATGATCTAATCTCTGATTACATAGCCGGACTTCCGTTATTTATTAATAATGATCTAATCTCTGATTACATTGCCGGACTTCCTTTATTTATTAATAATGATCTAATCTCTGATTACATTGCCGGACTTCCTTTATTTATTAATAATGATCTAATCTCTGATTACATAGCCGGACTTCCGTTATTTATTAATAATGATCTAATCTCTGATTACATTGCCGGACTTCCTTTATTTATTAATAATGATCTAATCTCTGATTACATAGCCGGACTTCCTTTATTTATTAATAATGATCTAATCTCTGATTACATAGCCGGACTTCCTTTATTTATTAATAATGATCTAATCTCTGATTACATAGCCGGACTTCCTTTATTTATTAATAATGATCTAATCTCTGATTACATTACCGGACATCCTTTATTTATTAATAATGATCTAATCTCTGATTACATTGCCGGACTTCCTTTATTTATTAATAATGATCTAATCTCTGATTACATAGCCGGACTTCCTTTATTTATTAATAATGATCTAATCTCTGATTACATAGCCGGACTTCCTTTATTTATTAATAATGATCTAATCTCTGATTACATTGCCGGACTTCCTTTATTTATTAATAATGATCTAATCTCTGATTACATTACCGGACTTCCTTTATTTATTAATAATGATCTAATCTCTGATTACATAGCCGGACTTCCTTTATTTATTAATAATGATCTAATCTCTGATTACATAACCGGACTTCCTTTATTTATTAATAATGATCTAATCTCTGATTACATAGCCGGACTTCCTTTATTTATTAATAATGATCTAATCTCTGATTACATTACCGGACTTCCTTTATTTATTAATAATGATCTAATCTCTGATTACATTGCCGGACTTCCTTTATTTATTAATAATGATCTAATCACTGATTACATAGCCGGACTTCCTTTATTAATTAATAATGATCTAATCTCTGATTACATAGCCAGACTTCCTTTATTTATTAATAATGATCTAATCTCTGATTACATAGCCGGACTTCCTTTATTTATTAATAATGATCTAATCTCTGATTACATAGCCGGACTTCCTTTATTTATTAATAATTATCTAATCTCTGATTACATAGCCGGACCTTTGTTATTTACACCCTGTTTCAAATTATTATGCAAATTATATTTTTCTCATTTATCTAAATAATTGATGTAAATAACAGTCAGCACAATTCTCATGTTATCAACTATTAAGAGTACAATTCAAATTTTATTGAACAAACTTCCTAATAATAACTTAATATTACAGGCTGCTCACTGTTTACTAGACCATTCAGGGGTGGGTGCCAGGGGGAGGACAATAGGTCCCCCCCTTATTCTATTTTAGGGCCCCCACGCACCCCTCAGGGGTGGGGGCCAGGGGAGAGGACATTAGGTTCCCCCCCTTATTAGTATTTAGGGCCCCCAACTGCCGCTCAGGGGTGGGGGCCAGGGGGGAGGACATTAGGCCCCCCTTATTCTAATTTAGGGCCCCCACCCACCGCTCAGGGGGGAGGAGAATAGGTCCCCCCCCTTATTGGTATTTAGGGCCCCCACCCACCGCTCAGGGGTGGGGGCCAATGGGAGGACATTAGGTCCCCCACTTATTCTAATTTAGGGCCCCCACCCGCCGCTCAGGGGTGGGGGCCAGGTGGGAGCACAATAGGTCCCCCCCCTTATTCTGATTTAGGGCTCCCACACGCCGTTCAGGGGTGGGGGCCGGGGGGGCAATAGGTCCCCCCTTCAGGTTAGAAGCCCTCACTCGCGCGGCTCAGGAGGGGGGACTTTTTTTTTTTAAAGTGAGCAGCCTGACATGCCCCTACTCACGGTATAGCGAGTAGGGGCATAATTTACTAATACTAAGTAATCTTTACTTAGTATTAGTAAATTTGTCTGAAAGACCAATTCAGGTCTTTCAACCTTTTAGTAGATAGCTCCCTAATACCGTGGGAATTAGGGAGTTATCTACTTATTCATTCCTGTCATTACATTGACAGGCTAAGTAACTTACATTTTATATGAATGTATGTTACTTGATTGTTGTAAGTGTTGCAAATGCTTACAGTTGAATCCTGGCTATGTTTGTATACTTTTTATTTAAAATTGTATACAGTGTAACATTCTTAATTCTTCCACTGGGTAAGTAAATTAGTGTACAATACTGTGCTTCAGAACTTTGGCAGTTCGCCAACTTCGGCACTTTGACACTTCGTAAATTCGGTAATTTCGGGACTTCAGCAATTCGGCTATTCATCTATTAGGAAATTCGTAAGTATCCGAATTGTCTGAAATTTGTCCGAATTCACATTCGGACCTAAAGAATTGCACGTGTCTATTCTAAAGAAGGATATCATGGCACTAGAAAAAGTGCAGAGACAAGCTACAAAATTGATAAAAGTAGTGGAGCATTTTAGTTACGAAGAAAGGTTAAAAAATAAACAGGGCTCTACGTAGGACACGAGGTCACACATTTAGGCTGGAGAAAGGAGATTTAATCTAAGGCAAAGAAAAGTTTTTTTTACAGTAAGAGCAATAAGGATATGGAATTCTCTGCCTGATGGTTTTATCAGAGTCCATGTAGATGTTTAAACTGCAATTGGATAAATACTTGCAAGAACATAACACACAGGGATATAATTTCGAATTAGTGGGGTAATAGTTGCTTGATCGAAGGAGACATCTGACTGCTATTTTGGGGTCAAGAAGGAATTTTTTCCTAGTTTGTTGCAAAATTGGAAGCACTTCAGACTGTTATTTTTGCCTTCTTTTGGATCAACAGCAAGAACATATGTAAGGAAGGCTTAACTTGATGGACGCAAATCTCTTTTCAGCTATGTAACTATGTAACTATGTAAAGATATGGCAAGTCACAATGTGGAAGCATGGGAGATTAAAGATTATACAAGGGCTCCCCACTGTCCCATTTTTTTATATTTTGGAGTCCTCTACATCCATCCTGATTTTGTTCAGTGATATTTCACATCTGGAAACACTAGGGGGCAGTGCTGAGTGAGTGCATTATTAGATGTGGGGGACACTAGAACCATGCAGACAGTGTTTCAGGATCTACTTGATCTTGCACGTTAGGGTTTGACACCCCCTTTAGTGGTATGGCAGACAGTCTGCCCATTATGGGTATTACCAGTGACGACAGTTGTGTTGTTGGCAATGTCCCTGAAGAACCGCCCATCTATGCCAATTCCGTATATCCCAATGTTGGGAGGTATAATATGATGCCAACATTAATCTTGGTGGGACGATCCACTCTTTTCTCAGATTGATAAGTGTAATGAACTCCTTGTATTTCGTATACTCCATTCACTCCGTTCGCACACTACTGAAATGCTTGAGGCTTAAGTGATTATAGCCTGTTTGCATAGTACGCTGGTTTGTACTCTCCCGAAATCCTAAGGTCATGGAAAAAATCAATCAGTTCGCCGTTCACATACCCAAACATCAGTCGAGACTTGATGAAGGGTACAACTGTAATGTTTTATTCCGTCCAAATTACCCACTTCTTGTCAGGATCGGGACAGGGATCCAACACGCAGAGTACAAACAGTAGCCAGATACGTATACCGGACCTTAGAATGGCCGGACTAACGTAAGTAGTACAGTATAGAATGGTCAAAGACAAGCCGAGGTCGAGGGTAACAGAAGACAGGTAAGCGAGAGACAAGCCGAATCAAGGGTAACAGAGATAAGCAGAGTAAGGTAAACAAGCCGGGTCAAAACCAAAAGGGATAATAGAATACACAAGCACTGAGTGACTAGAGCAAGCTAGAACCACGACAGGGCAATGAGCTAATGAAAGAAGCTCTGTTAAATACCGTGTTCAGAGCAGTAACCACGCCTCCGAGGCGTCCTAATTGGTCCTGCAGCAATTGACTGACAGGTCGTTCCGGGGGAGTGTCCTGATGACTACTTCCTGCCTAGATGCTGTAAAAGGCAGTCACTCCCTCGCGGCCGGCCTAGCATGACTGGATAGACCGCGGGGAAGGGAGCCATCAGACCGTCTGGATGGAGGAACAGCTAAGTCTCTACCTCTTTCGGAGGTAGAGACCACAGGTACCCTGACAGTACCCCCCCTCTCAGATACGCCCACCGGGCGGAATGAACCGGGACGAGATGGGAAGCGAGAGTGATACGCCCTGCGGAGACGGGGAGCATGAACATCCTCCTGAGGTACCCAACTCCTCTCCTCAGGACCATATCCCTTCCAATCAACCAGATATTGTACTCTCCCCCGGGAGATTCGAGAATCAATAATAGAGTTAACCTCATACTCCTCCTGACCCTCCACCTGAACGGAGCGAGGAGGGGCTATTGTGGAGGAAAATCTGTTACATATGAGTGGTTTCAGCAATGAAACGTGAAACGAGTTCGGGATGCGTAAGGTATTAGGAAGAGCTAAACGATACGCAACTGGATTGATACGGGTCAACACCCTGTAGGGTCCAATATAACGAGGAGCGAACTTCATGGAGGGCACTTTTAAACGGATGTTCCTCGTGCTCAGCCATACCCTATCACCTGGAACAAAGACCGGAGCCGCCCTTCTACGTTTATCAGCGTGTTTCTTGACCAACATAGAGTTGTGCACAAGGATTTGTCGAGTTTGATCCCACAACTTCCTCAAATTGGCAACATGAACATCAACCGACGGCACCCCCTGGGAAGGAGAATCCGAAGAAAGAATAGACGGATGAAAACCATAATTCATGAAGAAGGGGCTTGAATGAGTAGAATCGCAAACGAGATTGTTGTGTGCAAACTCCGCCCAAGGAATCAAACCGACCCAATCATCCTGGTGTTCAGAAACAAAGCATCGTAAATATTGTTCAATTTTCTGGTTGGTACGTTCAGCAGCTCCGTTAGACTGAGGATGATAGGCAGAAGAAAAGTTTAATTTAATACCAAGTTGAGAGCAGAAGGACCTCCAAAAGCGGGAAACAAATTGGGAGCCTCTGTCCGATACAATTTGAGAGGGTATCCCATGTAGGCGAAAAATCTCCTTAGCGAATATCTCTGCCAATTCGGGAGAGGACGGGAGTTTAGGCAGGGGAATGAAGTGTGCCATCTTAGTAAACCTGTCAACCACGGTGAGGATAACAGTCTGTCTTTTAGAGATAGGTAGATCGACAATAAAGTCCATGGCCAAACAGGACCATGGTTTTTCTGGAACCTCCAAGGGGTGCAGGAATCCACATGGAAGCATATGGGGTTGTTTGGTTTTAGTACAAACTTCACATGCAGCGATGAACTCCTCAATATCCCTCCGTAAAGCAGGCCACCAGAAGTCCTTAGAGATCAACGCGTAAGTTTTGCGAATACCAGGATGTCCCGCCATCTTGCTATTATGTAAACACTGTAAAAGTTCCAGTTGAAGAGCAGGAGGAACGAAATGACGGCCCGCAGGAGTCTGTTTAGGTGCTAGATGTTGCAACTTAATGATCTCGGCCAGTAATGGAGAATGAATCCTGAGATTCGTATTAGCAATGATATTGCATTTCGGAACTATAGAAGAAAGAACTGGTTCAGGTACAGTAGAAGGTTCATATTGGCGAGATAATGCATCGGCTTTAGAGTTTTTAGAACCAGGTCTGTAAGTCAGTACATAATTGAAGTGAGTCAGGAATAAGGACCAACGAGCTTGTCTAGAGGATAAGCGCTTAGCCTCCCCAATATAGGACAAGTTTTTGTGGTCCGTCAAAATCGTAATAGGGTGTAGGGTCCCCTCCAACAAATGTCTCCACTCCTTTAAGGCTTTAATGACTGCTAACAGTTCCCTTTCCCCGATGTCATATCTGCTCTCAGGCCCAGAAAATTTCTTAGAGAAGAAACCACAAGGGTGTAACGGTTTATCCACCCCTAACCTTTGAGACAGAACAGCCCCAACTGCTGTCTCAGAGGCATCGACCTCGAGCAAGAAAGGCAGAGTCGTATCAGGATGGACTAGAATGGGAGCCGAGGCAAAAAGTTCCTTGAGAGTCTTGAAAGCACCAAGAGCTTCCTTAGACCAGAACTTAGTATCAGCCCCTTGTTTGGTCATATTGGTAATAGGCGCAATGATAGAGGAGTATCCTTTAATGAAGCGCCTATAGTAGTTGGAAAAACCAATAAACCTTTGGATAGCCTTGAGTCCTTTGGGCAAGGGCCAGTCTAAAATGGATTGGAGTTTTACAGGATCCATTTTAAAACCTTCCCCAGAAATCACGTATCCAAGAAAGTCTACCTGAGACTGATCAAAACTGCACTTCTCCAATTTGCAATATAGGCCATGTTGCAGCAGCTTGTGTAATACCTTTCTGACCTGTCTATGGTGAGTCTCAATCTCCTTAGAGTGTATTAGTATGTCGTCCAGGTAAACAATAACACAATCATGCTGAAACTCCCTAAGTACCTCATTAATCAAATCTTGAAATACTGCAGGAGCATTGCATAGTCCAAATGGCATAACAGTGTATTCGTAATGGCCATACCGGGTATTGAATGCCGTCATCCACTCGTGACCTTGCTGGATTCTCACCAAATTGTAAGCCCCTCTGAGATCTAACTTGGTGAAGATTTTGGAGCCCTTAAGACGATCAAATAACTCGGTAATAAGTGGGATAGGATAGGCATTTCTGACAGTTATTTTATTCAAGCCTCGGTAATCGATACAAGGTCTCAGCGTGCCATCCTTCTTCTTAATGAAAAAGAACCCAGCCCCGGCCGGAGAAGAAGACCTCCTGATTAATCCCTTTTCTAAATTCTCCCGAATATACTCCTCTAGAACCGAGTTTTCCTGAACAGACAAAGGATATACATGGCCCCTCGGAGGCATAGTGCCGGGTAGAAGCTTAATCTTACAGTCAAATGACCTGTGTGGAGGCAAAGAATCGGCATTCTTCTTGTCAAACACTGCCCTTAAGTCTAGGTAAAGGTCTGGTATTTGTCTTTCTGTGGACTGAGTAGGATTCTCCGGTATGTTAATATTAGCTAATGGAGAAACCTTGCACAAACACCGATCCTGGCAGCCCTGGCCCCACGAGAGTATCTCTCCTAACTCCCAATCGATAATAGGGTTATGTTTTTTCAACCATGGGTACCCCAGAACTATGGGAACGGAAGGAGACGAAATGAGCATAAGAGATAAATTCTCCACGTGTAGGATACCAACATTTAAATCAATGGGTATGGTCTCACGAAAGATAACAGGGTCTAGTAGTGGTCTACCATCTATGGCCTCAACGGCCAAAGGTGTCTCCGTTAGCTGGGATGGGAAATTGTTCTTACTAGCAAAGGCTTGGTCGATAAAATTCTCAGCAGCACCGGAATCTATCAATGCCATAGCCCTTACTACTTCCTTCCCCCAAGTTAAGGAAACTGGTAGCAGAAGCCTGTGATCTTTATAATTAGGAGTAGAGGACAAAATAGAAACACCCAAGGCCTGTCCTCTAGAGAGACTTAGGTGCGAGCGTTTCCCGGGCGGTTATAACAGTTCGAGAGTAAATGACCCTTGGCTCCACAATACATACACAAACCCTCTCTTCTCCTGTGCTGTCTTTCCTCCTCAGAGAGGCGGGTATACCCTATCTGCATAGGTTCAGTAAGCAAAGATATCGTGGAGTCAGGACTTGGAAAAGCGGGAGCTAACCTAAAAGAAGGTCTCTGGTTCCTCTCTCGAGTGTTCTGTCTCTCTCTTAGACGTTCATCTATACGAGAGATGAACGAAATTAAATCCTCTAAATTCTCAGGGAGTTCTCTGGTAGCAACCTCATCAAGGATTACATCAGATAGGCCATTCAAAAATACATCCATATACGCCTGCTCATTCCACTTGATTTCTGCCGCCAGAGACCTGAACTCTAGTGCATAATCCACCAGTGTTCGGTTCTCCTGTCTCAGGCGCAACAGTAATCTGGCTGCATTAACCTTTCTACCTGGAGGGTCAAATGTTCTTCTAAAACCAGCTACAAATGCGTTATAGTTATAAACTAATGGGTTATCGTTCTCCCATAGTGGGTTGGCCCATCTCAGAGCTTTCTCAATGAGTAGGGTGATAATAAATCCTACTTTTGCCCTATCTGTAGGATAAGAGCGAGGTTGCAATTCAAAGTGGATACTAACTTGGTTTAAAAAACCACAACACTTCTCAGGAGCCCCACCATAGCGTATTGGGGGGGTAATGTGAGAAGAAGCACCCACTGTGGCTACCTCTAGACCTGAACCGACAGGAGAAACAGGGGTATTACGTATCTCCTCTGGTGGGTTATTGGCACAAGCTAATAGAGCCTGTAGCGCAAGCGCCATCTGATCCATTCTGTGATCCATGGCTTCAAACCTAGGATCAGGAGCAGCCAGCTGACTGTTTGTACTTGCAGGATCCATTGGCCCTGTCGTAATGTCAGGATCGGGACAGGGATCCAACACGCAGAGTACAAACAGTAGCCAGATACGTATACCGGACCTTAGAATGGCCGGACTAACGTAAGTAGTACAGTATAGAATGGTCAAAGACAAGCCGAGGTCGAGGGTAACAGAAGACAGGTAAGCGAGAGACAAGCCGAATCAAGGGTAACAGAGATAAGCAGAGTAAGGTAAACAAGCCGGGTCAAAACCAAAAGGGATAATAGAATACACAAGCACTGAGTGACTAGAGCAAGCTAGAACCACGACAGGGCAATGAGCTAATGAAAGAAGCTCTGTTAAATACCCTGTTCAGAGCAGTAACCACGCCTCCGAGGCGTCCTAATTGGTCCTGCAGCAATTGACTGACAGGTCGTTCCGGGGGAGTGTCCTGATGACTACTTCCTGCCTAGATGCTGTAAAAGGCAGTCACTCCCTCGCGGCCGGCCTAGCATGACTGGATAGACCGCGGGGAAGGGAGCCATCAGACCGTCTGGATGGAGGAACAGCTAAGTCTCTACCTCTTTCGGAGGTAGAGACCACAGGTACCCTGACACTTCTATACACAGACCCCCAGCATTGGGTCTCTAGAAAAACATAATAAAACACAACCAAAACACACCAACAACACACCGCTGAGTGTCTGTGTCTAGGAGATAATTTTGCGTATTTTGCTGTTACGAGACCAATCTCGCCACTGTGCATTGGAGGAGCCTGGTTGCCTGCCTGCTGCCTTTTGACTATGGACCGGCATTTAAATACTTTATTTTCCTATGCTGAAAGGTCTATTCATGTATTTCTGCCCTGGCATTTGGTAGTGTAGCGGATGGCATTGGGCTGTCCTAAAAATTGCATTTATTTCTATGTGTTCGGTTAAATTTTAACATGTATATGTGATGTGTATGCAGCATTAGTCTGATTGTTCGGTAAAATCACTCCAGTTATTATGCGAGTGAAACTACCGAACAATCAGACCACCCCAAGAGTAAGTGTGCCTCGGCAATTGGCAATTTGTGTAGTGGGTTCTTTGTTCTCTAGGTGGCTGCCATTCGGGAGACGATCTTGTTCTTGGGGGGATTTATTGTATGCTGTTCCAGTTCGACTGCTAGGAGTGTAAACCTTTCGTATGGTTTTTCCTATTCGGCTGTTTACAGCATTCATATGGTTCCGGTTCGGCTGTTTACGACATTCAAACGGTTTCCTGTTTGGGTGATTGGTGTCTTCAGTAGCTGCCTGTATATCTGGAAGGGAATTTATCCCTAACCACTTTTAACCCCTTTTATGCCTGGGGGTGCCGTTACATTTTGTGTTTTGGGGTACTTATTGGACTTTCTGAAAAATGTGTGTTTTTCTACCTGGGGATAATTAATTTAATGTATTATCTGACTTAATTATCTCTCAAGCAGAGGGGAGAGATTGTGTGTAATGTATGGGAGTGTCTCACTGTATGACTGTTTTTATTGGTTTATTCCCTTTGTGTCCCTGTGCCCAACAAGGTTCACCTGGATGTCACCCTTGTTGGGAAACTTGCATAAAAGGCCAGTGTGCCTCCATTAAAATTGAGTTCCTGCTTAACCCTTGTGACAAAACCATCCATTTGTCTATTGTGGTGGATTCGTCTATTTTGCTGTAATTGCGTGTAATGGCTATTTCCTATAGCCCAACCGTACGAATGACTATTTTCACCGAACAAAGCTACCGAACGGATGGCCACCCAGAATAGAAGTGTGCTGCTGGTTAACCTCTTGATCCCAATTAGAACGTTGTGGTTAACCGCAGACACTTCTCAATTAAACCGATTTCAGGGTGGTCGTCGTTCGTATGTCGACCACGAGGCAGCGGCCATTTTAAAATGCACGAAAGCCCAGCGGTGTTCGGCTCTGATTTCATGGAACTAAAAACGGACACTCTTTCTGCCGAACACCGCTGAACCAACGGGTCACCTAGCTGTCTCGACGAACACGTACGAACACCGGCTGTTCGGGAGATTTTACCGCATACAAAAGTACTGAACCCAGGTAGCCCTCCCATGGAGTCAATCGCATACCGAAGGACTGTACGAACTTTGACTCCATGGCGATTGAACTATACGCATGGGATCTGAGCGCTATTCGTCAATAATATGCACTCAGATCCAGGCTATCTGGGGATATTGTGATACGAATGTAAAATATTCGGTTATTATTAAGTTATCTATTTTTTATGTACTTTCTGCTTTTGTGTTTAAAATGGCGATGTGCCTTTGTCCTGGAGATAATTGAATTACTTCCCAATTATCTCCAGGGCAGAGGGGAGGGAAACATAATGCATTGTGGGAATAGTCTATGACTGTATGTCTGGACTGTACTTTTGTCCTATTGTAATTAGTCTTCCATTTGGTCCCCTAGGGGAGTGTCCACCAAGTGGGAGACCCGCATAAATACGGGCGGGTAGCCCACAGTAAAGCCAGATCTTGTTTGACCCTCAATACGGAGCTTCTGTTTTGTTTGTGGGGAGTGGGAATTACTATTGGAACAGCGCTTTTCGTTATTTCTAGCTGTGAAAGGAGTTCGACTGATTTGATGGTCGGGAGTTTGACGGTCGGCTGTATGGAAACTGCATTTCTGGAGAAGGGGATTATTCACTAAACGGCGGCTTCATCTATTTGGCGGTGAGTGTCGTAACAATTGGTGGCAAGCGACGGGATGAATCCCACCGCCCAGAAGGCCAGCTACAAACCCCAGAGTGGAAATGCAGTATGAGGAATTAAGGCGTGCTACCCTTAAAGATATATTGGAACGGGGGCGTGGCTGACCGCCGAGCAAGATGGCCGCTCAGTGAATTGCTCTGGCACATGGGCTCCGACAAAAGTAAATTTAAACAAGACTGAAACCGCAAAAAAGACTCCAACTACAATGGCTTCCTCTAAAACAAAGAAACCTGGCACCAAGGCTGACAAAAACAGCTTTTTTGGGCAGAAACCCGCCTCTGCAAGCGAGACCGCACGGGTGGCTACTCAAGATGGCGCGGACGATTTAGACACCATGCTGCAGCACCCGACGCCAGAATCCACACTGCCTGCAGAATACCTCACGCGGGACCACTTTGAAAGAGCTATGGAGGTAATGGCAGCAAAACTCATAAACACCTGGCAGACAACAGCGGAACAGATTAAAAGCGAGGTGAGAGACCTCACCACAAGAACCGCCACAGTGGAACGACATTGTGAGGAGTTATCCTCCACGCAGGCAGACATGTCGGGTCAACTACAGGCTCTCCAACGCCAAATAGAGCACATAGATACCCGGGTGGCAGACCAAGAAGACAGAGCGCGACGAAACAATTTAAGGCTCAGAGGCATCCCAGAGTCTGTCACTCCGGCTGACCTACACACCTACGTGCAAGGCCTCTTCCGTGCCTACGCTCCAGACATCCCGTCTGACATGCTCCTAACTGACAGAGTACACCGAGTCGCGAGGCCGCGACACCTACCTGAAGCCACCCCGCGGGACGTCCTAGTGCGAGCGCACTATTACCACATCAAGGACCTGATCCTCCGGACACATCGCAGCAAAAATTACCCGCATACTGACTACCCATCGGTACGCATCATGGCGGACATCTCTGCAACCACCCTCCGACGCAGGCGAGAATTCATCCAGTTCACAACAGCTCTCCGCTCCAACGGAATCAGATACAGGTGGGGCTTCCCCACGAAGATCATACTCACCAGAGATGGGGCAACCACTACCATCTCGTCACCGGAGGAAGGGAAGTCAGCACTCGTGAAATGGGGCCTAGATTCCACGCCGACACCAGGACCACACTCCTACTCACCCCGAGGAAAGCGCAATGGAAATATGGACTGACCACTTAACACCATGCTCGTACTAAATAACGAACTGATAGAGGCACCGTAATGCAAGTATTGAACACGCTGATTTTCATGCTAAGTTTGTGAGTATAAAAACTGTTCCATTCAACCCTGTGCAATTGGCACTAGGTCCCAAGTTACTTCCAAGTTGGCCCCCCTCCCTTACTGGCACTGGTGGCTGCGAGCCGGGCGCGCATATCCCCCATATATTTGCCGTGATAAGTGCCCGACGCTAAGCCTAATAAATCTATGGCGCCCTTACCCATCCAATACCACACCTCCGCCAATATTACGCCTGCCTGCAGCAATAGCATCTGATCCCGCTGCACACATAATGCCTCCGACCACGGCTAACACCCTCTGAACAGGGGTTAATTATCTACCTGCCGCGGCCCAACTAGGCCGTCGAACCCTGGGTAAAGTACTATTTGGCATAGGATTAGGCGTTTAGCAAACCACGCAAGCGCCCAAATACCCCCTCTAGGGACCTCGGGAGGGGTAGCTCATATGGCGGGACACTAGCGAGCAGGATCGCCTAGCCACTCATGTTAGCCCACTATATTATGGGGCCCTACACCCGTCCATACCGGACTGCAATTTCTTGGGTTTATGATGTATGTATACACTGTGTAATGCTACGAATCAACAGCAGTTTGTTCCGAACCAACCAACAATGTATGTATGCTTTGTGTATTCTTGCATGCCTCCTACAATGCACAAGTTAATAGTACGTCTCTTATAATAATTGTTTAATAACTGTTAAAAAAAAAAAAAAAAAAAGTTATCACCCTCACACTGAAGGTTTCTGTTCAAAACACCTCCTTATTATGGAGCCCAACCAGCCACCCAATTGGAAAACTACTTCCAATACCCCACGGTACGACCAGAGTACCAGCACTACAGGTTTCCTGTACACCCCACTACACATCCCCGCCCAACCCCCCCCCCCACCGCACACACCCCACGCTGCTTAACAACACTGTTGAGTAATAGTCACCTCCTGGCTACGTGTCGACATGATCTCAGCAAAACACGCCAACAACACTAACATGCTGATATACTCACACAACACCAAAGGCCTCAACACCCCTCATAAGAGGCGAATCCTACTAGAAGACCTGAAGAAAGCCAAGGCAGACATAGTCTGTATCCAAGAAACCCATTTTGTCACCAACCGAACCCCAAACTTTGCACTTAGGGAATACCCAATACAATACCACGCAACGCACACGTCAAAATCTAGAGGCGCTTCCATCTTACTACATAACTCTCTGACGGTTGAAACACTCCGAATCAAAAAAGATAGCCAGGGTAGATATGTGATCCTCCAATGCATCATAAACAATATCCCGATGACAATAGTGAGTCTCTATAGCCCGAACGACCAACAGCGTAACTTTTTACATAAAGTCCTAAATAAAATACCAAATGACATGACAAACCCTCTGATCATATGCGGAGACCTTAACCACACCATGGACTCACGCATTGACTCTACGATACCCACCGCCTCAGACAGGCACCTTAGACTAAACAACACAAATAAAGCACTCACAAAACTTCTACAAGAATATGGTCTGTATGACGCGTGGAGAACAAGGCACCCACTACCAAGAGAATATACATTCTACTCACATGTGCACAAAACTCATTCTAGAATAGATCATATACTCATATCAGGCACCTTACTCCCACAAATGGAAGAATGCAACATTGGAAGCATTGTATGGTCAGACCATGCCCCAGTGACCCTCTCTGTGCACAACCATTACCAACATAGAGGGAAACCACCATGGCGTCTCAATGACACCCTATTGTGTGATAATACATACGCGGCAAGCCTAACCGAACATCTAGAAAGCTATTTCCAGTTAAATGACAACCCAGAAGTAACACCCGTATCTGTATGGCAAGCTCACAAAGCTGTTATGAGAGGTCACCTGATAAGCCGAGCCTCCTATCTCCACCGTCAACGCAACAAAACACATATAGACCTCCTCAGGCGACTGCGAGATGTCACAGCAAATCACCTCTTGAATCCATCAGACACCTCGGCAACAAGCATTAAAGATATTACTAAACAGATCAATGTCAAATCGCTAGAAAAAACAGCCCACGTCCTTACCAAACTGAAAATGACCATGTACACCCAAGGCAACAAGGCAGGGAAACACTTATCCCATATGCTCAGACAAAAACAAGCGAACTCCAAAATCCCTTTCCTCCTCACTAACACAGGTGATAAGCTTCACAACCCTCAAGACATCAATGAT
Source organism: Pelobates fuscus (assembly GCF_036172605.1). Lineage (NCBI taxonomy): Eukaryota > Metazoa > Chordata > Amphibia > Anura > Pelobatidae > Pelobates > Pelobates fuscus. Next base: position 494,864,593 of record NC_086317.1, on the reverse strand, counting down.
AACATGGCTGACTATTATCATTCCCTCTACAACCTCAACACAGATCCAACACTGCACCAACCGGGAAAGCCAGAAATAGAAAACTTCCTAACCTCAGTAACTCTGCCCACGCTCACAAATGAACAGAAAGACGTCCTCAACCAACCTATAACGACGAAGGAAATACTAGACACCATCCATTCCCTCCCACTTGGGAAATCACCAGGCCCAGATGGCCTATCTAACGCCTATTACAAACGCTTTGCCCCCACTCTAGCTCCGTATCTACAAAATGTTTTTCACCATGCGCTACAAACAGGAACATTACCAAAAGAGATGCTCATGGCGCATGTAGCCACCCTCCCCAAACCGGGAAAACCACCCAACAAATGCCAAAACCTGAGGCCTATATCTTTGCTGAACACTGATGTTAAGATTCTGGCCAAAATTTTCTCGAATAGGCTCACACGTATAATCCCAACGATCATAGGGGATGACCAAGTGGGGTTCGTAGGGGGCAGACAAGGCTCAGATGGCACGAGGAAAACCCTAAACATACTATATGAGATACAACACCAATCAACCCCCTGCGTTCTGCTATCATTAGACGCAGAAAAGGCCTTTGATAGGCTACACTGGCCCTTTTTACTCTCAGTCCTACGAAAATTTGACTTCCCGACTCAGTTTATATCGCTAGTTACTGCCCTATACTCTTCCCCAACGGCCAGAGTGGTGAATGGGGGATTTATATCTAAACCGTTTGATATCTCCAATGGCTCAAGGCAAGGCTGCCCACTCTCCCCGCTGCTTTACATTCTTGCATTGGAACCCCTAGCCCAATTAATCAGGGAGCACCCTGACATTCATGGGATTAAGATACGTGACGCAGAATACAAATTGTCCCTTTTCGCGGATGATATCCTCCTAACCCTTGAACAGCCGCAAATATCATTGCCCAACTTCCACAAACTCCTCTCCCAATACAGTCTATGCTCTTATTACAAATTAAATATTGCAAAGACCCTAGCACTAGGAATAAATATCCCAACCCCCGCCTTACGACACTTACAATCAAATTTCAGTTATGACTGGAGACAAGACTACATAAAATTCCTAGGGGTCAACCTCACACCCACCGCAAATACATTACATAAAGCAAACTATGTAAAGCTACACACCGAGATCAAGAACCTCTTGCAAAGCTGGAAAAGCAAATACATATCTTGGACAGGCCGAATAGCGGCGATAAAAATGATAGTAATGCCAAAAATTCAGTATTTATTCCGCACCCTCCCAATCAAACTGTCAAAGCAATACATCATGGACCTACAGACTACTCTGACCAACTACATATGGGACCACAAAAAACCAAGAGTGGCCAGGACGACCTTATATAGACCCACCTCGCAGGGAGGTATGGGCCTCCCAGATATTGAAGGTTACTATAAAGCCGCCCATGTTGCACCCCTTATCACACTCGCACACCGACATGACCTACCGGCATGGGCTGAAATAGAGAAATCACACGCTCAAGGGATATCCATACCCCTCCTGGCATGGCTACCTGTCACGGTTCTCGCCGCGACATCCAGACTGCAAGTCGAGGTCGCCCCAGAAATACCCGATGAGGGATTTGAACCCAGGTACCTTGCTATCCTGAACCTGCTATTTTGCCTCTGAGCCACCATATCAGCTCTAGAGATAGCCAGAAGTACATCTTGCCTTGTATCCAGCACTGGGGGCTGGCCGTTATCTGTGGCTGCTCCAATACTCTCGCACACCTGAAGCTGATGGCCGTTAGCCAGGTATATAACCCTGCCTCTCCCAGAAGGCAGGGTCAGTTCATTGGCTCTGGTTCCTGTTATTTCGTGTTCCTGTTGTCCTGTTGGTTTTCGGCTCCTGACCTTGGCTTTGTTCTTGTTGATCCTGTATTCTGGCATCCTCTGACCTCCGGCTTACCCACGACGATTCTCCTGCTCTTGTCCTTGTCTGTACTTCGACCCGGTGATCCTGAATCAGCCCCCGTGCACAGACTCACAGGCCAGGTGAGTTCTTCCCTGACCACCTCGGCCTGTGTTTAATTGCAAGGGTAAGCACATCTCTGCAAACTGGACTCCCACCAAGGTAAGCCGCGACAGAATGAACTGACCATAATGGAGTCTGCAGAGATGTCTCAATTGCTTACCCAGCAAGTATCCAGTCTGGCCCAGACTGTCTTGGAGCTGCAGCGAGAAGTCAGTTTTCTTAAAGGCACGGTACGCCCAGCCCTGGAACCTGGTTATCCTGAACCATTTACCGTTATGCCGGAGAAATTTGATGGTAACCGTGCTTCCTTCCTGTGCTTCAAAACAGATTGTGAATTGGTGTTTTCCCTGAAGTCTCGGACTTATGCTAATGACTTCATAAAGGTCCGAGCAGCTATTAACCTGCTGTCGGGAGAAATCAAACAATGGGCACATGAAAGGTTGCAGTCTCAGAGTCCTGTCCTTGCTGGATGGGATGCTTTCATGACTGCCATGGAGGCACAGTGCAAGATTTCTAGCAAGACCGCTGTACCTAAACCAGCACCACGTCCCAGAGGATCCCAGATTCCAAGAAACAAAGGGAACCTATACCATTACCACAATCCCGTGCTGCCTCCTTATGCTCCTGTTCCTAGGGAGGTCCCAGAACAACCCTACCTTCCTCTTGATTCTGATGAACCTATGGAAATAGGATTGGTCCAGCGCAAGGTGACTACTGAAGAAAGAGACCGGCGGAGAAATCATGGTCTTTGTTTTTATTGTGGTGAAAGAGGGCACCTTATCTCACACTGCCCAATTCGCCCACATCGGCCAGAAACCGTTCAAGTTGGGGTTGTGCATACCCATCCGGCCAAGTCTGCACCTCTGCCTGAGACACGCCAAAGTCACTGTCAGTCTGGTCCACGCTCCGTGACACATATGAGTACTCAGACCACGGTAGTTAATACTACCTGTGTTTCTCTAAAATCAGATACCAGTGCCTCTGAAGTATCTCTGCCTCCAGTCCCGGAGACTTCTGTACCTCTTCTTGAAGAAACTGCTGTTCAAGCAAGCACCACTTCCTACCTGCCCAGAGGAGAATTACCTACCAATGCACATAAGGAAAAAGGTACAGAGAGACTGACTCCTGGGATCAAGGTACTTACAGCCTCCTCCAAGTCTGGTACCATAAAATCCCAGGATGTAAAAAGACTCTGCTCTGGATACCTGAATGATAAAGACTACCTGAGTGAGATTGAGACCGAAGATGAATACGATTTCCAAGCAGAGCCTGTTCACGCCCGGAGGGCGTTCTTGACGGGGGGGTACTGTCACGGTTCTCGCCGCGACATCCAGACTGCAAGTCGAGGTCGCCCCAGAAATACCCGATGAGGGATTTGAACCCAGGTACCTTGCTATCCTGAACCTGCTATTTTGCCTCTGAGCCACCATATCAGCTCTAGAGATAGCCAGAAGTACATCTTGCCTTGTATCCAGCACTGGGGGCTGGCCGTTATCTGTGGCTGCTCCAATACTCTCGCACACCTGAAGCTGATGGCCGTTAGCCAGGTATATAACCCTGCCTCTCCCAGAAGGCAGGGTCAGTTCATTGGCTCTGGTTCCTGTTATTTCGTGTTCCTGTTGTCCTGTTGGTTTTCGGCTCCTGACCTTGGCTTTGTTCTTGTTGATCCTGTATTCTGGCATCCTCTGACCTCCGGCTTACCCACGACGATTCTCCTGCTCTTGTCCTTGTCTGTACTTCGACCCGGTGATCCTGAATCAGCCCCCGTGCACAGACTCACAGGCCAGGTGAGTTCTTCCCTGACCACCTCGGCCTGTGTTTAATTGCAAGGGTAAGCACATCTCTGCAAACTGGACTCCCACCAAGGTAAGCCGCGACACTACCAAAACAGAACAGGCCAAAAACTTCCGAATTACTGCCCACAACAGCGACAACCCTAGCCATATGGGACACATATCGAAAGAGGATGGGGGCAACAGCGACACTCTCCCCGGCACTCCCTTTGGAAGCGCTACGGCTCCTAATCCCAGACTTCAACCACAAACTCTGGCATAGGCACGGAGTGATAACTATGTCGCAAATAATGCAGAGAAATGACCTTACACCGCTACCATCCCTCCAAGCGGAATTCAAACTACCAAGTACTGCGACCTTCTCCTACAGACAATTGAAATCCTGGACCCAAGCTCAGCCCGACCCCCCATACTCTGACAGGGTGAACGCACACTGGTTAACCCTACTACAAATATGTACGAAAACTAAACCAGCAACTAAACTTATCTCCACGATATACGCCTCAGAACACATACAACCTCAGATAAAACCGCCATCTTTCAAAATAGCATGGGAACAAGACTTCGGTTACCAGCTCAACGATGAACAATGGCAATACATCTACCGAGCTCACAAGAAAATGACCCTCTCTACAATTCACACAGAACTCGCACGTAAAATATTGTACAGATGGTACCTAGTGCCCACCAGACTCAAACACAGCTATCCGGATGCGTCAGATACATGCTGGAGGTGCACCGCCCACAGGGGCACCATGATACACATATGGTGGCAATGTCCGTCACTTGGCAGTTTCTGGGCCCAAGTCGCAAACCTAATACAACACTGCACCGGAGTTCGCCTCGACGCCTCGCCAGAGACTTTTTTACTCCTCCTACTGCCACAAATGCCACACCTGCACCTTCGATACTTAACGTACCACATCATAATTGCTGCTCTTATACTCATTAGTCGCCAATGGAAGAAAACAAGCATTCCGACGATAAACCAATGCATCACAGTGATAAACAATACCAAAACCTATGAAATTCTGGCACGGAAGAGAAAACAGGGAAACATCTACTGGCAAAAAGCATGGGAACTATGGGACAACACCCAACTTGAACCTCTTAACGTATAAGAACTACTCACTCCTGAACCAAGCACATAATTTCCTTGACTGGAACTACGTCACCACATCCCAGGGCACCACGAAACACATATCCGACACATAGTCAATCACAAGCACGACACGCCACGTAGCTAGCTATGCACTCTCACACTCTGTTGTTACCCCTCACCCCTACCCACACCCTCTCTGCTTTTACCTCCACTCCTCTCCCCCCTCCCGTCCACACATAAGCGAACTTACAATGGCATACAATAATAAGTAAGGCATGGGATAACATCCTGCCCTCCACTAACCGAGACCCGCTAACATACACCAACTCTAACCAAACCTGACAGGCCTACTCATCTTGTGAAACTAGGCTGCCAACTAATAATGATTTCACCTTACTTTGTACAGTTGTATATATAATGCTTATTAAACTTAACACATGTCAATGGTCAATAATGTCTCAAGTATGCCTAACCCCTTTTTCCTTTCTGTATCCCCCCCCGTTAACAACAAAAATAAAAATTGTCAAATTAAAAAAAAAAAAGATATATTGGAACGCAGTGGACGATCAGCGAGTAATCTCAAGAAAAGAGAGATTATTGCCATATTATTGGAGATGGATGCAGCACAGGGAATGGAGAGAGCTAATGTGCCTGGCATACTGGATTTAACACCCAAGGAGATGCAATTTAACCGGGCAGTCCAGATAAGGCTGGCACACTTTGGCTCCAACCCTGCAGCAGATATTGTGGTTCAGGTGCAAGCCGCAGTAGCAGCACAACAGGCGCTCCAGGGAAGAGGATCTGCAACAGCAGAGGTACCCCATAATAATAATAATGGAAGGAGAAAGGTACCATTTGCTGCTTTTAGAAATGTTGTTGAAACAGAGGGAGAGATTGACGGGTTCCTGGCTGATTTTGAAAGGCAGTGTGCTTTACACCAGGTACCCGCAGAAGAATGGGTCACCATCCTCTCTGGGAAGCTATCCGGCCGGACCAGTGAGGCATTTCGGGCCATCCCAGAGGAGGAAATTACAAGTTACCGGGCAGTGAAAGATGCTCTTTTGGCCAGATACGCCGTCACCCCTGAGGCGTACCGGCGGCGATTCCGGGACACTAACAAGCAGGCTGGCGATGTGGAGTGGGCATGCAGGGTACACCGCACAGCAGCCCACTGGATGGCAGGGTGCCAAGCAGTAACTGGGGAAGAGGTGCTGCAAGTGTTTTTGTTGGAGCACTGTTTTGATCGGTTGCCTGCAGGAGTCAGAGAGTGGGTTAGGGACCGCAAACCCGCTAACTTACCAGAAACTGCTCGTCTGGCCGATGAATACACCGATGCACGGAAGCTAGATCAGACAGCAGCCAAGGTCCCTACCCGAGTGGAGTACAAACCGGCAGCACCTCCAACCACTACTGTGTATCACCCACCAGTACAACGCACCCCCACAATACCACCAGCGAACGATTATGTTCAGCCAGCCCGATTCAACGCCTGGGATTACTCTCAGCCGATCCGGTGCTATAGGTGCAATTGGGGCACAAGAGACCGGAGTGCCCATTGAATAACGCTAACCAAGCGCAGTCGTGGAGGAGACCAGCCGGAGGAAATCAGCAGCCACCCCAGCCTTCCGCTCACTGTCTTGAGCAGGAGGAATTTTGGGGTATACTACACGAAGCAGACCCAGTGCAAGCAGCCCAGCAGGATAACCGTCAGCAACACAGGCCGACCGTTAAACTGAATGGCAAAGTGGTCACTGGTCTGAGAGACACCGGAGCAACTATGACCCTGCTCCAAAAGAACCTTGTTTCCGAACACCAGCATACTGGAAATACTGTAACAGTAAGGGTAGCAGGAGGCGCCGTGTTCCGTCTGCCTGTTGCCCGAGTTCATTTGGATTGGGGAGTGGGCTCTGGACATGTGAATGTGGGGGTTATGAAAGACTTGCCTGCCGATGTCTTGCTTGGGAATGATTTGTCCCCTTTGGTTTCTGCTTATGCTCCAATGGGACCTGCTGATGTCAACTCAGTGACTACCCGTGCACAGACCCGTGCTGCTGGAACCAGCCCACCTGCTGCTGAGACCCAGGTAAGACTCTATTCCCCGACTGATACCCTAGGGCAGACCTTTGTTAGCTGGGATTCCCCAGAGGAGTTTGGGAGGGAAACCCAGGCCGATCCAACCCTCCAGAAGTATAGAGATAGAGCAGATACTGGAGAGGAAGGGGTAGATGGGGAGCGGTATGAGTGGGTGGGGGACAGGTTATATAGGATCCCTAAACCGTCCCAGAAAAGTGCTGCCCATCCGACGAATCGACAGCTGGTGGTGCCCGCAAAATACCGGCAGGAGATTCTGCGGATAGGGCATGATGTTCCGTTAGCTGGACATCTAGGGTCCCGCCGCACAGCCTATAGGATCATGCAGAACTTCTTTTGGCCACATTTTAATCAGGCTGTGCGGATATATTGTAGTACGTGTGACACTTGTCAACGGGTAGGGAAGCGGGGGGACCACCCAAGGGCTAGGCTTATGTCTATGCCTGTCATTGGGGAGCCCTTTGCCCGCATAGCCGTTGACATTGTGGGTCCACTGGCCAGGGCTAGTCCATCCGGTAAGAAATATATTCTCACCGTGGTGGACTATGCCACTCGCTATCCAGAGGCAGTAGCACTGTCTAACATAGAGGCAGAGACAGTTGCTGATGCCCTGGTTAGAATTTTTACCAGGGTCGGGTTCCCTAAGGAGATTCTCTCTGACCAGGGAACCCAATTTACCGCTGTGCTCACCCAGCAACTGTGGAGGGTATGCGGCATTAAACTGCGAGAGATTTAATGGCACCCTCAAACAGATGTTGAGGACCTTTTCTGACACTTGCAGAGACTGGGAGCGATTCCTGCCTCATCTGTTGTTTTCCTACAGAGAGGTGCCCCAGGAATCTACTGGGTTCTCCTCCTTTGAGTTACTTTCTGGGAGAAGGGTCCACGGATCCTTAGATCTCATTAGAGGACACTGGGAGGGGGAGACAGAGCAGAAAGGGACCCCATAGTACCGTATGTCCTGGAACTCCGGGACCGCATGGAGAAACTGTCTCTGATGGTAAGTGAGAATCTCCAGGTGGCCCAGGGGAGACAGAGGAGATGGTACGATCGGGGTGCCCGGCAGCGGGTCTTCCAGATTGGGCAGAAAGTGTTAGTGCTCAAGCCTGTGAAGGCGAACAAGATGCAAGCATCTTGGCAGGGCCCGTATAAGGTGTTAGCTCAGGTGTGTGATACTACCTATCTTATAGCCAGCTGTTCAGATGAAAGGATTCAGCGATCCTTTCATGTAAACATGCTAAAGGAGTATCAGGAGAGACCAGAGGATGTAGCTGCAGTATGTGCCCCTGCTGCAGACGAGAAAGGGACTCCCAGACTGACCTTACTAGCCTTGTACAGCTAGAGGATAGGTTGAGCGCCACAGAGAAGTGACAGGCAAGACAGCTTCTGTGGGAGAAGCAGGCGACGTTCTCCCAAGAGAACAGCTACACTACCCTAGCTGTACATAAGGTAGAGACCCCTGGACAGAACCCCCTGCGACAGCCCCCTTACCGTATCCCTGAAGCAGTCCGGGAGGGAATGCGGAAGGAGATACAGGAGAGGACCGAGCTTGGGGTCATCGAACACTCCGATAGCCCTTGGGCTTCGCCTGTAGTCCTGGTGCCTAAGAAAGATGGGACCACCCGGTTCTGTGTGGACTACAGGCGGCTCAACGAGCGGACCACCACTGACGCCTACCCGATGCCCTGGGTAGACGAATTACTAGATCGCATTGCCAGGGGACGCTATCTGACCACCATAGACCTGTGTAAAGACTACTGGCAGATTGTACCAATTTAAGGTCATGCCATTTGGGATGAAGAATGCCCCGGCTACCTTCCAGCGTATGGTGGATAGACTTCTCGATGGTTTCCAGGAATTTGCTTGTGCATACCTGGATGACATTGCGATTTACAGTGGGTCCTGGGAGGAACACCTGGTACATATAGGGGTGGTACTGGACAAAATTCGGGCCGCTGGCCTGACATTGAAGCCAGAGAAGTGTCATCTAGGCATGGCTGAAGTGCAATACTTGGGTCACAGAGTGGGGTGTGGGAGCCAGAGACTGGAGCCAGCCAAGATAGAGGCGGTGGCTAACTGGCCCACACCTATCACCAAGACCCAGGTGTTAGCCTTCCTGGGGACAGCAGGGTACTACCGACGCTTTGTCCCCGACTATAGCACTATTGCTAAGCCCCTGACTGACCTTACTAAAAAGAACTTGCCTAAGCAGGTCCTGTGGTCTCCGGCTTGTGAAGCTGCGTTCCAGGCACTGAAACAAGCTCTTGTAAATGCCCCTGTCTTGGCTGCCCCAGTCCCTAACTGGTTGTTACCCAGAAAGTTGTTACCCAGAGACGCTTTCTCGTCCACACAGATGCTACCATGTATGGACTGGGGGCTGTGTTGAGCCAAGTCACGGAGGATGGAGGAGAGCACCCTGTTGCTCAGTCGAAAGTTGTTACCCAGAGAAGTGAGTTATGCGGCAGTGGAAAAGGAATGTTTGGCCTTGGTCTGGGCATTGAAAAAGTTAAGTCCCTACTTATTTGGGCAAGAGTTTTCCCTGGTGACTGATCATAACCCCCTCGTTTGGCTTAACCGTGTCTCAGGAGACAATGGGAGGCTACTAAGATGGAACTTGGCACTACAGCCCTACAATTTTACGATCAGCTACAGACCCGGTAAGCTGAACGGGAATGCAGATGGGTTATCACGGCAAACCAACGTCTCCACCACCTCTTAGTCCGGTCATCCCCAAGTTGACCCGCCAAAGGGTCAAGCCGGGTCTGCCGGAGAAAGCCCAGCGGTGTTCGGCTCTGATTTCATGGAACTAAAAACGGACACTCTTTCTGCCGAACACCGCTGAACCAACGGGTCACCTAGCTGTCTCGACGAACACGTACGAACACCGGCTGTTCGGGAGATTTTACCGCATACAAAAGTACTGAACCCAGGTAGCCCTCCCATGGAGTCAATCGCATACCGAAGGACTGTACGAACTTTGACTCCATGGCGATTGAACTATACGCATGGGATCTGAACGCTATTCGTCAATAATATGCACTCAGATCCAGGCTATCTGGGGTATGTGATACGAATGTAAAATATTCGGTTATTATTAAGTTATCTATTTTTTATGTACTTTCTGCTTTTGTGTTTAAAATGGCGATGTGCCTTTGTCCTGGAGATAATTTAATTACTTCCCAATTATCTCCAGGGCAGAGGGGAGGGAAACATAATGCATTGTGGGAAAAGTCTATGACTGTATGTCTGAACTGTACTTTTGTCCTATTGTAATTAGTCTTCCATTTGGTCCCCTAGGGGAGTGTCCACCAAGTGGGAGACCCGCATAAATACGGGCGGGTAGCCCACAGTAAAGCCAGATCTTGTTTGACCCTCAATACGGAGCTTCTGTCTCGTTTATGGGGAGTGGGATTTACTATTGGAACAGCGCTTTTCGTTATTTCTAGCTGTGAAAGGAGTTCAACTGATTTGATGGTCGGGAGTTACCGCGTTCACTTATTTACCGTTCGGAAGTTTGACGGTCGGCTGTATGGAAACTGCATTTCTGGAGAAGGGGATTATTCACTAAACGGCGGCTTCATCTATTTGGCGGTGAGTGTCGTAACAACCCTCAACACGTAGCTTGGTCTTGTGATTGGAAGGGAACTGCTATATTCACACTGGGGATTGCTATATTTCTTATACTCCCCTGGGTTCTAATCACTAGCTCTTATAAGAGCTGTTCCTGCTATGCTCTGTGGAGTAGGAGAGGTCTTTCCCACATGGTTCTGGATATCAGAGGTTCGTCCAGGGTGGGAGGAAGACAGCGAGATCCCAGCTAAGCTACGGTGCTTGTGGTGTTCGGTGCGGTGCTTACAGTCCTTAGCGTCAGCTAGGAAGCATCTGCTGGTGGAGATACCCAGTTGGGGTGCCAGGTGATCCGTTACATAGGGCTTCAGCATGTTAACATGTTACAGACGTCAGACTCCGGTACCAGAGCACAGGCCGATCACATAGGTAGTGTCCTCTTTTCGTTCCACTTCCCGGTATGGGCTCTGTCAGGCCGCCTGCAGCCTGTTATGTCGGACGGGTACCAAAACATTCTGCCCGACTTGAAAGGGACGGCTCCTGGCGCCCCGATCATACCATGTGCACTGGTGCCTCTGGGCCACCTGGAGGTTCTCCCTTACTAGTTTCTCCAATCGGTCCCTACATGTCAGCACATATGGGACGATGGTGGTCTCTTCCGGATCCCCAGATCCCTCCCAGTGTCCCCGAACTAGATCTAGGGCCCTCTCACTATCCGCCCGAATATTAGCTCGAACGGGGAAAACCCAGTAGATTCCTGGGGCTCCTCCAGATAAGTGAACAGTGAAGGAGATGGGGCAGGGTTTTTTCCCAATCCTTGTGAGTCACTGTAAAGGTACGGAGCATTTTCTTCAACGTACCTGTTACGGTACCTCTTGTAATAAATGCCCAGACCGCCGTTTAGTGGATATTCCCCGGCCACAATACTGTAGTTGGTAGCGTATGCGGTATAACCATGCGAACTGCTAGTTAGGGAATCCTCCAAACTCTCGAACAGTACCGGTACGGCTTTCTACCTTCTTGAACTCCAATCACACGAATCGCCACTTACAGCCGAACGGCAATAGGTCCTAAGCGGCATATAATCCCCATAAGCAGTCTCTAGTCGCTGGTAATAAAATCCCCCCCAATAACGAGACCAAGCTCCATTATGAGGTGTAACGGACCGTTTCAGCATAAAAGGGAATAAATCGGTTTAGGCGATAATCCCCTTTTCCAAACAGGCACAGCTACTGCAGAACATCAAAACTCACGAACTGGATATAGATGAATAAGGTAGCACTCCAGCTGGAACCTCACAAATAGCTGCTAGCAGATGAATAGGAAAAGCAGACATCAGCTTACACTCCTAGCAGTCAAATCTCCAACAGCATACAGTGAATCCCCCCAAGAACGAGACAAGGCTCCGTGTTGAAGGTCAAGCAGTGGTCTGTTTATTCAGGGCTACCTGCCCCTGTATTTATGCAGGTCTCCCACCTGGTGGACACTCCCCTAGGGGACCAGATGGAAGACTGAAACAGCAGACAGACATGTATCACTTTCGTACACACAGCCACAATACTTTCCCACCATGCATCTTGGTTTCCTCCTCCCTGCCCTGGAGATAATTAATGAAGTAATTCAATTATCTCCTAAGACAAAGGCCAGACTCCATTATGCACATGGTGACACAGAAACAGACTATCACTTTAAAATACATACAGACATATTTTATACATAAAACACAGACATGTAACATATCCCCAGATAGCTCAGGTCTGGGTGCACATTATTAGGTGAATGGCACCCAGACCACACAAATACATTTTAATTGCCATGGAGCTAAAGTCTTTAATTATACGAACAGGCTCCATGGCAGGCTATCTGGGTTACTACAGTTCACATAAAACATAAAATACCGAATTCCCTGCATTCACCAAATCCATACGAATGAGAACCAGGGGCTGGAGGTTCAGCGGTACCTGCACGTAAAAGTGTCCGATTTTGGTGCATGAAAGCCGGGCAGAAAAGTGTTGGCTGCCCGGGGAGCTCCAGAACAGCGCCACCTAGCGGCCGCTAAGTGTAACAGCGGCCACACAGTTAACAGGCAATTCACCGCAGCTTCAGGGAGGTAAATTGGCAGCACACTCCAGCTTCTGGGTGGCCAATTAACAACGCCGGCCGGCTTCCCACGGCTCTGGGGAGGTTGGTGAATGGCTGTTTGTTCGGTAGATGAAATCTACCGAACTGCTGTGCAGAAAGGGAGAAATAAATCCTTCTGCACAGTAAAATTAACCCTTTAGCTGCCGGTCCATAGTCCAGAGGTAGCAGGCGGGCAACCAGGCTCCTCCAATACAATGTGGCGAGATTGGTTTCGTCACATCTCTCCCCCTTTCCAAAAAGACTAACAGGGTACCTGACCTCCTGCCGGTCAGTGCCCTTGTTAGTCCAGCAACCCACCCACAAAGCAAAAAAAACAGTACAGCCCACCCACAATAAATAGTTACTACACCTGGGTAGAGGAGAAGTTTGTCCAGGTCCAGGTGCCTCACCACGGCTGTGTAGGGGACTGGTAGGCTGCCTTGGTGGGTTGCTGAGTGGGCAGAGACCAGCGGTACTCTGTTCTGGTGCCAGCACTACCACCGGAGTAGTCTGGTTGGAGCCTGGTTGCTGGAGACGGACTGTCTCCCCCTTAGTTGCATAGCTCTGCTGCTGAGTGGGGAGACCGGTTGTCTCCCCCTTGGATACACAGCTCTGTCGTGGGGGGGTAGGACCGACCATCCCTACCCCCTGTGTGGTAAGTGCAGAGACCACGGTCCCATCTGCACTGGTGGGGGGTTTACAGTCTCCCCCTGGTACATTAAGCTGCCGCTGGGGAGAGGGGGTAACAAGTTCCTCTCCCGATAGAACACTCTGCACATTAATGATCCGCCGCTGGGGAGAGGTGGTAACAAGTTCCTCTCCCATACATACTTTCAGTCTTTGCGGAGGGAGACCGACTGTCTCTCCTCCCAATACAGAGTCCTGCTGCTGGGGAAAGGAGACTGGGCTCTCTGTTCCCTGCTGGATACTCTGCCGCTGGGGACTGGAGACTGGGCTCCCAATTCCCGGCACATCACACTGCCGCTGGAGAATGGAGACTGGGCTCCCAAGTCCCGGCACATCACACTGCCGCTGGGGAATGGAGACTGGGCTCCCAATTCCCAAAAAAACACGCTGCCGCTGGGGAGGGAGGACACTGCTCTCCTCTCCCTGTATTTCCCACTGCCTTCCTGGCATACCACTCTGCTGCTGGGGGGCAGGAACAACTACCTCTGCCCCCTGTAACTCAGCCTGCCGCTGGGGAGGGAGGACACTGCTCTCCTCTCCCTGTACTTCACACTGCCTTCCTGGCATATCACTCTGCTGCTGGGGGGCAGGAACAACTACCTCTGCCCCCTGTAACTCAGCCTGCCGCTGGGGAGGGAGGACGCTGCTCTCCTCTCCCTGCACTTCACACTGCCGCTGGGGAATGGAGACTGGGCTCCCAATTCCCTGCCGGACCGGTGGAGAGACCTCGGTCCCATCTCCACTGGCCACCTGGGGTTCTTCCCAGTAAAACGGTACAATATCTTCCCAGCTGAAGGGGTCTGGATCTGGGTCTGCGCTTCCCTGCTGAGCCTTCTCACTGGAGTGGAACAGATTTTGGTAGCCCTGTTCCAGCTCCATCTCTCGGGTTACTAGGTGGACCAGGTCTTGCTCTATCTCCTGAGTGTCGTCCCAGTCATACCTGCTCTCCCTCCACTCAAAGAGATCACTGAACCGGGCTTGTGTGGTGCTCCCAAATTCAGGCTCTGAGAAAGACTCCCATAACAAGCCAGGACCATCCAACTCCTCTCCCTCTGGCTTGTCATGCTCGGCTGTCCAGGGTATATACTGTGCCATATACCACCAGAGCGCCTGGTAGGCATCCTCCAGCCATAGCTCCTGCCATACCCGGTGCTCTAGTTCCTTCACCCATTCCTCCAGGGGCTGCTCTCCCAGGAAGGGCATCCGCAGGGCCACTTGCTTCTGCAACCGCTGCTCTTCACTGGGGAGACTCTCACCCCGCTGGTATTGTACATTATCCAGGGCCTGGTACCAGATGCCTTTCCTTATTGCATCCCGGTCATCCATGTCACCCTTATTGTACTCCACTGCTGGTTCCATCCTGGTGCTGTCAAGTTGTAAAATCCAGAGCAAAGGTGTCTCCTGTAGCTGTCCTTCGGGCTGTAGGAACGATCCCGCCGCTTGCCACCAATTGTAACGGACCGTTTCAGCATAAAAGGGAATAAATCGGTTTAGGCGATAATCCCCTTTTCCAAACAGGCACAGCTACTGCAGAACATCAAAACTCACGAACTGGATATAGATGAATAAGGTAGCACTCCAGCTGGAACCTCACAAATAGCTGCTAGCAGATGAATAGGAAAAGCAGACATCAGCTTACACTCCTAGCAGTCAAATCTCCAACAGCATACAGTGAATCCCCCCAAGAACGAGACAAGGCTCCGTGTTGAAGGTCAAGCAGTGGTCTGTTTATTCAGGGCTACCTGCCCCTGTATTTATGCAGGTCTCCCACCTGGTGGACACTCCCCTAGGGGACCAGATGGAAGACTGAAACAGCAGACAGACATGTATCACTTTCGTACACACAGCCACAATACTTTCCCACCATGCATCTTGGTTTCCTCCTCCCTGCCCTGGAGATAATTAATGAAGTAATTCAATTATCTCCTAAGACAAAGGCCAGACTCCATTATGCACATGGTGACACAGAAACAGACTATCACTTTAAAATACATACAGACATATTTTATACATAAAACACAGACATGTAACATATCCCCAGATAGCTCAGGTCTGGGTGCACATTATTAGGTGAATGGCACCCAGACCACACAAATACATTTTAATTGCCATGGAGCTAAAGTCTTTAATTATACGAACAGGCTCCATGGCAGGCTATCTGGGTTACTACAGTTCACATAAAACATAAAATACCGAATTCCCTGCATTCACCAAATCCATACGAATGAGAACCAGGGGCTGGAGGTTCAGCGGTACCTGCACGTAAAAGTGTCCGATTTTGGTGCATGAAAGCCGGGCAGAAAAGTGTTGGCTGCCCGGGGAGCTCCAGAACAGCGCCACCTAGCGGCCGCTAAGTGTAACAGCGGCCACACAGTTAACAGGCAATTCACCGCAGCTTCAGGGAGGTAAATTGGCAGCACACTCCAGCTTCTGGGTGGCCAATTAACAACGCCGGCCGGCTTCCCACGGCTCTGGGGAGGTTGGTGAATGGCTGTTTGTTCGGTAGATGAAATCTACCGAACTGCTGTGCAGAAAGGGAGAAATAAATCCTTCTGCACAGTAAAATTAACCCTTTAGCTGCCGGTCCATAGTCCAGAGGTAGCAGGCGGGCAACCAGGCTCCTCCAATACAATGTGGCGAGATTGGTTTCGTCACATCTCTCCCCCTTTCCAAAAAGACTAACAGGGTACCTGACCTCCTGCCGGTCAGTGCCCTTGTTAGTCCAGCAACCCACCCACAAAGCAAAAAAAACAGTACAGCCCACCCACAATAAATAGTTACTACACCTGGGTAGAGGAGAAGTTTGTCCAGGTCCAGGTGCCTCACCACGGCTGTGTAGGGGACTGGTAGGCTGCCTTGGTGGGTTGCTGAGTGGGCAGAGACCAGCGGTACTCTGTTCTGGTGCCAGCACTACCACCGGAGTAGTCTGGTTGGAGCCTGGTTGCTGGAGACGGACTGTCTCCCCCTTAGTTGCATAGCTCTGCTGCTGAGTGGGGAGACCGGTTGTCTCCCCCTTGGATACACAGCTCTGTCGTGGGGGGGTAGGACCGACCATCCCTACCCCCTGTGTGGTAAGTGCAGAGACCACGGTCCCATCTGCACTGGTGGGGGGTTTACAGTCTCCCCCTGGTACATTAAGCTGCCGCTGGGGAGAGGGGGTAACAAGTTCCTCTCCCGATAGAACACTCTGCACATTAATGATCCGCCGCTGGGGAGAGGTGGTAACAAGTTCCTCTCCCATACATACTTTCAGTCTTTGCGGAGGGAGACCGACTGTCTCTCCTCCCAATACAGAGTCCTGCTGCTGGGGAAAGGAGACTGGGCTCTCTGTTCCCTGCTGGATACTCTGCCGCTGGGGACTGGAGACTGGGCTCCCAATTCCCGGCACATCACACTGCCGCTGGAGAATGGAGACTGGGCTCCCAAGTCCCGGCACATCACACTGCCGCTGGGGAATGGAGACTGGGCTCCCAATTCCCAAAAAAACACGCTGCCGCTGGGGAGGGAGGACACTGCTCTCCTCTCCCTGTATTTCCCACTGCCTTCCTGGCATACCACTCTGCTGCTGGGGGGCAGGAACAACTACCTCTGCCCCCTGTAACTCAGCCTGCCGCTGGGGAGGGAGGACACTGCTCTCCTCTCCCTGTACTTCACACTGCCTTCCTGGCATATCACTCTGCTGCTGGGGGGCAGGAACAACTACCTCTGCCCCCTGTAACTCAGCCTGCCGCTGGGGAGGGAGGACGCTGCTCTCCTCTCCCTGCACTTCACACTGCCGCTGGGGAATGGAGACTGGGCTCCCAATTCCCTGCCGGACCGGTGGAGAGACCTCGGTCCCATCTCCACTGGCCACCTGGGGTTCTTCCCAGTAAAACGGTACAATATCTTCCCAGCTGAAGGGGTCTGGATCTGGGTCTGCGCTTCCCTGCTGAGCCTTCTCACTGGAGTGGAACAGATTTTGGTAGCCCTGTTCCAGCTCCATCTCTCGGGTTACTAGGTGGACCAGGTCTTGCTCTATCTCCTGAGTGTCGTCCCAGTCATACCTGCTCTCCCTCCACTCAAAGAGATCACTGAACCGGGCTTGTGTGGTGCTCCCAAATTCAGGCTCTGAGAAAGACTCCCATAACAAGCCAGGACCATCCAACTCCTCTCCCTCTGGCTTGTCATGCTCGGCTGTCCAGGGTATATACTGTGCCATATACCACCAGAGCGCCTGGTAGGCATCCTCCAGCCATAGCTCCTGCCATACCCGGTGCTCTAGTTCCTTCACCCATTCCTCCAGGGGCTGCTCTCCCAGGAAGGGCATCCGCAGGGCCACTTGCTTCTGCAACCGCTGCTCTTCACTGGGGAGACTCTCACCCCGCTGGTATTGTACATTATCCAGGGCCTGGTACCAGATGCCTTTCCTTATTGCATCCCGGTCATCCATGTCAAACATAAAATACCGAATTCCCTGCATTCACCAAATCCATACGAATGAGAACCAGGGGCTGGAGGTTCAGCGGTACCTGCACGTAAAAGTGTCCGATTTTGGTGCATGAAAGCCGGGCAGAAAAGTGTTGGCTGCCCGGGGAGCTCCAGAACAGCGCCACCTAGCGGCCGCTAAGTGTAACAGCGGCCACACAGTTAACAGGCAATTAACCGCAGCTTCAGGGAGGTAAATTGGCAGCACACTCCAGCTTCTGGGTGGCCAATTAACAACGCCGGCCGGCTTCCCACGGCTCTGGGGAGGTTGGTGAACGGCTGTTTGTTCGGTAGATGAAATCCCCTAGGGGATGAAATCTACCGAACTGCTGTGCAGAAAGGGAGAAATAAATCATTCTGCACAGTAAAATTAACCCTTTAGCTGCCGGTCCATAATCCAAAGGCAGCAGGCGGGCAACCAGGCTCCTCCAATACAATGTGGCGAGATTGGTTTCGTCACATGAGGGTAAAACATTAACTGGCTTTACTGTGGGCTACCTGCCCGTATTTATGCAGGCCTCCCAGTTGGTGGACACTCCCCTAGGGGACCAAATGGAAGACTGAAATAATAGAAGGACATGAGGACATTTCAGACATACATCCCCCCCAGTATTCCCAGCATGCATCACAGTTTCCTCCCCTCTGCTCGGGAGATAATTGGGAAGTAATTAAATTATCTCCTCGAGCAGAGGCACATCGCCATTTTAACTACAAGTTATAAAAGACATTAAAATATATAACTTTAAAACTGCCGAACATATTGTATTCGTATAACCCATCCCCGCTGGGCTTTCGCATAGTCAAAATGGCCGCCGCCTCGTGGTCGACATACGAACGATGACCACCCTGTCTTCGGTCTTAATTGAGAAGTGGCTGTGGTTAACCTCAATGTTCTAATTGTGATCAATAGGTTAACAAGCAGCACACTTCTCTCCTGGGTGGCCGTCCGTTCGGTAGTTGCGGTCGGCAAACAAATGTATTCCCTTAACCCAGGCATACGAACGGGGAATACAGGCAAATGGTAAAACAGACGAACACAGTATGTTTAGTCCAGACGGATGGGTCTGTCACAGTACCATTAAAGCGCTCACACAGGCCATTGGTCTGGGGGTGGTAAGGGGAACTCAGAATCGGTTTAACCCCTTAAGGACACATGACATGTGTGACATGTCATGATTCCCTTTTATTCCAGAAGTTTGGTCCTTAAGGGGTTAATGCCCCATAACCTCCACAGTTGGTGGGTCAATTTGGCAGTAAATTGGGTGCCCTGATCCGAGAGAATCTCTCGGGGAAAACCCATCCGGGAGAACACTTGCATCAGGGCTTCAGCCACAGTCTCTGCCCGAATATTGCTTAGGGCGACTGCCTCGAGATACCAAGTGGCGTAGTCCACGATGGTCAGAATGTACTTCTTTCCAGAGGGACTAGGCTTAGCTAGAGACCTATGATATCGACAGCTACCCTGCCGAATGGATCTGCGATTACGGGCAGGGGATGTAGCGTTGCCTTGTGTCGCTCACCCCGTTTCCCCACTCTCTGGCAGACCTCACAGGCAATACTGCCTCAGATCCTTAGATCTGCCAGGCCAGAAGCAGCTTTGGGTGAGCGAGACGCCATATGACTCCTTCCTAAATGCCCTGCCAAGGGGATATCGTGAGTGTGACGGACCGCTGGCACTCCGACCAAGTACCTCCACCAATTGATGCTCTTAGCGCTTGCCGAGGTCTCCGAGCACTCCAACCGACACCATCAGCACTGTGGACCCCACTTCCAGCGAGGCAGCTGCGCTGGGGTCTTGCCGTCTCTCACCCACCCTGGATCCACGACCAGGAACCAGCTCCCAGTGGGTGAACCTCTCCTAAATCCAGAGAGCGTAGCAGGAACAAATCAAGCTATTACAAGAGCTTACTCTGTGTAGGTATCCCTTCCCCCAAACATGAGCCAAGGCTTCAAGAAAGGTGCAAGTAGGTTTGGTTTATTGAGGGCTACCTGCATGGTATTTATGCAAGTGTCCACCAGGTGGACACTCCCCTAGGGGACCTGATGGAACAATGGGACACATTTTGAATATCTATGCAAAAAATGGCCAAGGTAAGGTATACCAATGTATAGGAACAGAGAAGGGGGTAACCCAATATAATTAATATGCAAAAAGGGGGAGGGGAAAAGTGGGGAGAAGAAAGAGTCTGTTCCTAGTAGAGAACAATAAAAAATCCTTTATTATAACTAGTGGGACATCAAAAGAAACTAACTCAGCAGTGACTGCCTGACAAAAAAAGGGAGTGTCAGTTGTGTAAGTCAAAAACCGAGAATACACAAATAAAAAAAAACACAAAATACATAAATAAGAGAAAACTATGAACATAAACTACGCACATAGAGTAAATTTTATACAGGGTGGGTAAGTTAGCGCCGTAACACTCAAGCTTAATGCCGTGCTAAGCCTCAATCTGCTAAGCCAATATGTTCCTATTCTTAACAGCTCATAGTGTCTGGCTGCGAGGGGAATAGTCTCATATACCTGGTACAGAAAAGAGACAGAGAAATATCGAGGAGAATACACAAATCAAAAAAACACAAAATACATAAATAAGAGAAAACTATGTACATAAACTACGCACATAGAGTAAATTTTATACAGGGTGGGTAAGTTAGCGCCGTAACACTCAAGCTTAATGCCGTGCTAAGCCTCAATCTGCTAAGCCAATATGTTCCTATTCTTAACAGCTCATAGTGTCTGGCTGCGAGGGCAATAGTCTCATATATAATGTACCGTGGTACAAGGCAACAAGCTTGTCAGGTGAAAAGTGAAACCATTCAATGTCTAAATAGACAGGTAATATGATATACCAGATGATGTCGTAGTGGACAATGATATATTGATCGGGTATGGAGCTAATCTCAACCGGAGGTGTCTATTGGACAGTTTATACGATTGGTGCCATTGTCACCCTTGGTATGCTAGACCAATATATATCAATTCACAGCAGCTCGTAATGCGCAGTAATGCAGAGCGATACTAAGTATCCACAAAGGGACACGTGTATCCAAATGTACTGGCAGAGCCGGTGATTGCCCTAATCAAATAGAAGATAACTATGTGCACTGTGGGTGCATAGAATGATAGAAAGTATCAAATAGTACCTGTCAGGATGTTATAGCATTCTTGACTCGAAATATTGTAACATAAGCAATCTGTATAAGGCAGAAGTCGGAAAGGTGCCTTCAAGGGCACCTGGTACAGAAAAGAGACAGAGAAATATCGAGGAGAGAAGAATATATAAGGCGTAATAAAGACAGGTACTAATATTATTTATTTATTTATTTATTAAAAATTCTTAAGAAACGCAGTCTTATTACCCATAGGGTCTCGATGCGCATACCAGCAATAAAACAGACAAAACAATATCCAGCAAACAACAGCATTATAATCACATGCATTTGAACCAAGTTAAAAATTTCATGTCATCCCATACGCCTGAGCAAATAAAACTGTTTTTAAGCTCCGGCGAAACTTCAGTAGATCATTCTCAAGTCTTAATGTCAGAGGCAGGGAGTTCCAAAATTGCGCTCCCTGAACATCACTCGTTCTCCCTCCGCACTTTTTCTTTTTAAAATTTGGAATCTTCAATAAGGCTAAATCAGCCGATCTCAAGGATCGACTGGGAGTATAGCGTGTGAATTTATCCTTCAGATAGTCTGGTCCCATACCATGGACTGCCTTATATACCAAACAACCATTTTTAAACAGAACCCGTTCACGAACGGGCAGCCAGTGCAAGGCTCTTAATGATGGAGTGATATGGTCATTACGGGCCACACCCGTAAGTAGCCTTGCAGCTGCGTTCTGTATCAACTGTAGCTTGTGTATGATGTTCTGAAGCAGTCCAATGTACAGAGCATTGCAGTAGTCCAATCGGCTACTGATGATGGCGTTGACCACTGATGATGGCGTTGACAGGAGATTTGATAATAGTAGGCGCCAAGGAAACCAACCCTGTGTAAATTATAATAAGAACCCTGATCGGAACTTAATTAGACACACTCTGTGCAAGGAATGTTACTGTGTTACACACTCACTCTGTGCGAGGAATGTTACCGTGTTACACACTCACTCAGTGCGAGGAATGTTACCGTGTTACACACTCACTCTGTGCGAGGAATGTTACCGTGTTACACACTCACTCTGTGCGGGGAATATCACAGTGTTACACACTCTCTCTGTGTGGGGAATATCACAGTGTTACACACTCACTCTGTGCAAGGAATGTTACTGTGTTACACACTCACTCTGTGCAAGGAATGTTACCGTGTTACACACTCACTCTGTGCGAGGTATGTTAGTGTTCTCACTCACTCTGTGCGAGGAATGCTACTGTGTTACACACTCACTCTGTGCGAGGAATGTTACCGTGTTACACACTCACTCTGTGCAAGGAATGTTACCGTGTTACACACTCACTCTGTGCGAGGTATGTTAGTGTTCTCACTCACTCTGTGCGAGGAATGCTACTGTGTTACACACTCACTCTGTGCGAGGAATGTTAGTGTTCTCACTCACTCTGTGCGAGGAATGCTACTGTGTTACACACTCACTCTGTGCGAGGAATATCACAGTGTTACACACTCACTCTGTGCGAGGAATGTTACCGTGTTACACACTCACTCAGTGCGAGGAATGTTACCGTGTTACACACTCACTCTGTGCGAGGAATGTTAGTGTTCTCACTCACTCTGTGCGAGGAATGCTACTGTGTTACACACTCACTCTGTGCGAGGAATGTTAGTGTTCTCACTCATTCTGTGCGAGGAATGCTACTGTGTTACACACTCACTCTGTGCGAGGAATGTTAGTGTTCTCACTCACTCTGTGCGAGGAATGCTACTGTGTTACACACTCACTCTGTGCGAGGAATGTTACCGTGTTACACACTCACTCTGTGCAAGGCAGGTTGTAGCGCAGATTCCCAAACACAGTCCAACCAGCAGGATCTTCATTGTTTAATTCATTAAATGTCTGTAAAAAAAATCATAAAGATATTTTAATATCAAATGCTTCTCACACTTTCTTAATTTATTTCCACAATTTAATCTAATCCATTTTTGTCACTTTCAAGACATTTCTGTACCAACCCACCAGAAACGTATGGGCAGGTGCCTAAAATGTGGGAAAAGTTGGGTCACTGGACCTGTATTTAAATATATAATTGCGTTCCTTCTACAATATCCCGTTACCTTACCTTCCTACCCTCCACTTCTGTCAGTCATTATCAGACTGGAGCAATTTAAATGGAGTCCAAGAGAAATGGGATTATTTAAACGTTACACTGCTAAAGGCAACACGAAATTGCATTAGGCTGGTCAGGAAAATCAGAAAAAATAAGAAACCGCTGTGGTATTTTTGTTCGGTATTGACAGATAAAAATGAAGGAAAGGGACCTCAGTTAAGAAAAAGGATAAATGAGTCATTTATTACACGTGAATTTACAGAGGAAGAGGTTCTATTTCAACTGCCAAAAGTAAAGACAAATAAGTCAATGTGACCTGATGGAATACACCCAAAGCTATTAAAAGAGCTCAGTGGTGTACTAGCAAAACCATTAACAGATTTATTTAACCAATCATTGATAACAGGAGTAGTCCCAGAAGATTGGAAGTTAGCGAATGTTGTGCCCATTCACAAGAAAGGTAATAGGGAGGAGTCGGGCAACTATAGGCCAGTAAGCCTAACTTCAGTAGTGGGGAAAGTGATGGAAACCATGTTAAAGGATAGGATTGTTGAACATCTAAAAACACATGGATTTCAAGATCAGAGACAACATGGGTTTACTTCAGGGAGATCATGCCAAACTAATCTTATTGATTTTTTTGATTGGGTAACTAAAATTATAGATCAGGGTGGTGCAGTAGACATTGCTTACCTAGATTTCAGTAAGGCTTTTGACACTGTTACACATAGAAGGCTTATCAATAAACTGCAATATTTAAGTTTGGATTCCAATATTGTTGAATGGGTAAGGCAGTGGCTGAGTGACAGGGAACAGAGGGTTGTAGTCAATGGAGTATATTTGAAGCATGGGCTTGTCACCAGTGGGGTACTTCAGGGATCTGTACTTGGACCCATTCTCTTTAATATTTTTATTAGTGATATTGCAGAAGGTCTTGATGGTAAGGTATGTCTTTTTGATGATGATACTAAGATATGTAACAGGGTTGATGTTCCAGGAGGGATAAGTCAAATGGCAAATGATTTAGGTAAAATAGAAAAATGGTCCGAGTTGTGGCAGCTGACATTTAATGTGGATAAGTGCAAGATTATGCATCTTGGACGTAAAAACCCAAGGGCCGAGTACAGATTATTTGATAGAGTCCTAACCTCAACATCTGAGGAATGGGATTTAGGGGTGATTATTTCAGATGACTTAAAGGTAGGCAGATAATGTAATAGAGCAGCAGGAAATACTTGGTTGTATAGGAAGAGGTATAAGCAGTAGAAAAAGGGAAGTGCTCATGCCATTGTACAGAACACTGATGAGACCTCACTTGGAGTATTCTACGCAGTACTGGAGATCGTATCTTCAGAAGGATATTGATACTTTGTAGAGAGTTCAGAGAAGGGCTACTAAACTGGTTCATGGATTACAGGATAAAACTTAAAAGGAAAGGATAAAGGAACTTAAAATGAAGGAAAGACGAGACGGGTGGATATGATAGAAACATTTATATACATAAAGGGAATCAACACAGTAAAGGAGGAGACTATTTTTAAAAGAAGAAAAACTGGGGGTGGGGCCTGACCGCCAAGATGGCCGGACGTACTCTTTGCTAGCTCCGGCACCAGCGGGCGCAAAAACATAAACCATGTTCTACCAAACACTGTCAGCGGTGCATGGTGCCCGGAAAACGACACAGGACCCTGAACGGAACATGCCGATACCTGTCTCGCATCGAAACGCAAAACGAGCGCTTGAACCGGCCATGAGGCCCAAACAGGAGCGGAGCCTACAGCCTGGGGGAGGCAGCCGATCGCCCGGCAAGGGAGCCGCTCAGAAGCACGAATCAAACGCTGCCCTGCTACCCCCCCCTCTGGACCGGCGGGGGATATATTCTGGTCCGCGCTGGGGGTTCCCACCCCCGCAAAGCTACAAAAACGAGCGACAAAAACTGCGGTGAGACAAAAATGCCAGGGCTCAGGCAAGATGGCGCCACTGACAAAGCCAACGACGCAACACACCCGGTTAAGGCCCCCCAGGCATACCTTGGACTTCTTCGACCAACTCTGTGCAAGCCTCTGGACGAAGCTCAGTGCACAAGGTCATGCCTTCAGGCTAGCGAGGAGACTGGCGGCGGCATGGATTCGCCCAGCAACCCGGCGACTCCTGTGTGGACTCCGGCTAAGCACCGCTAGGGCGGCCTCCCGACGGCGCCGAAAAAAAAGATGGCGGGAAAAGGCGACATGTCCCGCGGCGACAGCGCTCACTCCCACTCACACCAGGGTGAGACCAGCCAGCATACCTAAGCTGTCTACCACACTAACCTCACCAGCCACCCGTACCCCAACCTGCGACACCAAGACTCGCCAGAACGGTGAGCGCCACACAGGGACCTCGGGAAGAGCCCGGCGAGAGGAACAGCCGAAAGCCTTAACCCCTGGTGCGCTGGCGATCGAGGGAGACAGACACCTGTACACCTGCAGCTTCCCAGTCCAGGGCATTGGCTGAGCAGTCCATATGGATGCCCACGGCACGCACAGGACACAGGTCCTTTTGTGTCCAGCTAACAGCCTGGTCACAGCAGGATTTCAGGCGTTCTCAAAGTGCTGCAATTAGCTGAACGCCAAGAGACACAAATGCTTATTTAATTTGATTTGTTTTCATGCCTATCTCGTATCCTGTATGCACAGTATACTCCTATCGCAATTTTTACTACCTACTACCATAGCATAGCATGTTTACCTATAAATCAGATTGCATAAACGTTACCTACTCTTGCACAAAAGCTAAAACTAACATGTATTACTATGTTCAAAATTACTTTTTTCATAATGCAACACTGGATGTAAGAATATGGTATATGTTATATAATCAACCATAATGCATGCCCGCAGCCTGTTACTTAGCCTGTGATTTACACGACAACCCACCCTCGCTATGTTTTCGATCTTTAGCTTAGAACAGTGCCATTTTGTTTTTTTGTGTATGATGCCATGGCTATCCTTATGTCACATATAGTGCATAACAGTCTGCGTACTGTACATGCACAATGTGTTATTAATTTTTATTTTACTTAATATATTGCTTAACTGCATCTCGCAGTGAACTTAAAGACAGGGGGCTTCATCCTGTTATGTCTTACTGCGTTTAGTGGCCAAGAGAGTAATAACTGAAGTGTCCAGGCACAGTTACTGTTTGTTTTTTTGTTTTTTTCTTTTTGCACACGTTAGTTACACTATGTAAATCGTGCCCAATAGCGGGCAGAACCTTAAACTACTATCACCTGTCTAGCGTAGTGCGATGCTGCGTTCACTAGCCTGACACCGTGTTAAACACATCACTATGCTTTTTGAGACATACATGTCGCACTACATACAAACTACTTAACCTTAAGCGTTAGACCTACTCACTCTTATAAAGCGACATAAACAGACCAGACAAGCGACCTCACAGTCTAACTGTAACGGCAACAGTAACGGCAACCAGTATTTATGGACTTTATCATAGAGTATTTTATTTACATTGTTTTTTATTGATTTATATGTATAATAAATAGTTATATTTTATTATTTTTTATTACTCTGAGATTTCCATTATATATTTTGTTCCTGGTTTACATCTTTGTTCCTTGGTGGGGATTATACCACCTATGCGCTACTAACTAGAGCGAGGTACGCTCTGGTAAATGTGAGTATGATATTTCTATTCACTTGTCACCCATATCAATATTGGTATTTACTACACTATGTGGATTCTCCTGTCTGTTTTTTCTGTTTGAGACCATCAAGACGTGGACCACCTCATATTTATCCTAGGACGGGGATCATTCAGTCTATGCGCTAAAACAGCAGAGCTCTGTATTTAGCTCTGCCAAATGTGAGTGTATATCCAAATATTTTCTCTATTGTTTTTGGATTACCTACAGGGTTACACTATTATTTTGTATATTCTTCTTTTTTTTTAGGTATACCATTGAAATTGTATGACCATAAGGATTTGAGTACGTATGTTCGTATCCAAATAAGGGCGCGGTTTTCTTTTTTCTTTTTGTTCACTATTGTTTTATCATAAGGTGGGGAATCCTTGTGTTGGTCACTGCTGCCCATCATATAGCACTTATACCACTATAGCGAGCGCCTATACTCTGTTTGTAATAGTTCAGACAAGCCAGCTGTCAGACGCCGGGCAAGGGGGTGACTTTCTGACATTGGCTTCTTATGTTCAAACATGTCCTTGACAGACACCTGACTGTGGGCAGATGAGCAGGAACTGCTCAAGGCGAGAGACGGAGTGGCGGATGGTTGAGAGGGGGCAAGGAGGACAGCAGTGGTTGATGGATGAAGATGCTGGACCAGGAGGAGGATGGCGGCTTTGAGTTTGTGTGCTGCTTGTACTCATGTGTTGATCCCATAGGCGTTTGTGATGTGCAATCATGTGCCTACGCAAAGCAGTTGTACCTAGGTGGGTGTTGGACTTCCCACGACTCAGTTTCTTTTGGCACAGGTTGCAAATGGCATCGCTGTTGTCAGAGGCAGACACACAAAAAAAATTCCACACTGCTGAGCTCTGCAATGACGGCATTCTGGTAGTGGACACAGCATGCGTTGATTGGTGTGCTGTTGGGCTGACCCCGTGTGCCGATGCATGCTGTCTGACTGTGCCACTAGCTCCTTGTGACGACCTCCCCCTGCTTCCAACTCGTCTCCTCCTCCTCTCTGTCTCCCCATCTGAACTTTAGCCCTGTTCTTCTTCTTGCCGAGCGGGCACCCACATGACATCCATGGACGCATCGTCATCATCAACCGCTTCACTTGTATCTGACAACTCAGCAAAGGAAGCAGCAGCGGGTACAACATCATCATCATCACACCGTACGTCCATGTGTGTAATGCTGCCTGACTGAGACATATCCCTGTTATCTACATCCTCTGGCAATAATGGTTGCACATCACTCATTTCTTCAAACGGATGTGTAAATAACTCCTCTGACAGATAAAGTGAAGCGGCTGTGGTGCTAGTGTTGGTGGTGGCGGCAGGCGGGTGAGTGGTATCTTGAGAGGTGCCCGAAGCTAAGCTGGAGGAGGATGGTGCGTCAAGGTTCCAAGCGGAAGCTGTAGAAGATTGGGTGTCCTGTGTTAGCCAGTCAACTATGTACTCAGAACTTTTCAAGTTCAGGGTACGTGGCCTCTGAAAATTGGGCATTATTCTAGGGCAAAAGGGAATCACAGCACCACGACCACGACGGCCCCTGCGGGGTGGCCTGCCTCTGCCTGTCATTTTTTGGGGGATTAGTGGTACTATGCGTGCAAGCTACTGTGAGACCAGATATGAGTGGCACTGTGCACTGGCAGAGGTTGGCAGAGTACACGCTGTAGGCCTCACACCCGCTTGCAGACAACTAACTGCTATTCAATCTATAACCGTGAAAAAAGTTTTGGGGTTTTTAAATGCAATCTATTGCGACACCAGATAAGAGTGGCACTGTGCACTGGCAGAGGTTGGCAGAGTACACGCTGAAGGCCTGACACACACTTATGAAGGACACTGACTGCTATTATATTACAGTCAAAAAGTTTTTTTGTTTTTAAATGCAAGCTATTGTGACACCAGATATGAGTGGTACTGGGCACTGGCAGGGGTTGGCAGAGTACATGCTGTAGGCCTGGCACACACTTATGAAGGACACTGACTGCTATTATATTACAGTAAAAAACGTTTTTTTGTTTTTAAATGCAAGCTATTGTGACACCAGATGAGAGTGGCACTGTGCACTGGCAGAGGTTGTCAGAGTACACGCTGTAGGCCTGACACATACGCTTGAAGACAACTAACTGCTCTTCAATCTATAACAGTGAAAAAAGTTTTTTGGTTTTTAAATGCAATCTATTGCGACACCAGATAAGAGTGGCACTGTGCACTGGCAGATGTTAGCAGAGTAGACGCAGTAGGCCTGACACACCCGCTTGCAGACAACTAACTGCTATTCAATCTATAACAGTGAAAAAAGTTTTTGGGGTTTTTAAATGCACGCTATTGTGACACCAGATATGAGTGGCACTGTGCACTGGCAGAGGTTGGCAGAGTACACGCTGTAGGCCTGACACACCCTTATGAAGGACACTGACTGCTATTATATTACAGTAAAACACGTTTTTTTGTTTTTAAATGCAAGCTATTGTGACACCAGATAAGAGTGTCACTGTGCACTGGCAGAGGTTGGCAGAGTACATGCTGTAGGCCTGACACCCGCTTGAAGGACACTGACTGCTATTATATTACAGTCAAAAACTTTTTTGTTTTTAAATGCAAGCTATTGTGACACCAGATATGAGTGGCATTGTGCACTGGCAGAGGTTGGCAGAGTAGACGCAGTAGGCCTGACACACCCGCTTGCAGACAACTAACTGCTATTCAATCTATAACAGTGAAAACATTTTTTTTGTTTTTAAATGCAAGCTATTGTGACACCAGATATGAGTGGTGGCACTGGGCAAGTGGGCACAGTATCCACTGAGCCTGACACAGAAGCTGGCAGGCAGGCAACTGCAATTAGATTACACAGGAAAAAAAAAGCAGACTGATGTTCTAGCCCTAAAAAGGGCTTTTTGGGGTGCTGTCCTTACAGTAGAGATCAGATGAGTCCTTCAGGACTGTAGTGGACACTGAATACACTAGCCTAGCTATCCATTTCCCTATCAAATCAGCAGCAGCTACACTTTCCCTCCTCTCACTAAGAATGCAGCTTCAGAATGAATCTTAAATGGATGCTGTACAGGAGGTGGGAGGGTCTGGGAGGGAGGGTCTGCTGCTGATTGGCTGGAATGTGTCTGCTGACTGTGAGGCACAGGGTCAAAGTTTACTCAATGATGACGAATAGGGGGCGGATCGATCCGCGCATATGTTTGCTCGCCGTGGCGAACGCGAACACGCTATGTTCGCCAGGAACTATTCGCCAGCGAACCGTTCGGTACATCACTACTTTTTATACATTTTTATAACTTTCTCATTTTACATCGTACATGAATAAAACTTACATTTTTATGAACAACACAACTTGTGGAACAACATATTCAAAATTCGTACAAATCCGTTCAGGGGTTACAGAAATATTAAAAAGTCTCTTTGAACCGACCGCACGCCTGTTTGTATGCCCAAAACAGTTCCACAGATTCAGGCTGTGTGGTCGTTCTATTTCTGCCCTGAAAATAACAAAGTCCCATCCGAAGGCGGCGTTGGAATTGTCGAACTTACTTCGACTTCTGTCAAAGTGCCGAAGTGAAACCGGGTTCGCATTTCTGTGGGGTTCAATTGTCTACTGAAGGTCTATTTTACACCCAAAATGACAAATTCCCATTCGAACGTGTGTTCGAATCTTCGAACGGGACTTAGTCTCCAGCCGCAGTGTCGAAGGGCAGGGGAAGGTACAGGTCAGCGGTGTTCGTTCAAATGTGTGGCCGATTTCCGTTCCACGCATTTGATGGCATACACCGCTGACCGCGTTCGACTGGATTAAAATGGCCGCCGCGACGTGTTCGACTGTCTAATGGCGCCCACTTCGACGACTTCGGCACTTCGACTGCATCCGAAGTGCCAGTTTAAAAGTACAATCCATTTCTTTGTACCACACAGTTAAAGGGCCAGAAACAGTATACAAAAATCCATTATGCCCAAATGCAGTTCTTAAAGGGCAATACATCCCAGGGCCATAGTCGCAGGGCAGGAGGCTAGCGATCAGTCCTCTCCAATGCCCAGTGGCAAATGGCAGTTTGTCACAAGGGGCAAAGGGTTAAAAATAATATCATGAAGTATTACTTTACTGAGAGGGTAGTGGATGCATGGAATAGCCTTCCAGCTGAAGTGGTAAGGGTTAAGGGTAGTGGGAGTTGGCACCCAGACCACTCCAATGTGCAGAAGTGGTCTGGGTGCCTGGAGTATCCCTTTAAGGAGGATCCTATGCTAAGAGATATACAAAATATTGCTGGGACTGAGGTGCTACATCAGCTAAAGAAAGTTAATATATAAACAAAGCTCCAGGGCTTGATGATATTCACCCACAAGTACTTAAGGAGCTAAGTGTGGAAATAAGTGAACCTTAAGTTTTAATTTTTCAAGATTCTTTTCTTTCAGAAATAGTATTGGAGGAAGGCAGATGTGG
Organism: Pelobates fuscus; assembly: GCF_036172605.1. Classification (NCBI taxonomy): domain Eukaryota; kingdom Metazoa; phylum Chordata; class Amphibia; order Anura; family Pelobatidae; genus Pelobates; species Pelobates fuscus. The sequence continues at coordinate 494,833,396 of NC_086317.1, read as the reverse complement.
TTCCTATATCCACAAAGGGTTCAAAATCCTTGCCTGGAAATTATAGACCTGTGAGCTTAACTTCTGTGACTGGGAAATTATTTGAACGGTTGTTAAGGGATAATATTCAGGAATTCATTGGTAAGAAGTGTGTTATTAGCAATAATCAGCATGGTTTTATGAAACATAGATCATGTAAAACTAACCTGATTGCATTCTACGAAGAAGTAAGTAGAAGTATAGATCGGGGTGTTGCAGTGGATGTGATCTACTTGGATTTTGTAGGCATTTGATACGGTTCCTCACAATAGGTAAGTTTTAAAACAGGCCTGGACTAGCCATTGCGCAAACCAAGCTAAGGGCTGAGGCTGACAAGGGAGATCAAAGGATCTCCCCTGGTAGCCCATTGTTAGTTAAACATGCAGAGCAGTGCAGAGAGCATTGAGATTCACTGCTGGCTGAGATCTTCATTCGCAAGCTCCAGATTACCATGACAAAGCTCTCAGTAACGCTGGAGCTAGTCTACTAAGAAGCAGAAAGTACAGTGAGTACACTGGACCACCAGGATGTCCTGACCCCTCTGATATCCCCCCTCCCAGCCTGAATCTACTATGCCACCGAACAGCCTATAAATACAAACTTAAACCCCTTACACACACACACACACACACACAAAACTTCCCCTATCCAAACACACTATAGCCGCTGTACGCACACACCAGTTTATATTATACGTGCACACTCCATATATCAATACACACACTACACCCCATTTACATGCACATTAGATAAATGTATATGAACACACCCTCTAGACACCCACACACTACACCCTATAGACAAACAAACACTCTTTACAGTTGCAAGAAAAAGTATGTGAACCCTTTGGAATGATATGGATTTCTGCACAAATTGGTCATAAAATGTGATCTGATCATCATCTAAGTCACAACAATAGACAATCACAGTCTGCTTAAACTAATAACACACAAAGAATGAAATGTTGCCATGTTTTTATTGAACACACCATGTAAACATTCACAGTGCAGGTGGAAAAAGTATGTGAACCCTTGGATTTAATAACTGGTTGAACCGCTTTTGGCAGCATAAACTTCAACCAAACGTTCCCTGTAGTTGCAGATCAGACTTGCACAACGGTCAGGAGTAATTCTTGACCATTCCTCTTTACAGAACTGTTTCAGTTCAGCAATATTCTTGGGATATCTGGTGTGAATCGCTTTCTTGAGGTCATGCCACAGCATCTCAATCGGTTGAAGTCAGGACTCTGACTGGGCCACTTCAGAAGGCATATTTTCTTCTGTTTAAGCCATTCTGTTGTTTGGGTCATTGTCCTGTTGCAACATCCATCTTCTGTTGAGCTTCAGCTGGTAGACAGATGGCCTTAACTTCTCCTGCAAAATGTCTTAATAAACTTGGGAATTCATTTTTCCTTTGATGATAGCAATCCGTCCAGGCCCTGACGCAGCAAAGCAGCCCCACACCATGATGCCCCCACCACCATACTTCACAGTTAGGATGAGGTTTTGATGTTGGTGTGCTGTGCCTCTTTTTCGCCACACATAGTGTTGTGTGTTTCTTCCAAACAACTCAACTTTGGTTTCATCTGTCCACAGAATAATTTGCCAGTACTGCTGTGGAACATCCAGGTGCTCTTGTGCAAACTGTAAACATGCAGCAATGTTTTGTTTGGACAGCAGTGGCTTCCTCTGTGGTATCCTCCCATGAAATCCATTCTTGTTTCGTGTTTTACGTATTGTAGATTCGCTAATAGGGATGTTAGCATTTGCCAGTGACTTTTGTAAGTCTTTAGCTGACACTCTAGGATTCTTCTTCACCGCATTTAGCAGTCTGCGCTGTGCTCTTGCAGTCATCTTTACAGGACGGCCACTCCTAGGGAGAGTAGCAGCAGTGCTGAACTTTCTCCATTTATAGACCATTTGTCTTACCATGGACTGATGAACAGCAAGGCTTTTGGAGATACCTTTATAACCCTTTCCAGCTTTATGCAAGTCAACAATTCTTAACCGTAGGTCTTCTGAGAGCTCTTTTGTGCGAGGCATCATTCACATCAGGCAATGCTTCTTGTGAAAAGCAAACCCAGAACTGGTGTGTGTTTTTTATAGGGCAGAGCAGCTGTAACCAACACCTCCAATCTCATCTCATTGATTGGACTCCAGTTGGCTGACATCTCACTCCAATTAGCTCTTGGAGATGTCATTAGTCTAGGGGTTCACATACTTTTTCCACCTGCACTGTGAATGTTTACATGGCGTGTTCAATAAAACATGGCAACATTTCATTCTTTGTGTGTTATTAGTTTAAGCAGACTGTGATTGTCTATTGTTGTGACTTAGATGATAATCAGATCACATTTTATGACCAATTTGTGCAGAAATCCATATCATTCCAAAGGGTTCACATACTTTTTCTTGCAACTGTATATCCCCTAGACCAGGGATAGGCAACCTTTGGCACTCCAGATGTTGTGAACTACATCGCGCATAATGCTCTTACACCCAAAATGCTGGCAAAGCATCATGGGAGGTGTAGTCCAAAACATCTGGAGTGCCAAAGGTTGCCTGTGCCTGCACTAGACACACACACTACAGCCCCTGCTGCAGCCCCAATATACATTCACACTGCACCGTATATAAATACTACAAATAAACACACACATTATTGCTTTCTTTCTACTACAGCTAGACAGATACACACACAGTCTCTACAGCCCCTAGATGCACACGGTTTACATTCAGTGGAAACACCTACACACTGCGGTCCCTAGCCACACATAGTACACCACAGATTCCTTTACACACAAACTACACCACAAACAGTCTCCTCTATGCTCGTGCAATCCCACAACACCTTTTACTGGCCATGCCCCATTGTGTCCTCTGGTATCCCTCAAAATAAACACAGGGCATGCTCCCATGCGAGAGCTTTTCAGCAGGGCTTTGCACAGGGCTTTTGACGACATGATATGCCCCTCTCTGTCTCCGTCCCTTCCCCTGTGCTGCTCTGCCTTTAAATGCACTGGCTGAATATTTTTCCCAGCCCAGCCCTGGTTCACATTAACCCCTTAAGGACTGAGGACGGTTCAGGACCGTCATCTGCATTTTTGCATTGCCGACCGCTGACGGTCCTGAACCGTCCTAAAGGTCTTAGTTACTTACCCGATCGCCGTCGTTCCCCCGATGGCGATCGGCAGTGGTCCCGGTGTGGGGAGACTGCCTGCAGCCCAGACAGTCTACCTATGACAGATTAGGACCCCTGTGGCCATGTGATCGCTCAACAGGGTGACCACATGGTCACAATAGGTGTCCATGTGTCTGCCTGCAGGGGGACTGTCTGTGCTGACAGGCAGTCTCCCTGCTAGTGTAAAATATATACATCTCAGGCCCTATAATAAATGAAACCATTCATGTAAGAACAACCACCCATCATACTCATACTGAATATCTTATATTCGATTGTAGCGTAAGCCACTTCGCCACTGTGGTTTGGAGGGGGCTGCTTGCCCGCCTCTTACCCTGTGACTACGGTCCCTGGGCGATTTGGCCCTTTATGCACGGTATTTGGGCATACTGTGGGTTATTGGGCTGCCCCAGGATTATGGGCCCTCTCATCAGCCCATACGAAACTTATACTCCATGGCGTTTGAACTGTGTTTGTGGCATCTAAACGCTGTTTGGATATGTTGAGCGCTCAGATCCAAGCCATCTGGGGATAGGTTGAATGTGGGGGTTCTGTTTAGTATAACAGGAGTTATGTATTTTTATGTCTTTTGGTGGTTGCTGGTAACATGTGCTTAATGGAGGCTGTGTTTGTCCCTGGATATAATTAAATCAGCTTCTCCATTGTCTCCAGGATAGAGGATTCTGGGGAACTAGTTTGAGCTTCTAAAAACCATGCTTCCAGAAGGTCAAATGCACATTTGTACTAACTTTTGAACCCCTGGTCCAATTCGTATGATTTTTGAGTATGTTGTTCCCCCGAATGGATTGATTGTGTATATGTATTTTTATGCGAATGTGATGTATATTTTGGGAGTTATGAATGTTGTGTAAAAACTGTATTTTCCCTACCTAGGATAATTGTATTTTCCTGTGTGTACAGATAATTAGTTTACAGGTAGAGGGGAGGGCTATGTGTGGGATGTAACTATTGTGTGATTGGTTAATGTACGTTACTGTGTGTGTCCCTCCCCTTCATGGGAGCACCTAATAAAAAGGGCTGCAAGCTAGCAGCCAGAGAGTTCTATTTTTACCCTCAACTTGAGTCCTGTCTCTTATTGGGGGAATCTGCTACAAGGGATTGCTATGCTAGGCATATTCCCTTGCTATAATCACTGAGCTCTTGTAAGAGCTTGTTCCTGCTTCGTTCTGAAGGGAGATAGCTGCAGCCTGCGGTGCTTATGGTGTCTGGTGGAGTGCTTGGAGTCCTCTGGAAGCGCTAGGAGCATCTTTCAACGGAGGTACCCAGTCGGGGTGCCAGGCGATCCGTTACATCGATATTATCTCTTCACCTCTTTATCCGGTCATACTAGGAATTAACTGGTTAAGGGACCACAACCCACAAATTACTTGGTCTCCCTTCTCTCTCACCTTTAACTCTGCGTATTGTAAGGAGACATGCTTACAACATATTCCAATTTTTCAGATTATTGAAGAACCAGCTATACCTTCCTGTTATTCTGAGTTCTCAGACGTATTCAGTAAAAAGGAAGCTGAACAACTCCCACCTCATCGTCCCTACGACTGTCCCATAGACCTCATACCTGGTGCCCCCATACCTTTTGGGCACATCTATCCTCTCTCTGAATCTGAATTAAAAATCCTCAAGGAATACTTGGATGAAAACCTCCGTAAGGGGTTCATTAGACCTTCCAGCTCACCTGCTGCCTCCAGTATGTTTTTCGTGAGAAATAAAGACCAGACTATACGTCCCATCATAGATTACAGAGCTTTAAACAAAATAACAGTTAAAAATCGTTATCCTCTTCCCCTGATAAATGAATTGATTGAACGGTTAAAAACTGCTACTATCTACACCAAGCTCGACCTCCGTGGGGCATATAACCTCATTAGAATAAAAGCTAACGACGAATGGAAAACTGCCTTCCGAACAAGATATGGACTCTACGAGTATCTTGTGATGCCTTTCGGCCTCTGCAATGCCCCTGCAACCTTTCAACATTTTATAAATGACATCTTCAGGGATCTTCTAGATGTCTGTGTTATCATTTATTTAGATGACATTCTTATATATTCTAATACTCTTGAGGAACACAAAAAACACGTGAGATGGGTGTTATCCAGACTTAGAACTCATAAATTATGCGCTAAACCAGAAAAATGTCTTTTTAACGTCAATGAAATAACCTTTTTAGGTTACGTTATTACCCCTCATTCGATAAGCATGGATAGTTCTAAAATCAATTGTATCCTCAACTGGCCCATTCCTTCTAATGTAAAAGAATTACAACGTTTTCTGGGGTTTGCCAACTTCTACAGAAAATTTATTAAAAATTACTCTGACGTAGCTCATTCACTTAATTCACTTAACAGCAAAAAACATAATTTCCATTGGAATGAAAAAGCTCAAAAAGCCTTCGATGAATTAAAAAGAAGATTTACTACTGCTCCTATTCTTCAACTTCCAAACCCCACATGTCTCTATGTCCTTGAAACAGATGCTTCAGAAACAGCCATCGGAGCTGTCCTCTCCCAACACAAAACTCCTCAAGATCGTCTTCATCCAGTTGCCTTTTTTCACGTTCAATGTCTCCTGCCGAAAAAAATTAACCTATAGGAGAAAAATAATTATGGAGTATAAAAGCAGCCTTAGAAACCTGGCGACATCTTCTTGAAGGAACACAAGCTCCTATAATGCCCACATAGCTGGAGGCAGAACTTGGTCACCTATGGCCGTTACATTGACGATATTTTTTTCATTTGGGAAGGAGAGGAGGAGGATCTGATACAATTTCTGGAACATCTTAACACTAATACATGGGGAATTAAACTCACGAGCACCTGGAGCAAGTCCCAAGTAATTTTTTTAGATCTAGAAATATATATAGAAGGAAATGAGATTAAAACTAGGAACTACTTTAAAGTAGTAGAAGCTAACAGCTATATAGGGAGAGAAAGCTGCCATTTTTCTCCATGGCTGGAGAATGCCCCTAGAGGACAATTCCTCCGTATATGCCGAAACTGCACTGATCTCTCAATCTTTGAAATACAATCTGACAGAATTAAACAGGACTTTATAGATAAAGGCTATGAGGAACTCAAACTGGAAACCACTAGAAAAGAAGTGGAGGGAATAGAAAGGGAAGGCCTTTTGAAATATAGAGAGAAAAAAGAAAACGAGTTAAAAGAAATACCCTTTATATGTAACTACAGCACAGATAACCATAAAGTTAGAAAGATAGTCTCCAAGTTCTGGCCCATCCTTTTGCAGGATCCGACAGCAAAATAATTTCTCCCAGAAAAACCGCACTTTATCCATAGAGGAGTTAGAAATCTCTGCAGCACCCTTACATCTAGCTTTATAAAAGAAAAAAAGAATAACAGAACATTCCTAAACACAGATAAAGGCTTTTATGGGTGTGGGAGCTGTTTAGCATGCAGGAGGACAACAAACAAAAAAAGACACATAAAAAGTTTCAAAAGTAAAGACGGAATAGAATAACAAATAAAAGACCTTTTAACCTGCTACTCCAATAATTTAATTTATTTAATGATATGCCCTTGTGGATTATACTATATTGGTAAAACCACAAGGGCATTACATATCCGCATAGAAGAGCATGGCAGAAACATCACTAAAGGCTTTGAGAGCCACAGCGTGTCTGCACACTATAAAAGACACCATAACTGTGTACTGTGCTACTAAGATGAGCCGAAACGAAATGGAATGGATTTTTAAATTAAACACCTTAATCCCCTATGGTCTTAATGCGGATTTTGAGATGTGCCATTTTTTAAAGTAAGAATTTTAGGTTGACAGGTTTTTAAATGGTAATGCAAATCTTCCCTTCTTTTATTTTTATGGTCTTATTGGATATCCTTTTAAATCACTACTCTTTGCTTTTCTTGTCTTTTAAAAGCAGCACATCAGAATTGCTGAATGTATAGAGAATGGTTTTAATTATTATATTGTTTAATTAATTAAGTATGGGCTGTAACACACTTCTATATCCCTTTTGTTCATATATAAATGTTTGTATTGAATTTTTAGGGGTCAGATTACCCCCCACAAGAAACTCTAATCCTTTTTAAATATCAGTGAGCAATATAATAAGGTAAAATATACATAGAGGAGAGGTTGGAGTTTAGATTAAACATACCAAATTGAGAGGCGAAAGATAAACCTTTTTATTCAAATGATATATAAGTAATGAATATAAATACAAGAATGTAATCATATGTTATATTGTGTACCAATTTCCCCGTTGTCATGTCAACCGACATATACAGAGATCGTGAGTGCCGAGCGCATAGTGATGACGTATCGGCACACAGACGTAAACCGGAAGTGACGAGTGGATCAGGAAACAAACTGAGAGTGAGGCTTGGAACGCAGGGCGTCACCGTTTCCACGGTGAACGCCCGCGATTCAACAAGCCGGAAATCAATGACAGTACCCATGAAGAGGTACTTATAGCAGGAGCCAGTCCAAGGAAGAAGCAAAGATTTTTTCTCCAAACATCAGTTGAAGAAGCCAGATCGGCGAAACGCGTCCTGGGGACCTTGTGAGGAAAGAGACTCTTACATTGGACTTTTTTAGCCATTTTAGTGGTATTTTATGTATAGAAGATATCTTATATTATTATTACTTTTTTATATATGATACAATAAATTGCTTATTATTTTTTATACCACTTGTGGCATCTCCTGCTATTTTCACAAAGAAGGCTTGTAGTCCTTAACTACATACACCCTCAGACCAGAGCCGATGTGGAGGGCTCTGGGTTTGTAAGTACAAAATTTTACCTGTTTTAATATCACCACTGGAACCCACAATATTGCACCATAGATGTCTGTGTTTTAATCTAGAAAACCAGTGACAAAAGAACAACTACCCAAGAAGGGATAGGGTCGCCTTCACGGACCCCACAGGCGATCACAGTGAGCTATATATTGTTAGCTCCTGAAAGTGTGAGTGGGCATATTTCCCCTATTCTTTTATATACCACTTATTCATATTACAGTATACACTATGTGTGGTTATTTTGCCTTTTGTCTTTAAGGTACAGCATACCTCCATTAGGACTCCTGTATTAAAATATTCTAAGGTAGAGGTATTGCTATATATTCCGCACTGTATATCACAAGTTATATATTACTAGCGCTTCACCTACACCCTTCTATACTTTGTCTTAAGATAAGTTTTTGGTGTTATAGCAGCTGTAGTTTGCGGTGTTATACAACAACCACCCATCTTTCCATAAATAGCGCCAGTACACTCTATTTTCTTCAAGCTCCTATAATGGTTTATACTGACCATAAAAACCTTGAATATCTTCACTCCAACAAGACTCTCTCTGCTAGGCAAGTAAGATGGAATCTTTTCTTCTCCCGGTTTAATTTTCTAATTGTTTTTAGACCTGGATCTAGGAACAAAAAGGCGGATGCCCTTTCCAGAATTCACCAAGACCTTGAATTGGAACCTCCTCCGCATACAGTCATCGGAATTTTAACGTCTTTCATAGATGACATAAAAGGCCTAAGTAAAGATGCTCTTGAACTTCCTAAATCAATTAAGTTATCAAAGAAAGATGGTCTCTATTATTTCAATGATAGGATTTACATTCCTCCCGCATTCAGAAATAAAATACTCAAATTCATTCATGACTCTCCTCTGGCTGGTCATCCTGGTATAAAAAAGACCCTAGAATTATCCAAAAGATATTATTGGTGGCCTCGCCAGGACACCACCATCGAATCCTATGTGAAAACTTGTTCAACCTGCCAAAGATCCAAATCTGAACATCATCACCCCTTTGGTCAATTATTGAATATACCGATTCCGGAGAGACCTTGGCAATCCATTTCCATGGAACTTCCCCCTTCTCAACATCATACCACCATTTTAGTAGTAGTGGACCGCTTCACAAAAATTTCCCATTTTATCCCTTTGAAGAATTTACCCTCATCATCTGAACTCTCAAAAGTATTCCTCGATAATATAGTGAAACTTCATGGACTTCCAGATGAAATCATATCAGACCGAGGAACCCAGTTTACCTCCAAATTCTGGAACGCATTGTGTGCTTCTCTTCGTATTCAACGTAAACTGTCTTCCGCTTATCATCCCCAAACCAATGGGCAAACTGAAAAAGTTAAACAATGCTTAGAGCAATATTTACGATGTTATTGTTCCCACTTACAAGATGACTGGATGACATGGTTGCCCATGGCCGAATTTGCATATAACAACTCAGTTCATACAAGTAGCAAAATGACTCCCTTCTTCTCCAATTATGGGTTTCATCCCTCTTCGTTTCCTGCTCATACAATTCCTTCATCTAACCCCACTGTATCAAGTCAAATCTCTCACATGTCCTCCCTATTTCGAAAATTACATGAAAGTCTTGAATTAGCATCCTCCAACCAAAATAAGTTTTTTGATACCAAGAGACAACCTCCCCTCGCTTATAAAATTGGTGATCTTGTCTGGCTCTCCTCAAAAAACATATCCACCAACCGTCCTTCAAAGAAACTAAGTTCCCTTTTTATTGGTCCTTTTCAAATATTGTCTATCATAAACCGCAACGTTGTGAAATTGAAGCTTCCACCTACTTTTCACCCTGTCTTCCATGTTTCCTTGCTCAAACCCCATCTTCCTGACCCTTTCCATAGAGATGTAATTACTACTCCCGATCCTGTTTTGGTACAAGGTGAAGAAGAATACGAAATCCAAAAGATTCTGGATTCACGGATCCATCGTGGCTCTCTACAGTACCTCATTAGATGGAAGGGTTACGGAGTTGATGAAGATACATGGGAAAACTCCTCTGTGATCCATGCCAATAGGTTAATTTCCGCATTCCACAAACGCTACCCTTCTAAACCACGTTGATGGCACCCTGTGGGTGCTCCTTGCAGGGAGGGTACTGTCATGCCCCAACCACTGGTATTTCCTTGTCTCTTCCGGGTTGACGGAGTTTAGCCACACCCCCTCTCTGACGCGGTCTCGCCACGCTACATAAGGCAACCGCGCCAGATACAAGACGCTGGATTAATGAACAGCCTTACCGCGATATCAAACCGGCTAAAAGTTTCTCTGCAACATACCTGTGTACCGAACCGGACTGGAACTCAAACTAACCTCCTTCTCCTCTCCTCGACCACGGCTAGTATCTGGACTTCTCTCATCCTGTATCAGAAAGAACCTCCCCGGAGGAGAACTCCGGGAACCTGATTTTCACCCTCTGGAAGCTAAGTCAATTGTTTCATCTGTGATAAGAGCTTCCCCTCTCTCAGGCCTGCTGAGCATTCCTTCCATAGTCTGCTCTCAAGTCCGTTAAGCATTCAGGCACCAGCTGCTTCCTGGCCTGCTATCTCTAAACCAAAACGAATCCCTCTTGTTACAACTTCAATTATAGCTCTCTACATTTTCCTAAAGCTTGCAAACACCAATGTGCTAGATTGCATGTATATAGGAAGCTGCTTACTCCAATTAAACCAACAGCGAAGTAATTAAAGATACAGTACCTGTATTTTCCTATATTAAAAAATACAATTCCTATATTATTCTCTAATTTTCCTAATCATCAATTTAAGTCCTAAGAAATCTGCAGTTGCGCTCCATATCAATCTATGTAAACGTGACACATACTAAGTGTATTTTTATATTAATATGTAGATATATTAATATAAAAATACACTTATAATTAATATAAAAATATACGTATAATTAAATTACACACGTATATTATAAAATACAAATAATAAGTAATTTAAATTAAATTAAAAAATGTAAAAATAAAAAAAACGCATATATATATTTAAATTCTACGTGTGTATTTATGTAATATTTTTTAAATAATTAAGTAATTTTATTGATTGCAATTTAAGGGACCTGCCTGCCAACCCAGGTCGAAAGTCCAGAGAATTTAATTTGTTTGCACTATATTTTACCCTGTAACGTTCTACGACACCCTAAAACCTGTACATGGGGGGTACTGTTTTAATCGGGAGACTTCGCTGAACACAAATATTAGTGATTCAAAACAGTAAATCATATCACAGCGATGATATTGTCAGTGAAAGTTACTTTTTTTTAACTTTTTTTTAATTTTCCGCACACAAACAGCACTTTTACTGATGATATAATTGTTGTGATACATTTTCCAGTTTTGAAACACTAATATTTGTGTTCAGCAAAGTCTCCTGAGTATAACAGTACCCCCATGTACAGGTTTTATAGCGTTTTTGAAAGTTACAGGGTCAAATATATGGGTCAAATATTTTTACATTGAAAATGGCCAGGTTGGTTACGTTGCCTTTGAGAGCGTATGGTAGCCGAGGAATGAAAATTACCCCCATGATGGCATACCATTTGCAAAAGAAGACAACCCAATGTATTGCAAATGGTGTATGTCCAGTCTTTTTTTAGTAACCACTTAGTCACAAACACTGGCCAAAATTAGCGTTCAATTTAGTTTTTTCTTTTTTCACACACAAACAAATATGAACGCTAACTTTGGCCAGTGTTTGCGACTAAGTGGCTACTAAAAACGTCTGGACATACCCCATATTGAATACCCTGGGTTGTCTACTTTAAAAAAAAATATGTACATGTGGGGTGTTATTCAGAGATTTATGACAGATAATAGTGTTACAATGTCACTATTGATACATTTTAAAAATGTATGTTTTGAAACTGCAATATCCTACTTGTACTTATAGCCCTATAACTTGCAAAAAGCAGGTAAACACTGGGTACTTTTAAACTCAGGACAACATTTTGAATCTATTTAGCAGTTTTTTTCATTCGCTTTTGTAGATGAGTAAAAGATTTTTCACATAAAAGTCAAAAAACATGTATTTCTTTCAATTTTTCATCATATTTTTTTCATTATTTTTAAATTAAATTACATGAGATTATATAAATAATGGTATGTAAAGAAAGCCCCTTTTGTCCTGAAAAAAACAATATATAATTTGTATGGGAACAGTAAATGAGAGAGCGGAAAATTACAGCTAAACACAAACACCACAAAAGTGTAAAAAGATGCCTGGTCGCAAATGTACAACATCGCAAAAACAGTCCGGTCCTTAAGGGGTTAAAAGAAGTCTGTCTAGATGAAAATTCTTGTTCCTGGGCTTAAAGATAGAGTACAGATAGTCATTAATGGTAAATTTTCAAGCTGGACAGAGGTGGTAAGTGGTGTCCCTCCTTAGTAATACAAGTAATACAATGTGAGCAGGATATTACTTTGCTGCAGAGGGATTTAGATAGACTGGGGGACTGGGCACTCAAATGGCAGATGGAATTTAATGTAGAGAAATGCAAAGTTATGCACTTCGAGGTAAAGAATGCACAAGCAATTTACACCCTAAATGGTAGTAAATTAGGGATAACAACACACGAAAAGGACTTGGGAATTGTTATAGACAACAAACTATGCAACAATGTGCACGCCAGGAGAGTGCTTTTTGGAGGGAAGGGACCTGAGGCTAAGGGGAACAAATGCTCCCTAAGAGTAAGCCAAGTTATGCACATCGGCGTAAAGAATGCACAAGCAACTCACACCCTAAATGGTAGCATTTCAGATGCAGAAGCTTCTGAAAATTGACTGGTAAAAGCACCAAACGCAACTGGATCTATTTTGGGCTAAGACCACGTGTGCGGCTGGTCAGAACTTTAACACAGTGGCGCTTCCCCTATACTGCATGGATTTGAGAGTGTGGCGAAAGTGACCTCGCCACTGGTTTTTAGAGGGGCCTGTTTGCCAGCCTCCTGCCCTGTGACTATGACCCTGGGATGTATTGCCCTTCTAGGAACTGATTTGGGCATATTGTATTTTATTATGCTGCTGCTGGCCCTTTAAGAACCATCTGGGGACATACTGTGGAGTTACTGTATGTATCAGAGGCACATGGTGAGAACAATGGATGGCAGCCATTTTAACTCACAGACACAGTTTGGACTTTTCTACAGGGTGCCATCTCGCCGGTATTTGGTGCACAAAGACATCGTGCAGTAGTTTTAAACTATACAACAGGGGACACATTATACAGTAATTATTTTTCATATAGCCTGTATATGTTCTGCGGAATCTGCATTAAACTGTATCTTCCAAACTACTGAACGGATCTGGGTGAATTTTGGATATGTGGTTCACCCAGATCCTCCGGTTCCGAGGATATACTATATGGGGTTATTGCATGTTTTGGGGGTCCCTGTGATATGTTTTATAAAACTGCATTTCTCTGCCTGTGATAATTATATTACCCATTGTGTTCAGTAATCATATCACAGGCAGAGGGGATGATTTTGTGTTGGAGTGTCTGTGTGTATTGTACGGATTGATTGGTTGTATTTCAAAACCCTGTGGGCAGTACTATGTTTGTGGATTGTGAATAAAAGAGGCTGTATGTGCCAGTACAGTCAGTTCTGTTTGACCTCAAAACGAAGTGTCGTCTCGTTATTGGGGGAATTGGATTGTATGCTGATTGCCAGGAGTGTAAGCTGATTGTATGCTTTTCCTGTTCAGCTGTTTACAGCATTCATATGCTTGAGAGCATTTGTATGCTTCTCCGGTTCGGTGGTTGTGGTGTCTGCTGCAGTGCTTGGAGTCCTCAGGAAGCGCTAGGAGCATCCTTCAACAGAGGTACCCAGTCGGGGTGCCAGGTGATCCGTTACAGAGAGCTATTTGCACAACTCTGGCGCTCAGATCAGGGCTGTTTGGGAATATAGGACATGTGGTTATTATATGTTTTTATGATGTTTTGGGGTATTTTTATGTTTTTGTGCTTGGCTCTCTGGGAGATAATTAGCTTACCGGTCTTTAACTAAATTATCTACCAAGCCCAGAGATTCCTGGGAGGGACTTGTATTGTATTGTTTGGAGACCCCCTGCTGGGGTCTGTGCATAAAAGGCAGAGTTTGGCTCATTAAAATCAGTTGTACTCCCAGAACTATGTGTCGTCTAGTTAGTGGGAGGGGAAAGGGCTATTCGCTGCTCAGCATCTTGTTCCAGCTCGTGGAGGATTCATTGGGGGAAAGTCCTTGTAAGGACTATTGCTCCCAGGACTATGTGTCTTCCAGTCCCTGGAAGAGAATATAGCTAGTCCCCTATCCTGTTTTCCCTGGTTCCAGCTATGAAACAATCCTTGGTGGAGGTACCCAACCGGAGTACAGGGAGCTCCGCTACAGTACTAGAGAGAGCTGTTATGGTCATAGCTACAATTCTGTCAGGAGGTACTATAAGTGACTCCTCTTGGTCATCAAAGTCAAGAGCATCAAATTGCCTGTAAAGGGAATGCTAGTGTGATAAAATAAAATAAGAGACCACTGAATTTTGTCTAGAATTCAACCGTTTAGCATCGCTGATATAAGAAAAAAACTAAATTTTTATGGTCTGTAAGTATCATGATTGATATATTAAAACCCTCCAGGTGGAGTCACCACTCTTTCAGGGCATGAATAATAGCTAACAACTCTCTGTTCCTTATGTCATAGTTCTTTTCTGCCTGTGTCGATTTTCTTAAAAAGAAAGGTACCTTTGAGAAGGTACTGCCCCCACACCAATTTCAGATGGTTTATGAGGATTGAGGTAGACAAGCACAGGAGCAGAGGAATATGCTTGCTTCAGAGGCTCAAAAGCCTGCTTGGCTTCATTAGACCATTGCTTGGTATTAGCACCTTTCTTGGTCTTGTTGGTGATGGGCTGGATAAACCTTCGATGATTATTGGCAAAACCAACAAATCTTTGGTTAGTGTTAATGGACTTATTTGGGTCCATTTAAAACCCTTCACCAGAAATAACACTTCTCAAGTTTACAATACAGACCAATCTCAAGAAAGTGTTCAAAGAACGGTACGTACATAAATGTGCTGTGTTTCTGTCATGGGAGACTTACCCCAACACACAGAAAAGTGGAAACCCACAAAAGGTGGACCCGAAAGACATATTACCGAGCCTTAGAACGGCAGGACTTAACGTATTAATAGAGCAAGAAACAAGGTCAAGATAAACCAAGATTACAGAAATACTCAGATTCAAGACAAAGCTGGGTCAGGATACCAGAAATCACAAGGTCAATACGAAGCCGAATCAGGATACCTAAAATCACAATGTCAATACGAAGCCGAGGACAAACACAGAAAGTCACTAGGGATTCACTAGGAGCACAAAGCGAGGATCAATACAGAAACCATGATAGGGCAATGAGTGGACAAGCCTTATATAGGCTCAAATAAGTTCCCTTTGGTCCACGCCATCTCTGCAACCCCAAACAGCATTGGGTTGCCTAGATGACATAGTCCCTTTAACCCCTTAAGGACCAAACTTCTGGAATAAAAGGGGATCATGACATGTCACACATGTCATGTGTCCTTAAGGGGTTAATGTCATGACATCATGGAAAAATATTTAATATAAAGGGAAGGTAAGTAATATATATTCAGGCTGCTTGGCCAGGTGGAGCATTTGGCATGCGATAATGTTGTCATGCGGTGCGTTCTGCCCACGTGGCCTGAGGAGGGGAGTGGCGCTGGCAGCATGTACAGGTAAGTTCGTGACAGTTTCAAGATCAGGTGTGTGTGTATGAGGATTTCAGAGATAAACAATAACAAAACTTTTCAGGTACTCTCTTAAGACATCATTAACAAGATCTTGGAACATGGCAGGTACATTACATAACCAGAATGACCAGGTACTCATAGTGACCACTACCGGTATTAAATGCCGTTTTCCCACTCATCACCCTCCTTGATCCTAACCAGATTATAGGCACCTCGTAAGTTAAGTTTAGCAAACCATGTGGACCCTTAACCCCTTAAGGACCAAACTTCTGGAATAAAAGGGAATAATGACATGTCACACATGTCATGTGTCATTAAGGGGTTAAAGAGGGTCAAAGAGATCAGTGATGAGTGGAAAGGGATATATAACTTTTTCACAGTGATTTTGTTCAAACCGCTCCTGCAGGTGAAGAAGACCACTAAATGAATTCCTTTTGAAGTGCCTGCTGGATATATTTTTACATGACTAGATCTCCTTAAGAGAAAGTATAAACCCTATCTCTAGGTGACGTAGTACCAGACAGTAAGTTCATGGCACAATCCAAAGGTCTATGAGGCGGAAGACGGTCTGCTTCACCCTTATCAAATATTTTCCAAATCACCATTCTGGGAAGGTACCACAGTAGATGAGGGGGGAGTAATAGGAATGTTTATATTTCTTATAGGTTTAACCATTGACAGATATTTTCCCTGACAAAAGAGACTTGGGGCTTTTATTTGTTCAGTAACCCAGTCAATAGAGGGATTGTGCTGGTAGAGCCATGGAAAACCCACTACAGAGAAGGATGGAGAAGAGATGCGTTAAAGTGTAATCGCCTTATGTAATACACCAACAGTCATTGTGATATTTTTTTTTTTTTTTTCATGAGTAATATGTGGATTGACCAGAGGTCTACCATCTATGGCTTCTATGGCCAATGATGTCTCTCGGTCTACAATAGGAATATACATTCTAGTAACAAAGTTAATGTCTATTACATTTTCTGCTGCTCCTGAGTCAATTAAGGCACGGGTAGGTAGAACAAGAGCCATGCCAAGATCAGGATAACAGAAATACACGGAATTAGTAGCCAGGCCGAGATCAGGATAACAGAAATACATGGAATCGATAGCCAGGCCGAGATCAGGATAACAGAAATACATGGAATCGATAGCCAGGCCAAGATCAGGATAACAGAAATACAGGGAAATCGATAGCCAGGCCGAGATCAGGATAACAGAAATACATGGAATCGATAGCCAGGCCGAGATCAGGATAACAGAAATACATGGAATCGATAGCCAGGCCGAGATCAGGATAACAGAAATACATGGAATCGATAGCCAGGCCAAGATCAGGATAACAGAAATACATGGAATCGATAGCCTGGCCAAGATCAGGATAACAGAAACACATGGAATCGATGGCCAGGCCGAGATCAGGATAACAGAAATACATGGAATCGCTAGTCAGACCGAGATCAGGATAACAGAAATACATGGAATCGATAGCCAGGCCAAGATCAGGATAACAGAAATACATGGAATCGCTAGTCAGACCGAGATCAGGATAACAGAAATACATGGAATCGATAGCCAGGCCAAGATCAGGATAACAGAAATACATGGAATCGCTAGTCAGACCGAGATCAGGATAACAGAAATACATGGAATCGATAGCCAGGCCAAGATCAGGATAACAGAAATACACGGAATCGATAGCCAGGCCAAGATCAGGATAACAGAAATACACGGAATCGATAGCCAGGCCAAGATCAGGATAACAGAAATACATGGAATCGATAGCCAGGCCAAGATCAGGATAACAGAAATACAGGGAATCGATGGCCAGGCCGAGATCAGGATAACAGAAATACACGGAATCGATAGCCAGGCCAAGATCAGGATAACAGAAATACACGGAATCGATAGCCAGGCCAAGATCAGGATAACAGAAATACATGGAATCGATAGCCAGGCCAAGATCAGGATAACAGAAATACACGGAATCGATAGCCAGGCCAAGATCAGGATAACAGAAATACAGGGAATCGATAGCCAGGCCAAGATCAGGATAACAGAAATACAGGGAATCGATAGCCAGGCCAAGATCAGGATAACAGAAATACAGGGAATCGATAGCCAGGCCGAGATCAGGATAACAGAAATACAGGGAATCGATAGCCAGGCCAAGATCAGGATAACAGAAATACACGGAATCGATAGCCAGGCCAAGATCAGGATAACAGAAATACATGGAATCGATAGCCAGGCCGAGATCAGGATAACAGAAATACACGGAATCGATAGCCAGGCCAAGATCAGGATAACAGAAATACATGGAATCGATAGCCAGGCCAAGATCAGGATAACAGAAATACAGGGAATCGATAGCCAGGCCAAGATCAGGATAACAGAAATACACGGAATCGATAGCCAGGCCAAGATCAGGATAACAGAAATACACGGAATCGATAGCCAGGCCAAGATCAGGATAACAGAAATACACGGAATTAATAGCCAGGCCGAGATCAGGATAACAGAAATACATGGAATCGATAGCCAGGCCAAGATCAGGATAACAGAAATACACGGAATCGATAGCCAGGCCAAGATCAGGATAACAGAAATACAGGGAATCGATAGCCAGGCCGAGATCAGGATAACAGAAATGCAGGGAATCGATAGCCAGGCCGAGATCAGGATAACAGAAATACATGGAATCAATAGCCAGGCCAAGATCAGGATAACAGAAATACAGGGAATCGATAGCCAGGCCAAGATCAGGATAACAGAAATACACGGAATCGATAGCCAGGCCAAGATCAGGATAACAGAAATACATGGAATCGATAGCCAGGCCGAGATCAGGATAACAGAAATACACGGAATCGATAGCCAGGCCAAGATCAGGATAACAGAAATACACGGAATCGATAGCCAGGCCAAGATCAGGATAACAGAAATACATGGAATCGATAGCCAGGCCGAGATCAGGATAACAGAAATACAGGGAATCGATAGCCAGGCCGAGATCAGGATAACAGAAATACACGGAATCGATAGCCAGGCCAAGATCAGGATAACAGAAATACATGGAATCGATAGCCAGGCCAAGATCAGGATAACAGAAATACAGGGAATCGATAGCCAGGCCAAGATCAGGATAACAGAAATACACGGAATCGATAGCCAGGCCAAGATCAGGATAACAGAAATACACGGAATCGATAGCCAGGCCAAGATCAGGATAACAGAAATACACGGAATTAATAGCCAGGCCGAGATCAGGATAACAGAAATACATGGAATCGATAGCCAGGCCAAGATCAGGATAACAGAAATACACGGAATCGATAGCCAGGCCAAGATCAGGATAACAGAAATACAGGGAATCGATAGCCAGGCCGAGATCAGGATAACAGAAATACATGGAATCAATAGCCAGGCCGAGATCAGGATAACAGAAATACACGGAATCGATAGCCAGGCCAAGATCAGGATAACAGAAATACAGGGAATCGATAGCCAGGCCAAGATCAGGATAACAGAAATACACGGAATCGATAGCCAGGCCAAGATCAGGATAACAGAAATACATGGAATCGATAGCCAGGCCGAGATCAGGATAACAGAAATACACGGAATCGATAGCCAGGCCAAGATCAGGATAACAGAAATACATGGAATCGATAGCCAGGCCAAGATCAGGATAACAGAAATACAGGGAATCGATAGCCAGGCCAAGATCAGGATAACAGAAATACACGGAATCGATAGCCAGGCCAAGATCAGGATAACAGAAATACATGGAATCGATAGCCAGGCCGAGATCAGGATAACAGGAATACATGGAATCGATGGCCAGGCCGAGATCAGGATAACAGGAATACATGGAATCGATGGCCAGGCCGAGATCAGGATAACAGGAATACATGGAATCGACAGCCAAGCCGAGATCAGGATAACAGAAATACATGGAATCGATAGCCAGGCCGAGATCAGGATAACAGAAATACACGGAATTGATAGCCAGGCCGAGATCAGGATAACAGAAATACATGGAATCGATAGCCAGGCCGAGATCAGGATAACAGGAATACATGGAATCGATGGCCAGGCCGAGATCAGGATAACAGGAATACATGGAATCGACAGCCAAGCCGAGATCAGGATAACAGAAATACATGATTATGAAGACTTGGCCAAGTTAGAGGTCTTGCAAAAAGAAGAGGTCCGGGAACAGAGATGGGGGTGACCCAATTTGTTAAGTATACAAAAAGAAAGGAGGAGGGGGAGGGGAGAGAAAGGATCTGTTCCTGAATTAGAGTGTGCACCAAAATCCCAAAGAGAATAGTTAAAAGAAATACTTTATTCATAGATATACATCAAAATAGCTATCCCGGCTATAATTGTCTGACTGGGTATATAACAAATAATCGCAGTCAACTAGCCGAGAACCAACAACATGAAAAACAATAAAGAGATACAAATTCGTAAGTAAGGGGGAAAGGATACACTAGTTAGAATATCAAGTGTATGGTGTGCTGGGCTGGGTGACGGACCCTCTCTGTGGGAATTAATGAGAGAGGGGGCGATAAGGGATTTCCCGTATACGGGTATTGTGGTGAAAGTCCTTACTTAGTATTCTAATCCACCAGTCACCCGTGGGTTAAAACCCAGGGCCCAGCTCAATGAGCAGTAAGTTAGTTTCCCTATAGTCTTAATGTGGCCACCGGGGGGCGAGACTCCTTGTAGTTATAGCGATACGGCCCTTAATGTCAACATGTCTCTGTTAATCAAAAAGTAATGCTGAGACTGTCGAATGTAGCAAGAGAGTCAGTCTGAATATGCCCATACATACAAACACAACCCAGGTCGTGGTTCCCAGACAACTTAGTTGTTGTGATCTGCGGTCGGATATAGGGAAACCATATGTCTGGTTGTGTATTTGGTGAAGTAGTAGGGCTGGTGGCCACTTTCCTCTGTCAACCTTAGCCAATGTCTCCTATAGAAAACCTGTGGTGCCTCCAATGGTCAATGTCATCTACTCAATACAGGGGAAGGATAACTTCAGTCCTGCATAGTAGTGGGTGGCCATAGGGGGCCCAGTATACCTGGGTCGACTGGAGAGCTTACGTTCCCCGGTTAGGTCGTTGCCGTCCAATCTAAGTGTTAACAGATAAGTTATACAGCGATCTAACGAGTGTCAAATACGGGCACTCAGAGTATCGTGTCCCAGTTAGGTAGGTATATATAGAGAGCAACAAAGTTAGAGAGGTGCCTTCGAGGGCACCCGGGGATAGGAAAGGTAGTAACGTAGATAAAGGAGGAGTACAGAGTTTGCTATAGGTATATTAACTTAAATCCACAATATCCTGCCCATTGAAGATAAGTAAAAGGCTATTAGTTTGTCAGCAGATGGACATGAAAGTCAATTTTGGTGCTAGATTGTTCATTGACACAGAGCTAGAGGTTCACTGGTACGTGTAATAGTGAACTGTAATGACTAGTCTGTGTACACTGCAGAACAACTTGTAAAAAGCACGTCAAAGAGACAATCAATTTTGTCTACATCAATTTACGGGACCTGCGGGAAAAATATATATATATATCTCTGTCCCACGTCCCGTTGTTATACCCTGGTCGGTAAAGTCTGAAGTGCCCCAACTGGCAAGTGCCGTCTACTCTAGGTGCAGGGAAAGATTTAAATATCGTCCTGCATGTTAGTGAGTAGTGGTAGGGAGCACCGTATGCCTTGGTCGGCTGGAGAGCTCGCGTGCCCCGATTGGGTTATTGCCGTCCACTCTTAGTGCTGAAAAATAAGTTTATACAGCAATCTGACGAGTGGCATAGAGGAGCACTCAGAATATCGCGCCCCGACGCGCGTTTCGCCTGACTCACAGGCTCATCAGGGGGAACTGATTCGTCAGTTTGTCAAGACTAAATAGCCCGCCCTTAACTTTCATTGGTTCCCTGTAGTTTGAAACCAAAGAGGGATTGTACGGTGGCCGGTATGGCTCAGAAAGGTGTCTAGAGTTAGATGAGAGAAATTCTCCGGTTGCATTATCATGCCAGGAGTCCATGTTTCTATGTAATGGAAACATATATGTCTTGTGGGTGACATTAGTTTATGCTGAGACCTTGGAGGAGGAGAAAAGAGCCTTTGGAGGGGAGAGACCAAGAAATGGTTTGCTCCCATGGCTCCTATCCTACTGGTGGGTCACCGCAGGGAAAGTCAAGTGTTGTATGGTCCACGAAAGGAGGGTTAACTCGTCTATAGACCAAAATCCCGAAAAAATCGATTGGGATAGATATGTTGATGAAACAATAGAGTACTCAAGTTAGGGGTTTAGGTAAGGTCCGATAGGACCTATGGTGAAGCCCTAAGGGTTTGTCAATTGAGGTCCAAGGTAGACTGGGTATTTACGTTATACTGTACTGAAGCCAATCCTCAGGGCAGTACAGGACAGTAGGTGTGTGCATGGATTCATGGTTACATGAATCAGTTACTTGTGTAGAAATGGTGTGTAGTTAAACTCCTCATTCAGACCTAGAGGGGCTAAGGTCCTGAATGAGAAGATCCACTGAGATTCTTTCCTGAGCAGACTTTCATTGAAGTCTTCCTTTCTAGGGTTCGGTAATAGTTTCTCAATTGCCTGGAAACTTAGGTTCAACGGATTACCCTCGTGGAAATTGATAATGTGTCTGGCTACAGGTTTTCTATAGGAGACATTGGCTAAGGTTGACAGAGGAAAGTGGCCACCAGCCCTACTACTTCACCAAATACACAACCAGACATATGGTTTCCCTATATCCGACCGCAGATCACAACAACTAAGTTGTCTGGGAACCACGACCTGGGTTGTGTTTGTATGTATGGGCATATTCAGACTGACTCTCTTGCTACATTCGACAGTCTCAGCATTACTTTTTGATTAACAGAGACATGTTGACATTAAGGGCCGTATCGCTATAACTACAAGGAGTCTCGCCCCCCGGTGGCCACATTAAGACTATAGGGAAACTAACTTACTGCTCATTGAGCTGGGCCCTGGGTTTTAACCCACGGGTGACTGGTGGATTAGAATACTAAGTAAGGACTTTCACCACAATACCCGTATACGGGAAATCCCTTATCGCCCCCTCTCTCATTAATTCCCACAGAGAGGGTCCGTCACCCAGCCCAGCACACCATACACTTGATATTCTAACTAGTGTATCCTTTCCCCCTTACTTACGAATTTGTATCTCTTTATTGTTTTTCATGTTGTTGGTTCTCGGCTAGTTGACTGCGATTATTTGTTATATACCCAGTCAGACAATTATAGCCGGGATAGCTATTTTGATGTATATCTATGAATAAAGTATTTCTTTTAACTATTCTCTTTGAGATTTTGGTGCACACTCTAATTCAGGAACAGATCCTTTCTCTCCCCTCCCCCTCCTCCTTTCTTTTTGTATACTTAACAGAAATACATGGAATCGACAGCCAAGCCGAGATCAGGATAACAGAAACACATGGAATTAATAGCCAGGCCAAGATCAGGATAACAGAAACACACGGAATCAATAGCCACGCCGAGATCAGGATAACAGAAACACATGGAATTGATAGCCAGATCAGGATAACAGAAATACACGGAATCGATAGCCAGGCCGAGACCAGGATAACAGAAACACATGGAATTGATAGCCAGATCAGGATAACAGAAATACACGGAATCGATAGCCAGGCCAAGATCAGGATAACAGAAACACATGGAATTAATAGCCAGGCCGAGATCAGGATTACAGAAATACATGGAATCAATAGCCAGGCCGAGATCAGGATAACAGAAATACACGGAATCGATAGCCAGGCCGAGATCAGGATAACAGAAATACACGGAATTGACAGCCTGGCCGAGATCAGGATAACAGAAATACATGGAATTAACAGCCTGGCCGAGATTAGGATAACAGAAACACATGGAATTAATAGCCAGATCAGGATAACAGAAATACACGGAATCGATAGCCAGGCCGAGACCAGGATAACAGAAATACACGGAATTGACAGCCTGGCCGAGATCAGGATAACAGAAATACATGGAATTAACAGCCTGGCCGAGATTAGGATAACAGAAACACATGGAATTAATAGCCAGATCAGGATAACAGAAATACACGGAATCGATAGCCAGGCCGAGACCAGGATAACAGAAATACACGGAATTAACAGCCAGGCCGAGATCAGGATAACAGACATACATGGAATTAACAGCCAGGCCGAGATTAGGATAACAGAAACACATGGAATTAATAGCCAGATCAGGATAACAGAAATACACGGAATCGATAGCCAGGCCGAGACCAGGATAACAGAAACACATGGAATTGACAGCCTGGCCGAGATCAGGATAACAGAAATACACGGAATTAACAGCCAGGCCGAGATCAGGATAACAGAAATACACGGAATTAACAGCCAGGCCGAGATCAGGATAACAGAAACACATGGAATTAATAGCCAGATCAGGATAACAGAAATACACGGAATCGATAGCCAGGCCGAGACCAGGATAACAGAAATACACGGAATTAACAGCCAGGCCGAGATCAGGATAACAGAAATACACGGAATCGACAGCCAGGCCGAGATCAGGATTACAGAAATACATGAAATTGATAGTCAAAGCCGAAATCAGAAAACAGGAAATCCAATACACTGTATAAACACACTCAGGTAACAAAAACTGCACAAAATAACATTAATAAAAAATAAAATAGATACTGCTAAAATATGTAATAAAACATTAACAACTAATAAACCACAAACACAACAAAAAGAGGATAAAAAAGATCTACGTCTCAAAAAGAATAGAAATAATGAAGTAATTAAAACACGCACTGATAAAGAGACACTGAGAATACGATGGGTGGGGGTGATAAGAGCGATGCTCCGGTGCTAAGATCAAAGACCTGTAAGGTGCGGAGAGCGGGGGATATTTGGATCCATCCATTGCTTCCTGGACTTCATGGTTTTAACTTGTTGATGGAATCTTACAATGTAATATTGCAATTTTGGTCTAAAATTTCCAATAAACTTTGATTCTCCAACAATTTACACAATCTGGTTAATTATCAACAAACTGCAGTAAATTAAAACCAGAACGTTGATATATACAGTTATAATTAACTGTCACTATTGTAGAGTTTTTATAATTTTACCTTAGGTTTGTTAAGTGAATAAACTCATGGTGGAAAGAGGGGTTTACAGGAGCAGGGGACACTTATCACTGATAGGGGGAGATAACATATAGGTACGTGAATTCCAACAGCCCAATCTTGGCTCTATACCTGCTTCCATTACGTAATGTACTATTATTTGTGCATATCCAGTTATATGAAGAGTTTGAGCTATTCACTTATTAGGGGAGTATATTTTATAATTTGAGCGTACAGAGATTTATCCATGTTCTGTTCTAGATATTGGTCTAAGGTACCAAAAGTGGGTCAGAACTCGCAGTCACGTCACATCACTGAAGCTACGTTTACATTCCATCAGTCACTCCTTTTTAGATCAGAAGATTTTGATAAATCTCACCCAGGGAACACGTGGAAATTGTTGGAAACTGCAAAAAGAAATATTTTACCTAACAAATGTATTTCCTAAAATACAACACGGCGAATCTATAAAATCCCCTCACAAGAATCTGTCCCAATGGGAGCTCTAATTAGTAAAGGAGGAGTATTAACACGGAGAAATTAGACTCCTCTGTAACATCAGATCTTCAGTGTAAAACCACAAAATTGAAAACGTTCACCTATAGTGCTGCTGCCCCAGCCCTGCTAATGCTCCAAATGTAGCCAGCTATACAAGCAACAAGTACCACAAGGTGTGCGCAAGCAAGCTGTATAAAATACTACGGACACAGCGCATGAGAGAATTAGCACAATGGATCTCTGGTATGTTTCTGTGTTAATTCTCTCACACAAAGTACTTTTTTATTAGAATATGATACACCTGACGTTGGATTGGCAGAGAACAAATATTACAGTTTTATAAAATTCCAGCAATCCAAAGGAAAGATTTAAAAACCCATGTGAAGGACAGTTACAATATTCTGCATGGAAAGCACGCTGGTAGAAGTAAATGTTACACGTACAGAGGGTTCTTACAGAAGGAATGGTAGCAGTAAATGTTACACGTACAGAGGGTTCTTACAGAAGGAATGGTAGCAGTAAATGTTACATGTACAAAGGGGTCTTACAGAAGGAATGGTAGAAGTAAATGTTACATGTACAGAGGGTTCTTACAGAAGGAATGGTAGAAGTAAATGTTACATGTACAGAGGGTTCTTACAGAAGGAATGGTAGCAGTAAATGTTACACGTACAGAGGGTTCTTACAGAAGGAATGGTAGCAGTAAATGTTACATGTACAGAGGGTTCTTACAGAAGGAATGGTAGCAGTAAATGTTACACGTACAGAGGGTTCTTACAGAAGGAATGGTAGCAGTAAATGTTACACGTACAGAGGGTTCTTACAGAAGGAATGGTAGCAGTAAATGTTACACGTACAGAGGGTTCTTACAGAAGGAATGGTAGCAGTAAATGTTACACGTACAGAGGGTTCTTACAGAAGGAATGGTAGCAGTAAATGTTACACGTACAGAGGGGTCTTACAGAAGGAATGGTAGCAGTAAATGTTACACGTACAGAGGGTTCTTACAGAAGGAATGGTAGCAGTAAATGTTACACGTACAGAGGGTTCTTACAGAAGGAATGGTAGCAGTAAATGTTACACGTACAGAGGGGTCTTACAGAAGGAATGGTAGCAGTAAATGTTACACGTACAGAGGGTTCTTACAGAAGGAATGGTAGCAGTAAATGTTACACGTACAGAGGGTTCTTACAGAAGGAATGGTAGAAGTAAATGTTACACGTACAGAGGGTTCGTACAGAAGGAATGGTAGCAGTAAATGTTACACGTACAGAGGGTTCTTACAGAAGGAATGGTAGCAGTAAATGTTACACGTACAGAGGGTTCTTACAGAATGAATGGTAGCAGTAAATGTTACACGTACAGAGGGTTCTTACAGAAGGAATGGTAGCAGTAAATGTTACACGTACAGAGGGTTCTTACAGAAGGAATGGTAGCAGTAAATGTTACACGTACAGAGGGTTCTTACAGAAAGAATGGTAGAAGTAAGTGTTACACGTACAGAGGGTTCTTACAGAAAGAATGGTAGCAGTAAATGTTACACGTACAGAGGGTTCTTACAGAAAGAATGGTAGAAGTAAGTGTTACACGTACAGAGGGTTCGTACAGAAGGAATGGTAGCAGTAAATGTTACACGTACAGAGGGTTCTTACAGAAGGAATGGTAGCAGTAAATGTTACACGTACAGAGGGTTCTTACAGAAAGAATGGTAGAAGTAAGTGTTACACGTACAGAGGGTTCTTACAGAAGGAATGGTAGCAGTAAATGTTACACGTACAGAGGGTTCTTACAGAAAGAATGGTAGAAGTAAGTGTTACACGTACAGAGGGTTCGTACAGAAGGAATGGTAGCAGTAAATGTTACACGTACAGAGGGTTCTTACAGAAGGAATGGTAGCAGTAAATGTTACACGTACAGAGGGTTCTTACAGAAGGAATGGTAGAAGTAAATGTTACACGTACAGAGGGTTCTTACAGAAGGAATGGTAGCAGTAAATGTTACACGTACAGAGGGTTCTTACAGAAGGAATGGTAGCAGTAAATGTTACACGTACAGAGGGTTCTTACAGAAGGAATGGTAGAAGTAAATGTTACACGTACAGAGGGTTCTTACAGAAGGAATGGTAGCAGTAAATGTTACACGTACAGAGGGTTCTTACAGAAGGAATGGTAGCAGTAAATGTTACATGTACAGAGGGTTCTTACAGAAGGAATGGTAGCAGTAAATGTTACACGTACAGCGGGTTCTTACAGAAGGAATGGTAGTGTGAAGAAATGACTATATTATTAGATATTTTGTTGCATAGTTCTTGCCTTTTTGTGTACTTTTCATTCGGCAGATGGGACTGCCGAACAGAGACCACCCCTGGCTCACTTAACTTCAAAGCCGGCATCACTTTCACCCTCTATGTGTGCGGTCAGCGTTCGTACTGTCGAACGCCACGTGGCAGAGAAAACCGCGGCCATCTTGTTTTCGCCAAACAAAGGCAGCGGGACTTGGTCGTCGAGTGTCTGGAACTAAAATCGGACACTCGACTTCCCAATCACCGGTCCCCATCATGCGAACGCTGGAACTAGTGATACCGATTAGCTAGGAGAGCGCTAATCGGTACAAATACGCACACGAATGAGGGGAACAATCGCTGCTAGGAGCCAGGGGAATTCATTCGGTACTTTTATGCATTTCTTCCCCTTTTCTGAAGTGACCGGCAAAACCACACGAACCTCTGGAACTATTTTGGGCAGTCCGCCCCCAGTGGACCGGTCACAAAGGACTTCCATACTTTTTGCGAACCCCTGAACCGATCCGGGTGAAATTTGGATATGTTGGTCACCCGGATCGGGGCTATCAGGGGATATAGCATTTGTGGGGATACCCCAGGTATAAAGGGGTGTTCCAGAAATTGGGGAAAATAGTGAATTTTCAGCCTGGAGATAATTAGGTTGTTACTATATCAGACCTGATTATCTCCAGGACTAGGGGAGGGAACTGCCTGTTTGTATTGGGTGTGTTTTATATTTTTACTGTTCGGGATTGGATAAATGTTACTCCTCCCTGTGGGATGTCCCCTTGCATGGGGACCTGCATAAAAAGCCATGTGTGTGAATAAAAGTTAGTTCTACTTGTATCCTGAACCTGGACTCTGACTGTTATTTGGAATTCGTATGCTGTAACAAGGGAATTATCTTATGCAGCTGTTTTATTCCGTATGGATTTCGGTTCCTGTAACTATCACAGCAAGCTCGCACTACCTTAGACTCTGACCTTTCGGGAGGAAACTACCGAACGCGGTTTGTCTAAACTTGGTTTCCTTACAACTGGTGGCAAGCGGAGGGATTCGAATCCCGAATGGACGTTACAAACCAAGCAAGGGAATGAATGGCTCAGCAGTACCAGCTACTTAAAAGAACCACACTAAAAGATTTACTGGAAGCTCGAGGCAGAGTGGCAAGTAACAAGACAAAAGCCACGTTAATTGCGGAATTAATACAGAGCGATAATACCAGTAATACGGAGATGGATCAAGAGGAAGAAACCGTGATGCAAAAGGACATCCGATGGATGGTCAGTCTATTGGGACCCAACCCAACTACAGAGGCGCTTTTGCAGGTCATGGCACAAGCCAGACAAGCGCAAAAAGAACGAGAGGACCGGGATAGGCCGGCACAAGGAGATTTACTACACTCCCCGGGAAGTACTGGGGAGATACCAAAGAAGGTAAATTATGCAGCCTTTAAATCGTTTAATGACAATGAGATGGAAATTGACAGTTACTTGCAAGACTTTGAACGTCAATGTGCGCTGGAGGGATTAGACTCCACAAAATGGGCTGCAGTCATTAGCAGTAAATTGTCCGGTAGAGCAGCCGAGGCGCTGCGAGCAGTACCTGAGGGGGACATACATAATTATGAAAAAGTAAAAGACATTTTGTTGGCCAGATATGCTGTAACTCCGGAGGCATACCGGAAAAAATTTAGAGAGCTGAGGAAGACTGGGAGAGATTCCCATACGGAATGGGCTTTTCGGCTACAACGGGCGGCCCGCAATTGGATGAAGGGCTGCCAAGCAACCACTCTGGAGGATGCTTTGCAACTTATGTTACTGGAGCAATTTTTTAATCACTCTGCAGAGGACATAAAAGACTGGGTTAAAGATAGAAAACCAAAAACTGTGGAGGAAGCCGCCAGGCTAGCGGATGAGTATCAAGATAATAGGAGGAAGGAGCAAGGGGTGAGCAGACCACCTTTTAAGCCTAACTACCAGGCTCCAACAACCCCTACCCCTCCTAGACCCTCCATGAATAACCCTTCACCGAACCCAGCAAACACACCACGTCCTCCTGCAGTGTGCCATTATTGCAAGCAACCAGGGCATTACAAGAATCAGTGCCCTCGCTTAAACCGGGGAAGCTGGGAAAGGCAACCCCCACAACAACCCAGGGCAGCTGCTCATTGTGTGCAACAGGAAGGCACAACCGGTGTCCCTAACCAGGAAGAACAGTGGAGTGTATTACACGAGGTCAACCCAGTTCAAGCTGGGGGTGACAACCGGGACCACCACCGCCAATGGATTACCGTAGATGGCGTGGGGGCCCGGGCTCTGAGAGACTCTGGGGCTACTTTGACTGTGGTGCAACCTCACACGATCAGAGCGCAAGCTCGCACCGGACGCACAGTCGCTGTGAGGGTGGCTGGGGGCGCTATTCACAAACTGCCCACCGCTAATGTCCTTGTTGATTGGGGTTCCGGGTCCAAACAGCTGGAGGTGGGGATTATGCAAGAACTACCCGCCGAGGTTTTGTTGGGGAATGATGTAGGATGCTTGACCTCTCAACTGGCCCGAGACCCCCCTGCCGAGGCATACCCAGTTACCACCCGAGCTCAAGCCAGACTGGAAGCTCCGCTGCACTCTGAGGAAAACCAGGTAAGAGTCGAAATACCCCCCTTACCCGATCCTACCTTTCCTTTCTGGGATACCCCCCAGGGGTTTGAACAAGAGCAGCGTACCGACCCCACATTAGAGGGTTATAGGAAGGCAGCAGCCGTTACCCCAGGGAACAACCCGCACGAAAAATTTGAGTGGTATAAGGGGTTACTGTATAGAGTGACCGAGGGGGTGGGACAGGGGGCCACCCAGGTCATCAAAAGACAATTAATTGTACCCCGTAAATTCCGGGCTGAGTTGTTAAAACTCAGTCATGACATTCCCCTAGCAGGACATTTAGGGGTTAAAAAGACAAGAGACCGGTTAACCCAAACCTTCTTCTGGCCCAGGGTCACCCAGGACCTCAAGTATTACTGCAGGACGTGCGACGTCTGCCAAAGGGTGGGAAAAAGGGGAGACCTTCGGAAGGCCAAACTTCACCCATTGCCTATTATAGAACAGCCCTTTCACCGAGTAGCGGTAGATTTAATAGGACCCCTCAGCCGACCCAGCCAGTCGGGCAAAAAGTTCATACTAACCGTGGTCGACTACGCCACTCGGTACCCGGAGGCAGTCGCCCTCACCAATATAGAGGCCGAGACCGTGGCCGAAGCCCTTATTCAGATTTTCACCCGAGTAGGTTTCCCACAAGAGATCCTATCCGATCGGGGAACTCAGTTCACGGCTACCCTGACACAACAATTGTGGCAGAGCTGTGGAGTGAAACCCCTGTTCAGCGCCCCGTACCATCCCCAGACTAACGGGCTCTGTGAACGTTTCAATGGCACTCTAAAACAGATGCTAAAAACATTTACGGAGTCCCACAAGAACTGGGAAAAATTCCTCCCCCACCTTCTGTTTGCCTACCGTGAGGTGCCCCAGGCCTCCACTGGGTTTTCCCCCTTCGAACTCCTGTATGGGAGAAAAGTTCGGGGCCCACTGGAGCTCGTACGGGAGCACTGGGAGGGCAATACAGACGAGGGGGGAGTCCCTATCGTCCAGTA
Source organism: Pelobates fuscus (assembly GCF_036172605.1). NCBI lineage: Eukaryota > Metazoa > Chordata > Amphibia > Anura > Pelobatidae > Pelobates > Pelobates fuscus. The sequence goes on along the minus strand of NC_086317.1, from coordinate 494,802,014 downwards.
TGTTCTGGAGTTCCGGGACCGTCTGCGGGCGCTCACCGCATCGGTTCGGGAGAACCTGCAGACGGCCCAGGAGGACCAGAGGAAATGGTACGATAGGGGAGCCCAAGATAGAGTACTAGAATTAGGGCAGAAGGTGTTAGCTTTGAAGCCAGTTAAAAAGGATAAGCTACAAGCCGCATGGCAGGGACCATTTAAGGTGGTAGAACGGGTTAGCGAGACCACCTACATCGTGAGCAAATGCTCAGATGAAAGGCTGACCAAAGCCTTCCATGTGAATATGCTCAAACCATACTTTGAGAGAACAGAGGATGTGGGCGCCGTGTGTGCGCCCGCCACAGAAGATAGTGAGGGACTACCCCTCCCCGATTTACTAGACACCGCTCCCTGTACTATTGACCAAGTAAGCTTGGGTCAAAATTTAAACCCCCTGGAGAAAGGTGAGGCCACGCAACTGCTGCAGAGATACCAAGAGATGTTTTCAGCCACCCCAGGCTATACCTCCGCTGCGGTACACCGCGTGGAAACCCAGGGAGAGACGCCACTGCGGCAACAACCATATCGGATCCCGGAAGCAGTGCGTGAGAGTATGCTCACCGAGCTAAGGGATATGTTACAGTTAGGGGTAATAGAACCCTCGCAAAGTCCTTGGGCCTCCCCGGTAGTACTAGTACCGAAGCGCGACGGTACCACGCGCTTCTGTGTAGACTATCGGAGGCTTAACGATCGTACCATAACAGACGCCTACCCCATGCCCAGAATAGATGAGCTCTTAGACCGTATGGCGGGGGGGAACTACTTGACTACCCTGGACCTGTGCAAAGGTTATTGGCAGATCCCCTTGGAGCCTGCGGCCATCCCCAAGTCGGCATTCGTCACCCCTTTCGGGCTATACCAATTCAAGGTTATGCCCTTTGGGATGAAGAATGCCCCGGCTACCTTTCAGAGGATGGCCGATAGGCTCCTGGAGGGGTTTCAGGACTTCGCATGCGCGTATCTAGACGATATTGCCGTCTACAGCCGCACATGGGGAGATCATCTGGGCCATGTGTCCAGGGTACTCCAACGAATCCACCTCGCAGGGCTCACGTTAAAACCCGACAAATGTCACGTAGGTCTGGCCGAGGTACAGTATCTCGGCCACAGGGTGGGCTCCGGTAGACAGCGTCCAGAGCCAGCGAAGGTAGAGGCCATAGCGAACTGGCCCCAACCTAGGACCAAAACCCAGGTACTAGCTTTCTTAGGGACGGCCGGTTATTATAGAAAGTTTGTCCCAGAGTACAGCGCCCTGGCCAAACCCCTCACCGACCTTACCAAAAAGGCCCTCCCCAAACAGGTTTCCTGGACCCCAGAGTGCACGGACGCTTTCCAGAAGCTTAAAGCGGCATTGAGTGAGGCTCCTGTGTTGGCAGCACCCGACTACACTAAACAATTTCTTGTACACACAGATGCCTCCATGTTCGGACTGGGCGCCGTGCTAAGCCAAGTGGGCACAGACGGCATGGAACACCCGGTGGCATACCTCAGCCGTAAACTGTTACCCCGAGAAGTCAGCTATGCCACCGTAGAAAAAGAATGCTTGGCCCTCGTGTGGGCCCTCAAGAAGCTACAGCCCTATTTGTATGGGCGGGCATTTACCCTTATGACGGACCACAACCCCCTGGTATGGCTTAACCGGGTAGCTGGAGACAATCCCAGGCTATTACGGTGGAGCCTAGCCCTTCAACCTTATAATTTTACTATGCAGTACCGGCCCGGAAAACAAAATGGTAATGCGGATGGCCTGTCACGCCAGACCGAACTGGACTCCTAAACCGCTACTTTTCTCGGACATCCCCAAGCCAACCCGACAGGGTCTAGGCGGGTATGCCGACCTATGGACTTATAGGGGAGCAGTGTGAAGAAATGACTATATTATTAGATATTTTGTTGCATAGTTCTTGCCTTTTTGTGTACTTTTCATTCGGCAGATGGGACTGCCGAACAGAGACCACCCCTGGCTCACTTAACTTCAAAGCCGGCATCACTTTCACCCTCTATGTGTGCGGTCAGCGTTCGTACTGTCGAACGCCACGTGGCAGAGAAAACCGCGGCCATCTTGTTTTCGCCAAACAAAGGCAGCGGGACTTGGTCGTCGAGTGTCTGGAACTAAAATCGGACACTCGACTTCCCAATCACCGGTCCCCATCATGCGAACGCTGGAACTAGTGATACCGATTAGCTAGGAGAGCGCTAATCGGTACAAATACGCACACGAATGAGGGGAACAATCGCTGCTAGGAGCCAGGGGAATTCATTCGGTACTTTTATGCATTTCTTCCCCTTTTCTGAAGTGACCGGCAAAACCACACGAACCTCTGGAACTATTTTGGGCAGTCCGCCCCCAGTGGACCGGTCACAAAGGACTTCCATACTTTTTGCGAACCCCTGAACCGATCCGGGTGAAATTTGGATATGTTGGTCACCCGGATCGGGGCTATCAGGGGATATAGCATTTGTGGGGATACCCCAGGTATAAAGGGGTGTTCCAGAAATTGGGGAAAATAGTGAATTTTCAGCCTGGAGATAATTAGGTTGTTACTATATCAGACCTGATTATCTCCAGGACTAGGGGAGGGAACTGCCTGTTTGTATTGGGTGTGTTTTATATTTTTACTGTTCGGGATTGGATAAATGTTACTCCTCCCTGTGGGATGTCCCCTTGCATGGGGACCTGCATAAAAAGCCATGTGTGTGAATAAAAGTTAGTTCTACTTGTATCCTGAACCTGGACTCTGACTGTTATTTGGAATTCGTATGCTGTAACAAGGGAATTATCTTATGCAGCTGTTTTATTCCGTATGGATTTCGGTTCCTGTAACTATCACAGCAAGCTCGCACTACCTTAGACTCTGACCTTTCGGGAGGAAACTACCGAACGCGGTTTGTCTAAACTTGGTTTCCTTACAGGTAGCAGTAAATGTTACACGTACAGAGGGTTCTTACAGAAGGAATGGTAGAAGTAAATGTTACACGTACAGAGGGTTCTTACAGAAGGAATGGTAGCAGTAAATGTTACATGTACAGAGGGTTCTTACAGAAGGAATGGTAGCAGTAAATGTTACACGTACAGAGGGTTCTTACAGAAGGAATGGTAGAAGTAAATGTTACACGTACAGAGGGTTCTTACAGAAGGAATGGTAGAAGTAAATGTTACACGTACAGAGGGTTCTTACAGAAGGAATGGTAGAAGTAAATGTTACACGTACAGAGGGTTCTTACAGAAGGAATGGTAGCAGTAAATGTTACACGTACAGAGGGTTCTTACAGAAGCAATGGTAGCAGTAAATGTTACATGTACAAAGGGGTCTTACAGAAGGAATGGTAGAAGTAAATGTTACATGTACAGAGGGTTCTTACAGAAGGAATGGTAGCAGTAAATGTTACACGTACAGAGGGTTCGTACAGAAGGAATGGTAGCAGTAAATGTTACACGTACAGAGGGTTCTTACAGAAGGAATGGTAGAAGTAAATGTTACACGTACAGAGGGTTCTTACAGAAGGAATGGTAGCAGTAAATGTTACACGTACAGCGGGTTCTTACAGAAGGAATGGTAGCAGTAAATGTTACACGTACAGAGGGTTCTTACAGAAGGAATGGTAGAAGTAAATGTTACACGTACAGAGGGTTCTTACAGAAGGAATGGTAGCAGTAAATGTTACACGTACAGAGGGTTCTTACAGAAGGAATGGTAGCAGTAAATGTTACACGTACAGAGGGTTCTTACAGAAGGAATGGTAGAAGTAAATGTTACACGTACAGAGGGTTCTTACAGAAGGAATGGTAGAAGTAAATGTTACACGTACAGAGGGTTCTTACAGAAGGAATGGTAGAAGTAAATGTTACACGTACAGAGGGTTCTTACAGAAGGAATGGTAGCAGTAAATGTTACACGTACAGAGGGTTCTTACAGAAGCAATGGTAGCAGTAAATGTTACATGTACAAAGGGGTCTTACAGAAGGAATGGTAGAAGTAAATGTTACATGTACAGAGGGTTCTTACAGAAGGAATGGTAGCAGTAAATGTTACACGTACAGAGGGTTCTTACAGAAGGAATGGTAGCAGTAAATGTTACATGTACAGAGGGTTCTTACAGAAGGAATGGTAGAAGTAAATGTTACACGTACAGAGGGTTCTTACAGAAGGAATGGTAGCAGTAAATGTTACACGTACAGAGGGTTCTTACAGAAGGAATGGTAGCAGTAAATGTTACACGTACAGAGGGTTCTTACAGAAGGAATGGTAGAAGTAAATGTTACATGTACAGAGGGTTCTTACAGAAGGAATGGTAGCAGTAAATGTTACACGTACAGAGGGTTCTTACAGAAGGAATGGTAGAAGTAAATGTTACATGTACAGAGGGGTCTTACAGAAGGAATGGTAGAAGTAAATGTTACACGTACAGAGGGTTCTTACAGAAGGAATGGTAGCAGTAAATGTTACACGTACAGAGGGTTCTTACAGAAGGAATGGTAGCAGTAAATGTTACATGTACAGAGGGTTCTTACAGAAGGAATGGTAGCAGTAAATGTTACACGTACAGAGGGTTCTTACAGAAGGAATGGTAGCAGTAAATGTTACACGTACAGAGGGTTCTTACAGAAGGAATGGTAGAAGTAAATGTTACACGTACAGAGGGTTCTTACAGAAGGGTATATTGATATTATATTGGCAGAAAATGAAGCTGGGATGGCAAACAGCTAAACGATTGGCACAGAGATATCTATGACTGTAACCTATATAGTCTACAAGATTCATGTCGTCCTCTATACACACAGACACTAAACACTATATAACTGCATCACTAATGGTTTACAGTAATTAGATAACATTAGGTAAACTGACATAGATACATCTACAAATAATGTATTTAATAATAATGACTCCTCTGCCCAATTTATTCCCAGTCCTACCTGCTCATCTTCATTACAATTCGGTGTCTCTTCGGTTTGTTCCCCAGCAGAACTGAGGTCCACGATCTGTAACATAATATTAGATATATTGAAGGCTCAGCCAACCACAGTTGTGTTCAGAGCAGCAGGTATGTTTGGTAAGTCGCCTGAGGTACCTGCAAAGCTTGTAGAACTGCATTGCCATCTGAACAGCGACATCAACTTGTCCCCAGGACACAGTGACATTAAACAAATATGTGCACAGGAGCTCAAGGTCAAGGACACATACATGCCAGGCATAGGTGTGCGCAGCCTATTGCATTAGGGTGTGCACCCTAAAGCACAACACACGCCGCATGTGTATATATATATGTATATATATATACATATACATACACACACATACATATACTGCTGTTTGTGTGTGTGTGTGTGTGTGTGCTGTTAGTGCACTGTGTGAGGGTGCTGTGTGTGTATGTGTGTGTGATGTTAGTGTGATGTGTGTGAGGGAGCTGGTAGTGCACTGTGTGTGAGGGTGCTGGTAGTGTGCTGTGTGTGAGGGTGCGGTTTGTGTGTGAGGGTACTGTTTGTGTGCTGTGTGTGAGGGTGCTGGTAGTGCGCTGTGTGTGAGGGTGTTTGTGTATGTGTGTTAGGGTCCTGTTAGTGTGCTGTGTGTGTGAGGGTGCTGTTTGTGTGATGTGTGTGTGAGGGTGCTGTTTGTGTCATGTATTTGTAAAGGGTGCTGTTAGTGTGCTGTGTGTGAGTGTGCTGTTTGTGTGAGGGTGCTGTGTGTGTGTTTGTCAGGGTGCTGTTAGTGTGCTCTGTGTGTGTGTGTGTGTGTGTGTGTGTGAGGATGCTCTCTGTGTGAGGGTGCTGTATGTGTGCTGTGTGTGGGGGCTGTTTGTGTGCTGTGTGTGTGAGGGTGCTGTTTGTGTGCTGTGTGTGTGAGGGTGCTGTGTGTGCGCGCTGTTTGTGTGTTCGGAGGGATTGTGAAGGTAGGGGCAGATTATAACCACCCTCCCTTCTTACCTTATGTAGGGAGGGGAATCCTTGCTGTCCAAGGGAGAGTGAACTGTAGCCGTCGGGGCTAGAGTTCACTCTTGCGAGATCTGAGCATTGCCACGGCAACGCTCAGATCTCGCGAGAGGAACCTGACGGAGCTTCTGTCTAGAGCTCCCCGGGTCCTCTCCTGCCTCCCTCCATGCTGCTGTGGGCTGGTGAGGTAGATCTTTGATCTCCCCGCCAGCCCATGGAGGCTTAGAGCAGAGCCGGCAGGGGTCAAGTCCTGGGGAATAAAGTGTGGGAACTCTCCCAAGATTCCCACCCCCCAAAAAAATAATATACACTCGTGTGTGTATATATATATATATATATAATATATTACAAAGATCCTTGCACTGACGCTTACAATCCTTTTGCTTTTCCTATAGGCTTGTCGGGTGCCAGTCCTTTTAGGGATGTTAATGTAGATAAATAGAAAATGCAGGCTGCACTCACGGACTTATGAATTCAATAGTATTTATTCCATCAAACAAGTAGAAAAAAATCGACGTTTCGGTCCGCACAGGGACCTTCCTCAGGATCAAGTGATACAAAAATACATAAAATTACCTCAAATATATAGCGAAATACATTATAATTAAGTGACTTACCCCAGGTGCAGTGTGTAATCTCCGGCGTTCACCGCTGAACACCGCGCATGCGCGCCCCACTGAGTGCCCTCACACTGACCCGTGGTCCATGCGTGAGGATGTAGCAAACACTTTGTTGCCGCGGCAACGTTTGTACACATTACCATGGAAACCGCTGTGGATCAAAAGCGAAAATGTGACACTAATGCACAATAACCCAATTGCGTGAATAAGAAAGTGATTAAAGAGAAATTAATAAAAATAACCTATAATTTAAAATCAAGACTTTGATTAAACAAGCCAGAACAGGCTAATTAATAACATAAATCGTCTAACCCCTATTGCTGTGTCATTTGTTGTAGGAAAAAGGACTTACTTCTATAGGGATAAAACCGATGCATAATTTATGATGGACTGTAATAGTCCTATCTCACTGTGCTTGGAATTACTCCTTTGCACTTTAACTTTTAAACTCACAAAACTGAGTCTTCTACATACAATAGTTAATAACCCTAATTCGCTAAGCTTGAAGAAATTTAAATAATCCTTTCAAATGGTTCCTCAATATTTAGGAAGGTGGTCAAATCTAATTACTGTACCACTCATGACACCTGCTAAAGAATCATAAACATAACCTTAGTATTGCATAGAACTGTATTAACCTGGCAATCTTCCATATAAACATCCTAATAGGTATTAGTATGGTTAACTAAAACCTAAAAATTATGTTTATCATTAACTTCAACCATAACCATTATATTAGGTCAATAGTTATCTCGTTGAACCAATAACATACTTTACACTATACAAACACAAAAATGGCTAGTGTATCTAGATGCTCCAAATACCTATCAAGAAATTATTCAAAAAATTATTCAAAAATTTTTTTTACACAATTATGGCAAGCAGCACATTAAGCTAGAGGAACGAGTGATACGTTATCATTTCTTTAAGTCCTCTTGGTGAGACAGTGTCCAATCTGAATATCCAAAATGTTTCTCTATTAAGCAATAGCCTCCCTCTGTCTCCTCCTCTGCGAGGCTCTGGAATGTGATCTATCGCAGTGAATTTTAACGATGTAAGTGGATGCTGTAAGTCCAAAAAATGCCTTGCGACTGGTTTGTCGCTCTTTCCATCTCTATAAGCAGTTTGAATATTAGAACGGTGCCCTCGTATACAACCACACAATGGGGTTTCTGTTTTGCCTATATACAATAGGCCACAAGGGCAAGAGATTTTATACACCACAAACAACGTTTTACAAGTAATCACATAATTAATGTAAAACCTTTCATTGGTATGTGGATGGTTAAAGGAGCGTGATGGCACCATATGGCTGTAAGTCACGCAGTCAAGGCACCTAACGCTTCCCCGTTTTTGAACATTCTCCGCCTGCATATAACTTTGTATGGGATCCATTTTCACCAAAATGTCGCGCAGATTTCTATTGCGCTTATAACATATAAGTGGGTTTTGTCTGAACGTCGGAGGAAGTGTAGTATCTTGTGCCAACATATTCCAATTTCTTTTGATGGTATTGGATAATTTGATAGCCGTATCATTGTAGGTTATTGGACATACTATTCGACTCTGTGGTGTAGTGTTGTTTTTGGACTATATTGTCTTGCTTGTTGTAAGGACAATTTTAATTCTGCCTTTTTGTATCCCCGAGCCAAAAATCTTTCCTTCATTTCCAATAATTGTTCTTCCCTCTTCTCATGTATGTACGTAGTGGGGAATCGCGATGCAGCCTAGAACAAAATCTAACCCCATTAAACCCCCCAATAACGACAGACCACTTAGTATGGATGAAACAGGCCACAGCATTTATTATCACAACTAAATTACTGCATAACACATCCATAACTTTATTTATTAAATCTCTTCTTTTCTGTAACCAAAACATTAGACATAAATAAGCATAAATTAACATATATACATATATAACTCCACCCATAGTGTTATACAGTGACCCAACCGTCCTTGCCAATAAAAACATGGAGTGGTTCCTAATCACCACTCCCTCTCACCTCCCCCCTCGTCATAAAAATCCTTCCAATGCCTGCCATCAGCCGACCTTATCCACGCTCGATGGGCACGAGACCTCAGGCAACCTAAAGTTAAACCTTTAGAGCAGGGGAGGTTTGAGACCTTAAAAAACTTGTTCATCTCATTCCATCTACTTAAACGTAACCTCAAACTCAATTGGCAAGGACATACCCCCGGCTAGCTGCGACAAAATATAGTATAGGGTGGGCGGGAGGGAATCTGTTTGCTGGCCCGAATCCCAAGTGGCACTGAGGTAAGACCTCCCCCACACTGTCTTACACAGAACATAATCACACCCACAGATTCTTTCCAACCAATCCCATGCATCTATCCCCACACTCCTACATGTGCCCTTGTCCGCTTAGCTGCGCTATCTCCCCAGGGCCTTGTATGTACGTAGTGGGGAATCGCGATGCAGCCTAGAACAAAATCTAACCCCATTAAACCCCCCAATAACGACAGACCACTTAGTATGGATGAAACAGGCCACAGCATTTATTATCACAACTAAATTACTGCATAACACATCCATAACTTTATTTATTAAATCTCTTCTTTTCTGTAACCAAAACATTAGACATAAATAAGCATAAATTAACATATATACATATATAACTCCACCCATAGTGTTATACAGTGACCCAACCGTCCTTGCCAATAAAAACATGGAGTGGTTCCTAATCACCACTCCCTCTCACCTCCCCCCTCGTCATAAAAATCCTTCCAATGCCTGCCATCAGCCGACCTTATCCACGCTCGATGGGCACGAGACCTCAGGCAACCTAAAGTTAAACCTTTAGAGCAGGGGAGGTTTGAGACCTTAAAAAACTTGTTCATCTCATTCCATCTACTTAAACGTAACCTCAAACTCAATTGGCAAGGACATACCCCCGCCACAACCCCGCTGCTTTACGCCTAAATCAGCGGGGGACCCCACCACAACCAGCCATGGCCTGTTCCACCACTTCACGCAGCGCTAGAGTAACAGAGGTCAAGTCCGACCTCCAGCAAGCGCACCCCTCCCTTCGAGATACCCAGGCCACCTTTGGCCAAACCCAAAAGGCGAACTGGAAGTGTTCATGTTTTAGTTGTTCATTTTGTCCGTTATACGTTTAGTCATTTTTGTCATGGCCATGACAAACCTAGAAACCCATCTATTCTGTTGACCGACGGCAGCGCACCAGGGCACTCACATTGCGGAGTGCACTGCCAACAGGAAAGGGCGATAGGCGCAGCCTAGCCCCTGGGAACCTCAGGGAAGAAACAGAATGCGTAACATGTCCCGATCGAAGAGCACCCAAGTCCTAAACCACCACCGACCCACGTCATTCCACCCAGGGATGACAAAACCCCTGGTACCCCATGAGGCGGGGCAGCTGACCCCGTATGAGGAGGAGCCACACCCCCTTCACGTAGCCGGAGCCAGACCACCGAACCTCCGCCATTCGAGCCCTCTGAACCAGCGGCGCAGGCACGCCCAGCCTGGCGGTGTCTGTAGCCACCCCCAACCAAAATAAATGCCCTTTGAATTCCCCACCATCCTTATCCAGGAAGTCGAGCCCCCAAGAGGAACACCCCAACTAGATGGACGCGGGGGTGAAAAACCCATCTCCGAGAAACAAACCGGGGAGGAGGCCGAACAATCCCAGGGACGGAACAGTACTCCCAACGAAAACAGGCAAATGACGGAACCCTGCACCGCCCCCGATCGGAACGGTATATTACAGACCATCCTGGAAACCCATTACCGCTTGCTAGGACAAAATACAAACAGTATATCTACATATGATACCTCCAAATTAGTGACAATGGCATCTAGATATACCCCCACTTATCTGGTGTAGTTACAACAGCCTCTCAAGGTCGTGGCCCAGTTCCTGACCTTTTACAACATATACATAGACACAGAGGGGAATGAGATACGGCTGTACATAATCTAAAACAGGAACAGAAAAAAAAATTACATAGTGTAATACCGCAAAAGAAAAGATAATGCGCTGATACAAGATTGCACTCACAAGATCAAAGTGAATAACTCACCAGAACAAGTGCCTGCCCGGATAAGCTTGGGCGGCTGGACGTCTCCACTCTCCACTGGAACTCCAAGCGGACCAAAAATGGAACGAGACTTCAATAGAGGTAGGTAGAGACTTCCACAGCTTGGTAGGAGCCCAACCATAACCCCGTGCATCCCACCTACCCCAGGAGGATGCAGAAAGTCAACCCTGCAACATCCAAGAATTGCACAGATCCTATCGATGAAACAGCCAACCTCAACCAACTTACCCTTCCCAATGACAACTGCCATCGAGCTGCGAAACCTGCCAACGCTTACTCAACGGAACCAAACATGTATATGAGCAGTCAAATCCCGGGACCCAAAAAGAAACGTACCCATCCGTCCCGAACCCTCCAACCTTACTGGAGCGGGCCCCACGCCGCCCCAGAGATTGCCTACAGACCAGCTTCAGCAGACCGCTGGACCAAGTGACCACACCTCCACCGCCATACAAATCGACCCCGTGACACCTCCACCCGAGTACGCTCTATAATGAACAAGACAGAGCATCGGCCATCATATCGGTAACCACCGGACAAACCCTGACCAGCCGCCCCTAGACTCAAACAGCACCGAGCCAGAGTACCAGAGTACCTCCGGGGTATAGGGTACTGTAACATGTGAAAGACAGCCAGCAACACCCCACGATGGTCCCCAAGGAAAACCCACCCCCTTGTTCGTGAGCTGGGTACCACATGCCTACCATGCCACCAGAAAGGGGGACCTCCAAGAACACCAGCGTCCGCCAGAGCCAGCGTATTGGCAAGAGGCAGCACACCCCCGAGAGCCCAAATGGCCCAAAACCTGCTGCGGCGGCGAAACAGTTGGAAGCCAGCAGAAAAGGACACAGGGGGCCAGATTGCACAAGCCAGCATTAGAGGAGGCCCAGCAGGAACCCCATACAGTCCCAAGGGCAACCCCAACAGGCAAAGCCCAGCGTACCCCGGAGAGCCCACGGGTAGCGCAGCCGAAACCCACGACGCCCCTCCAAGCCCCCGACGCCTCCTGCCTGATGCCCCAAACCGCAGCCAGGGGCACCGGCGTTTCCCTCACAGGAATTGATCCCACTATCCAGGAGACAAGAGCACACATCCTGACCCACGAATAAGGCCTTGGCCACGGAACTCAGAAACTCCAAAACACTATCCCAAGAAAACCACTGCAACAGCAGAGTGCGTACGTGCGACACTGACGGCCCCACATAAGCGACATCGGGAGCAACTTACGTGGAGGCACATAGCCACCCAATTCTGACAATCAGAACACAGCCCAGAAACAACAACTCGACGGGCGTACCGGCAGCAGCCGGAAGACCAATTCCCCCGCCGCCTTCGTCAGCAAGGCCCCAGGCCCCGCAGCCCCACCCACGCATACCGCTGCGCCGAGCCACCAACTCAAACCCAGCCCCCGGAAGGAAACGGGCACCTATAACGATTGGGAAGTAATCGAGCGGTCATGGGAAACTGGACCCACACCACCCGAAGGAGCTCTCCCATGGACTGGGGGTCCAGCACCAAGAGCACCCACGTCCCCATCCCGACAGATCGCAGAGAGGACGAAAAACGCACCGTGCTGAGGCACCAGGTGAGACCTAAGCAAAACCAGAGGCCGGAGCCCATCCGGCCCCAGGCCAAGAAGGGTTGCACCGCCAACTAAAGTGCAAAACGTACCTCCACCAACCCAGCTCCTCCCACGGACGATACGCGTCCGGAAAGTGTCCTGACCGCAGAACCACGCAGCGCATGCCCGGGGAGCCCTCTCCCCGACCATGCAAACCAGAACACAGGGTGCATTTGAACATGTGCCATGGGGTGTAACCGACCAGAGCATGCTCCCCACGACCCTCCTGGAGCCCCTAATGTCCCTCTTAGTCAAGGGACCCCCGTGGCAGGAGGGAACATCCCTGCAATAAAAGCCCCTCCCCACCATCAGCTCCCTAGCATTGCGCGCAAGCCAAGCGGGCCATATAAGCCCAGCAACACCCAGAGTCACGCGAACTCGGGACGCTGCAGGAAAGCGCACTGAAACATACGATGCATACTGAAATTCAAGGGGGAGGGGGAAGCGGCGGCCATGCACCTAAGTACTTGTATTCTATTTCAGTTGTTTACTTCCGTTTTCGTTCTTTTTTTTTTTTTTAATGTTGTTTTGCTTTTCTTTTATATTTGTTTTGTTTTTTTATTTCATTTCAGTTTCTGTTTTTCTTTCTTTTTTTTTTTTATGTGAACGATCAATCTTCTTGTATAAGTCATAGCACTTTTGTCGTATGCACTTTACTTTTCTCTTTTTTTTTTTTTTTTTGATAATTTATTCCAGTTGGCAATTTACAGTGCATTCTTTTTTTTCTTTTTTTTTTTTCATTTTTTTTTTTGAGTGTGCAAGAGGACCAGACTGAATAAAGGAAGGAACAACGTATGCACGCGAAGCGCGAAAAGGAGGGGGGAAGCGTACTCACCGGTCGCAGCCTGGCGATCCAAGCCTGGCACTGCGCTCACAGAAGGCTGAGGCGAAGAAACAGCAGTCCCAGCATCCACAGAAGACCTCAGCTGTGATCCAGGCGCCACCTGCTGGACGGTCCATGAACTGCAGCAGTATCCTGAGAAGAAGCAGCAGAGAAGATGAGAGCCCACGCCCCAGAGGAGATGGCCGAGGTAAGTGACCTACACAGGGTGGGGGGGGCAGGCTAGGAAGGGGGGGGGGACAGAGGGGAGGCCGACAGGGAGAGACAGAGAGGGGGGGGATAAAGCAGAAAAGGGGGAACAGGAGGGGGAATGAGAGCAGATGGGGGGGGGAAAGGGGGCCACCGGGGGTGGTGTGGAGAGGAAACCAGGCAAGAGGAGGGGGGGGACCAACCAAGGGGCCCCCCAGCGGAACAGACAGCCCAACAGGGGAAAGGGGGGGGGGACAGCTGAGACAGCCCTGGGAGCCTTCCTCACCGGCAGAGGAGGCTCCCGACTCACAAGGGGACCCCCCACGCACCCCCAACGGCGGTACCACGGTACCCCGCGCAGCCCGCGAGGGCCTACTCACCACCACACCACCCCGCGGGCCGCGGGGGGACCCGGACTGTTGCCGAGCGGCCGCCTGCCGCCCGGATGGCTTCAACCGCCGCCCACCGCCCCGGACCGCAATCCAGCACAGGCGGCCGGGGCGGATGGTGAAGGAGGGAGAAAAACGTGTAGCCGCGCGGCAGCCGCACCAGGAGGCCGCGCGGCGATAGCAGGCCGAATCCCCGGCCTTGTAGCAATAGGCCGCGTGGCTGTGGAAGCAGAAGGCCGCGCGGCGGTACCAGGCCGCATCCCCGGCCTGGGAGTACCAGGCTGCGCGCCAATGGAGGCGGCTGGCCGCGCGGCAGTGGCAGGCCTCGTGGCAAAAAGGCCGTGCCACGCGCGCGGCCGCAGAAGGCCGCAAATCACAGCCACTGGAGGTAGGCCGCGTGTCTGGAGCCCCCAGACACGCGGTCCTGTTGATGCCTCGGGCCCGGGCTCCACCTCATCAACCGGGCCCGAGTAGTGGGATCAGGGAAGAGCCTGGCAGGTGGGTGGGAACGCCTGCCAGTGCTGTTGCGGCCCCCAGGGGCAGGGACCGCATGGGAGGCAGCAGGGGAGACCACAGGGGGTGCTCCAGGGGGAGGTAGGCCACGGGGGGGGCCCACACCGGTAGCCATACCTCAATAATGCTTGCCCATTGTACCCACAGGTGCCGGCCACCATCCACGCTGCAGCAGCCCTGAGGGAAGCCAGAAGCCTCAACCATCAAGCTGTGTAACCTGCAGGCCCAGGCAAACAGGAGCTGGAGACAGAACATAATCACACCCACAGATTCTTCCCAACCAATCCCATGCATCTATCCCCACACTCCTACATGTGCCCTTGTCCGCTTAGCTGCGCTATCTCCCCAGGGCCTTCACAAGAATTTTTCCGTATTGTTCTTAAGAACTGTGCTTTAGGTAATGACGCTTTTAATCGTTCAGGATGTGCGCTCTGTGCATTAAGAAGTGTGTTACGATCAGTCGGTTTTGTATAAAGAGAATATTGAAAGCTATCATTCTCAATCCAAATTTGAAGATCTATCTGCACTTATTTCTGACGTAAATCTAATTGGGCTGTCCAATTCATTCAAGTTGCCCACCATCTGTTGTGCCTCTTGTACTGTGCCTGTCCAAATTATTATTAAATCATCAATAAATCTGAAAAAATTCATAATTTTGTCCCCATATATGGGCAATGTAACGGACTGTTTCAGCCCACAAGAGGATAAAACCCAGTTTAGGCGATATCCCCCTTTTCAGATACACAGGCAGCTTCTGCAAGCACCAATCTCCCAAACTGGAAACACACGAACACTGGAAAAGCTGAAAAAGAAAAGCATATGAACAGCTTACACTCCTGGCAGTCAGCATACACTCCAATTCCCCCCAAGAACGAGACGACACTTCGGTTTGAGGGTCAAACAGAATCTGAGGTGCTGGCACACCCAGCCTGGTTTTTATTGCAGTTGTTACAAATACAGGTCCGCCCACAGGGAGGTATAAAACAACCACTCACACATCAGTTACATCCCACATATTCCCTCCCCTTATCCTGAGAGAAAACTCAATTATACATACAGTTAAAACATACTTTCTACCCAACTTTCATAACTCTAAAACCATACATCACATTCACATAAAAATACATATCCACAATCAATCTATTCAGGGGAACAACATATTAAAAAATGGCATGAATCCGACCAGGGGTTCAAAAGTTAGTAAAGTATCTTTTAAAACCCCTGCCAGCTCAGACCGGTTTTACAGAGCCCTCTCTCCTGGAGAAGTAATCCAATTACCTCCCAGGACACAGACAAGACTCATTATGCACATGGGGACACAAAGACAGTAAAACACTTTAAAATACATAAAGTCACCTTTTACACATAACACACAGACATTTCACATATCCCCAGATAGCTGGGATCTGAACGCACAAAACTACCGAATAGCGCTCAGATCCTATTCACACAGTTCAATTGCCATGGAGCTAAAGTCTTTCCCATAGTCTTTCATTATATGAATAGGCTCCATGGCATAGCTATCTGGGGTATCACCGCTCACACAGGGCCAGTACCGAATGGCCCCACTGTGTTTAACAGGCCAGAATGAGTGACATGCACTCTGTGTAACGGACCGTTTCACTTACAAGAGGATAAAACCCAGTTTAGGCGATATCCCACTTTTCCATAGACCAGCAGCTACAGCAATCACCAATCTCCCGAACTGCAAACTGTACGAATTCTGGAATCTCCCGAACTGGAAAAGCATACAATCCGCTTACACTCCTGGCAGTCAGCATACAATCCAATTCCCCCAAAAACGAGACGACACATCGGTTTGAGGGTCAAGCAGAATCTCAGGTCTGGAACACCCAGCCTGTTTTTTATTACAGTTGTGCACATACAGGACACACCCAGGGGGAGGCATAAAACAACCAATCAAGTAACAGTACAACCCACACATCCCCTCCCCTCAGATAAGCAATTAACATAATTGTTACATACAGTAAAAATACAGTTTCCACACATACTCTGTAACTTTAAAACCATACATCACATTCACATAAAAATACATATCGACAATCAACCCATTCAGGGGAACAACATATTAAAAAATGGAATGAATCAGACCAGGGGTTCAAAAGTTAGTAAAAGTATCTTTTGTTCCCCCCTGGCTGGCAGTATTTTACCTGGCTCAAACAGTAAAAGTAAAACATCCCCACAATGCATCCTGGCTTCCTCCCTTCTGCCCTGGAGATAATTGGAGAAGTAATCCAATTATCTCCCAGGTCAAAGACAAAACTCCATTACACATGTGGGGACCTAAATACAGGATTATGTTTTAAAATATATAAAGTCACTTTTATTACACCAAACACAGACATGTTACATATCCCCAGATAGCTCAGGTCTGGGTGCACATTATTAGGTGAATGGCACCCAGACCACACGAATACAGTTTAATCGCCATGGAGCTAAAGTCTTTCCCATAGTCTTTCATTATATGAATAGGCTCCATGGCATAGCTATCTGGGGCCATAGTACCGAATGGCCCCACTGTATTTAAAGGGCCAGAATGAGTGACATGCACTCTGTTAGGGCCGAATACTGTTTTTAAAGGGCCCAATCTCCCAGGGACCATAATCACATGGCAAGAGGCTGGCACGCAGTCCTCTCCAGGCCCAAGTGGCGAAGTCGGTTTTGCCACACTCTGTTAGGGCCCAATCTCCCAGGGCCATAGTCCAAAGGCAGCAGGCGGGCAACCAGGCTTCTCCAGTTCACAGTGGCGAGGCTGTTTTCGCCACAGGCAATATGTGTGTTGATTCATATACATACATATATACATTAGCATTGTAAGGGTATTTATATCGGCAGACATTTTGTGCTATGATAGAAATTAAAATGTATATTGTCAGAGTCACTCTGAACAGAGCAGACTCCATTTTGTTATTTTCAAGCTAACAAAAGACACAAGATTTCTATCCTTTCTGTAACGCTAACTACTGAGCTGGGAGCTTAGTAATGTTTGTATATACAAATCAAGTGATAAGAAATGAGAACGGGGGATGGACAGACTGTCTAAATGCTAATGGAATAGAATAAATTCTAAACCCAGACATTTGTGACAGAGAAGATTAAATAATTACATTTTACTTTCGATATTGTATAAGGTCCCATTGTAATTTAGAGGTCATATTTAGTTTATAACTGTCATATTAGAAATTATAGCAGAATTTGCCAGACACATAGTCTGAAGAAAGCCCAAAGAAATTCTTTGAACTGACAGAAAACTTAAGTTATAGATAACCATAAAGATAAGCTAAATAACGTCAAAATAGCCACCAGGAAAAATTAACTCTTTCCTGGATAGGTATGTTTAGTGGGACGAGACTGCCCTCTATAGACCAAATACTTAAATTGCTATCTGGAAGGTAACCACACCTCCAGTTTTCTATTGGTCTATCACCTAGTGACGAACAGAGAATGTTTCCCTTTAAAAGTTAAGACAAAGGGAAGAGAGAGGGGAAGCAAAGGAGTGAGCAGTCGGGGGAAAAAGTCAAAGAGTCGGAAGCAGGCTAAGAAAGAAAAACAGAGTCAGAGCGAGAAAGAAACATTCCTTGACACTTAGCTACCTGAGAACATCTGATGAGAATGTCTACTCAACTGGTAATTATACTGGTTTCATTTAATTGATCTAAATTAATTAAAATTTTCTAATAGCATGATATATGACTGGATAAATCACGATCAGATTTCGATATTTAGAAATCTTAGTTAACTAAGAAGTATATAGTTATAACCATTCCATTCTGCAGATGGAATTAGAATAATTATGTATTTATGTGATTTATCACATGTTAGCATATCGTGATATTTATCCAGGTGTAATGATTTGCTCTAAAATAAGATAAAATATCTGTTTAGGCAAGTTAAAATTCTGCTTATAGAACATGGTAGATTACTCTTATTGGATGGTTCCAGTAAATGACTAATGAGCTGGTTTGAATGTTATTTTATTTAAAATTACATAAGAATAGATCTTAATTACCTAGGAGGTCTAGCCAGCATTGAAAGGGTTATTCTAACTGTTAGCAAAGTTTTATGGCCTTACGCTGCAAGCTCTGTGAAACACCGTCATAACTCTTGTCTTGACAATTGAAGCTGTGTTAACCATTGGAATGTGTCTTGCCATTAATTGCATACCATGTTATACTGAATATTCATTGATTATTGTCACGCATGTTACTTATTATTATTATGTAAATTGTCACAATAAATTGTATCTATTTTTATAACAAATTGTGATTTTATTTATATGGAATACATTTCGCTTACATGATAACAATCTTTGGGATCTGAGAATTGAAATAGTGGTCAATTCTCAACTGTTTACTATTATCATCCCATAAATATCCCCACAAATTGGAGGCACGGTGCTGAGATCGTTTAAGTTGAAATTATATTCCATATACAATAATATTGGTGTAATTCATGCAATATTAATCTTGATATAGAAAAGAGTTTTGTATTGAGATTAAATCAGTGTATAAAAATATGGCCAGCGACGCATCTGTATCAGATAATACTGAAATAATTGAAGACCTAAGAAAAAATGCTTTAGTCCATATTCATAAACATATGAAAAATGATTTAAGTTATGAGATTTGGTTGAAAGGCATAGAATGGGAAGCTAAAGAAACCATTCTAAGTGATACAAACATAATAACATATCTTAAAGAAATTGCTGGACAAAAGAACATAGAAAGGAAAATGGCGTTCATAATACACTCTTGGCCTTTCTTTATGACAGCACTTCTTAAAGCGTTTGATGAAAACAAGGTATTGAATACCAAATTGGACACGTACAGTGAACAATTGGGCATTCAAGATGGGAAATACCAAGATTTACTTGCTGAGCATAAAACTCGTCAGGCTGATCATGAAAAAGAAATTAAAGCTTTGACGGATAAATATGCACAGGAAATGAGTCAGCTTAAAATGCAATTGGATGAGTATGAAGAGGAGAATCAGAAATCAGACAGTGAAGTTAGTAGCCATCATTCTGTGCCAAAAAGTTGCACAAAAAGGCAAGAAAGGGCTACCTGTAAATCCCCTCCTTGTTATGATTTTCCCACACCAGACCAGGTTTTCATAAAACAGTCTCTAAGAAAAGATGTGAGTAATTCAGGAATATCACCTGTGAAACAGAATTCTCCATCTCCTGGCATTGCCAAACAATCTTGGCAATCTTGGGCAGAACAGTTTGAAAAGACTGTCTTGTCCAAGCTTGAGAGGGAGATTCCAGTTCAAGGTGACAGGAATGAAAACAGACATGGATCTGTACACTGGCAGGATTCTGATGCTGATCAGAATTGTGACAGTGAACGAGAAGCTCAGAGTGATGGGAGTGAAAGTGATTGCACTGTCCACTCTGAAGGCCATGTGACTGAAATGCCATCTGCACTGTTGTATGGGTCTAATTCCTCTTCAGCAGACAGATCGCATAGACGTTTACCCAGACACGGGGAAAACAGAAACAGAGATCGTAAATTAACGATGCCTGTTTATGAAACGCCAAAGGTTATTAAATTCCTTAGAGAGACTGTCCCACAATTTTCTAGAGGTTCAGGAAACATATCTGAACATCTGGAAAATTATGATAGAGCCATGAATTCATTGGGCATGTATGATGACATCCATAAGAAATGGTTCATCACGTGGACCTTTGATTCAATGTGCCGTGTTTATCTAGAAAGTCTTCAAGCTATACAGTTAATGTCCTGGTCCAAGATGAAATATGAAATAATCTTCGAAAATGGTAAGTATAAAACCATTGCTTCTGCAAAGAAAGCACTTTATAACTTAAAGTGCTGTCCAGATCAAAGCCCCAGAGAATTTTTAATAATTCTTAAAAATGCATACTCCGTGGCCCAAAGAAAGCCCAGGTATGAAAGTATAGACTTCAAAGATCTGTATTTTCATGCCATGTCGGTAAACATACAAATGAATCTCGCAAGAGATTACGATTGTAAGTTACCATTAGAATGGCTAGTCAGTCAGTGCATGAAATTGTATACTATACACCATACACATGACGAAAATCAGCCAAAGGTTAAGAAACCTGGTGATAAAATGGTGTCAGAGACTAAAATTCAGTTAGGTTTAGAAACCCAACAGAAAAAGAGGACCTATTCGGAGGTTCTGAAAACACCAAAACCTCAGAAACAGGAAAATGCCAGAAGCAATTCTGCAAACTCCTCTGATAATAACTCTGAAAAATCCAATGCCAATGGGAATAAACGCCCCTGGGTTAATAAAAACCAAGGCAATTCCCAATGGAGAAGGAATCCTCAGGGAAATAGGAGATATGGAAACAGAAACAACCAATCTGCTTCCAATAACTCCCAACAGTCTCAGCCATCCCAGCCAAATTCTAATGGGCAAAGACAAAACGGCAATGGGGGAAATAATTTGCGTCGTCAGGTTGGTCAATTCACAGACCAGATGGGCAAATTAATGGAGCAAATAACAAAGATCAACCAAGCCTTTGCTATCAATCCTTTTTAGGGACAACTTCAATTGCAGAGCCACCTGTGCAACTGCAGCAGCAACAACAAGTGCCGCAGCAAATATAGCTACAGTGACTAAACAGGATAGGTTGTCAGTAGATGTAATGCCTAACCCTGTTTCCTTTCCAGGTACTAACAGTCAAATAAACAATAGTTGTGTTAGGAAACCTATTGCCTACCCCGTCACTTCACTTCCGGAGGAAGGAGGCGCAACATGTTCCTCTGTTTTTTCATTTCAGCCAAAAGCTAAAATAGCCCCAGCAGCCACTAGCTTCCAGGATCCAGACCTGAAATGGTTAACTGATGAGATGCCGACCACTAGTTCCCGCTTGACAGTTCAAGATAATCCTAAAAAAGGATGGGCCTGTGGGTAAGACTGAGCATTCCTCAGTACAGGTAGAAACTACTGCTGTGACCGGTGATGTATGGAAAACAAGTAATATGTTGACACATTCTAAATTCTTATGTGAATTAGAAGAACATGAAGGAAGGTACTACATGTCTGTAGAAATACAGGATTCGCTACCCCAGCCTTTCAAAGGGTTAATAGATACTGGTTCACAAGCCACCATCTTATCCAATACCTACTTCCAGCAGGTAATGGACTTAGCAACGGATAAGCCGAAGCTAAGTGATTTCCCCAATGCTCTGTTGAGTGTTGGAGGAAATGCCCTTCATGTTATTGGCAATACCTGGTTAAAGTTTAAAATAGGTAACAAAACCTTTAGACACCCGGTGATAGTGGTAGATCTCCCCTATAACCGACTGATTCTGGGTATAGACATACTCAGAAGGCTTAACACAATTATTGACTGTGTGAATGGAATTGTATGGTCACAAGCTAAGGTTTCTATAACCTATGAGAAATCACACGTACAATCTGATCGTAACTGCCATGTAATAGAAGAAAGACCTGACTCGATAGGAATAGTCAGTCACTTCTAGGCTTGAAGAAGCCAGCCTGAAATCTTTCCAGGATTTCAGGAAAGGCTAGAAGAGCAAATATCTTTAGCTGATGGTTGCTCCAACGATGCTGAGCGACAACAGCTAAAGGAAATCCTTAGGGAATTCCAAAATATTTTTGCCAAAGATTCCTACGACTGTGGGTTAACTAACCTCCACGTAGCCAGAATACAAACTGATCCAAATTTACCACCTGTATTTATCAAACAATATAGACTCCCATTAGCGTCATATGATGGTCTACAAGACATCATTCAGAATTTAAAGGAAAGGGGCATTATACGTCCAGTGCACAGTTCGTATAATAATCCGATCTTGGGGATTCTGAAACCTAATGGACAATGGCGTTTATGCGCTGACTTATGACAGCTAAATAAACGCGTCTATATGTCTGGTTGGCCAGTGCCATACATAGTTATATACATTTTAATTTCTATCATAGCACAAAAAGTTGTTACTCCATATATCCTTGAGTGGGGATCATTCCACTTCACGCATTTCATACCAGAACTGGATTTTAGCTCTGGAAATTGTGAGTAAAACTTACATTCTCTAATACATCCATTTATATCTACGTACTGTACCATTGGGTTTCCTTTCTTTTTGTTCTTCTTTCCATATGGTGCACTGAAAAATACAACCTACATCTAAGACGAAACACCGTTGTCCTACAGGAACTTCTCTTACTGTGGACTATTATTCTGGACTGTATTTGTAATTATTTTATGCTTAGACTAATGAGAGATGCAGGAGTTTGTTTGTCTGATTAACCGAGTTACGCCTGGGTCTGATTGCATTAGTAACGGAGATTGTCTATACGATTCCCCTCAGGAGGAATACGGAAACAATCCACTGAAGAGACTCCAGAATACCAGCAACAAACCTTACCTCAAACCTTAAACAGGGTATATAAATAACTACGTTCCGGTGCGAATTACTCACGTGAGATAGATTGAATTTGAAATAACATCGGAAAGTTCACAAGCCTAAAACTATAACGGTTTGATCGGTTACTATAAAAAAAGAAAACCGGAGCTGGCAAAGGGGAAGACACTCCCTCAGATAAGTTTTTTTAAACTTTTTTACTTCTTTATTTTTTTCGTTGATGTAAAAAGTGAAACTCATGTTGAACAATAATATCAGTAAACTGAATAAAGAAAGAGCTAAGAAGTGAGTTTGAGAAATCAATAATATCTCAGACATGGTGATGGGTAAAGAGTAAAAAAGGGAGAGTGGAAAAATTAGCCCCGAAGAGAGTAAATAAAGCTGAAGGAAACTCCCAAATTTAAAGGGGACCAAGTGAAAGACTAAGTGAAAGATAGAAGACCGTGTAACAAAATGGCAAATAGAAAACCTCAAGAAACGAAAGGAACATTAAAAAAAGATAAACAACAGCAACATGATAAGAGTGTAACAAATTATTTCTCTCCCCAACAACAGAAGGATCAACAAAGGGTTAATACCCAACAAAATTTGGATATATCCACTACAGGTTCAGATATCTTGGAACCAGACGATAAAAGAGTGAGAGAATCTCTTATAATTGAGCAACTTAATGTGAGCCTACAAAACAACTTGGTAGAAATAAAAAAAGAAATAGCTACCAAGACACAAGAAATCAAACAAGATATTAAACAGGAAATCAACCAATTAACTATAAAAGTTCAGAATTTTGAAGATAAATTGACTGAAACAGATTTCCAGATAATTAAATTAAAAGAAATCAATGATAAAATTAAAGAATAAGTTACATTCTTGGAAGCAAAGATAGATGATTTGGAAGACAGATCAAGAAGGAAAAACCTCAGTTTTAGAAATTTAGAAGAGTTATAAGAGCACCAAGAATTAAAGGATAAATTGAAAGAGTTGTTTGCTGATATGGGATTATCAATTTAAGAACATGACGATACAATAGAGAGAGGCCAAAGAGTCTTTAAACCCCAACACATTGAAAAAACCTTTCCTAGAGATGTGATCGTTCGTTTTTATTCCTTTGACTTTAAAGAAAAAGTTTTGAAGGCATTTAGACAGACAGCAAACAAAACAGGACGTTTCCAAAATGTAATAATAATGGCAGACATATCATACAATACTCGTATGGAAAGAAAAGCCTTTAACCCATCAATTCAGATCTTAAGAAGGCATGAGATAAGATAGAAGTGGTCTTTTCCATTGAAATTAATTCTCACTTATGATAGCCGCTCTGAAGTCTTTGAGACACACGAGAAATTAATAACATGGCTATCACTTAAGAATTTGGTTTAACCATGTCTGGGTATAACGCTTGATGTATATATTTTATTTCTTTTTTTTTATTTCTTTTTTTTTTATAAGAGATAAATATATAAGATGCAGAAGGGTACTTTTTGAAATGATACGGTAAAAGCACTATGGTTGAGGATGAATTACACTAAAAAAATATCTGAATCATAATTTAAAGTGCGGACCTTACTAGATAAGGATGATTAAGATCAAATAATGATGGTTTGCCGTAGATTTGCACTTTAGAGATGGTTGTATAAATTACTTTAATATACACTGATATAGAATTGTAATGACAGAAGGTCAAATTTAAGGGTAAATTCTAATAGAAGATAGATAATTTATAAACAATAGAGTATTTTTTAATTTTTTTTATTTAAAACACAATAGTAAAAGAAAAGACGGTAGGGAAAAGGAAAAATAATAGAAAAGTGGTTAAGTAAGAAAAGGCTTACCCCAATATGGTTGAAAACATAAATAATTAATTAATTGAGTTATTAAGGATAGAATATCGATAACAAAGACCTAAAGTAATTAAGACAAAATTTATTATCTGGCTAAATGAGAGATAAAGAAGGGAAATACATTATAGAGATATCTTAATTTCCCCACTCCATTTAAGGTAGGCCCCACTTTCTGTAGTAACACTACAGTTTTCTCTGTAACTAATTTAGTTACAAAGATAAAAGAGGAAGTGTTACGACACTCACCGCCTGGAGAGTGAAGCCGCCGTTTAGTCGATAATCCCCTTTCTCCAGAAATGCAATTCCAGTAGAATGCGGTAACTCCCGATCAGCAATCCATCCGAAATCCTTCCACAGCTAGAAATAAACGAAAGCGCTGTCCCAATAGTCAATCCCTCCACAAACGAGACAAAGCTCCGTTTTGAAGGTCAAGCAGAATGTGTTTAATGGGGGCTACCTGCCCAGTATTTATGCAGGTCTCCACCAGGTAGACACTCCCCTAGGGGACCTGGTGGAAGACTGAAAAATATATTAAACAGTAGCCAATCACAGTGGCTATAACACAAGCCCTTCCCATTTTACCCATAATACATCTCTTCCTATCCTGGAGATAATTAGGGAGAAACCTAATTAACTCCGAGGATAGGAACCATCGCCATTTTAAACTCAAACACAAAAAATGCAATAAAATACATAAAATCAGAAGTACCGAATATATAGTGTTCGTGCCACGTATCCCCAGATAGCCTGGATCTGAGGGCATATTCCTACCGAATAGCGCTCAGGTCCGATGTACACAGTCCAATCGCCATGGAGTCAAAGTCTCTCATAAGTCTTTCGGTATACGAATGACTCCATGGGACGGCTATCTGGGTAAGTTCATACGGATGAAAGAAACTCCCGAACGGAACAGTGTTCGTATGCCTCCAAGGGAATAGAAGGGGAGACGGCCGTCTCCAGCGGTGTTCGGTAGATAAAGAGTCCGATTTTAGATCCATGGGTTTTGCACCGAACACCGCTGATTCGCCTCGTGTCCAAAATGGCCACCGCCTCGTGTTCGGCATACGAACGACGACCACCCGTACGAAATGGAATGGAGAGGTGTTTGCGGTTAACCACAACGTTCTAATTTGTGGTCAAGGTGTTAATGAGCCGCACACTCCTCTCCTGGGTGGCCGATGTTCGGTAGTTCCAATCGGTACTTTAGGAAACGTACGAACAACAGCGTACGGACAGGAAATCCACGAATCCAATGAAAACAGACGAACCAGCAATACAGGTCTATGCAGCAGGGTTCGTCACAGGAAGTATGTCCCAAAAAGGTTTTGTAAAGTTTAGGACTGTAGACTATTTTTTGGTCTTGCAGCCTGATATGAATGTTTTATATGTTTTTTGTGTAAATGCATTGAGAGAAGGGGGAGAGGTTTTGCCGAATACTAGTTGACTTAAATGTTCAGGATAATGTCGGTGAATGTTTAGGGGCTGAACACTGTTGTTAAAAGAAATAGGTTGTATCATTCGCTAATACAAGAAAATATTCAAATTAGTTTTCTTCAAGAAACACATTGGTTAGAAAATATGTTGCAGAGTTGGGGAGGAGATAGATTCCCTATAATCAAACATGCATCTTTAAATAAAAAGAAAAGAGGGGCTGCAATATTGTTCTCTAGAGAGATTGAAGTATACATTAAATATCAGGAATTTGATGAATCTGCCAGATATCTAATTTTGGTGTGCGAAATAGATAAGACTTTCTTCACTTCGGTAAATATATATTTGCCAAATGTAGATCCAGTTTCAAAGTTAATTAAAATAATGAACAGGGTACAGAACATAATGAAAGGCACATTGATTATAGCCGGATATTTTAACTGTGTAATGGACCCCAAGTTAGACAAAATATCACAGGGCAACCCAAAGAATGACACTAAAACTATAAAACAATCTAAGAGATTGATGGCCCTCTGTAAAAGGTATGATCTTTACGATGCATGGCGTGCCATAAATCTAGTGCACACGGCTCACACTCGAGAATAGATATGTGTTTGGTAAATGCTAAGACAATTCCGATAATTATAATAAAAAAAAAATTTTGGTCCGATCATAACTTTATATAGATTGATATAGGGAAATCCTATAGATATCCAATGCACTTTTGGAGGTTAAAAGATACGTTAATTAAAAACGACTTAAATAAAAAGGACTTATTAAATCTTTTAAAATTGTTTTTTGAGGAAAATAATCCTAACGAAACTTCACATACTATAAACTGGTGCACGCATAAGGCGGTAATGAAGGGTTATATAATTAAAATAGATCATATACAAAGGGAAAGTACAGATAAATCATTAACAGATTTACACATGGCTTATTACAATCTATCTAAATTGAATAAATTACAGCCATCACAAGAAAGGAAAATCAAATTAAATAATTTACAAAATTTAATAAACATAAAAACAGAGGAAAAAATAAAAATAAACATAAATAAATTGAAAGTGAACACTTACTATACGGGGAATCGTGCAAATACACACTTTACTAGGAAATTGCAAAACCAGAAATCTAGAAATAGAGTAGAAAAACTTGAAGATGACCTTATGATTTATACCTCTCCAGAACAAATCGGACAGAAATTCAATAAATTCTATCAGGAACTATATCATTTAAATTTAAAACCAAATAATAGAGAAATACAAAAATATTTAACTGATACAAAAATTACGAAGATTCTAGATGAAGATCTCTTAATATTAAACCAACCAATTTCTGTAGAAGAAGTTGATAAGCAAATTAGCAAATTAGAATTAAATAAAACCCCTGGACCTGATGGATACACAAATCTATATTATAAAATGATGAAACCAATATTGATTAAACCCATTACAGATCTTTTTAATGAGTTTGCATTAAATAATAAAATTCCTAAAGAATTAATTCAATCGAATATTCTCCCTATTACAAAATCAGGCAAAGATACTAGATATGTAGAAAATTATAGACCAATTTCACTAATCAATGTCGATGTTAAATTGTACGCTTCAGGGTCAGCTGGGGATATATAAAGAGCCTTCTGAAGGAATATGAATTTAGAGGTATGATTTTTAACGCCATTATGGCACTATATTCGGTTCCATCAGCTAGGACTGTTGGAGCCAATATAAGTGCAGAGTGGTTTGATTTGAAGAATGGCACAAGGCAGGGGTGCCCTTTGTCACCCCTGCTCTACATATTGTCATTGGAACCTTTAGCAATTAATATAAGGGATAATTGTAATATTAGCTTTCACACCAAGGTAAGGGAAATCAAAATGTCGCTATATGCAGACGATACTACAATTATAATGACTTCTCCTGAACAATCCCTATCAGAACTAATGAAAGAAATGAATAAATTAGCTTTGGTTTCAAACTATAAATTAAATCCACAGCAATGTATAAAAATATGGATAAATCGACAGTAAAAAAACTGAGAGAGGAATATAAATTCACCTGGAATAAAAAAGTAATACATCATTTAGGAGTTTTAATTCCAGCTAGAGTGGAAAATACAATGGAATTGAATGTTATGGAATTATTAAAATACACTAATAAAACATTAAAATCATGGAGAAATGTGCAAACATCATGGTGGGGCAAAATAAATGTTGTAAATTCATATATAGTACCCAAATGGTCTTATTTATTTTCAATGATTCCTCTTAAAATTTTGAAGAGCTGGCTAGATTTAATTCAATCCAGTTTTTCCTCTTATATTTGGCAAAATAAAAAGCCTAGAATTAGACTAAAGATACTTTCTAAAAAAACAAAACAAGGTGGTTTAAACTTTCCCAACGCAAAACATATCTATTATGCGAATATAATTAAACATACGGTATATAGAAATTACAAGAGCAACATGTGAATGTAGACCCTTGGTACATTATCGAAGCAGAAGAAACGAAAACTAGCAATTTGGAGTATTATCTATGGTTAAACAGTGATAAGAAACATATAAAGGCCCTTATAGATACATCATCAATTTTATACCAACTTTTACAAGTCTGGGAGGAGATAAAAAAAGCTTTGGGAATTGCCAAATATTTACCAAAAACCTGTAAATTAACTGTACTAGAACAAAATATAAAAGATTTATCATTAAAGAATTGGCCAAATAAAGATACAATTTCAATTTCACAAATAATGAAAGATGATAAGATTATCTTATTTCAAGAAATGGTGGAAAAGTTTCAAGTCCCTAATAATGACATTTTTACATATTTAAGAATTAAAAACTTTCTTGATATTAATGTTTTGAAATCTTCACTCCAGTTAACAGGTCTTATGGAAAATATATTTGGCAATAAATATGTAAATAACGTAATTTCTAAAGCAAATCTCCTCATAGACGTACTTAATGACAGCCCAACGCAAATAATCAAATATTGGGAGCAAGAACTGGATCTAACAATAACACTGGAAGAATGGTGTTCCTCTATGTCACATACTTCCACAAATATACATTGCTTAAATTTGCCAGAGTGCCATTTTAAAGTCATAAATAAATGGTATTTAACACCAAATAAAGTAGCCAAAATGTATCAGAAGTGTGATCCCACATGCTGGAGATGTGGTAGTAGCTTGGGTTGATACACCCATATATGGTGGTTTTGCCCTGGCGTTAATAAACTATATTATGATTTGACAGGAATAAAATTAATATTTTCACCTACAGTTGCATTATTACATGTAAACTGGAATCTAAAATCACAAAATGATATCTGTATTGCTGTGCACCTGCTTTATAGCTATGAAAATAGTAATAGCCAGAAATTGGAGGTCTTCTTTACCCCTCCAAAAACAAC
Organism: Pelobates fuscus; assembly: GCF_036172605.1. NCBI lineage: Eukaryota > Metazoa > Chordata > Amphibia > Anura > Pelobatidae > Pelobates > Pelobates fuscus. Next base: position 494,772,710 of record NC_086317.1, on the reverse strand, counting down.
ATATACTTTTGCAAATCAAAACACAATTAAATATGGAAAAATCGCTTACGATAAATCATATTTCTCAAATAAAAAAAAAATGATGTGTGAAAACTGGCTAAACAAATTGTCAACTATGTAAGATATATCCTGAACTTGAAGTCAGAATATTTGTGATATTTTGAATATGTAAGGCTTTACTCCCATGCTCAATAAATCTTCAATTCTTCTCTGTATATCCTTCGTGAGATCATGTCTCAATTGTTTATAGGTCAGTTGGTATTGTAGTTGAGTCCTCAATTCTTTAGCATAATCTGTATATTGCATGACCACAATACCTCCTCCCTTGTCAGCTGGACGTGTTATAATATTTGAATCTTCTGCCAAATTCTGAACGAGTTTTCTTTGTTTATTCGTCAAATTCTGAGGTTGCCTTTTATATTTGAGGGTCTGTGATCTAGACTCATTCATCACTGTAGACATATATGTCTTTAAAGCTGGATTATTTGTAACTGGATCAAACATTGATTTTGGCCTTATAATTCCCTGTTGCTGGCCCCCAGATGGATTAAATTGAACCGATTTCTTTGCATAATATTCTTTTAAACGTAAATTTCTTCCAAATCGGAACATCTCTGTGTTCCACTTAAATAAATGTGGTTTAGAGGTGGGAACAAAAGAAAGGCCTTTGCTTAAAATCTGTTCTTCATCTGATGTTAAAGTTCTCTCTGATAAATTGAAAATGGGCATTACTTCCTTGGAGGTTTTGAGCGATTGCTTAAAGGTCTTACCCCCTTGTCCTCTCCTGATGTGGCTTCGTCTTGGCTTTTTAATCGGCTGCGAGTTGTAGTCGCTCCCCCTGTTGTTTCTAAAAATATTTTTGTTGTTGTCTAGTGGTTTCATTATCCGAAGCAGACTCCCCAGAAGTAATATCAATTGTGGGGACCCTTGGTCTTTGCATACGTTTTCTGGGGCGTCTAGATCTTTGTTGCCCCCCTGAAAGCCACTTATATACAGTGTTTCCCGGTAGTCCTCTTTAACACGTTCTAATTTCTGTTTTTTGAATTTAATTAATTCATTTTAATATTTGATGCCCTCTGTTGAATTCTATAAGAGTACACGTTGCGTTTCTATCTCCACAATTTTTTGGCGTACTTCTATTAAGTCCGATTTCACATCCTTAATTACAATCAACATTAAGTCAAGAGAAGCTCTGTTTAACACCTGTGTCCATTCCCTACAGACTTGTGGCTTAAGTCTGCCTATAGTTGGGACATTCATTATTCTGAATCCTCTAGGGATTTGTTTAGATTTAAAATAATCAGAGAGAAACACCTCATGGAGATCTAGATCCACTGCTGAAAATAAATGTCCTTATTAGTATAATGTGTAGTAAATTCCAGACTGGATTTATCCCATAGTATAGCTTTAGTTTCTTCCGGTGTAAATTGCAAAGTGTCTGCATTCTCTGCAAAATTAAATTATAGCTTATTTTATTCATTTCTCTTTAATCACTTTCTTATTCACGCTATTGGGTTATTGTGCATTAGTGTCACATTTTCGCTTTTGATCCACAGCGGTTTCAATGGCGATGTGTACAAACGTTGCCACGGCAACGATGTGTTTGCTACATCATCACGCATGAACCGCGTGTCAGAGTGAGGGCACTCAGTGGGTGCGCATGTGCGGTGTTCAGCGGAGATTACACACTGCACCTGGGGTAAGTCACTTAATTATAATGTATTTCGCTATATATTTGAGGTAATTTGATGTTATTTTTGTATCACTTGATCCTGAGGATGGAATAAATACTATTGAATTCATAAGTCCGTGAGTGCAGCCTGCATTTTCTATTTATCTATATATATATACGCACACACACATACTCAGACACACACTGTTAAGACACCTTCCGTGTCTACGAGTAAAAGCGCCGTTTAGTTCACCTTCCCCTCTCACCGTATCAATTCTCTGTTCGTATAATTTGTAATCCACGAACCATAACCAGGGGAAGCGGTAATCTCCCGAACAGGATCCGTGAAGAGACTCCGGTTCCCGAACAGAACTCCATGAACTGCCGCTAACAGCCGAACCACGACATCCACCAAGCGGCATACGTTTCCCATAAGCAGTCTCTAAGCGTGAATAATAAATCCCCCCAATAACAAGACAGAAGCTCCGTATTGAAACAGGATCTGGATTTACTGTGGGCTACCCGCCCGTATTTATGCGGGTGTCCTACTTGGTGGACACTCCCCTAGGGGACCAAATGGAAGACTGAAATTACAGAAGTACAGGAGGACATTCCAGACATACAGTTACAGACTTCTCCCACAATGCAACATGGTTTCCTCCTATCTGCCCTGGAGATAATTGGGAAGAAATGCAATTATCTCCAGGACAAAGACCCATCGCCATTTTAAATATAAAACCAGAAAATACATAAAAATACATAACTTTATAATAACTGTACATTTTATATCCACATCACATATCCCCAGATAGCCGGGATCTGAGGGCACATTATTGACGAATAGCGCTCAGATCCCATACGTATAGTTCAATCGCCATGGAGTCAAAGTTCTTACAGTCTTTCGGCAGGCGATTGACTCCATGGGAAGGCTATCTGGGTTAAATACTTTTCGTCAACGGTAAAACTCCCGAACAGCCGGTGTTCGTACGGATTTGTCGAGACAGCCAGGTGACCCATGGTTTCAGCGGTGTTCGGCAGAAAGAGTGTCCGTTTTTAGTTCCATGGAATTAGAGCCGAACACCGCTGGGCTTTCGTGCGGTTTAAAATGGCCGCTGCCTCGTGGTCGACATACGAACGACGGCCACCCTGAAGTCGGTTTAATTGAGAAGTGTCTGCGGTTAACCACAACGTTCTAATTGGGATCAAAAGGTTAACCAGCAGCACACTTCTCTTCTGGGTGGCCATCCGTTCGGTAGTTTTATTCGTGGCAAACAGTCATTCGTATGGCTATGATACTGGAAACAGTCATTTGGACGGACGGAATAAAATAGGCGAATGCACCAAAAATAGACAGACGAATGGTTCTGTCACACACACTTACAGACACACACACATACATTCACAGACACACACACACACACACACACATTCACACACACACACACAAACTTAAAGACACACTTTAAGACACACTTACACTCACAGACACACACTCACAGACACACACACACACACTCACAGACACACAACAGGCACACACACATACATTCACAGACACACGCAATCACAGACACACTTACAGGCACACACGCATACATTCACAGACACACACAATCACAGACACACACATACATTCACAGACACACACACACTCACAGACACACAGGCACAAACACATACATTCACAGACACACACTCACAGACACACACACATACATTCACAGACACTTACAGACACACACACATACATTCACAGACACATACACACACACTTACAGAGACACACATACATTCACAGACACTTACAGACACACACACATACATTCACAGACACATACACACACACTTACAGACACACACACACATTCACAGACACACAAACACTCACACACTCACAGACACACATACATTCACAGACACACACACTCACAGACACACTTACACACACTCACAGGCACACACATATACACTCACAGACACACACACACACACATTCACAGACACACATACACACACACACACATGTACAGGCACACACACTCACACATTCACAAATTATAATTTTTTAATTAAAAATTGTCCACCCAGCCTCCCTACCTGGTGAGCTGGCATGGACTTGTCCCTGGGGTCCAGTGGGTTGGGCGCCTATCTCCATACAACAAGCGGCGAGGGAGCTGTGTGCTCCTGCTCCTTCTCGCTGCGCGGGCTGTCTGCTGTAGCTGGGAGCCGGAATATGATATCATATTCCGGCTCCCGGCATCAGCAAACGGCACACGGCGAGAGGGAGCAGAGAGCACACAGCTCCCTCGCCGATTGTTGACGGGGGAGGGGGAGGGCATTTGGGGGTGGCAGAGTGCCTGCAGGAACAGCAGGAATGACGTTCCCACGCGTTCCTGCAGGACTCACAGCCGTGCCGCGGGGATTAGGGTGCGCCCAGGCACACCCGGCACACCCCGTGCGCACACCTATGATGCCAGGCATTGTTTTACCACTTTCTAGACCAATTAACAAGAAATTGAGAGAAGGTATAATATTAAAAGACTGAATCCTCCTGAGGCCTTCCATATTTTGCAGCCTCAGCCGCTACACAAGGACCTCCTTCCACCTTAGAGGAACACATCACGTTGAAACTAAATCATTTAGATGTGCCAAGATAACCAATCAAAATGATAAAATAAAAAAAAAAGATACTCACTAATTCTGTGCAAATCCCTACATTAAATTGTCATCCTTGTTGTAACGGATCCACGGGCACCCCGACTGGGTATCTCCGTTGAAGGATGCTCCCAGTGCTTCCTGAGGACTCCAAGCACTGCAACAGACACCACAACCACTGAACCGGAGAAGCATATGAATGCTATCAAGCATATGAATGCTGTAAACAGCTGAACAGGAAAAGCATACAATCAGCTTACACTCCTGGCAATCAGCATACAATCCACTTCCCCCAATCACTTTATACTATTATTACACACTATTACATTATATTATTATGACACACTATTACATTATACTATTCTTACACACTATCACTTTATACTATTATTACACACCATCACATTATACTATTACACACTATCACATTATATTATTATGACACACTATTACATTATACTATTATTACACACTATCACTTTATACTATTATTACACACTATCACATTATACTATTACACACTATCACATTATACTATTATTACACACTATTACATTATACTATTATTAAACACTATCACTTTATACTATTATTACACACTATTACATTATACTATTATTACACACCATCACATTATACTATTACACACTATAACATTATATTATTATGACACACTATTACATTATACTATTATTAAACACTATCACTTTATACTATTATTACACACTATTACATTATAATAATATTACACACTATCACTTTATAATATTATTACACACTATTACATTATAATATTATTACTCACTATCACTTTATACTATCATTATACACCATCACATTATACTATTACACACTATCACATTATATTATTATGACACACTATTACATTATACTATTCTTACACACTATCACTTTATACTATTATTACATTGTATTATTATGACACACTATCACTTTATAGCATTATTATACACTATCACGTTATATTATTACACACTATCACTTTATATCATTATTATACACTATCACAGTATATTATTATTATACACTATCACATTATATTATTATTACACACGATCACTTTATATCATTATTATACACTATCACATTATATTATTATTATTATTATTATTATACACTATCACTTTATATCATTATTATACACTATCACATTATATTATTATTATTGCACACTATCACTTTATATCATTATTATACACTATCACATTATATCATTATTATAAACTATCACATTATATTATTATTACATACTATCACTTTATATCATTATTATAAACTATCACATTATATTATTATTATACATTATCACTTTATATCATTATTGTGACGAGACCAATCTCGCCACATTGCATTGAAGAAGCCTGGTTGCCTGCCTGCTGCCTTTTGACTATGGACCGGCATTTAAATACTTTATTTTCCTATGCAGAACGGTCTATTCATGTATTTCTGCTCTGGCGTTCGGTAGATTCTAGGATTTACTGAATGAACTCATTTAACCCAGATATCTGTGCCATGGGGCCTATTCGTGTAATAAAAGACTTTGGCTCCATGGCAATTGAACTGTATGTGTGTGGTCTGATCGCCATTCAGTAATAATGTGCGCTCAGACCTAAGCTATCTGGGGATATGTTGCATGTCTGTATTTTATGTAATAAATGTAACCTTGTGTATTTTACTGTCTTTTTACTGCCATGTGCTTAATGGAGTTTTGCTTCTGTCCTTGGAGATAATTGGATTACTTCCCAATTATCTCCAGGATAGAAGACTCTGTGGAACTGGTTTTGGGCAGAAAAGCCATGCTTCCTTTGGTCACAAAGGACTTCGATCTTGTGACGAGACCAACCTTGCCACATTGCGTTGGAGGAGCCTGGTTAATTTTACTGTGCAGAAGGATTTATTTCTCCCTTTCTGCACATCCGTTCGGTAGATTCTATCTACCGAACAAACAGCCTGTTTGCAACCTCCCCAGAGCTGTGGGAAGCCAGCCGGCGCCGTTAATTGGCCACCCAGGAGCTGGAGTGTGCTGCCAATTTACCTCCCTGAAGCTGCGGTTAACCGCAGCTTAATTGATTGTTACTGGGTGGCCGCTGTTACAATTAGCGGCCGCTAGGTGGCGGTGTTCTGGAGCTCCCCGGGCAGCCAGCGCTTTTCTGCCCGGCTTTCATGCACCAAAATCGGACACTTTTCCGTGCAGGCACCGCTGAACCTCCAACCCCTGGTTCTAATTCGTATGGATTTGGTGAATGCATGGAAATTCAGTATTTTATGTTGGAACAATGTTTTAACCCAGATAGCCATGCCATGGAGCATATTAGTGTAATTAAAGACTTTGGCTCCATGGCAATTAAACTGTATTTGTGTGGTCTGAGTGCCATTCACTTAATAATGTGCACTCAGACCTGAGCTATCTGGGGATATGTTACATGTCTGTGTTTTATGTATAAAATGTGTCTTTATGTAATTTAAAGTGATAGTCTGTCTTTGTGTCCCCACGTGTGTAATGGAGTTTTTCCTTTGTCCTGGGAGATAATTGAATTACTTCTCCAGGGCAGAGGGGAGGAAGCCAGGATGCATTGTGTGGATGTTTTATTGCTGTATATCCTGAAATGCTAAATGTCTGTCCATTCTTTCAGTGTTCCATCTGGTCCCCTAGGGGAGTGTCCACCAGGTGGGAGACCTGCATAAATACAGGGGCAGGTAGCCCTCAATAAACAGACCACTGCTTGACCCTCAACACGGAGCCTTGTCTCGTTCTTGGGGGAATTCACTGTATGCTGATAGGGACTGACTGCCAGGAGTGTAAGACACTTGGGAGCTTTTCCTGTTCGTCTGCTAGCAGCAATTTGTGAGGTTCCAGTTCGGGAGTTTGGAGTGCTACCTTATTCCCTTGTATGCAGTTCGGGAGTTTGGTGCATTCACCTATATCCAATTCGTGAGTTTTGGTGATTTTACAGTAGCTGTGCCTGTTTGGAAAAGGGGATTATCGCCTAAACGGATTTTAACCCCTTGTCTGCTGAAACGGTCCGTTACAATTGGTGGCAAGCGGCGGGATCGTTCCTACAGCCAGAAGGACAGCTACAGGAGACACCATTGCTTAGGATTTTATAATTTGAGGGCAACGCATGTCTGAGTACAGCGACCCTGACAGCACCAGGATGGAACCAGCAGTGGAGCATGATGAGGGTGTCATGGATGACCGCAAAAGCAGTCCGCAAAGGCATCTGGTACCAGGCACTGGGTATGGTGGAGTACCAGCGGGGCGAGAGACTCCCCAAGGAAGACCAGAGATTGCAGAAGCGACTAGCCCTGCGGATGCCCTTCCTGGGAGAGCAGCCCCTGGAGGAATGGGTAAAGGAATTAGAGCTCCGGGTATGGCAGGAGATGTGGCTGGAGGATGCCTACCAGGCGCTCTGGTGGTATGGGGCACAGTACCTGCCCTGGACAGACGAGCATGACAAGCCAGAGGGAGAGGAGTTTGATGGTCCTGGCTTGTTATGGCAGTCTTTTTCAGAGCTCTAATTTGGGAGCCCTACACAAGCCCGGTTCAGTGATCTCTTTGAGTGGAGGGAGAGCAGGTATGACTGGGACGACACTCTCGAAATTGAGCAAGACCTGGTCCACCTGGTGACCACCTAGTGATATGCCGGGAAGGCAGTGGGAAGTCCAGGGAGAGGAGAGCAGTGTCCTCCCTCCCCAGCGGTAGCGTGATTTTTTGGGAATTGGGAGCCCAATCTCCATCCCCCAGCGGCAGTGTGATGTGCTGGGAATTGGGAGCCCAGTCTCCATTCTCCAGCGGCAGTGTGATGGGCCGGGAATTGGGAGCCCAGTCTCCATTCCCCAGCGGCAGAGTATCCAGCAGGGAATAGAGAGCCCAGTCTCCTTTCCCCAGCAGCAGGACTCTGTATTGGGAGGAGAGACAGTCGGTCTCCCTCTGCAAAGACTGGAAGTATGTATGGGAGAGGAGCTTGTTACCACCTCTCCCCAACGGCGGATCATTTATGGGCAGGGGATAGAGAGCTCAGTCTCCATTCCCCAGCGGCGGAGTGTTCTATCAGGAGAGGAGCTTGTTACCCCCTCTCCCCAGCGACAGCTTAATGTACCTGTAACGGACCGTTTCAGCATATGAGGGGTTAAAATCCGTTTAGGCGATAATCCCCTTTTCCAAACAGGCACAGCTACTATAAAAGCACCAAAACTCACGAATTCGGATATAAATGAATGCACCAAACTCCCGAACTGCATACAAGGGAATAAGGTAGCACTCCAGCTGGAACCTCACGAATAGCTGCTAGCAGACGAACAGGAAAAGCAGACATCAGCTTACACTCCTTAGCAATCAATCTCCAACAGCATACAGTGAATCCCCCCAAGAACGAGACAAGGCTCCGTGTTGAGGGTCAAGCAGTGGTCTGAGGTGCTGGGCACCCAGCCTGGTTTTTATTACACTTGTACACTTACAGGCCACACCCAGGGGGAGGCATAAAATAACCAATAACATAGATGGTTCAGCCCACACATCCCCTCCCCTCAGATAACATTAAACCCAATTATCCGGTACACTTTTCCAGCCAAGTTCTGGATGTACCCCAAAAACAGGGGGTACACCTCTAAATCCAGCATCGCTGGATAGCCCCCATTCAGGGGGGAAACATATCCGAAATTCAAGTCATTCGGATGAACAGTTCGGCAGATATGGGTTTCCAAAGATTTGACCGACCGCATGGGTAAAGTATCCGAAAACAGTTCCATGCATTTTGGCCCTGCGGTCGGTCACAAACAAGGGAATGAAAACAGACGAATTGCCTGTGTTATAGAGCCTGGAGAGGGTTTGAATGAATTCCCTTGTTTGTGGGGTTCTTTCTACCGAACGGCGGGTCATTCGGTAGTTTCCATACGAATTTCTGGAAGTATGGAGGTCTCAGCGGTGTTTGCCTAGTCAAGTGTCCGATTTTAGTTCCAGACACTCGACGGCAAAACACCGCTGTTCGGTAGTTTAAGATGGCCGCCGCCACGTGTTCGTTTCCCGAATGGCGGCCACCCAGAGGACAAAGAATACACTACACTGATTGCCAATTACCCGTTTGCAACATTGTTGCAAACTGTAATTGGAGGCACACTTAGTCCTGGGTGGTCTGGTTCGGTAGTTTCACTCAATATAATGAATGGAGTGATTCTACCGAACAATCAGATGAATGCTGCATACATATCACCCAGGCTAAACTTAACACATGAATACATATACAATATTACAGGCAGTACACTAGAACATGCTTCACAGTCTTAAAGGGACAGTAGTCCCAAAAGTCCCAATCTGTTCATAGATGATTTTAAAGGGCCAGTAGCAGCCATATACATCATTACATGCCCAAATATAGTTTTCATAGAGCAGTATGTCCAGGGGCCGTAGTCCAAAGGCAGCAGGCGGGCAACCAGGCTCCTCCAATCCAATGTGGCGAGATTGGTTTCGTCACATCTCTCCCCCTTTCCAAAAAGACTAACAGGGTACCTGACCTCCTGCCGGTCAGTGCCCTTGTTTGTCCAGCAACCCACCCATAAAGCAAAAAAAACAGTACAGCCCACCCACAATAAATAGTTACTACACCTGGGTAGAGGAGAAGTTTGTCCATGTCCAGATGCCTCACCACGGCTGTGTAGGGGACTGGTAGGCTGCCTTGGTGGGTTGCTGAGTGGGCAGAGACCAGCGGTACTCTGTCCTGGTGCCAGCACTACCCCCGGAGTAGTCTGGTTGGAGCCTGGTTGCTGGAGACGGGCTGTCTCCCCCTTAGTTGCATAGCTCTGTCGTGGGGGGGTAGGACCGACCATCCCTACCCCCTGTGTGGTAAGTGCAGAGACCACGGTCCCATCTGCACTGGTGGGGGGTTTACAGTCTCCCCCTGGTACATTAAGCTGCCGCTGGGGAGAGGGGGTAACAAGCTCCTCTCCCGATAGAACACTCTGCCCATTAATGATCCGCCGCTGGGGAGAGGTGGTAACAAGCTCCTCTCCCATACATATTCCTAGTCTTTGCGGAGGGAGACCGACTGTCTCTCCTCCCAATACAGAGTCCTGCCGCTGGGGAAAGGAGACAGGGCTCTCTATTCCCTGCTGGATACTCTGCCGCTGGAGAATGGAGACTGGGCTCCCAATTCCCGAAAACTCACGCTGCCGCTGGGGAGGGAGGACGCTGCTCTCCTATCCCTGTATTCCACATTGCCCTCCTGGCATATCACTCTGCTGCTGGGGGGCAGGAACAACTACCTCTGCCCCCTGTAACTCAGCCTGCCGCTGGGGAGGGAGGCCACTGCTCTCCTCTCCCTGCACTTCACATTGCCCTCCTGGCATATCACTCTGCTGCTGGGGGGCAGGGACAACTACCTCTGCCCCCTGTAACTCAGCCTGCCGCTGGGGAGGGAGGCCACTGCTCTCCTCTCCCTGCACTTCACATTGCCCTCCTGGCATATCACTCTGCTGCTGGGGGGCAGGAACAACTACCTCTGCCCCCTGTAACTCAGCCTGCCGCTGGGGAGGGAGGCCACTGCTCTCCTCTCCCTGCACTTCACATTGCCCTCCTGGCATATCACTCTGCTGCTGGGGGGCAGGGACAACTACCTCTGCCCCCTGTAACTCAGCCTGCCGCTGGGGAGGGAGGCCACTGCTCTCCTCTCCCTGCACTTCACATTGCCCTCCTGGCATATCACTCTGCTGCTGGGGGGCAGGAACAACTACCTCTGCCCCCTGTAACTCAGCCTGCCGCTGGGGAGGGAGGAGGCTGCTCTCCTCTCCCTGCACTTCACATTGCCCTCCTGGCATATCACTCTGCTGCTGGGGGGCAGGAACAACTACCTCTGCCCCCTGTAACTCAGCCTGCCGCTGGGGAGGGAGGATACTGCTCTCCTCTCCCTGCACTTTACACTGCCGCTGGGGAATGGAGACTGGGCTCCCAATTCCCTGCAGGCTCGGTGGAGAGACCTCGGTCCCATCTCCACTGGCCACCTGGGGTTCTTCCCAGTAAAATTGTACAATATCTTCCCAGCTGAAGGGGTCTGGATCTGGGTCTGCGCTTCCCTGTTGAGCCTTCTCACTGGAGTGGAACAGATTTTGGTAGTCCTGTTCCAGCTCCATCTCTCGGGTTACTAGGTGGACCAGGTCTTGCTCAATTTCATGAGTGTCGTCCCAGTCATACCTGCTCTCCCTCCACTCAAAGAGATCACTGAACCGGGCTTGTGTGGGGCTCCCAAATTCAGGCTCTGAGAAAGACTCCCATAACAAGCCAGGACCATCAAACTCCTCTCCCTCTGGCTTGTCATGCTCGGCTGTCCAGGGCAGGTGCCGTGCAACATACCACCAAAGCGCCTGGTAGGCATCCTCCAGCCACATCTCCTGCCATACCCGGAGCTCCAATTCTTTTACCCATTCCTCCCTGGGCTGCTCTCCCAGGAAGGGCATCCGCAGGGCTAGTCGCTCCTGCAAACGCTGATCTTCCTTGGGAAGTCTCTCACCTCGTTGGTATTCCACAATGTCCAGTGCCTGGTACCAGATGCCTTTCCTTAATGCCTCCCGGTCATCCATGTCACCCTCATCGTACTCCACTGCTGGTTCCATGCTGTTGCTTTTAGGGTCGCTGTCCTGGGACATGCGTTGCCCTCAAATTGTAAAATCCAGAGTAATGGTGTCTCCTGTAGCTGTCCTTCTGGCTGTAGGAATGATCCCGCCGCTTGCCACCAATTGTAACGGACCGTTTCAGCATATGAGGGGTTAAAATCTGTTTAGGCGATAATCCCCTTTTCCAAACAGGCACAGCTACTATAAAAGCACCAAAACTCACGAATTCGGATATAAATGAATGCACCAAACTCCCGAACTGCATACAAGGGAATAAGGTAGCACTCCAGCTGGTACCTCACGAATAGCTGCTAGCAGACGAACAGGAAAAGCAGACATCAGCTTACACTCCTTAGCAATCAATCTCCAACAGCATACAGTGAATCCCCCCAAGAACGAGACAAGGCTCCGTGTTGAGGGTCAAGCAGTGGTCTGAGGTGCTGGGCACCCAGCCTGGTTTTTATTACACTTGTACACTTACAGGCCACACCCAGGGGGAGGCATAAAATAACCAATAACATAGATGGTTCAGCCCACACATCCCCTCCCCTCAGATAACATTAAACCCAATTATCCGGTACACTTTTCCAGCCAAGTTCTGGATGTACCCCAAAAACAGGGGGTACACCTCTAAATCAAGCATCGCTGGATAGCCCCCATTCAGGGGGGAAACATATCCGAAATTCAAGTCATTCGGATGAACAGTTCGGCAGATATGGGTTTCCAAAGATTTGACCGACCGCATGGGTAAAGTATCCGAAAACAGTTCCATGCATTTTGGCCCTGCGGTCGGTCACAAACAAGGGAATGAAAACAGACGAATTGCCTGTGTTATAGAGCCTGGAGAGGGTTTGAATGAATTCCCTTGTTTGTGGGGTTCTTTCTACCGAACGGCGGGTCATTCGGTAGTTTCCATACGAATTTCTGGAAGTATGGAGGTCTCAGCGGTGTTTGCCTAGTCAAGTGTCCGATTTTAGTTCCAGACACTCGACGGCAAAACACCGCTGTTCGGTAGTTTAAGATGGCCGCCGCCACGTGTTCGTTTCCCGAATGGCGGCCACCCAGAGGACAAAGAATACACTACACTGATTGCCAATTACCCGTTTGCAACATTGTTGCAAACTGTAATTGGAGGCACACTTATTCCTGGGTGGTCTGGTTGTTCGGTAGTTTCACTCAATATAATGAATGGAGTGATTCTACCGAACAATCAGATGAATGCTGCATACATATCACCCAGGCTAAACTTAACACATGAATACATATACAATATTACAGGCAGTACACTAGAACATGCTTCACAGTCTTAAAGGGCCAGTAGTCCCAAAAGTCCCAATCTGTTCATAGATGATTTTAAAGGGCCAGTAGCAGCCATATACATCATTACATGCCCAAATATAGTTTTCATAGAGCAGTATGTCCAGGGGCCATAGTCCAAAGGCAGCAGGCGGGCAACCAGGCTCCTCCAATCCAATGTGGCGAGATTGGTTTCGTCACAGTACCAGGGGGAGACTGTAAGCCCCACAGCTATGCAGATGGGACCGTGGTCTCTGCACTTACCACACAGGGGGTAGGGACGGTCGGTCCTACCCCCCCATGACAGGGCTGGTTAGCCAAAGGGGAGACAGTCGGTCTCCCACTTCCGCAGCAGAGCTATGCACCTAAGGGGGAGACAGTCAGTCTGCAGCAACCAGGCTCCAACCAGACTACTCCGGTGGTAGTACTGGCACCAGGACAGAGTACCGCTGGTCTCTGCCCACTCAGCAACCCCCCAAGGCAGCCTACCAGTCCCCCACACAACCGTGGTGAGGCACCTGAACATGGACAAGTTTCTCCTCTACCCAGGTGTAGTAACCATTTATTGTGGGTGGGCTGTACTGTTTTTTCTGCTTTGTGGGTGGGCTGCTGGACTAAAAAGGGCACTGACCGGCAGGAGGTCAGGTACCCTGTTGGTCTGTTTGGAAAGGGGGAGAGATGTGACGAGACCAACCTCGCCACATTGCATTGGAGGAGCCTGGTTGCCCGCCTGCTGCCTTTGGATTATGGACCGGCAGCTAAAGGGTTAATTTTACTGTGCAGAAGGATTTATTTCTCCCTTTCTGCACAGCCGTTCGGTAGATTCTATCTACCGAACAAACAGCCTGTTTGCAACCTCCCCAGAGCCGTGGGAAGCCAGCCAGCACCGTTAATTGGCCACCCAGGAGCTGGAGTGTGCTGCCAATTTACCTCCCTGAAGCTGCGGTTAACCGCAGCTTAATTGATTGTTACTGGGTGGCCGCTGTTACACTTAGCGGCCGCTAGGTGGCGGTGTTCTGCAGCTCCCTGGGCAGCCAGTGCTTTTCTGCCCGGCTTTCATGGACCAAAATCGGACACTTTTACGTGCAGGCACCGCTGAACCTCCAACCCCTGGTTCTCATTCGTATGGATTTGGTGAATGCATGGAAATTCAGTATTTTATGTTGGAAGAATGTTTTAACCCAGATAGCCATGCCATGGAGCATATTAGTGAAATTAAAGACTTTGGCTCCATGGCAATTAAACTGTATTTGTGTGGTCTGAGTGCCATTCACTTAATAATGTGCACTCAGACCTGAGCTATCTGGGGATATGTTACATGTCTGTGTTTTATGTATAAAATGTGTATTTTTTGTGTCTTTTTTTTTAAAGTGATAGTCTGTCTTTGTGTCCCCACGTGTGTAATGGAGTTTTTCCTTTGTCCTGGGAGATAATTGAATTACTTCTCCAGGGCAGAGGGGAGGAAGCCAGGATGCATTGTGGGGATGTTTTATTGCTGTATGTCCTGAAATGCTAAATGTCTGTCCATTGTTTCAGTGTTCCATCTGGTCCCCTAGGGGAGTGTCCACCAGGTGGGAGACCTGCATAAATACAGGGGCAGGTAGCCCTCAATAAACAGACCACTGCTTGACCCTCAACACGGAGCCTTGTCTCGTTCTTGGGGGAATTCACTGTATGCTGCTAGGGACTGACTGCCAGGAGTGTAAGACGCTTGGGAGCTTTTCCTGTTCGTCTGCTAGCAGCAATTCGTGAGGTTCCAGTTCGGGAGTTTGGAGTGCTACCTTATTCCCTTGTATGCAGTTCGGGAGGTTGGTGCATTCACCTATATCCAATTCGTGAGTTTTGGTGATTTTACAGTAGCTGTGCCTGTTTGGAAAAGGGGATTATCGCCTAAACGGATTTTAACCCCTTGTCTGCTGAAACGGTCCGTTACAGATCTATCTTTTGAACCAATGGACCAATGTGGATGATTTTGACATATGTTCGTATTTGGAGTATGCTGATTCTGAAAATGTAAGTACATTTTATGTGAATGTGATGCATACTTTTTAAGTTATGAATAATGTGGAAAAACTGTATTTCTCTGCCTGTGATAATTACATTACCCATTGTGTAAGGTAATTGTATCACAGGCAGAGGGGAGGATTTTGTGTGGGACTGTCTGTGTGAGTTTATTGTACGTGTTTATTGGTTGTTTTCCAAAACCCTGTGGGTGGTACTAATGTGTATATAAGAACAATAAACCCACAGCTCTGGCTGTTCCTGCTTGCCCCTCAACACGGAGCTTTGTCTCGTTTTTGGGGGGATTTACTGTATGCTGTTCCAGTTTGACTGCTAGGAGTGTAAACCTATTTGTATGTTTTTTTCCTATTTGGCTGTTTACGGCATTCATATGCTTCTCCGGTTTGGTGGATTGGTGTCTACAGTAGCTGTGCCTGTGTCTCTGGAAGGGAAGATCTACTAAATGGCTTTTAACCCCCTTTTATGCCTGGGGATGCCGTTACAATTTGGTGGCAGCGGTGGGATGGCGTCCTAGTGCGAGGAGAAGCACCTCAGAGACACTGGTAACGTTTGGAGTTACAAATTGAGGGCAACGTTAGCACACGTGCAGCGCCCCTGGGAGCAGAGGTATCCAGCGACTTGGAGCAGACAAGTATGGAAGGCTCTGGCGATGATTGGCTGGCCGAGGTGAGGCAGCGAGTGGCCCAGTATGGTGATAATGTGCCCATGGGTATATTCCAGGCAATCTGGAACCAGGTCACAGGCGAGCGAAACGCAAAGATGAACCGAGAATTCCGGCTAGCGAAAGAGAGAGAATATGCCCAGCGGCAGAGTGAGTTACAGGGAGCCAAAGGTGTCACCTTCCTCCCCAACGACAGTGTGTGTTACAGGGAGCCAAAGGTGCCGTCCTTCCTCCCCAGCGGCAGTGTGAGTTACAGGGAGCCAAAGGTGCCGTCCTTCCTCCCCAGCGGCAGAGTGAGTTACAGGGAGCCAAAGGTGCCGTCCTTCCTCCCCAGTGGCAGAGCGAGTTACAGGGAAAGAAAGGTGCCGTCCTACCTCCCCAGCGGCAGTGTGAGTCCCAGGGAGCAGAAGGTGTCGTCCTTCCTCCCCAGCGGTAGTGTGTGTTACAGGGAGCTGAAGGTGCCGTCCTTCCTCCCCAGCGGCAGTGTGGGTTCCAGGGAGCCAAAGGTGTCGTCCTTCCTCCCCAGCGGCAGTGTGTGTTACAGGGAGCTGAAGGTACCGTCCTTCCTCCCCAGCGGCAGAGTGTCCTGCAGGGAGCAGAGACCATTGGTTTCGCACCCCAGCAGCAGGACAAAATATTGAAAGGGGAGACAGTCGGTCCCCCCCTCCACCAGCAGAGAGAGTGTCAGGGAGAGGAACCTGCTACCCCCTCTCTCCAGTGGCTGAAAGTGTTCCAGGGAGATGAGTTGGTGACCACCTCTCCCCAGCAGCAGCCTAGCCCACCAAGGGGAGATGATAAGCCCCACACCAGTGCAGATGGGACCGTGGTCTCTGCACATGCCTCACAGGGGCTAGGGACGGTCGGCCCTGTCCCCCGGCAGCAGGGATGTTCATCCAAAGGGGAGACAGCCTGTCTTGCCCTCCAGCAGCAGTACCAGGTCCAGAGTGAGGAGCCTACTACGCCATTCCCTCAACTGGGCTCCAACCAGGCTACTCCCGTGGTAGCGCTGGCAGCAGGGCAGAGTACCGCTGGTCTCTGCCCACTCAGCAACCCACCGATCCGGAGCGCTAGTACCCCCCAGAGCAGAGATGGAGCTCCTGGACATGGACAAGCTACCCACTACCCCAGGTGTAGTAACCAATTCTGGTGGGTGGGTTATACTGCCCCAGGTGTAGTAACCAATTCTGGTGGGTTTTGTGGGTGGGTTGCTGGATTAACCAGGACACTGACCGACAGGAGGTCAGATACCCTGTTAGTCTGGTGGGTAAAGGGGAGAAATGTGGCGGAACCAGCCCCGCCACTTGTGCCTGGAGAGGACTGCTTGCCAGCCTCTTGCCCTGCGACTATGGCCCTGGGATGTATTGCCCTTCTAGGAACTGATTTGGGCATATTGTATTTTATTATGCTGCTGCTGGCCCTTTAAGAACCATCTGGGGACATACTGTGGAGTTACTGGGTGGCCACCATTTCATGTATCAGAGGCACATGGTGAGAACAATGGATGAAGCACATGGTGAGAACAATGGATGGCGGCCATTTTAACTCACAGACACTGTTGTGACTTTTCTACATGGTGCCATCTCGCTGGTATTTGGTGCATAAAGACATTGTGCAGTACTTTTAAACTATACAACAGGGGACACATTATACAGTAATTATTTTTTATATAATCTGTATATGTTCTGCGGAATCTGCATTAAACTGTATCTTCCAAACTACTGAACGGATCTGGGTGAATTTTGGATATGTGGTTCACCCAGATCCCCCGGTTATATACGGGGTTTATGGGGTTATTGCATGTTTTGGGGTCCCTGTGATATGTTTTATAAAACTGTATTTCTCTGTCTGTGATAATTCTATTACCCATTGTGTTCCGTAATCATATCACAGGCAGAGGGGAGGATTTTGTGTGGGAGTCTGTGTGTATTGTACACATTGATTGGTTGTTCTGTAAAACCCTGTGGGCAGTACTATGTTTTTGGATTGGGAATAATAGAGGCTTTATGTGCCAGTATAGTCAGTTCTGCTTGACCTCAAAACAAAGTGTTGTCTCGTTATTGGGGGAATTGGATTGTATGCTGATTGCCAGGAGTGTAAGCTGATTGTATGCTTTTCCTGGTCAGCTGTTTATAGCATTCATATGCTTGAGAGCATTCATATGCTTCTCCGGTTCGGTGGTTGTGGTGTCTGCTGCAGTGCTTTGAGTCCTCAGGAAGCGCTAGGAGCATCCTTCAACTGAGGTACCCAGTCGGGGTGCCCGTCGATCCGTTACACATGTTAAGTTCCTTTAACCTTTCCTGGTAAGTTTTATCCTGCAATCCATGAACCAGTTTAGTAGCCCTTCTCTGAACTCTCTCTAAAGTATCAATATCCTTCTGGAGATACGGTCTCCAGTACTGCGTACAGTACTCCAAGTGAGGTCTCACCAGTGTTCTGTACAATGGCATGAGCACCTCCCTCTTTCTACTGCTAATACCTCTCCCTATACAACCAAGCATTCTGCTAGCATTTCCTGCTGCTCTATTACATTGTCTGCCTACCTTTAAGTCATCAGAAATAATTACCCCTAAATCCCTTTCCTCAGATGTTGAGGTTAGGACTCTATCAAATATTCTGTACTCTGCCCTTTGGTTTTTACGTCCAAGATGCATTATCTTGCACTTATCCACATTAAATGTCAGTTGCCACAACTCTGACCATTTTTCTAGTTTACCTAAATCATTAGCCATTTGGCTTATCCCTCCTGGAACATCAACCCTGTTACATAATTTAGTACCATCAAGACCTTCTGCAATATCACTAATAAAAATATTAAAGAGAATGGGTCCCGGAGGTACCCCACTGGTGACAAGCCCATGCTTGGAATATACTCCATTATTATTTATTATAAATGATTGTATTTTTACGGCTTATAGGAACATTGTAGCCTATAGTACAGGTGTTAATAATACCACACTATTATTGTCATTTCTATTTTTGTGATTTTAATTTTTCTACTACAGCAAAGCAATAAACGATTGACCAAAGTCGCTGTTATTTATTTATTTATTAATTCATTTACACTTTTTAAATCAACGTCTACATTTCTGTGTTTTCCAAACAAATAACAATCATTAACCCCTTAAGGACACAACTTCTGGAATAAAAGGGAATCATGTGCCCTTAAGGGGTTAAGCTCTTTTTCCTTATTTGTTCGGATTTCATGAAGCCCCTGTGACCTCCGCTGCCCACATTGAAAGCCTTGGAGGAACAGAAGGAGGCAGGGATAAATCGCAGGAAAAGCAAGATTATGTGAATGCAGAGCAATACAGTGTGATCGAGGATTAGTGAAAATGCCCATTGAGAGAAGGTGATTTTATCTCTACTTATTACACGGCTAAACCCCATCGATCAATTGAAACATAACGGTGGGACCCTGAAAAGATTAAAAAAAACTGCCAGCTCTTTAAGATATTTCGATAACTTGTTGTATAAATCTTCAAGTTTTATAATTTTTGCAATGGGAGGAGGAAGGAATTTCTTAAGACGTTCAATATCTT
Organism: Pelobates fuscus; assembly: GCF_036172605.1. NCBI lineage: Eukaryota > Metazoa > Chordata > Amphibia > Anura > Pelobatidae > Pelobates > Pelobates fuscus. Next base: position 494,753,242 of record NC_086317.1, on the reverse strand, counting down.
TCTTAAGGGCACGGAGGACACTTTTAATAAAAGATATAGCCTTCTGAACTGTAGTAAACGGAATGCATGTTGTGCTGATAGGAGTCGTGTTGGTGGTGGTCTCACGCGTTGTCCTGGTAGTGGTTGTGACTGCATCTGAGGGTAGAAATAAGACAGAAATAGTTCATCAACAGCTAACTAATTCCTTGTTTTTTTCTTTCTTTCAGAGAATATTTATTCTAGTCAGGACTTATTCCTTGTTTTCGGTTTATTTATATATTAAATATATTTTAACGTCAACTTTCCCAAGGTGGAATATGCCATTTTTGTGTTTGGATAGTGAAGAGTAATTATAATAATACAAATATAATATATAATAATCACATAATGTGGTAATTATTTAAACTCACAATATGATCGTCATGCAGAGACACTCACAATGTACTCACCTTATCCGAACCATCAACCCCAATCTATCACTTCACAGAGATGGTAGATACGTTCGGCCCTCATTCAATTTAAAATCGGTGCTTTGCGAATCCTCTGTCTCCTACACTTTGTGTTGGAATTAGTTTCAAAGCAGCGATTTTTGAATGTTGATTGCTGCCGATTTGCTCGAGGTGGCCGAATTCTGACCATATGTGTCGTTAGTCTGAGAATTGCCATTGCGTTCGGGGGCCTCGATTTAAAGAGACACTATAGTCACCAGTACAACTATAGCTTATTGTAGTTGTTCTGGTGAGTATCATCATTGCCTTCAGGCATTTTCATGTAAACACTGTATTTTCAGAGAAAAGGCAGTGTTTACATTGCCCTGAGAGGGACACCTCCAAGTAGCCACTACTCAGATGGCCACTGGAGGTGCTTCCTGGCTCAGTGCTGCACAGTAAGCAGCACTGCCGTTCAGCATCTCCACAATCTGCATGGGGACGCTGAATTTTCCTGATTTAATGCATCTCTATGAGGAGGTGCTGATTGGCCAATATAGTGTTTGCCCCCACCCCCTTGCTGATTTTAGCCAATCCAATTCTTTGCCTATGGTAAAGCATTGGATTGGTAAAAATCGGCTATTCTAATGATGTCACCAAGGGGGCGGGCCCAGTGCCGGCAGTACCATGCAGCATAAGGTGAGTTTTAATTCCTTTTATGGGTGCTAAGGGGGGGCAAGCCACCTAAATGGTGGGTTTAACACTATAGGGTCAGGAATACATGTTTGTGTTTCTGACCCTATAGTGTTCCTTTAGTATTGTTGGATACACTTTCTAAATGATTTAATTTTTTAGAAAACCTTTTTAAATTATTTAATGTTATCAAAAATATTTTTTTTTTTTATATTTATTAATATTTTATTTTTCGTTATAATAAAAAATTACATACATATCCATTTAACACGCTTACAAAGAGACAAATAAAAAGAAGCAGGTTTGATATACTATCAAAAGTTAAATATTATACATACAGTATATACATACACTTCCCTCTTTACTTTCCCTTTTCACTCATTTTCCCATCCTTTCTAGTTACATAATCCAAAAAGAAAAAAAACAAAGAAATACATTCAAAAGACTCTACATACACTTCCTCATGTGGTTACTACCTTGCCTTAGAGAGATTGACATTTAGGGGGGAGGGGGGGGTTAATTTTGAGTGTTAAAGTATCCATTCCAAGGGGCCCAGATCTCGTCGTAATTCTCTTTGGAAACTTTATTTGTTACTATGCCAGCTTCCATCCTTCCTTGATAGTCCACTTGTGTGCAAATATCATGCCAATCTAACGGTCCCATAATTCTCCAATTTCTGGCCATTACTAATTTGATTGCCATAAAGATATGTATCATTAGGATTTTAAATTTTATCTTGACCCTTGGCATATCTAAGTGAAACAAAAACATTTGAGCCGTGATAACAGTTTGTGCTTTCAAAATGAAATTTACCAAATCAGACAAAATTATTTTCATAGGTTTCAACTCCTCACAGTTCCACCATATATGAGGGAATGTGCCTAGTTCCCTGCCACATCTCCAACAATCTGGTAGAAGTGTGGGCTGAAATCTGTGAAGGCGTGTTGGTACCAGGTACCATCGATATACTAGTTTAAAGTATACTTCCCGTACATTTACCCCATGTATATGTCTTTTAACTAATTTTAGGCCCGAAAGCCAGTCTTCGACCGGCAGAGAAAAATGGAGTTCTTGCTCCCATTTAATCATTGCTGTCACTTTGTCTATTTGGGTTTGTTTCCTTATGAATTGATTAAATCTGGAGGCAATTTTTTTCCTATAATGAGATAGTGTAAACTGATCTATTGGAGAAGTTTCCGAAAAAGTCTTTCCCATAATAAAAGATTTTATTCTTAAGTAATTAAATATTTCTTTGGGAGGGAGATTATATTTAGACTGTAGTATTGGGAATGACCATATTTTATTGTCTTCTAATAGTTCCGTAAATCTTACAATTCCACAGTTTTCCCATGCTTGAATATTTATATCTTTTATGTAATATTTTAAACAGGTTAATGGGGCATTTCTTGATATATGATTGGTACCATATTTTTTCTTTAGATATTTTACTATATATATCATTGTGTTGTTCATTGGGTTGTTAGATTTTATATTTTTTACAAATTCGTTATCGCACCACAAAAGAAATAGAGGTTCGATATTACCAAAATCCGATTTTTCAATTTCTAACCAAATTGGTCTTGATGTTGTAAGGTTATCACACTTAAATAAGTGTGCAACCATATTATTTATGTAGAGTTTTTGTATGTCCGGAAAGGATACTCCCCCTTCACTCCAGTGTCTCTGTAAGATTTCCAGTGACACTCTAGGTCGCCTATCCTGCCAGATATAATCTGTTATTTGTTTCTGGAGACCGCGTATCGTCTGGGGGGACACCCTCAGCGGGAGGTTGCCAAATAAAAATGTCAATTTAGGGAGTAGATAAGAATTTACTGCCTCAATTCTCCCCAACCAGGACAATTCTAGCCCCCTCCAATTTTTTAGAGTATTCCTAAATTGGGTTGCAATTTCTGTATAATTAAGTTCTCCAATTTCTCTGAATTCCAAAGATAGTCTTACCCCTAAATACTTTATATTACTAGCTTCCCAGTCACAGTTAAATTCCTTTTTAAGCGTATTTTCCCCAGGCCTACTTAAGCCTCTTGTCAGAATTTGGGTTTTCTTTATATTTAGTTTGTAGCCAGAAATTTTTCCATATTCTTTAATGAGACAGAATGTGGCTGGAATGGATCTGATGGGGTCCGTAAGGGACAGCAGAACATCATCTGCATAAAGTGTAATTCTATTCTCCTTTGTATTCACCATTAACCCGCTGATACCCTCACTCTGTCTAATCGCAGCTGCCAAAGGCTCTATAGAAAGAATATATAAAAGGGGTGCCAATGGGCAGCCCTGTCGTGTCCCGTTTCTAATTGGGAACCAATTTGATTGAAACAAAAATCCTGTAACTCTAGCTTGGGGATCTTTATATAGTGCCATTGTACATTCCTTATATAAACCTTCTATGCCGAAGGCCTTCAAAACCTCTTCCAGATATTTCCAATTTACTCGGTCGAAGGCCTTCTCGGCGTCGAGGGCAACCAAGGCAAAAGGGGACGAACTTTGACTTGCATGGTATAAAACATTCAATAACTTCCTGATATTATCAGACGTACCTCTGCCTTCTACAAACCCGCTCTGATCTATATGTACGATATCTGGTATAATTCTTTTAAGTCTATCTGCCAAAATTCTTGAATAGACTTTGATGTCTAAGTTAATAAGAGAAATTGGTCTGTAGTTTATCGTATATATTGGGTCCTTATCTGGTTTAGGGATTGGAATTATAGAAGCCTGAAGCATTTCTGCTGGAATAACTTTGAGAGTGGCGAATTCATTAAATGTCTTCAATAGGTATGGGGAAATTATGTCATTGAGTTTTTTATAAAAGATTGATGAAAAGCCGTCTGGGCCTGGGGCTTTACCAGCTATTAATGCATTTATGGTGTTACTAATCTCCTGTATGGAGAATGGCATGTTTAGCTGGTTTAATTTCTCAGTAGTTATTTTTGGCAAATTTAATTTATCCAAAAAACGCTGTATTTCCCCTTCGGACGGGTCATTATATTTTAAGTTGTATAGACTTTTATAATATTCTTCAAATGCATTAGCTATTTGAGTTGGCGAAATACATTTTTTGTTTCCAGCTATTATGGATTTTATAGATTGAAGTTTATTTTTGTTTTTTAATTTATTTGTGAGATTCTTCCCCGTTTTATTGTTTCCATAATACCATCCTTGCTTTAATGTTAGCATTGCTTTATTAATTTTCTCTTGATTTTTTACTAGGATTTTTTTTCTAATCTCCTTAATATCCTCCAAGATATTATGATCTAGAGTAGTCTTATGAAGATGTTCCAGTTTTGCCAGATCTATATTAAGCTCATTCAGCTCTCTTCCTTTCTTTTTTTTTATATTAGCACCCAGTTTAATGAGACATCCTCTCATGTACGATTTAAAAGTACACCACAACATAGCGTTAGAAACATCCCCGGTATCGTTATTTTCAAAAAACTCTTTAGCCTGAATGCTCAGTTCTTCTACATTGATTTCTGAATTTAATAGAGTTTCGTTTAATCTCCATCTGTCTCTGCTTTTATATTCGGGATTATTTTTTATAACTAAGCATACTGGTGCATGGTCGGACCATGTTATAGGTCCAATCGTCACTTTATTTATTCGTTCCAGAGTGCCTGCCCTAACCAAGAAATAGTCGATTCTAGTGTATGACTGATGGACATTTGAATAGAACGTGTAATCTCGCACTTCTGGGTTTAGCGTTCTCCAACAATCATACAAACTATTTTTTGCTAGAAAAGTCTGCATCATTGATGAACCTATTCTATGACTATCATCTTTATTTGCAGGCTTACTTCTGTTCCTATCTACCTTGTGATCTACAATACAATTGAAATCCCCACCGATAATCAAACTACCAGACGATACGCGGTCAACCTTTTGTATTAAGCTATCCAGAAATCTATATGGAAGTTGATTTGGAGCATATACATTTACAAGAGTATACAGTATATCATTAATTCGAGCTATTACTATTAAGAACCTGCCACCAGGGTCAGCCTCCTCATGAACAAGCTCATATTTCAGGTTACTTGAAAAAAAAATTGCTACTCCTCTTTTCTTATTTTTTCCCATCAGGTTAGCTCTATGGACCACTTGAAATTTTTTATAATTCCATAGCTTAGTCTCAGTGCTAACCCAGTGGGTTTCCTGGACGAAACCAATATCCGTTTTGCTATCCGTCAGTAATTTGTACAGGTAACCTCTTTTCTGTCCTGAGTTTAAACCCCTTGCATTAATGGATAAAATGTTAAGTGACATCTAGCCACTGTTCCCCCCAGTCCCTCCTCCATTCCAACCTCCCCTCAAATAGTAACCTTCTCCCCAATCCTTTCATGTCTTCCCCTTTCGGCCGTCTAATATCTGGCCTCCAGAGAAAGCTCCACATCACACAATCTACTTGAGCATTCATTCCCTTATATGAAGAGCTTCTATGTGAAGTCCTCATATTTAAACCTGCTGCCGTCGCAGGTCTCCGAACCAGGATAGTGGGCCTTATTTTCCTTTTAACGAAAGACGTTACAATATTAATTTTCAATAAATATTTTAACCCCGCCACTTATCTGCGAATGGTTCCTTAATTGAACCTTAATTAAACCTTTATACAATTATCTGATTCTATCTAGGACAGTTTACTTTTCATTTTTGTTGTTATAAACCAAATTTCCTCAATTAACTTTCTCGCCTCCTCTATTCCCAATTTCTCCTCTAAATTGATTCTTCTTTGACTATTTTTTAAAGTGATTACATATTTTGTATTCATTTTAGTGGTATACAAATTTTAAGTGGTATACATATATTACATATTTTGTGATAATTTTAGTGATATACATATTTTAAGTGCATTTATAGTACATATTCTCTATATATTTCTTTCCCTTTTTCTTATTCTTTCTCTTGCCCCTTCCCTTACGTTTTCCTTCCCTCCTAATCTGTGCTTTTATAATACTCATTTCATTCTTTTCAGTGCTTCTAACCTAGGGAGACTTTTTGTCTTGAGCGTTTATAGTGTTTATATGTTTATAGTTTTTATATATTTTCAAATTGTGCATAATAATTAATCATTATCATTCTTTATATTTTTACTCATTAAAATGCAACCTATCTTGTGAGTTTTCCCTTTTTCTTTTCTTTCTCTTTAACCCTTCACCTTATTTAGTGTAAGTCATTGTGCTATATGACAATAAGGAAAAAAAAAAAAAAAAAAAAAAAGAAGAGAAAGAGGTACGTTTTCAATTTAAGGTTGGAGTGAGCTTCCAAGTTATAAGTTTCTCTTTTAGTGCCGTCTTATCTCTAAAGATATATGGTTGGTCCTTGAAGAAGACCATAATTGCTATCGGAAACAGCCACTTGTAACGGATGTCCATATCTCTGAGAATTGCCGTCTCCTCTGCAAAGGTTCTTCTTGCTTGTCTTGTCTTTTGAGATAAGTCCTGAAAAATTTTAAGATGTCTCCATTCATCGGTATCCAGGGTCTTGTTCCTTACTTTCTGCATGATTAATTTTTTTATCCGGAAACTCGAAAAACAGACTATAACGTCTCTTGGGTGGAGCTTGTCGATTTCCTTTGGTTTAGGCAGTCTGTGAAATCTTTCAAATGGTTCAAGACCCAGGATCTGTGGAGACAATATATATGTGAAGAAGCTATCCAGATAAGAACTTAAATCTTCTTGTTTAATTGATTCTGGTATGCCTCTAATTCTTATATTGTTTCTCCTGGAGCGATCTTCTAGATTTGTGATTTTAGTCTCAATATCTTGCAATCTCTTCTCTAATTGTATATTGGATAATTTAATGTGTTCATAATCTTCTTGAACTTTTTGTAATATAGTTGCCTGGCTTGAAAGTTGCTCAGAGAGAATGGAAATTTCTGACCTCAGGTCGTTTGTATTTTGTTCCATGTCATTTTTAATTTTTTTATGTAGGTTGTCCAGCATTTCAGATAGTAGTTGTTGCGTCATTCCCTGTGGGGTTTTTGGCAAGTGTAGAAAGTCCTCCTCTGATAAATTAGACATATGTTGGACAGAGAGTTCAGCATTTTCTAAGGGCAAAGATTTACGTTGCTTCTCTCGTTCTGTAGGTGCCGTTTTGGGGGAGTAATATGTACCAATTGTTGCTTTCTTTTTCTCATTGTTTGGGGCTTTCTCTTTCTTAGGAGGAGCCATGTGTGTTGCAGGGTCTGCTACTACAGTTTCAATACAAAAATTTGGTTGTATTTGCCACTATGTTAGCCTTTTACGTATTCATTCATTCAGTATGTATAACTTGATTGTGCGACAGATAGCTAGTACCAATAGATGGCAATTTGACTAAACAGGTTGATTGAGTATCAACAGGTAACCGGTACATATAGATTGTAAATTTGTAGATATCTCTTTGTTTGCTCTCAGGAATTAGTTTTTTGTATTCACTGGACTTATTTGTCTCAACAGGTTGCTATTACAATTTGATAGCAAATAACTATATCCTTAGATAGATATAAACCATTTGTCTCAGCAGGTAACACAGCAGGTGCCAGTAAAATACAGATAGGTAAATCTCTCTCTATTTCCTTGCAAATACTCTCTGTCTCCAGCTTGCAGTCACCTCTTGCCTCTTTTCTTCCCCCTTTTTTTTTTTTTTTTTTAAATGCTTCTTCTGTTTCCTTTCACTTTAATTACACTATTAATTTTCCTCCCTTACTCCCGTCCCCCGCACACCTCTCATGCCCCTCGGATCTTTGCCGAAATGGCTCTTCAGAAAGCCCAGGTACCTGCAGACAAGAGTTTGTAGCTGGTCTTGTGACACCTTATCGTCCCAATCAGCCTCCCCTTTTCGGCCACCTCAGTTTTTTGTGCCGTCGAGCTCGGCGTCCATGCTGCCTCTCTGCTGCCTCACTTCCTGGTCCCCGAAGCGTGCGGACGTGCGCACGTGTTTACGTCACGTACCGCCCGCCCATCGCCGACAAGCACCGAGGAGCGTTATCAAAAATATTTTAATAGTGAATTGAAAGTGTAAGCGCTTAGTAGATCGGTCCCATAGACAATTCTAATGGGTTCTAATACAGATATATTAGCAATATTATGCAGAGCCTATATGTCTATACACACTTCCCCAATGGTGTACAAGATATATATAGAATATTAGATAGGAATATACCAATAAACATAAATTGTATAAAATAATCTAAATTTATTATGTTTTAAAACATGGGTATTGCTATATGTAGCTGCTAACACAGTAGAAATAAGTCAGAGATATAAAGAAAGTAAAGTCTTCCACTCGTTCACATTTAACGGATCCATCTGCTACAAAAGTATCTATCTGGACACAAGAACACGCTTTTAAATCATCACCTCCATAAGGATATCATCCAGCGGTTAAGCCTCCAGTTGCCATACGGCTCTTGCTGCCTGTGAAGGAGTGGTAATATATTCCACAGGAACACTTTACTTTCTTTATATCTCTGACTCTGTTGCATCATCTAGTGATTATTGGAACCCATCGTCACTTATTTGTACTGTGTTAGCAGCTAGTTATAGCAATAGTTAGGAATACCCGTGTTTTAAAACGTAATAAATTTAGATTATTTTATACAATTTATGTTTATTGGTATATTCCTATCGAATATTCTATATATATATATATATATATATATATATATACATATATATATATATATATATATATATATATATATATATATATATATATATATCTTGTACACCATTGGGGAAGTGTGTATAGACATATAGGCTCTGCACAAATTGCTAATATATCTGTATTAGAACCCATTAGAATTGTCTGTGGGACCGATCTACTAAGCTCTTACACTTTCAATATACTATTTGTTTATAAGATTTTAGGAATAATCTTTTATGTGTTTAGCAGCTAATAATTTAATAGAGTGTTACCATTATTCTTAGTATTATTTGAGCTTTTTTGTTTAACAATTTTAAAACTATTTTAATGTGATATATTTTGACATATTTATATATCTTTTACATTTTAATATTTTAAAAACAATCATGTTAAAAGTATATCCAAATGTATTAACCCCTTCAGGACGGGTGACGGACGAGGTCCATCATCCCTGGGATACCCTTAACGATCGCGGCAATCGCGGGGTTAATGGTGCTCCAGTCTGCCTCTGTATTAGAGGCAGACCGGGAGCACCCGATAGTGCTGCCCCAGCACATGTGCCCGCTCTGACAGCATGTCAGAGCGAGCACATGTGCTGTGTATACTCACCTTCCGCCTCCCTGCACTTCTGGGTTCAGTGTGAAGTGCAGGGAGACGGATCAGTGCTGATCCTGCCACCTAGTGTAAAAAAAATAAAGTTAAATTAAAATCCCACCCCCCTTTACCAATTTTAATAAAAAATTAACCCCTTCCCTGCCAATTGATCACTGACTACAGTGATCAATTGGCAGGGATTACATTTTAATATGATCTGATTTTCTTTTTAACCCCCTGAGGGTTAATTCTTTTTTTTTAACCCTCAGGGGTTAAATTTATTTTATTAATTAATTTAAATATTTTAAAAGTATAAATTTAGCTAGCTGGGGAGGGTGGAAGTTAGTGGGGAATTGGGGGATTTAGTGTTAGGCTAACTAGGGGTTAACGTTAAAAAAAGTTTTAAAATAAGCTTTAAAAAGTTTAAAAAATAAGTTAAAAAAGCTTTAATAATGTTTAAGTAAATTTTTTTTAAAAATAAACCCTTTACAGAGTCCAAATAAAAATTAACCCCTTCCCTGCCAGTCGATCACTGCCTACAGTGATCAAAATACAGATCACAGTATTATACTGTGATCTAATTTTTTTAACCCCTGACGATTAACTTTTATTTATTTTTTAACCCTCAGGGGTTAAATTTATTTAATTAACTAATTTAAATATTGTATAATTAAATATTTTGCTAGCTGGGGTGGGTGGGAGTTATGGGAAAATGGGGAATTTACTGTTAGTGCTGCTTACTGCTAGTTAGGGGTTAACGGTTAAAAAAAAGCTTAGAAAAATGTTAAATCTGTAAAAAAAAGTTTTACGAAAGTTTAGGAAACTTTAAAAAAATTAATAAGCAAAACAAAAGTTTAAAAAATAGTTTTAAAAAGTAAAAAAAGTTTTAAAAAGTAAAAAAATACATTTAATAACGCTCATTACCACTACACCTGGTACAAGCTAGCGGAAAAATGATCCCACGCTAAGGTTCAAAATATGCCTTTTGAAATACCCTGGAATGTCTTCTTTAAGAAATGGTATGGCTTTATGGGGTATTTGGATTATATAGCCTGGTAAAATACTCTAAAATGGGACATGGGCACAGCGTAAAAATGTAAAGTTTGAAAAAAAATGGAATGGCTGTGTCCCAAATGTGCCCCTCCGATGTCCACATATACCTGGCAAAGGTACATACGGGGGTATTTTTGTACTCAGCCGACATAGCTGAGCAACATATGAAGTATTATACAGTCGTAGCACACATAAGGTTTGCAAAATATACTGTGCAAACTCACTTTGTGTGTCAAAAAGGCAGAAAAAACGCTTATTACCACTACACCTGGTACAAGCTAGCGGAAAAATGAAATATGCCTTTTGAAATACCCTGGGGTGTCTACTTTAAGAAATGGTATGCCTTTGTGGGGTAGTTTGAATTTAAAACCTGCGAAGATGCTTGGAAATTGCACATAGGCCCAGCGTCAAAATTCAAAGTTCTGTAAAAACTGATATGGCTTGGTCTCCAATATGGCACTGTAGCTTCACAAAATAGTGCCAAAGACATTCATTGGGGATGTCTTTTACTCAGAAGACTTAGCTGAGCATAATTTGGAGGATTTGAACTTAGTGGCACATATGAAATATACAAAATGCCCAGCAAAAATGCAATCTGTATGTAAAAAATGCACAAAATTATTTTTGTAGCATTTGTAGACATGACTCTAAGCTTATAATTTTTTAACACACTTGCTACAGGCACCATCTGTCCTTGTTTTGGGGGACAATTGGATTGATGTTTTATCACCCTTTTGCCCCCCCCCCCCTCCTAGTTTAAATACATCTTAGCAAACCTCTGAACTGCTCACTGAGAACATTTGTTCCTGTAACGGAGCTCCATGTACCCCGACCGAGTACCCTCCGTTGATGGATGCTCCTAGCGCTCTCAGAGGACTCCAAGCACTGCAGACGACACCACAACCACCGCAGGCTCCACAACCGCCGTAGCTTAACTGGAGCCGCGCCGTCTTCCTTCCACCCTGGATCGGCTTCTGTCCTCCAGGACCGTGTGGGGAAGACCTCTCCTCCAGGAGAGCGTATCCGGAACAAGCTCTTACAAGAGCTAAGTGATTAAGAGCTCAGGGGAATATGCAGCGCATAGCAATCCCCAGTGTGATATAGCAGTTCCCTCCAATAACGAGACACGGCTACGTATTGAGGGTCAGAAGAGGTCTGAGGACTGGAACACCCAGCCTGCTTTTTATTAGGATCAGGTACATACAGGACACTCCCAGGGGGAGGATGAAATTGACCGATCACATGCATGGTAACACCCCCACGTCTCCTCCCCTCAGATAAACACATAACCTAATTAAAACATACATTATTTTACCCAAGTTCTGGATGTACCCCAAAAACAGGGGGTACAGCTTTAACTCTGGTATCCCCAAATAGCCCTTGTTCAGGGGAACAGTCTGTCCAAAAATCAGCCCATTCGGATGGATGGTTCGGGAGATACAGGGCTCCAAAGTTTTGACCGACCGCACAGACCAACTAGCCGAAAATAGTTCCATGAGTTTTGGCCTTGCGGTCGGTCTCCGTTCGCACGGTAAAATAGACGAAATTCTTGCCATCCATTCGCATCTTTGTGGTCGCTAGAATCCCCATACTAAGTTAAGTATAACTACCGAACGGCCGGTCGTTCGGTAGTTTCCGTGCGTATTTCTGGATGTCTGGAGGTCTTAGCGGTATTCGCCTGTTTGTGCTTCCGATTTCAGTTCCATGCGTTCACAGGCAAACACCGCTGTTCGCACGCAAGATGGCCGCGAACACGTGGAAAAGTCCCGAAATGGCGGCCACCTATTCAGAGCACAAAGAATTCGCATGAAATCATGCGAACGGCTGTATTCTCCAGTAATGTGATTCTTATGCAATATATTCGCCTAAATCTCCTGGCTGTTAGGTTATATTAGTAGTCCAAACCTACAGCATAGATAAAGGGAAAAAGACAGTCTAATACAAGTCCATATGCCTGAATACAGGGTTTACAGTGCAATATAGTCCAGGACCATAGTCGCAGGGGAGGAGGCAGGCAAGCAGGCCTCTCCAGGACAAAGTGGCGAAGGGCACTTCGTCACAGTTCCCTTTTGAGAAAGATGCAAACCATCTTTTTTGTACAGTTTATTTCCATTCCAAACAGAGCTACCATGAGCAATAAAGCCAAATCCTTGCTCCCGACACCATTCACCAAGCCACAAGTTAAAGTCCCTAATACGCATCCGCCTGTCATTCTGAGTGTTATGCACAGGCAGAACTTCAGAGAATGACAGTGTGGAAGCAACCTGCCGTATATCATTGGCAAAAACACTAAAAACTTCCTTAACCTCTGAAACCTCATTGCAAGCCAAGTCTGAGAATTACCATTACGGTAAGTAAAGTGCAACTAAAAGGGACACACCTGCCCTGGGTTACAGCTGACCTCATTCAAATGTACCAGTTTAGAGATTCCCTGTGGTCAAAGTTTAAGCGTACTGCCTCCATGAACAATCACTGTACTTACAGACATTGGCAAAATAAAGGCACAAAACAAACAAAAATGGCCCAACATTTCAGAAACAATTTAAACAACAACCTGTCAAACCCAAGAAACTTCTGGAAAATCATAAATAACATCCAAACCCCCACAATCCACTCCCAACCCTCCACTGTCAAAATGGACAACCAATCACTGCAACACCCCCTAGATGTAGCAGATGCCTTTAATTATTATTTTGTTGGATGTCCCTGGTTGCTAAGATAACAAGTTACACTCATTTTCAGACCGCAAATAAAGATCATACCCTGCCAAATCTTCAAAATCCTCATTTAGAGAAATTACATTTTAGACCTGTGTCGTTAATAAACATCTTGATACTTTAAAAATGAAAAACCAGTGTGGAGCAGATCAAATCCCAGCAATGTTGCTGAAGTTCAGTGCGCCAGCTATTCTTAAACTTATCACTACCCTTATCAATGAATCCCTGGTGTCAGGATACATACCCAAACTTTGGAAGACTGCAAAAGTTGTACCTATCCATAAAAGTGGTGACACTACTTTGGTATCAAACTATCGCCCAATATCATTTTGCCAAGGCCTTTTGACGCAGTAGACCATGGCATTCTTTAGCAAAAACCTAAAAACTCAGGCATTGGTGATCGTCCGCTAACCTGGTTTGGATCGTATGTTTCAGACCGATTGCAATATGTGGCCATTTCTGATAGCGCTTCCCAGTCACGTGTGGTGTTCCCCAAGGCTCCATACTCGGCCCCCTGCTATTCACATTATTAATATATGATCCTTAGCTGTACACATGTATGCAGGCGACACTGCAATCTACGCTAGTAAACCCAGGCTACTGCAGCTTGTGGCTGTGCTCCAAGACCAATTCACAGAGGTAGAAAAGTGGATAGCGGATAACAAACTCTTCATAAACACTGACAAAACTGTTACAATGATCTTTGGAACTGTACCTAAATCACGTAAACTACAAAATCAACAACTGTGTATCAGAACAAATTCATATAGCACACTGACAGCAGTCTGCTCTTTTAAAATCTCGGTATGTTGCTAGACCCCAATCTATCCTTTGGCCTTCACATTGAAAAAAGCTCTTCAAAACTTTATCCAAAACTAGGTGCCCTGAACAGAAACAAATCCCGCCTAAGCCCTACAGTAAGGAAACAAATAGTGCAACAAATGCCAATGCAGGTTATTGATTATGGGGATGTAGTGTATGCCCCCGCACCGCAAACCCACCTTAATAGACTTAACACATTATATAGTTAATTCTGCCGCTTTGTACTAGAATGCAATTACTTTACCCACCATTGTGACATGTTAAAAGACCTAAACTGGCTGTCGCTGGAATCCCGATGCACCCTTCATCTTTCCAGCCTTGTGCATAAGAGCATTTCTGGGAAACTCCCGCCCTACCTGAGCAGAATGCTCTCCCCGGCTGTTCCCACCGATATAACCTCCGATCCAGTACTAGCATGATATTTAGCATAACGCAATACAAAAATAAAGTGGCTCGATCCTCATTTCCCTACAGAGCACCACAATTACGGAGTAACCTCAGGGACACAGTCAGATAGTCATTCAATCTAAAATCTTTTAAGAGATCTATGGCAATATCCAAAATCAACTCAAGCTGCTGGATAAGTCCAGAAGCACGAGTATAAGCTGGAACTATAATGTCATTCGAATAGTCTGTAAACTTGAAGAGTGCTATTGTGCAAGAAATTACATAACGTGTACCCCCTCCTAAGTATCTGAAACAATTCAAAAATACAAATAAAGCCTGTAGGCTATCCTCCTAAATCACCGGTCCGTGGGTATAGATAAGCAGACACCTGACTTTAATGTCCTTGGGGTAGGTCAACGTCTATATTTGATAATCAGATATACTCCAAACGGATCACAAGTGCCAGTCCTACATTGCCAAAAAACCTTATACCTAATAGGTAGAAAATCGCTAGTCGATGCTGCTCTGTAAAAAAGTGAGGAGCTTCCCTGCGTCAGAAGCTTCTAAACAATCTAAGAGATGTGACTATATGCTAGATCATAAGTAACAATGTAAATACAATGTTGATGGATTGTTACTGTATGAAATCAGTAGCTAGACAAATAGAACACAAATTGATGTAACTAGTAGGCTGTGCTGCAAAAAATAGAGACACCTTGGATTTCAAGTCTGCAATCCTTCCTATTACTAGTGCATAGACCTCAGAGCATCCTTAATTAGGGCAAAGTATAGGACTGGAAAGGAGGTGAGGAAAATAAGATAAGAATTACATAGTGCTAATGTGCAGAACCATACTTAGAGTGTTGGTTGCCTGCACATGGTGATAGTGCCCTGTGAGAAATAAGTGAAATGAAAGAAAGAACCCGACGCACGGTTCGGTGCCTGGATAGTGCACCTTCGTCAGGGGCCAGAATTGAACTGACCTTAGGGTTTCTATTTATATGTATTATGGCACCTCTGCCGATAAATCAATGGATCAATCGATAACGGGCAAATGTCCGTTGATCGCGCGCCAAATTGCCAAAGTCTGAGTATGCAAATGAGAAAACTCCTTCCTCCCCTGAATGCTGATTGGCGCGATTTGGTTCATGCCTTTTCAGCTGATTGGTTGTTGCTTGGTTTAGGTGCGAAGACCTAAATCAAGCAACTTTGTCTGTTTTCTTGCACTTTACATGTCTTTGAATTGAGCCCTAAAAGTGAGAAGGGGTGGGTTAGAACAAGCTCATGGTGTGAAGTCCATGGTTAGACCATCACAAAACGAGCAGGAGATATTTGGGAACATAAGACATTGCATATCTTTAACCAACATATTGCTAAGAACTTACCTTCTATGATGGGCGTTGTGGTGGTTGTTGGGGGAGTTGTTATCACGATAGTATCTGAAAAAATGAAACCAGTTTGGTGGATTTTCAGGAATAAAACTGCTATGAAGCAAATTCTACAAGACAATATGCTTTAAATCAGCTGGGGGGTGTAAGGAATTAAATTTACAGCAAGAAAACAAACAGATGATAGCTCAACGTTCAACGTCCCATTATGGGAGGAAACAAGGGATAAAAAGTATATTAAAAATAATAATTCTCTGTCAATGTTGCTGTTCAATTTCAGATGCTGCTCTATTTTCATCAATATTTTGTGCATTTTCAGTCGTGTTTTGTGAGTAACAAAATTCGGCTGAACATTAGTGCTGTTTATTTTGTTTTGGGGGTTTTGTACTTTTGCGTTTATATATAATTAGTTTTTTTTCCCTCGGGGTGGCCAGTATATATATATATATTTCTTTCTTTTTTTTTTTTTTTGGTTTTGTTTTTTAGTAATCACAAAGCAGTAAAGTAGACTTTAGCAGTAGGGAAACAAAAATCCCTTTAGAATTAACACTTTACCAATTTAAAAAAAATGAGTGACACCATGTCTCCAATGGGCATGTGTACTTTTTATGTATATGTGGTATACCATTGTTCGAACCTCCATCCTTTGCTGCTTTTGTCCCTGAATTCGTTTTTACCTTTTTCTTTTTGATTTCTGGTCCTTCTTGTTTTGGGCAACGTTTTGCTGGAGAAAAACATCTCACGCCCTTTTTACCCAACACAGACTTGTGTATTAATGTTTGGTTGACTGTGTAATGCGCAGCAGACAAAAAAAAAAGAAACTTCTATTGTCTAAATTGTATTTCTGTACTTTATGAAAGCTAAACATTCACCAAATAAGGGAACTGCCGTGGACTTTTCTTTTCTGTAATACATTTTTCCTGTTGGGAAATGTTCTTTTGATTGTAAACCAATGGCACATTTACAAAGTCCAATTCCATATTCAAAATTGAGTAACCATATTTGTCTATTAATATTTCCAAATAAAATGTGTGTGTAGGCTATTCCAAACGAATATAACTTCATTATATGGAGACAAAACAGAAACTTAGGGGTTTTGGTGATTGTTTTTCTTAATAAAGTTTGTGTCTTGACACGTTCATGTGTTTTTCAGACTTTTACCTGTATCTGAGGAATGTCGACCGTACTACGAAGAGTGTCTTTTAGTGTGGCTTCAGTATGGCTTCATTTTAATATTGTACATACATTGTACTTTGTTTTATGGTAATAAGTAATAAAATCAAATTCTCATTGAAATAAATGAATCACATAAAACTGCCTAAATATATTTGTAAAATAAACAATTTTTAGAAGGACATTATAAGAAATCACTAAAACTTAAGGTATTATCACAACTCAGTGTATTATTACAGCTCAGTGTACTATTACAGCTTATTGTATTATTACAGCTCATTCTCTCCTCCTTCTGGCTCCGGCATTTTTTGTTGGGCAAGTTGGAAGCCCGCGTGTTGTGTGGCAAACGTCGGGAGGGTGAGGGTAGGAGTGCTCAGGAGTTGTAATGTAATCAAAGGGGCAGGATCTATGGCATGGCACCGAGTCTCTGCTCCTCTTATATAGCCGGGGGTTTGACTTGGAAGGGGGTGGGGTCAGCTTGACTAGTCATATAAATAGCCAAGTACTGTACTTGGTCAGTGCTTGGTTGTTCTGGTCCTTGCTTTAAGTCTCCTGGTGTTCTTAAATTCCTGTGTTCCTGGTCCATGTTCCTGATCCTGGTCCTTGTCAGTGTGCCTGATCCGTGTTTCTGACTTCCTAGTGGCGAACGTCGGGAGGGTGATGGTAGGAGTGCTTGGGGGTTGTAATGTAATTAAAGGTACAGGATCTATGGCATGGCACCGTGTCTCTGCTCCTCTTATATAGCCGGGCTGTTCCACTTGGAAGGGGGTGGGGCCAGCTTGGTTAGTCATATCAATAGCCAAGTACAGCACTTGGTCAGTCAGTCAGTCAGTCTCCTGGTGTTCTTAAATTCCTGTGTTCCTGGTCCATGTTCCTGATCCTGGTCCTTGTCAGTGTTCCTGATTCGTGTTTCTGACTTCCTAGTAATGCTTCTTGGCTTCTGACCTCTGGCTTGACTTTGACCATGCTTCTTGTCTCCAACCTTTGGCTAATGAAGTCCTTCTCTCTATTTGTGGATCTCCTAGCTTCTGACCTTTAGATTGACCTTGCGTCCTTGCTGCCAGCCCTGACCATCTAAACGTCTGACACCGCTTCCTGCCTGCTTGTTTCTTGCTTCTCTGCTTCCTCTGTAAATAAAGGCACCTGTGGGAACATAACTACATTGTATATCTATAAACCAACATACTGCTAAGAACTTACCCACTATGATGGTCGTTGTGGTGGTTTTTGGGGGAGGTGGAGTAGCTATCGTGGAAGTATCTGAAAAAATGAAACCAGTTTGATGAATTTTTTAGGAATAAAACTGCTATGAAGCAAGTTCTAGACAAGACAATACACAGCCTTAAATCAGCGAGAGCTGAGGGTGTAAGGAATTAAATTTACAGCAATAAAACAAACAGATAGCTCAACGTTCAATGTCTCATTATGAGAGGAAACAAGGGATAAAAAGTATATATAAAAATAATAATTCTCATGGTAATAAATTAATCACATAAAACTGCCTAAATGTTATCACAACTCAGTGTATTATTACAGCTCAGTGTACTATTACAGCTTATTGTATTATTACAGATACTGTGTTATTACATCTTGGTGTATGATTACAGTTTGATGTGTTATTAATACCTATTGTATTATTACTGCTTATCGTATCTGTCACAGACCCATCTGTCGTTAAAATACTTTTATTCCTCCTTGGTTCGTCTGTTTGTTCGTCTAATTGCCTGTTCGTACAGCCCCTTCATTTATTTACCCTTTTCCCGAATGAACTGCCGAACAGCCAGCCACCCAGCATGGAAGTGTGCTGCTGGTTAACCTATTGACCTCATTAGAACGTTGTGGTTAACCGCAGACACTTCCTAATTGTCGAATGGCGACTGGGTGGTCGTCGTTCGTATGCTGACCACGAGGCTGCGGCCATCTTGGACGTACGAATGCCCCAGCGGTGTTCGTCGACTATTTCATGGAACTAAAAACGGACATAATTTCTCAAGAACACCGCTGAAGCTGCCGACCTCCCGTATTCTGACCATCCCGCATACGAAATCCGTCCCGTTCGGTACTTTGTCTACACGAATGTACTTACCCCGGATAGCTACGCCATGGAGCCCATTTGTATACCGAAAGACTATGTGAAATGTGACTTTGGCTCCATGGCGATTTAACTGTATGTATGTGGTCTTAGCACCATTCAGTAATAATGTGCGCTCAGATCTAAGCTATCTGGGGATACGTTAAATGTGTATAGTGCATGGAAGACCCACATAAATACCGGGCAGGTAGCCCCGATTAAACAGATCACTGCTTGACCCTCAACGCGGAGCTTTGTCTCGTTCTTGGGGGGATTTATATTCGCATGATTTCCTGTTCGGCTATTTGGTTTGTGGATTATTTCGTTCGGCTAATTGGAGCCTTTGTTAGCTGCTTCTCCATTCGGAAGGTAAACGTCCTTAGCGGTGTTAACCCCTCTTATACCTGGGTGTACCGTAACAACATGATTACAGCTCAATGTATTATTGCATTTATTGTAAAATTACAGCTCATTGTATTATTACAGTGTAGCGGGTCCGCTGTCTAACTGTGAATTGCCATGTTTTATATGTGCCCTTCTAGAATGTATGTTTCCCCTTTTTAATCTTTCCCTTTCTGTAGTTTTGACCGTAAACCCTGCAAAATATCTTTTGACCACCCCGGTACTCCATTTAGAACGTTTACTTAGGATGTTCACACTTCGCTAACGAGGTGTGAAAACCGCAGACCGCAAGGGAATGAGCGGCGCCTGCATGGGTGGCCACCACACTGTCTTCGATCCCTGCGTCAGGGATCATCCTACCTGCTCCTAATGGAGCTATAATCACTAGTCACTCTCAAACCTGGGAGCTACGAGGCTGGGCACGTGGCTGCCCAGGGGAACGCTCTCTCCGGCAGATACCTGAGTGTGGGTATCCACTGGAGAGTGGGACGCGTGTGTGGCGAAACCAACCTCGCCACTGGGCCCTGGAGAAGCCTGTTTGCTAGCCTCCTACCTACTGACTATGGCCCCTGGGTTATTTGGGGCATATTGTACTGTATATTGCTGCTACTGGCCCTTTTAACAGCATCTATGGACATATTGGGACTTTTGGGACTACTGTCCCTTTAAGACTGTGATACATATTCTAGTGTACTGCCTGTAATATTATATGTGTATTAAGTTTAACCTGGGATATGTATGCAGCATTCATCTGATTGTTCGGTAGAATCACTCCATTTATTATATTGAGTGAAACTACCGAACAACCAGACCACCCAGGAATAAGTGTACCTCCAATTACAGTTTGCAACAATGTTGCAAACGGGTAATTGGCAATCAGTGTAATGTATCCTTTGTCCTCTGGGTGGCCGCCATTCGGGAAACAAACACGTGGCGGCGGCCATCTTAAACTACCGAACAGCGGTGTTTTGCCGTCGAGTGTCTGGAACTAAAATCGGACACTTGACTAGGCAAACACCGCTGAGACCTCCATACTTCCAGAAATTCGTATGGAAACTACCGAATGACCCGCCGTTCGGTAGAAAGAACCCCATAAACAAGGGAATTCATTCAAACCCTCTCCAGGCTCTATAACACAGGCAATTCGCCTGTTTTCATTCCCTTGTTTGTGACCGACCGCAGGGCCAAAATGCATGGAACTGTTTTCGGATACTTTACCCATGCGGTCGGTCAAATCTTTGGAACCCCATATCTCACGAACCGTTCATCCGAATGACTTGAATTTTGAATATGTTGTCCCCCTGAATAAGGGCTATCCAGCGATGCTGGATTTAAAGGTGTACCCCTGGGTTTTGGGGTACATCCAGAACTTGGCTGAAAAGGTGTACCGGGTAATTGGGTTTAATGTTATCTGAGGGGAGGGGATGTGTGGGCTGAACCATGTATGTGATTGGATATTTTATGCCTCCCCCTGGGTGTGGCCTGTAAGTGTACAAGTGTAATAAAAGCCAGGCTGGATGAGCCAGTCCAGAGTTCCTGTTTAACCCTCAAAGTGATGTGTCGTCTCATTATTGGGGGAAGGATTTATTGCATGCTGTTCCAGTTGACTGCTAGGAGTACAAGCCTATTCGTATGGTTCCTATTCAATGGTCTACAGCATTCATATGCTTGGGAGAATTTAAAAGGTTTCTCGGATTCGGTGATTGTGGTGTCTGCCAGAGTGCTTGGAGTCCTCAGGAAGCACTAGGAGCATCCATTAACGGAGGTACCCAGTCGGGGTGCCAGGCGATCCGTTACATTGGTGGCAAGCGGTGGGATGGCGTCCTAGTGTGAGGTAAAGCAGCTCGGAGACACAGTACGTTTGGATTTACAAATTGAGGGCAACGCTAGCAGTCGTGCAGCGCCCCTGGGAGCAGACTAGTATGGAAGGTTCTGGCTCTGGAGATGATTGGCTGGCCGAGGTGAGGCAGCGAGTGGCCGAGTATGGGGATGATATACCCATGGAGACACGCCAGGTGATCTGGAACCAGGTCATGGCCGAGCGAAACACAAGGCTGGACCGAGAATTCCGGTTGGCGAAAGAGAGGAAGTATGCTCAGCAGCAGGAGCGTTACAGCAGCCGAGTAGAGGCTGCATCCGAGGAGGGTAGCCGTCTTTCCCTGAGGCGGCGGGAGGAACCCGAAGTGGGGGTCCTCATAGACTGGTCCTGTGAGGAACCACAACAGGCAGGTAGAGATGGGACCAAGGTCTCTCCACCGGGCCCACCGGGATGCTGGGCAGCCGGCCCAGATCCCCAGCAGCCAGAGTTGCCAGGTGGGGAAGCAGGTGGCCCTTACTCACAAATGTTGAGGGGCCTCACGGATTGGTCCTGGGAAGACCCACAGATGGCAGGTGGAGATGGGACTGCGGTCTCTCTACCGGCCCTACAGGGATGCTGGGCAGTTGGCCCAGATCCCCAGCGGCAGTGTGCGTTACAGGGAGCTGAAAGTGCTGTTCTTGCTCCCCAGCGGCAGTCTACGGTGCAGGGAGAGGAGCCTGTTATCCCCTCTCCCCAGCGGTTGAAGGTGTGTAAGGGAGAGGAGTTTGTTACCCCCTCTCCCCACCGACAACCTAACCCACCAAGGGGAGACAGTAAACCCCTCACCAGCACAGATGGGACCGTGGTCTCTGCGCCCAAGTTACAGGGAGCTGAAGGGGCCGTCCTCCCTCCCCAGCGGCAGTGCGATTTGTTGGGAATTGGGAGCCCAGTCTCCATTCCCCAGCGGCAGTGTGAATTGCAGGGAATTGGGAGCCCAGTCTCCATTCCCCAGCGGCAGGCTGAGTTACAGGGGGCAGAGGTAGTTGGTCCTACCCCCCAGCAGCAGAGTGATATGCCGGGAAGGCAGTGTGAAGTGCAGGGAGAGGAGAGCAGCGTCCTCCCTCCCCAGCGGAAGGCTGAGCTACAGGGGGCAGAGGTAGTTGGTCCTACCCCCCAGCAGCAGCGTGATTTTTTGGGAATAGAGAGCCCAGTCTCTATTCCCCAGCAGCAGGACACTGAATTGGGAGGAGAGACAGTCGGTCTCCCTCCACAAAAACTGAAAGTAGGCATGGGAGAGGATATTGTTACCTCCTCTCCCCAGCGGCGGATCATCAATGGGCAGAGTGTTCTAATGGGAGAGGAGCTGGTTACCACCTCTCCCCAGCGGCAGCTTAATGTAGCAGGGGGAGACTGTAAGCCCCACACCTGTGCAGATGGGACCGTGGTCTCTGCACTTCCAGCACAGGGGGTAGGGACGGTCGGTCCTGCCCCCCCACAACAGGGCTGTTTAGCCAAAGGGGAGACAGTCTGTCTCCAGCAGCAGAGCTGTGTAACTAAAGGGGAGACAGTCGGTCTCCAGCAGCAGAGCGGTGTAACTCAAGGGGAGACAGTCGGTCTCCAGCAGCAGAGCTGCGCAGCTAAAGGGGAGACAGTCGGTCTCCAGCAACCAGGCTCCAACCAGACTACTCCTGTAGTAGTGCTGGCACCAGGGCAGAGTACCGCTGGTCTCTGCCCACTCAGCAACCCACCAAAACAGCCTACCAGTCCCCCACACAGCCGGGGTGAGGCACCTGGACCTGGACAAGTTTTTCCATTACTCAGGTGTAGTAAGCATTCATTGTGGGTGGACTGTACTGCTGTTTCTGTTTTGTGGGTGGGCTGCTGGACTAACAAGGGCACTGACCGGCAAGAGGTCAGGTACCCTGTTAGTATGTTTGGAAAAGGGGAGAAATGTGGCGAAACCAACCTCGCCACTGGGCCCTGGAGAAGCCTGTTTGCTAGCCTCCTACCTACTGACTATGGCCCCTGGGTTATTTGGGGCATATTGTACTGTATATTGCTGCTACTGGCCCTTTTAACAGCATCTATGGACATATTGGGACTTTTGGGACTACTGTCCCTTTAAGACTGTGATACATATTCTAGTGTACTGCCTGTAATATTATATGTGTGTTAAGTTTAACCCCTTAAGGACCAAACTTCTGGAATAAAAGGGAATCATGACGTGTCAGGCACGTCATGTGTCCTTAAGGGGTTAACCTGGGATATGTATGCAGCATTCATCTGATTGTTCGGTAGAATCCCTCCATTTATTATATTGAGTGAAACTACCGAACAACCAGACCACCCAGGAATAAGTGTGCCTCCAATTACAGTTTGCAACAATGTTGCAAACGGGTAATTGGCAATCGGTGTAATGTATTCTTTGTCCTCTGGGTGGCCGCCATTCGGGAAACAAACACGTGGCGGCGGCCATCTTAAACTACCGAACAGCGGTGTTTTGCCGTCGAGTGTCTGGAACTAAAATCGGACACTTGACTAGGCAAACACCGCTGAGACCTCCATACTTCCAGAAATTCGTATGGAAACTACCGAATGACCCGCCGTTCGGTAGAAAGAACCCCACAAACAAGGGAATTCATTCAAACCCTCTCCAGGCTCTATAACACAGGCAATTCGCCTGTTTTCATTCCCTTGTTTGTGACCGACCGCAGGGCCAAAATGCATGGAACTGTTTTCGGATACTTTACCCATGCGGTCGGTCAAATCTTTGGAACCCCATATCTCACGAACCGTTCATCCGAATGACTTGAATTTTGAATATGTTGTCCCCCTGAATAAGGGCTATCCAGCGATGCTGGATTTAAAGGTGTACCCCTGGGTTTTGGGGTACATCCAGAACTTGGCTGAAAAGGTGTACCGGGTAATTGGGTTTAATGTTATCTGAGGGGAGGGGATGTGTGGGCTGAACCATGTATGTGATTGGATATTTTATGCCTCCCCCTGGGTGTGGCCTGTAAGTGTACAAGTGTAATAAAAGCCAGGCTGGATGAGCCAGTCCAGAGTTCCTATTTAACCCTCAAAGTGATGTGTCGTCTCATTATTGGGGGAAGGATTTATTGCATGCTGTTCCAGTTGACTGCTAGGAGTACAAGCCTATTCGTATGGTTCCTATTCAATGGTCTACAGCATTCATATGCTTGGGAGAATTTAAAAGGTTTCTCGGATTCGGTGATTGTGGTGTCTGCCAGAGTGCTTGGAGTCCTCAGGAAGCACTAGGAGCATCCATTAACGGAGGTACCCAGTCGGGGTGCCAGGCGATCCGTTACAGCGTGCCAGCAGGGAGTCCCTGGGGCTGTGTCGGTCTCATGGCCACAGGGTTCCCGCTGGCCGCATGGAAGTCTGTGCCGACCAATAGCAGAGGGTGCACCCATTCAAACTGGGTTTGCGCCATTCTCCTGGTTGGTCGGCGCGAGTAAAGCGCTGATTGGTCCCCGCAGGGAGCAGGTGACTAATCCGAGAAGGAGCGCTGGTTCGAACAGAGTTTCGCACCCTTACTTATGATAGGGTGGCGAGACCCCTCTCGTCCCTGGGCGCTTATTGGCGCGAATAGGTTTGATTGTGATTTATGGATACTCTGTGTGATTTATGGATACTCTGTGTGATTTACGGATACTCTGTCTGTGTGTGATTTACGGATACTCTGTCTGTGTGTGATTTACGGATACTCTGTCTGTGTGATTTATGGATACTCTGTCTGTGTGATTTATGGATACTCACCCACTGTGATGTCATAAATCGTTGTTGTGGGTGAAGACCTTGGAAAAAATGTATCATCTGAAATAAATTGCACTTGTTTGATTACTTTTTGTGAATAAACCACCTCTGCCTCTAATCTGATTTAAAAATACTGATAAAAGCATCCCAGTTTGATGTAATATTAATACATGAATATAGCGTGCATTGGATCCCATAGCCTCCCTTTATTTATTTATAAAATATTTTACCTTGATATTTCTCTCGTTTTCCAGTATGTCCTTCCCGCTCTGTGTAACTATGTAACCTGATCAGATACCATTAGTGAGAATCCAAACATGGTCTGTACACAAGGGGAAGGCCTGGACCATAGCAGGAGATTCATAGCTTCGTGGCAAGTTAAATACACAGTTCTCATTTCTAATAGTGATATGAAATCAGCTGTCCATCATGACATTTTCTGCCCCTTCTGGCTAAGCATGATAGGGATTGTAGTTCTATAACAGTTACAGGTCCATCGTTTATCTACCCCTCTTATTAAGATAAAATAAATGTTTATCTTAATCCAATCTTGCCAACCCTTGCCCTCTCTGTCTTTCCTTCTGATACCAGACATGATCACTCTTTGTACCCTTCAGTCCACCAACCTTGTTGGTTAATTATAGCAACCTATCACACAGCTACGAGAGTCCACGGAAGCTGGAGATCATTGTTTGTGTCTTTAATAGTTGGAATCAGCATTAAAATGATTTTCATCTGTCAAAATGATTTAACTAGAGAAGTCACCATTAAGGTACAAGGGCATTTTTGTAGATAAAATAATTTGAAAGTATTTAAAGTATTTTCTAACTGATAAAAATAAATTGAGACCAGGTCCTGATTTAGCAAGCTATCCGTTTATTCGGGATTTTATAAATCACAGCGTGTTTGGATTGGCAATAGGATAGCAGTAACAGCTTAATGCTGTTACCATGTCAAAGTGTGATGGAAACCACCAGGAGATGTCGACTTACTGTAAATCTTTAAACCCACAGACTGCTAAGAACTTACACCATGTAACTATTGTTGTGGGAGGTTTAGTGGTTGTTGTGGGAGATGGAGTAGTCGATGGCGCACTCAATCTGATGGTAAAATCTGAAACAAGAAATCCTTTTATTCAATTTCCATATGACCAAAAATGAGTCCTCGCCAAAAGAGAATTCACAGATTCTACAGGTAAAGAGCATCATGTTGTTTTATTGAAGTAGGAACAAGAAAAATACAATGTTTTAGCCCATTACATTCTGTTACACACTCACTCTGTGCGGGGAATGTTACCGTGTTACACACTCACTCTGTGCGGGGAATATCGCAGTGTTACACACTCACTCTGTGCGGGGAATGTTACCGTGTTACACACTCACTCTGTGCGAGGAATATCACAGTGTTACACACTCACTCTGTCGGGGAATGTCACAGTGTTACACACTCACTCTGTGCGGGGAATGTTACCGTGTTACACACTCACTCTGTGCGAGGAATATCACAGTGTTACACACTCACTCTGTGCGGGGAATGTCACAGTGTTACACACTCACTCTGTGCGGGAATATCACAGTGTTACACGCTCACTCTGTCCGGGGAATATCACAGTGTTACACTCTCACTCTGTGCGGGGAATATCACAGTGTTACACACTCACTCTGTGCGGGGAATGTTACCGTGTTACACACTCACTCTGTGCGGGGAATATCACAGTGTTACACACTCACTCTGTGCGGGGAATGTTACCGTGTTACACACTCACTCTGTGCGAGGAATATCACAGTGTTACACACTCACTCTGTGCGGGGAATGTCACAGTGTTACACACTCACTCTGTGCGGGAATATCACAGTGTTACACACTCACTCTGTGCAAGGAATGTCACAGTGTTACACACTCACTCTGTGCGAGGAATATCACAGTGTTACACACTCACTCTGTGCGAGGAATATCACAGTGTTACACACTCACTCTGTGCGAGGAATATCACAGTGTTACACACTCACTCTGTGCGGGGAATATCACAGTGTTACACACTCACTCTGTGCGAGGAATGTTACCGTGTTACACACTCACTCTGTGCGGGGAATGTTACCGTGTTACACACTCACTCTGTGCGGGGAATATCACAGTGTTACATACTCACTCTGTGCGGGGAATATCACAGTGTTACACACTCACTCTGTGCGAGGAATGTTACCGTGTTACACACTCACTCTGTGCGGGGAATATCACAGTGTTACACACTCACTCTGTGCGGGGAATATCACAGTGTTACACGCTCACTCTGTCCGGGGAATATCACAGTGTTACACTCTCACTCTGTGCGGGGAATATCACAGTGTTACACACTCACTCTGTGCGGGGAATGTTATCGTTTTACACACTCACTCTGTGCGAGGAATATCACAGTGTTACACACTCACTCTGTGCGGGGAATGTTACCATGTTACACACTCACTCTGTGCGAGGAATGTCACAGTGTTACACACTCACTCTGTGCAGGGAATGTTACCGTGTTACACACTCACTCTGTGCGAGGAATATCACAGTGTTACACACTCACTAAGAACACTCTTAGCAGTATGTAAACCAACATACTGCTAAGAACTTACCCACTATGATGGTCTTTGTGGTGGTTTTTGGGGGAGGTGGAGTAGTTATCGTGGAAGTATCTGAAAAAATGAAACCAGTTTGATGAATTTTTTAGGAATAAAACTGCTATGAAGCAAGTTCTAGACAAGACAATACACAGCCTTAAATCAGCGAGAGCTGAGGGTGTAAGGAATTAAATTTACAGCAATAAAACAAACAGATAGCTCAACGTTCAATGTCTCATTATGAGAGGAAACAAGGGATAAAAAGTATATATAAAAATAATAATTCTCATGGTAATAAATTAATCACATAAAACTGCCTAAATGTTATCACAACTCAGTGTATTATTACAGCTCAGTGTACTATTACAGCTTATTGTATTATTACAGATACTGTGTTATTACATCTTGGTGTATGATTACAGTTTGATGTGTTATTAATACCTATTGTATTATTACTGCTTATCGTATCTGTCACAGACCCATCTGTCGTTAAAATACTTTTATTCCTCCTTGGTTCGTCTGTTTGTTCGTCTAATTGCCTGTTCGTACAGCCCCTTCATTTATTTACCCTTTTCCCGAATGAACTGCCGAACAGCCAGCCACCCAGCATGGAAGTGTGCTGCTGGTTAACCTATTGACCTCATTAGAACGTTGTGGTTAACCGCAGACACTTCCTAATTGTCGAATGGTGACTGGGTGGTCGTCGTTCGTATGCTGACCACGAGGCTGCGGCCATCTTGGACGTACGAATGCCCCAGCGGTGTTCGTCGACTATTTCATTTAACTAAAAACGGACACTATTTCTCAAGAACACCGCTGAAGCTGCCGACCTCCCGTATTCTGACCATCCCGCATACGAAATCCGGCCCGTTCGGTACTTTGTCTACACGAATGTACTTACCCCGGATAGCTACGCCATGGAGCCCATTTGTATACCGAAAGACTATGTGAAATGTGACTTTGGCTCCATGGCGATTTAACTGTATGTATGTGATCTTAGCACCATTCAGTAATAATGTGCGCTCAGATCTAAGCTATCTGGGGATACGTTAAATGTGTATAGTGCATGGAAGACCCACATAAATACCGGGCAGGTAGCCCCGATTAAACAGATCACTGCTTGACCCTCAACGCGGAGCTTTGTCTCGTTCTTGGGGGGATTTATATTCGCATGATTTCCTGTTCGGCTATTTGGTTTGTGGATTATTTCGTTCGGCTAATTGGAGCCTTTGTTAGCTGCTTCTCCATTCGGAAGGTAAACGTCCTTAGCGGTGTTAACCCCTCTTATACCTGGGTGTACCGTAACAACATGATTACAGCTCAATGTATTATTGCATTTATTGTAAAATTACAGCTCATTGTATTATTACAGTGTAGCGGGTCCGCTGTCTAACTGTGAATTGCCATGTTTTATATGTGCCCTTCTAGAATGTATGTTTCCCCTTTTTAATCTTTCCCTTTCTGTAGTTTTGACCGTAAACCCTGCAAAATATCTTTTGACCACCCCGGTACTCCATTTAGAACGTTTACTTAGGATGTTCACACTTCGCTAACGAGGTGTGAAAACCGCAGACCGCAAGGGAATGAGCGGCGCCTGCATGGGTGGCCACCACACTGTCTTCGATCCCTGCGTCAGGGATCATCCTACCTGCTCCTAATGAAGCTATAATCACTAGTCACTCTCAAACCTGGGAGCTACGAGGCTGGGCACGTGGCTACCCAGGGGAACGCTCTCTCCGGCAGATACCTGAGTGTGGGTATCCACTGGAGAGTGGGACGCGTGCCAGCAGGGAGTCCCTGGGGCTGTGTCGGTCTCATGGCCACAGGGTTCCCGCTGGCCGCATGGATGTCTGTGCCGACCAATAGCAGAGGGTGCACCCATTCAAACTGGGTTTGCGCCATTCTCCTGGTTGGTCGGCGCGAGTAAAGCGCTGATTGGTCCCCGCAGGGAGCAGGTGACTAATCCGAGAAGGAGCGCTGGTTCGAACAGAGTTTCGCACCCTTACTTATGATAGGGTGGCGAGACCCCTCTTGTCCCTGGGCGCTTATTGGCGCGAATAGGTTTGATTGTGATTTATGGATACTCTGTGTGATTTATGGATACTCTGTGTGATTTACGGATACTCTGTCTGTGTGTGATTTACGGATACTCTGTCTGTGTGTGATTTACGGATACTCTGTCTGTGTGATTTATGGATACTCTGTCTGTGTGATTTATGGATACTCACCCACTGTGATGTCATAAATCGTTGTTGTGGATGAAGACCTTGGAAAAAATGTATCATCTGAAATAAATTGCACTTGTTTGATTACTTTTTGTGAATAAACCACCTCTGCCTCTAATCTGATTTAAAAATACTGATAAAAGCATCCCAGTTTGATGTAATATTAATACATGAATATAGCGTGCATTGGATCCCATAGCCTCCCTTTATTTATTTATAAAATATTTTACCTTGATATTTCTCTCGTTTTCCAGTATGTCCTTCCCGCTCTGTGTAACTATGTAACCTGATCAGATACCATTCGTGAGAATCCAAACATGGTCTGTACACAAGGGGAAGGCCTGGACCATAGCAGGAGATTCATAGCTTCGTGGCAAGTTAAATACACAGTTCTCATTTCTAATAGTGATATGAAATCAGCTGTCCAGCATGACATTTTCTGCCCCTTCTGGCTAAGCATGATAGGGATTGTAGTTCTATAACAGTTACAGGTCCATCGTTTATCTACCCCTCTTATTAAGATAAAATAAATGTTTATCTTAATCCAATCTTGCCAACCCTTGCCCTCTCTGTCTTTCCTTCTGATACCAGACATGATCACTCTTTGTACCCTTCAGTCCACCAACCTTGTTGGTTAATTATAGCAACCTATCACACAGCTACGAGAGTCCACGGAAGCTGGAGATCATTGTTTGTGTCTTTAATAGTTGGAATCAGCATTAAAATGATTTTCATCTGTCAAAATGATTTAACTAGAGAAGTCACCATTAAGGTACAAGGGCATTTTTGTAGATAAAATAATTTGAAAGTATTTAAAGTATTTTCTAACTGATAAAAATAAATTGAGACCAGGTCCTGATTTAGCAAGCTATCCGTTAATTCGGGATTTTATAAATCACAGCGTGTTTGGATTGGCAATAGGATAGCAGTAACAGCTTAATGCTGTTACCATGTCAAAGTGTGATGGAAACCACCAGGAGATGTCGACTTACTGTAAATCGTTAAACCCACAGACTGCTAAGAACTTACACCATGTAACTATTGTTGTGGGAGGTTTAGTGGTTGTTGTGGGAGATGGAGTAGTCGATGGCGCACTCGATCTGATGGTAAAATCTGAAACAAGAAATCCTTTTATTCAATTTCCATATGACCAAAAATGAGTCCTCGCCAAAAGAGAATTCACAGATTCAACAGGTAAAGAGCATCATGTTGTTTTATTGAAGTAGGAACAAGAAAAATACAATGTTTTAGCCCATTACATTCTGTTACACACTCACTCTGTGCGGGGAATGTTACCGTGTTACACACTCACTCTGTGCGGGGAATATCACAGTGTTACACACTCACTCTGTGCGGGGAATGTTACCGTGTTACACACTCACTCTGTGCGAGGAATATCACAGTGTTACACACTCACTCTGTGCGGGGAATGTCACAGTGTTACACACTCACTCTGTGCGGGGAATATCACAGTGTTACACACTCACTCTGTGCAAGGAATGTCACAGTGTTACACACTCACTCTGTGCGGGGAATGTTACCGTGTTACACACTCACTCTGTGCGGGGAATGTTACCGTGTTACACACTCACTCTGTGCGGGGAATATCACAGTGTTACACACTCACTCTGTGCGGGGAATGTTACCGTGTTACACACTCACTCTGTGCGAGGAATATCACAGTGTTACACACTCACTCTGTGCGGGGAATGTCACAGTGTTACACACTCACTCTGTGCGGGGAATATCACAGTGTTACACACTCACTCTGTGCAAGGAATGTCACAGTGTTACACACTCACTCTGTGCGAGGAATATCACAGTGTTACACACTCACTCTGTGCGAGGAATATCACAGTGTTACACACTCACTCTGTGCGAGGAATATCACAGTGTTACACACTCACTCTGTGCGAGGAATATCACAGTGTTACACACTCTCTCTGTGTGGGGAATATCACAGTGTTACACACTCACTCTGTGCGGGGAATGTTACCGTGTTACACACTCACTCTGTGCGAGGAATATCACAGTGTTACACACTCACTCTGTGCGGGGAATGTTACCGTGTTACACACTCACTCTGTGCGGGGAATGTTACCATGTTACACACTCACTCTGTGCGAGGAATATCACAATGTTACACACTCACTCTGTGCGAGGAATATCACAGTGTTACACACTCACTCTGTGCGGGGAATATCACAGTGTTACACACTCACTCTGTGCGGGGAATATCACAGTGTTACACACTCACTCTGTGCGAGGAATGTTACCGTGTTACACACTCACTCTGTGCGAGGAATGTTACCGTGTTACACACTCACTCTGTGCGGGGAATATCACAGTGTTACACACTCACTCTGTGCGGGGAATATCACAGTGTTACACACTCACTCTGTGCGAGGAATGTTACCGTGTTACACACTCACTCTGTGCGAGGAATGTTACCGTGTTACACACTCACTCTGTGCGGGGAATATCACAGTGTTACACGCTCACTCTGTCCGGGGAATATCACAGTGTTACACTCTCACTCTGTGTGGGGAATATCACAGTGTTACACACTCACTCTGTGCGGGGAATGTTATCGTGTTACACACTCACTCTGTGCGAGGAATATCACAGTGTTACACACTCACTCTGTGCGGGGAATGTTACCATGTTACACACTCACTCTGTGCGAGGAATGTCACAGTGTTACACACTCACTCTGTGCAGGGAATGTTACCGTGTTACACACTCACTCTGTGCGAGGAATATCACAGTGTTACACACTCACTAAGAACACTCTTAGCAGTATGTAAACCAACATACTGCTAAGAACTTACCCACTATGATGGTCTTTGTGGTGGTTTTTGGGGGAGGTGGAGTAGTTATCGTGGAAGTATCTGAAAAAATGAAACCAGTTTGATGAATTTTTTAGGAATAAAACTGCTATGAAGCAAGTTCTAGACAAGACAATACACAGCCTTAAATCAGCGAGAGCTGAGGGTGTAAGGAATTAAATTTACAGCAATAAAACAAACAGATAGCTCAACGTTCAATGTCTCATTATGAGAGGAAACAAGGGATAAAAAGTATATATAAAAATAATAATTCTCATGGTAATAAATTAATCACATAAAACTGCCTAAATGTTATCACAACTCAGTGTATTATTACAGCTCAGTGTACTATTACAGCTTATTGTATTATTACAGATACTGTGTTATTACATCTTGGTGTATGATTACAGTTTGATGTGTTATTAATACCTATTGTATTATTACTGCTTATCGTATCTGTCACAGACCCATCTGTCGTTAAAATACTTTTATTCCTCCTTGGTTCGTCTGTTTGTTCGTCTAATTGCCTGTTCGTACAGCCCCTTCATTTATTTACCCTTTTCCCGAATGAACTGCCGAACAGCCAGCCACCCAGCATGGAAGTGTGCTGCTGGTTAACCTATTGACCTCATTAGAACGTTGTGGTTAACCGCAGACACTTCCTAATTGTCGAATGGTGACTGGGTGGTCGTCGTTCGTATGCTGACCACGAGGCTGCGGCCATCTTGGACGTACGAATGCCCCAGCGGTGTTCGTCGACTATTTCATGGAACTAAAAACGGACACTATTTCTCAAGAACACCGCTGAAGCTGCCGACGTCCCGTATTCTGACCATCCCGCATACGAAATCCGGCCCGTTCGGTACTTTGTCTACACGAATGTACTTACCCCGGATAGCTACGCCATGGAGCCCATTTGTATACCGAAAGACTATGTGAAATGTGACTTTGGCTCCATGGCGATTTAACTGTATGTATGTGATCTTAGCACCATTCAGTAATAATGTGCGCTCAGATCTAAGCTATCTGGGGATACGTTAAATGTGTATAGTGCATGGAAGACCCACATAAATACCGGGCAGGTAGCCCCGATTAAACAGATCACTGCTTGACCCTCAACGCGGAGCTTTGTCTCGTTCTTGGGGGGATTTATATTCGCATGATTTCCTGTTCGGCTATTTGGTTTGTGGATTATTTCGTTCGGCTAATTGGAGCCTTTGTTAGCTGCTTCTCCATTCGGAAGGTAAACGTCCTTAGCGGTGTTAACCCCTCTTATACCTGGGTGTACCGTAACAACATGATTACAGCTCAATGTATTATTGCATTTATTGTAAAATTACAGCTCATTGTATTATTACAGTGTAGCGGGTCCGCTGTCTAACTGTGAATTGCCATGTTTTATATGTGCCCTTCTAGAATGTATGTTTCCCCTTTTTAATCTTTCCCTTTCTGTAGTTTTGACCGTAAACCCTGCAAAATATCTTTTGACCACCCCGGTACTCCATTTAGAACGTTTACTTAGGATGTTCACACTTCGCTAACGAGGTGTGAAAACCGCAGACCGCAAGGGAATGAGCGGCGCCTGCATGGGTGGCCACCACACTGTCTTCGATCCCTGCGTCAGGGATCATCCTACCTGCTCCTAATGAAGCTATAATCACTAGTCACTCTCAAACCTGGGAGCTACGAGGCTGGGCACGTGGCTACCCAGGGGAACGCTCTCTCCGGCAGATACCTGAGTGTGGGTATCCACTGGAGAGTGGGACGCGTGCCAGCAGGGAGTCCCTGGGGCTGTGTCGGTCTCATGGCCACAGGGTTCCCGCTGGCCGCATGGATGTCTGTGCCGACCAATAGCAGAGGGTGCACCCATTCAAACTGGGTTTGCGCCATTCTCCTGGTTGGTCGGCGCGAGTAAAGCGCTGATTGGTCCCCGCAGGGAGCAGGTGACTAATCCGAGAAGGAGCGCTGGTTCGAACAGAGTTTCGCACCCTTACTTATGATAGGGTGGCGAGACCCCTCTCGTCCCTGGGCGCTTATTGGCGCGAATAGGTTTGATTGTGATTTATGGATACTCTGTGTGATTTATGGATACTCTGTGTGATTTACGGATACTCTGTCTGTGTGTGATTTACGGATACTCTGTCTGTGTGTGATTTACGGATACTCTGTCTGTGTGATTTATGGATACTCTGTCTGTGTGATTTATGGATACTCACCCACTGTGATGTCATAAATCGTTGTTGTGGATGAAGACCTTGGAAAAAATGTATCATCTGAAATAAATTGCACTTGTTTGATTACTTTTTGTGAATAAACCACCTCTGCCTCTAATCTGATTTAAAAATACTGATAAAAGCATCCCAGTTTGATGTAATATTAATACATGAATATAGCGTGCATTGGATCCCATAGCCTCCCTTTATTTATTTATAAAATATTTTACCTTGATATTTCTCTCGTTTTCCAGTATGTCCTTCCCGCTCTGTGTAACTATGTAACCTGATCAGATACCATTCGTGAGAATCCAAACATGGTCTGTACACAAGGGGAAGGCCTGGACCATAGCAGGAGATTCATAGCTTCGTGGCAAGTTAAATACACAGTTCTCATTTCTAATAGTGATATGAAATCAGCTGTCCAGCATGACATTTTCTGCCCCTTCTGGCTAAGCATGATAGGGATTGTAGTTCTATAACAGTTACAGGTCCATCGTTTATCTACCCCTCTTATTAAGATAAAATAAATGTTTATCTTAATCCAATCTTGCCAACCCTTGCCCTCTCTGTCTTTCCTTCTGATACCAGACATGATCACTCTTTGTACCCTTCAGTCCACCAACCTTGTTGGTTAATTATAGCAACCTATCACACAGCTACGAGAGTCCACGGAAGCTGGAGATCATTGTTTGTGTCTTTAATAGTTGGAATCAGCATTAAAATGATTTTCATCTGTCAAAATGATTTAACTAGAGAAGTCGCCATTAAGGTACAAGGGCATTTTTGTAGATAAAATAATTTGAAAGTATTTAAAGTATTTTCTAACTGATAAAAATAAATTGAGACCAGGTCCTGATTTAGCAAGCTATCCGTTTATTCGGGATTTTATAAATCACAGCGTGTTTGGATTGGCAATAGGATAGCAGTAACAGCTTAATGCTGTTACCATGTCAAAGTGTGATGGAAACCACCAGGAGATGTCGACTTACTGTAAATCTTTAAACCCACAGACTGCTAAGAACTTACACCATGTAACTATTGTTGTGGGAGGTTTAGTGGTTGTTGTGGGAGATGGAGTAGTCGATGGCGCACTCGATCTGATGGTAAAATCTGAAACAAGAAATCCTTTTATTCAATTTCCATATGACCAAAAATGAGTCCTCGCCAAAAGAGAATTCACAGATTCAACAGGTAAAGAGCATCATGTTGTTTTATTGAAGTAGGAACAAGAAAAATACAATGTTTTAGCCCAATACATTCTGTTACACACTCACTCTGTGCGGGGAATGTTACCGTGTTACACACTCACTCTGTGCGGGGAATATCACAGTGTTACACACTCACCACTCACTCTGTGCGGGGAATGTTACCGTGTTACACACTCACTCTGTGCGAGGAATATCACAGTGTTACACACTCACTCTGTGCGGGGAATGTCACAGTGTTACACACTCACTCTGTGCGGGGAATATCACAGTGTTACACACTCACTCTGTGCAAGGAATGTCACAGTGTTACACACTCACTCTGTGCGAGGAATATCACAGTGTTACACACTCACTCTGTGCGAGGAATATCACAGTGTTACACACTCACTCTGTGCGAGGAATATCACAGTGTTACACACTCTCTCTGTGTGGGGAATATCACAGTGTTACACACTCACTCTGTGCGGGGAATGTTACCGTGTTACACACTCACTCTGTGCGAGGAATATCACAGTGTTACACACTCACTCTGTGCGGGGAATGTTACCGTGTTACACACTCACTCTGTGCGGGGAATGTTACCATGTTACACACTCACTCTGTGCGAGGAATATCACAATGTTACACACTCACTCTGTGCGAAGAATATCACAGTGTTACACACTCACTCTGTGCGAGGAATATCACAGTGTTACACACTCACTCTGTGCGAGGAATATCACAGTGTTACACACTCACTCTGTGCGAGGAATATCACAGTGTTACACACTCACTCTGTGCGAGGAATATCACAGTGTTACACACTCTCTCTGTGTGGGGAATATCACAGTGTTACACACTCACTCTGTGCGGGGAATGTTACCGTGTTACACACTCACTCTGTGCGAGGAATATCACAGTGTTACACACTCACTCTGTGCGGGGAATGTTACCGTGTTACACACTCACTCTGTGCGGGGAATGTTACCATGTTACACACTCACTCTGTGCGAGGAATATCACAATGTTACACACTCACTCTGTGCGAGGAATATCACAGTGTTACACACTCACTCTGTGCGAGGAATATCACAGTGTTACACACTCACTCTGTGCGGGGAATATCACAGTGTTACACACTCACTCTGTGCGAGGAATGTTACCGTGTTACACACTCACTCTGTGCGAGGAATGTTACCGTGTTACACACTCACTCTGTGCGGGGAATATCACAGTGTTACACACTCACTCTGTGCGGGGAATATCACAGTGTTACACTCTCACTCTGTGCGGGGAATATCACAGTGTTACACACTCACTCTGTGCGGGGAATGTTACCGTGTTACACACTCACTCTGTGCGAGGAATATCACAGTGTTACACACTCACTCTGTGCGGGGAATGTTACCATGTTACACACTCACTCTGTGCGGGGAATGTCCCTTCATTTATTTACCCTTTTCCCGAATGAACTGCCGAACAGCCAGCCACCCAGCATGGAAGTGTGCTGCTGGTTAACCTATTGACCTCATTAGAACGTTGTGGTTAACCGCAGACACTTCCTAATTGTCGAATGGTGACTGGGTGGTCGTCGTTCGTATGCTGACCACGAGGCTGCGGCCATCTTGGACGTACGAATGCCCCAGCGGTGTTCGGCGACTATTTCATGGAACTAAAAACGGACACTATTTCTCAAGAACACCGCTGAAGCTGCCGACCTCCCGTATTCTGATCATCCCGCATCCAAAATCCGGCCCGTTCGGTACTTTGTCTACACGAATGTACTTACCCCGGATAGCTACGCCATGGAGCCCATTTGTAAACCGAAAGACTATGTGAAATGTGACTTTGGCTCCATGGCGATTTAACTGTATGTATGTGATCTTAGCACCATTCAGTAATAATGTGCGCTCAGATCTAAGCTATCTGGGGATACGTTAAATGTGTATAGTGCATGGAAGACCCACATAAATACCGGGCAGGTAGCCCCGATTAAACAGATCACTGCTTGACCCTCAACGCTGAGCTTTGTCTCATTCTTGGGGGGATTTATATTCGCATGATTTCCTGTTCGGCTATTTGGTTTGTGGATTATTTCGTTTGGCTAATTGGAGCCTTTGTTAGCTGCTTCTCCATTCGGAAGGTAAACGTCCTTAGCGGTGTTAACCCCTCTTATACCTGGGTGTACCGTAACAACATGATTACAGCTCAATGTATTATTGCATTTATTGTAATATTACAGCTCATTGTATTATTACAGTGTAGCGGGACCGCTGTCTAACTGTGAATTGCCATGTTTTATATGTGCCCTTCTAGAATGTATGTTTCCCCTTTTTAATCTTTCCCTTTCTGTAGTTTTGACCGTAAACCCTGCAAAATATCTTTTGACCACCCTGGTACTCCATTTAGAACATTTACTTAGGATGTTCACACTTCGCTAACGAGGTGTGAAAACCGAGACCGCAAGGGAATGAGCGGCGCCTGCATGGGTCACACTCTCTTCGATCTCTGCATCAGGGATCATCCTACCTGCTCCTAATGGAGCTATAATCACTAGTCACTCTCAAACCTGGGAGCTACGAGGCTAGGCACGTGGCTGCCCAGGGGAACGCTCTCTCCGGCAGATACCTGAGTGTGGGTATCCACTGGAGAGTGGGACGCGTGCCAGCAGGGAGTCCCTGGGGCTGTGTCGGTCTCATGGCCACAGGGTTCCCGCTGGCCGCATGGAAGTCTGTGCCGACCAATAGCAGAGGGTGCACCCATTCAAACTGGGTTTGCGCCATTCTCCTGGTTGGTCGGCGCGAGTAAAGCGCTTATTGGTCCCCGCAGGGAGCAGGTGACTAATCCGAGAAGGAGCGCTGGTTCGAACAGAGTTTCGCACCCTTACTTATGATAGGGTGGCGAGACCCCTCTCGTCCCTGGGCGCTTGTTGGCGCGAATAGGTTTGATTGTGATTTATGGATACTCTGTGTGATTTATGGATACTCTGTCTGTGTGTGATTTACGGATACTCTGTCTGTGTGTGATTTACGGATACTCTGTCTGTGTGTGATTTACGGATACTCTGTCTGTGTGATTTATGGATACTCTGTCTGTGTGATTTATGGATACTCACCCACTGTGATGTCATAAATCGTTGTTGTGGGTGAAGACCTTGGAAAAAATGGATCATCTGAAATAAATTGCACTTGTTTGATTACTTTTTGTGAATAAACCACCTCTGCCTCTAATCTGATTTAAAAATACTGATAAAAGCATCCCAGTTTGATGTCATATTAATAAATGAATATAGCGTGCATTGGATGCCATAGCCTCCCTTTATTTATTTATAAAATATTTTACCTTGATATTTCTCTCGTTTTCCAGGATGTCCTTCCTGCTCTGTGTAACTATGTAAACTGATCAGATACCATTAGTGAGAATCCAAACATGGTCTGTACACAAGGGGAAGGTCTGGACCATAGCAGGAGATTCATAGCTTCGTGGCAAGTTAAATACACAGTTCTCATTTCTAATAGTGATATGAAATCAGCTGTCCAGCATGACATTTTCTGCCCCTTCTGGCTAAGCATGATAGGGATTGTAGTTCTATAACAGTTACAGGTCCATCGTTTATCTACCCCTCTTATTAAGATAAAATAAATGTTTATCTTAATCCAATCTTGCCAACCCTTGCCCTCTCTGTCTTTCCTTCTGATACCAGACATGATCACTCTTTGTACCCTTCAGTCCACCAACCTTGTTGGTTAATTATAGCAACCTATCACACAGCTACGAGAGTCCACGGAAGCTGGAGATCATTGTTTGTGTCTTTAATAGTTGGAATCAGCATTAAAATGATTTTCATCTGTCAAAATGATTTAACTAGAGAAGTCGCCATTAAGGACCAAGGGCATTTTTGTAGATAAAATAATTTGAAAGTATTTAAAGTATTTTCTAACTGATAAAAATAAATTGAGACCAGGTCCTGATTTAGCAAGCTATCCGTTAATTCGGGATTTTATAAATCACAGCGTGTTTGGATTGGCAATAGGATAGCAGTAACAGCTTAATGCTGTTACCATGTCAAAGTGTGATGGAAACCACCAGGAGATGTCGACTTACTGTAAATCTTTAAACCCACAGACTGCTAAGAACTTACACCATGTAACTATTGTTGTGGGAGGTTTAGTGGTTGTTGTGGGAGATGGAGTAGTCGATGGCGCACTCGATCTGATGGTAAAATCTGAAACAAGAAATCCTTTTATTCAATTTCCATATGACCAAAAATGAGTCCTCGCCAAAAGAGAATTCACAGATTCAACAGGTAAAGAGCATCATGTTGTTTTATTGAAGTAGGAACAAGAAAAATACAATGTTTTAGCCCAATACATTCTGTTACACACTCACTATGTGCGGGGAATGTTACCGTGTTACACACTCACTCTGTGCGGGGAATATCACAGTGTTACACACTCACTCTGTGCGGGGAATGTTACCGTGTTACACACTCACTCTGTGCGAGGAATATCACAGTGTTACACACTCACTCTGTGCGGGGAATGTTACCGTGTTACACACTCACTCTGTGCGAGGAATGTCACAGTGTTACACACTCACTCTGTGCGGGGAATATCACAGTGTTACACACTCACTCTGTGCAAGGAATGTCACAGTGTTACACACTCACTCTGTGCGAGGAATATCACAGTGTTACACACTCACTCTGTGCGAGGAATATCACTGTTACACACTCACTCTGTGCGAGGAATATCACAGTGTTACACACTCACTCTGTGCGGGGAATGTTACCGTGTTACACACTCACTCTGTGCGGGGAATGTTACCATGTTACACACTCACTCTGTGCGGGGAATGTCACAGTGTTACACACTCACTCTGTGCGGGGAATGTTACTGTGTTACACACTCACTCTGTGCGAGGAATATCACAGTGTTACACACTCACTCTGTGCGGGGAATGTTACCGTGTTACACACTCACTCTGTGCGAGGAATGTCACAGTGTTACACACTCACTCTGTGCGGGGAATATCACAGTGTTACACACTCACTCTGTGCAAGGAATGTCACAGTGTTACACACTCACTCTGTGCGAGGAATATCACTGTTACACACTCACTCTGTGCGAGGAATATCACAGTGTTACACACTCACTCTGTGCGGGGAATGTTACCGTGTTACACACTCACTCTGTGCGAGGAATATCACAGTGTTACACACTCTCTCTGTGTGGGGAATATCACAGTGTTACACACTCACTCTGTGCGGGGAATGTTACCGTGTTACACACTCACTCTGTGCGAGGAATATCACAGTGTTACACACTCACTCTGTGCGGGGAATGTTACCATGTTACACACTCACTCTGTGCAAGGAATATCACAGTGTTACACACTCACTCTGTGCGAGGAATATCACAGTGTTACACACTCACTCTGTGCGGGGAATATCACAGTGTTACACACTCACTCTGTGCGAGGAATGTTACCGTGTTACACACTCACTCTGTGCGAGGAATATCACAGTGTTACACACTCACTCTGTGCGAGGAATATCACTGTTACACACTCACTCTGTGCAAGGAATATCACAGTGTTACACACTCACTCTGTGCAAGGAATATCACAGTGTTACACACTCACTCTGTGCAGGGAATATCACAGTGTTACACACTCACTCTGTGCGGGGAATGTTACCGTGTTACACACTCACTCTGTGCGAGGAATATCACAGTGCTACACACTCACTCTGTGCGGGGAATGTTACCCTGTTACACACTCACTCTGTGCGAGGAATGTCACAGTGTTACACACTCACTCTGTGCGGGGAATATCACAGTGTTACACACTCACTCTGTGCAAGGAATGTCACAGTGTTACACACTCACTCTGTGCGAGGAATATCACAGTGTTACACACTCACTCTGTGCGAGGAATATCACTGTTACACACTCACTCTGTGCGAGGAATATCACAGTGTTACACACTCACTCTGTGCGGGGAATGTTACCGTGTTACACACTCACTCTGTGCGGGGAATGTTACCATGTTACACACTCACTCTGTGCGGGGAATATCACAGTGTTACACACTCACTCTGTGCGGGGAATGTTACCGTGTTACACACTCACTCTGTGCGAGGAATATCACAGTGTTACACACTCACTCTGTGCGGGGAATGTTACCGTGTTACACACTCACTCTGTGCGAGGAATATCACAGTGTTA
The DNA here is from genome assembly GCF_036172605.1 of Pelobates fuscus. Taxonomy (NCBI): domain Eukaryota; kingdom Metazoa; phylum Chordata; class Amphibia; order Anura; family Pelobatidae; genus Pelobates; species Pelobates fuscus. The sequence continues at coordinate 494,711,036 of NC_086317.1, read as the reverse complement.
CACACTCACTCTGTGCGGGGAATATCACAGTGTTACACACTCACTCTGTGCAAGGAATGTCACAGTGTTACACACTCACTCTGTGCGAGGAATATCACAGTGTTACACACTCACTCTGTGCGAGGAATATCACTGTTACACACTCACGCTGTGCGAGGAATATCACAGTGATACACACTCACTCTGTGCGGGGAATGTTACCGTGTTACACACTCACTCTGTGCGAGGAATATCACAGTGTTACACACTCTCTCTGTGTGGGGAATATCACAGTGTTACACACTCACTCTGTGCGGGGAATGTTACCGTGTTACACACTCACTCTGTGCGAGGAATATCACAGTGTTACACACTCACTCTGTGCGGGGAATGTTACCATGTTACACACTCACTCTGTGCAAGGAATATCACAGTGTTACACACTCACTCTGTGCGAGGAATATCACAGTGTTACACACTCACTCTGTGCGGGGAATATCACAGTGTTACACACTCACTCTGTGCGAGGAATGCTACCGTGTTACACACTCACTCTGTGCGAGGAATGTTACCGTGTTACACACTCACTCTGTGCGGGGAATATCACAGTGTTACACACTCACTCTGTGCGGGGAATATCACAGTATTACACTCTCACTCTGTGCGGGGAATATCACAGTGTTACACACTCACTCTGTGCGGGGAATGTTACCGTGTTACACACTCACTCTGTGCGAGGAATATCACATAGTTACACACTCACTCTGTGCGGGGAATGTTACCATGTTACACACTCAATCTGTGCGGGGAATGTCACAGTGTTACACACTCACTCTGTGCTGGGAATGTTACCGTGTTACACACTCACACTGTGCGAGGAATATCACAGTGTTACACACTCACTCTGTGTGGGGAATGTTAGCGTGTTACACACTCACTCTGTGCGGGGAATATCACAGTGTTACACACTCACTCTGTGTGGGGAATGTTACCATGTTACACACTCACTCTGTGCGAGGAATGTCACATTGTTACACACTCACTCTGTGCGGGGAATGTTACCGTGTTACACACTCACTATGTGCGGGGAATGTTACCATGTTACACACTCACTCTGTGCGAGGAATGTCACAGTGTTACACACTCACTCTGTGCGGGGAATGTTACCGTGTTACACACTCACTCTGTGCGGGGAATATCACAGTGTTACACACTCACACTGTGCGGGGAATGTTACTGTGTTACACACTCACTCTGTGCGAGGAATATCACAGTGTTACACACTCACTCTGTGTGGGGAATATTACCGTGTTACACACTCACTCTGTGCGAGGAATGTTACCGTGTTACACACTCACTCTGTGCAAGGAATGTTACCTTGTTACACACTCACTCTGTGCGGGGAATGTTACCGTGTTACACACTCACTCTGTGCGGGGAATATCCCAGTGTTACACACTCACTCTGTGCGGGGAATGTTACCGTGTTACACACTCACTCTGTGCGAGGAATGTCACAGTGTTACACACTCACTCTGTGCGGGGAATATCACAGTGTTACACACTCACTCTGTGCAAGGAATGTCACAGTGTTACACACTCACTCTGTGCGAGGAATATCACAGTGTTACACACTCACTCTGTGCGAGGAATATCACTGTTACACACTCACTCTGTGCGAGGAATATCACAGTGTTACACACTCACTCTGTGCGGGGAATGTTACCGTGTTACACACTCACTCTGTGCGGGGAATGTTACCATGTTACACACTCACTCTGTGCGGGGAATATCACAGTGTTACACACTCACTCTGTGCGGGGAATGTTACCGTGTTACACACTCACTCTGTGCGAGGAATATCACAGTGTTACACACTCACTCTGTGCGGGGAATGTTACCGTGTTACACACTCACTCTGTGCGAGGAATATCACAGTGTTACACACTCACTCTGTGCGGGGAATATCACAGTGTTACACACTCACTCTGTGCAAGGAATGTTACAGTGTTACACACTCACTCTGTGCGAGGAATATCACAGTGTTACACACTCACTCTGTGCGAGGAATATCACAGTGATACACACTCACTCTGTGCGGGGAATGTTACCGTGTTACACACTCACTCTGTGCGAGGAATATCACAGTGTTACACACTCACTCTGTGCGGGGAATGTTACCATGTTACACACTCACTCTGTGCAAGGAATATCACAGTGTTACACACTCACTCTGTGCGAGGAATATCACAGTGTTACACACTCACTCTGTGCGGGGAATATCACAGTGTTACACACTCACTCTGTGCGAGGAATGCTACCGTGTTACACACTCACTCTGTGCGAGGAATGTTACCGTGTTACACACTCACTCTGTGCGGGGAATATCACAGTGTTACACACTCACTCTGTGCGGGGAATATCACAGTATTACACTCTCACTCTGTGCGGGGAATATCACAGTGTTACACACTCACTCTGTGCGGGGAATGTTACCGTGTTACACACTCACTCTGTGCGGGGAATATCACAGTGTTACACACTCACACTGTGCGGGGAATGTTACTGTGTTACACACTCACTCTGTGCGAGGAATATCACAGTGTTACACACTCACTCTGTGTGGGGAATATTACCGTGTTACACACTCACTCTGTGCGAGGAATGTTACCGTGTTACACACTTACTCTGTGCAAGGAATGTTACCTTGTTATACACTCACTCTGTGCGGGGAATGTTACCGTGTTACACACTCACTCTGTGCGGGGAATATCCCAGTGTTACACACTCACTCTGTGCGGGGAATATCCCAGTGTTACACACTCACTCTGTGCGGGGAATGTCACAGTGTTACACACTCACTCTGTGCGGGGAATGTTACCGTGTTACACACTCACTCTGTGCGGGGAATATCACAGTGTTACACACTCACTCTGTGCAAGGAATGTCACAGTGTTACACACTCACTCTGTGCGAGGAATATCACAGTGTTACACACTCACTCTGTGCGGGGAATGTTACCGTGTTACACACTCACTCTGTGCGAGGAATATCACAGTGTTACACACTCACTCTGTGCGGGGAATGTTACCGTGTTACACACTCACTCTGTGCGAGGAATATCACAGTGTTACACACTCACTCTGTGCGGGGAATATCACAGTGTTACACACTCACACTGTGCGGGGAATGTTACTGTGTTACACACTCACTCTGTGCGAGGAATATCACAGTGTTACACACTCACTCTGTGTGGGGAATATTACCGTGTTACACACTCACTCTGTGCGAGGAATGTTACCGTGTTACACACTCACTCTGTGCAAGGAATGTTACCTTGTTACACACTCACTCTGTGCGGAGAATGTTACCGTGTTACACACTCACTCTGTGCGGGGAATATCCCAGTGTTACACACTCACTCTGTGCGGGGAATATCCCAGTGTTACACACTCACTCTGTGCGGGGAATGTCACAGTGTTACACACTCACTCTGTGCGGGGAATGTTACCGTGTTACACACTCACTCTGTGCGGGGAATATCACAGTGTTACACACTCACTCTGTGCAAGGAATGTCACAGTGTTACACACTCACTCTGTGCGGGGAATGTTACCATGTTACACACTCACTCTGTGCGAGGAATATCACAGTGTTACACACTCACTCTGTGCGGGGAATGTTACCGTGTTACACACTCACTCTGTGCGAGGAATATCACAGTATTACACTCTCACTCTGTGCGGGGAATATCACAGTGTTACACACTCACTCTGTGCGGGGAATGTTACCGTGTTACACACTCACTCTGTGCGGGGAATATCACAGTGTTACACACTCACACTGTGCGGGGAATGTTACTGTGTTACACACTCACTCTGTGCGAGGAATATCACAGTGTTACACACTCACTCTGTGTGGGGAATATTACCGTGTTACACACTCACTCTGTGCGAGGAATGTTACCGTGTTACACACTTACTCTGTGCAAGGAATGTTACCTTGTTATACACTCACTCTGTGCGGGGAATGTTACCGTGTTACACACTCACTCTGTGCGGGGAATATCCCAGTGTTACACACTCACTCTGTGCGGGGAATATCCCAGTGTTACACACTCACTCTGTGCGGGGAATGTCACAGTGTTACACACTCACTCTGTGCGGGGAATGTTACCGTGTTACACACTCACTCTGTGCGGGGAATATCACAGTGTTACACACTCACTCTGTGCAAGGAATGTCACAGTGTTACACACTCACTCTGTGCGAGGAATATCACAGTGTTACACACTCACTCTGTGCGGGGAATGTTACCGTGTTACACACTCACTCTGTGCGAGGAATATCACAGTGTTACACACTCACTCTGTGCGGGGAATGTTACCGTGTTACACACTCACTCTGTGCGAGGAATATCACAGTGTTACACACTCACTCTGTGCGGGGAATATCACAGTGTTACACACTCACACTGTGCGGGGAATGTTACTGTGTTACACACTCACTCTGTGCGAGGAATATCACAGTGTTACACACTCACTCTGTGTGGGGAATATTACCGTGTTACACACTCACTCTGTGCGAGGAATGTTACCGTGTTACACACTCACTCTGTGCAAGGAATGTTACCTTGTTACACACTCACTCTGTGCGGAGAATGTTACCGTGTTACACACTCACTCTGTGCGGGGAATATCCCAGTGTTACACACTCACTCTGTGCGGGGAATATCCCAGTGTTACACACTCACTCTGTGCGTGGAATGTCACAGTGTTACACACTCACTCTGTGCGGGGAATGTTACCGTGTTACACACTCACTCTGTGCGGGGAATATCACAGTGTTACACACTCACTCTGTGCAAGGAATGTCACAGTGTTACACACTCACTCTGTGCGGGGAATGTTACCATGTTACACACTCACTCTGTGCGAGGAATATCACAGTGTTACACACTCACTCTGTGCGGGGAATGTTACCGTGTTACACACTCACTCTGTGCGAGGAATATCACAGTGTTACACACTCACTCTGTGCGGGGAATGTTACCGTGTTACACACTCACTCTGTGCGAGGAATATCACAGTGTTACACACTCACTCTGTGCGGGGAATATCACAGTGTTACACACTCACTCTGTGCAAGGAATGTCACAGTGTTACACACTCACTCTGTGCGAGGAATATCACAGTGTTACACACTCACTCTGTGCGAGGAATATCACTGTTACACACTCACTCTGTGCGAGGAATATCACAGTGATACACACTCACTCTGTGCGGGGAATGTTACCGTGTTACACACTCACTCTGTGCGAGGAATATCACAGTGTTACACACTCTCTCTGTGTGGGGAATATCACAGTGTTACACACTCACTCTGTGCCGGGAATGTTACCGTGTTACACACTCACTCTGTGCGAGGAATATCACAGTGTTACACACTCACTCTGTGCGGGGAATGTTACCATGTTACACACTCACTCTGTGCAAGGAATATCACAGTGTTACACACTCACTCTGTGCGAGGAATATCACAGTGTTACACACTCACTCTGTGCGGGGAATATCACAGTGTTACACACTCACTCTGTGCGAGGAATGCTACCGTGTTACACACTCACTCTGTGCGAGGAATGTTACCGTGTTACACACTCACTCTGTGCGGGGAATATCACAGTGTTACACACTCACTCTGTGCGGGGAATATCACAGTATTACACTCTCACTCTGTGCGGGGAATATCACAGTGTTACACACTCACTCTGTGCGGGGAATGTTACCGTGTTACACACTCACTCTGTGCGAGGAATATCACATAGTTACACACTCACTCTGTGCGGGGAATGTTACCATGTTACACACTCAATCTGTGCGGGGAATGTCACAGTGTTACACACTCACTCTGTGCTGGGAATGTTACCGTGTTACACACTCACTCTGTGCGAGGAATATCACAGTGTTACACACTCACTCTGTGTGGGGAATGTTAGCGTGTTACACACTCACTCTGTGCGAGGAATATCACAGTGTTACACACTCACTCTGTGTGGGGAATGTTACCATGTTACACACTCACTCTGTGCGAGGAATGTCACATTGTTACACACTCACTCTGTGCGGGGAATGTTACCGTGTTACACACTCACTATGTGCGGGGAATGTTACCATGTTACACACTCACTCTGTGCGAGGAATGTCACAGTGTTACACACTCACTCTGTGCGGGGAATGTTACCGTGTTACACACTCACTCTGTGCGAGGAATATCACAGTGATACACACTCACTCTGTGCGGGGAATGTTACCGTGTTACACACTCACTCTGTGCGAGGAATATCACAGTGTTACACACTCACTCTGTGCGGGGAATGTTACCATGTTACACACTCACTCTGTGCAAGGAATATCACAGTGTTACACACTCACTCTGTGCGAGGAATATCACAGTGTTACACACTCACTCTGTGCGAGGAATGCTACCGTGTTACACACTCACTCTGTGCGAGGAATGTTACCGTGTTACACACTCACTCTGTGCGGGGAATATCACAGTGTTACACACTCACTCTGGGCGGGGAATATCACAGTATTACACTCTCACTCTGTGCGGGGAATATCACAGTGTTACACACTCACTCTGTGCGGGGAATGTTACCGTGTTACACACTCACTCTGTGCGAGGAATATCACATAGTTACACACTCACTCTGTGCGGGGAATGTTACCATGTTACACACTCAATCTGTGCGGGGAATGTCACAGTGTTACACACTCACTCTGTGCTGGGAATGTTACCGTGTTACACACTCACTCTGTGCGAGGAATATCACAGTGTTACACACTCACTCTGTGTGGGGAATGTTAGCGTGTTACACACTCACTCTGTGCGAGGAATATCACAGTGTTACACACTCACTCTGTGTGGGGAATGTTACCATGTTACACACTCACTCTGTGCGAGGAATGTCACATTGTTACACACTCACTCTGTGCGGGGAATGTTACAGTGTTACACACTCACTATGTGCGGGGAATGTTACCATGTTACACACTCACTCTGTGCGAGGAATGTCACAGTGTTACACACTCACTCTGTGCGGGGAATGTTACCGTGTTACACACTCACACTGTGCGGGGAATATCACAGTGTTACACACTCACACTGTGCGGGGAATGTTACTGTGTTACACACTCACTCTGTGCGAGGAATATCACAGTGTTACACACTCACTCTGTGTGGGGAATATTACCGTGTTACACACTCACTCTGTGCGAGGAATGTTACCGTGTTACACACTCACTCTGTGCAAGGAATGTTACCTTGTTACACACTCACTCTGTGCGGGGAATGTTACCGTGTTACACACTCACTCTGTGCGGGGAATATCCCAGTGTTACACACTCACTCTGTGCGGGGAATATCCCAGTGTTACACACTCACTCTGTGCGGGGAATGTCACAGTGTTACACACTCACTCTGTGCGGGGAATGTTACTGTGTTACACACTCACTCTGTGCGGGGAATATCACAGTGTTACACACTCACACTGTGCGGGGAATGTTACCATGTTACACACTCACTCTGTGCAAGGAATGTTACCGTGTTACACACTCACTCTGTGCGGGGAATGTTACCGTGTTACACACTCACTCTGTGCGGGGAATATCACAGTGTTACACACTCACTCTGTGCAAGGAATGTCACAGTGTTACACACTCACTCTGTGCGAGGAATATCACAGTGTTACACACTCACTCTGTGCGAGGAATATCACTGTTACACACTCACTCTGTGCGAGGAATATCACAGTGTTACACACTCACTCTGTGCGGGGAATGTTACCGTGTTACACACTCACTCTGTGCGGGGAATGTTACCATGTTACACACTCACTCTGTGCGGGGAATATCACAGTGTTACACACTCACTCTGTGCGGGGAATGTTACCGTGTTACACACTCACTCTGTGCGAGGAATATCACAGTGTTACACAGTCACTCTGTGCGGGGAATATCACAGTGTTACACACTCACTCTGTGCAAGGAATGTCACAGTGTTACACACTCACTCTGTGCGAGGAATATCACAGTGTTACACACTCACTCTGTGCGAGGAATATCACTGTTACACACTCACTCTGTGCGAGGAATATCACAGTGATACACACTCACTCTGTGCGGGGAATGTTACCGTGTTACACACTCACTCTGTGCGAGGAATATCACAGTGTTACACACTCTCTCTGTGTGGGGAATATCACAGTGTTACACACTCACTCTGTGCGGGGAATGTTACCGTGTTACACACTCACTCTGTGCGAGGAATATCACAGTGTTACACACTCACTCTGTGCGGGGAATGTTACCATGTTACACACTCACTCTGTGCAAGGAATATCACAGTGTTACACACTCACTCTGTGCGAGGAATATCACAGTGTTACACACTCACTCTGTGTGGGGAATATCACAGTGTTACACACTCACTCTGTGCGGGGAATGTCACAGTGTTACACACTCACTCTGTGCGGGGAATGTTACCGTGTTACACACTCACTCTGTGCGGGGAATATCACAGTGTTACACACTCACACTGTGCGGGGAATGTTACTGTGTTACACACTCACTCTGTGCGAGGAATATCACAGTGTTACACACTCACTCTGTGCAAGGAATATCACAGTGTTACACACTCACTCTGTGTGGGGAATGTTACCGTGTTACACACTCACTCTGTGCGAGGAATGTTACCATGTTACACACTCACTCTGTGCAAGGAATGTTACCGTGTTACACACTCACTCTGTGCGGGGAATGTTACCGTGTTACACACTCACTCTGTGCGGGGAATATCACAGTGTTACACACTCACTCTGTGCGGGGAATGTTACCGTGTTACACACTCACTCTTTGCGGGGAATGTTACCGTGTTACACACTCACTCTGTGTGTGGAATGTTACCGCGTTACACACTCACTCTGTGCGAGGAATGTTACCGTGTTACACACTCACTCTGTGCGAAGAATGTTACCGTGTTACACACGCACTCTGTGCGAGGAATGTCACCGAGTTACACACTCACTCTGTGCGGGGAATATCACAGTGTTACACACTCACTCTGTGAGGGGAATATCACAGTGTTACACACTCACTCTGTGCGGGGAATATCACAGTGTTACACACTCTCTCTGTGCGGGGAATATCACAGTGTTACACACTCACTCTGTGCGAGGAATATCACAGTGTTACACACTCACTCTGTGCGGGGAATATTACAGTGTTACACACTCACTCTGTGCGGGGAATGTTACCGTGTTACACTCACTCTGTGCGAGGAATATCACAGTGTTACACACTCACTCTGTGCGGGGAATGTTACCGTGTTACACACTCACTCTGTGCAAGGAATGTTACCTTGTTACACAATCACTCTGTGCGGGGAATATTACCGTGTTACACACTCACTCTGTGCGAGGAATATCACCGTGTTACACACTCACTCTGTGCGGGGAATGTTACCCTGTTACACACTCACTCTGTGCAAGGAATGTTACCGTGTTACACACTCACTCTGTGCAAGGAATGTTACCGTGTTACACACTCACTCTGTGCGGGGAATGTTACCGTGTTACATACTCACTCTGTTCGGGGAATGTTACCGTGTTACACACTCACTCTGTGCGAGGAATATCACAGTGTTACACACTCACTCTGTGCGATGAATGCTACTGTGTTTCACACTCACTCTGTGCGAGGAATGCTACCGTGTTACACACTCACTCTGTGCGAGGAATGCTACCGTGTTACACACTCACACTGTGCAAGGAATGTTACCGTGTTACACACTCACTCTGTGCGAGGAATGTTACCATGTTACACACTCACTCTGTGCGAGGAATGTCACAGTGTTACACACTCACTCTGTGCGGGGAATGTTACCGTGTTACACACTCTCTGTACAATGAATATCACAGTGTTACACACTCACTCTGTGCAGGGAATGTTACCGTGTTGCACACTCACTCTGTGCGAGGAATGTCACAGTGTTACACACTCACTCTGCGCAAGGAATGTTACCGTGTTACACACTCACTCTGTGCGGGGAATGTTACCGTGTTAGACACTCACTCTGCCAGGAATGTCACAGTGTTAGACACTCACTCTGTGTGTGGAATGTTACGGTGCTACACACTCACTCTGTGCGAGGAATGTTACCGTGTTACACACTCACTCTGTGCGAGGAATGTTACCGTGTTACACACTCACTCTGTGCGAGGAATATCACAGTGTTACACACTCACTCTGTGCGATGAATGCTACTGTGTTTCACACTCACTCTGTGCGAGGAATGCTACCGTGTTACACACTCACTCTGTGCGAGGAATGCTACCGTGTTACACACTCACACTGTGCAAGGAATGTTACCGTGTTACACACTCACACTGTGCGAGGAATGTTACCGTGTTACACACTCACTCTGTGCGAGGAATATCACAGTGTTACACACTCACTCTGTGCGATGAATGCTACTGTGTTTCACACTCACTCTGTGCGAGGAATGCTACCGTGTTACACACTCACTCTGTGCGAGGAATGCTACCGTGTTACACACTCACACTGTGCAAGGAATGTTACCGTGTTACACACTCACTCTGTGCGAGGAATGTTACCATGTTACACACTCACTCTGTGCGAGGAATGTCACAGTGTTACACACTCACTCTGTGCGGGGAATGTTACCGTGTTACACACTCTCTGTACAATGAATATCACAGTGTTACACACTCACTCTGTGCAGGGAATGTTACCGTGTTGCACACTCACTCTGTGCGAGGAATGTCACAGTGTTACACACTCACTCTGCGCAAGGAATGTTACCGTGTTACACACTCACTCTGTGCGGGGAATGTTACCGTGTTAGACACTCACTCTGCCAGGAATGTCACAGTGTTAGACACTCACTCTGTGTGTGGAATGTTACGGTGCTACACACTCACTCTGTGCGAGGAATGTTACCGTGTTACACACTCACTCTGTGCGAGGAATGTTACCGTGTTACACACTCACTCTGTGCGAGGAATATCACAGTGTTACACACTCACTCTGTGCGATGAATGCTACTGTGTTTCACACTCACTCTGTGCGAGGAATGCTACCGTGTTACACACTCACTCTGTGCGAGGAATGCTACCGTGTTACACACTCACACTGTGCAAGGAATGTTACCGTGTTACACACTCACACTGTGCGAGGAATGTTACCGTGTTACACACTCACTCTGTGCGAGGAATATCACAGTGTTACACACTCACTCTGTGCGATGAATGCTACTGGGTTTCACACTCACTCTGTGCGAGGAATGCTACCGTGTTACACACTCACTCTGTGCGAGGAATGCTACCGTGTTACACACTCACACTGTGCAAGGAATGTTACCGTGTTACACACTCACTCTGTGCGAGGAATGTTACCATGTTACACACTCACTCTGTGCGAGGAATGTCACAGTGTTACACACTCACTCTGTGCGGGGAATGTTACCGTGTTACACACTCTCTGTACAATGAATATCACAGTGTTACACACTCACTCTGTGCAGGGAATGTTACCGTGTTGCACACTCACTCTGTGCGAGGAATGTCACAGTGTTACACACTCACTCTGCGCAAGGAATGTTACCGTGTTACACACTCACTCTGTGCGGGGAATGTTACCGTGTTAGACACTCACTCTGCCAGGAATGTCACAGTGTTAGACACTCACTCTGTGTGTGGAATGTTACGGTGCTACACACTCACTCTGTGCGAGGAATGTTACCGTGTTACACACTCACTCTGTGCGAGGAATGTTACCGTGTTACACACTCACTCTGTGCGTGGAATGTTACCGTGTTACACACTCACTTTGCGCAAGGAATGTTACCGTGTTAGACACTCACTTTGCCAGGAATGTTACCGTGTTAGACACTCACTCTGTGTGTGGAATGTTACGGTGTTAAACACTCACTCTGTGCGAGGAATGTCACCGTGTTACACACTCACTCTGTGCGAGGAATGTTACCGTGTTACACACTCACTCTGTGAGGGGAATATCACAGTGTTACACACTCACTCTGTGCGGGGAATGTTACCGTGTTAGACACTCACTCTGTGCGAGGAATGTCACAGTGTTACACACTCACTCTGTGCGGGGAATATCACAGTGTTAGACACTCACTCTGTGCGAGCAATGTTACCGTGTTACACACTCACTCTGTGTGGGGAATGTTACCCTGTTACACACTCACTCTGTGCGAGGAATGTTACCGTGTTACACACTCACTCTGTGCAAGGAATGTTACCGTGTTACACACTCACTCTGTGCGGGGAATGTTACCGTGTTACATACTCACTCTGTGCGGGGAATGTTACCGTGTTGCACACTCACTCTGTGCGAGGAATATCACAGTGTTACACACTCACTCTGTGCGATGAATGCTACTGTGTTACACACTCACTCTGTGCGAGGAATGCTACCGTGTTACACACTCACTCTGTGCAAGGAATGTTACCGTGTTACACACTCACTCTGTGCGAGGAATGTTACCATGTTACACACTCACTCTGTGCGAGGAATGTCACAGTGTTACACACTCACTCTGTGCGGGGAATGTTACCGTGTTACACACTCACTCTGTACAATTAATATCACAGTGTTACACACTCACTCTGTGTGGGGAATGTTACCGTGTTGCACACTAACTCTGTGCGAGGAATGTCACAGTGTTACACACTCACTCTGCGCAAGGAATGTTACCGTGTTACACACTCACTCTGTGCGGGGAATGTTACCGTGTTAGACACTCACTGTGACGAACCCTGCTGCATAGACCTGTATTGCGGGTTCATCTGTTTCCATTGGATTCGTAGATTTCCTGTCCGTACGCTGTTGATTTTTCGTTTCCTAAAGTACCGAGTAAAACTACCGAACATCGGCCACCCAGGAGAGGAGTGTGTGGCTCATTAACACCTTGACCACAAATTAGAACGCTGTGGTTAACCGCAAACACCTCTCCATTCCATTTCGTACGGGTGGTCGTCGTTCGTATGCCGACCACGAGGCGGCGGCCATTTTGGACACGAGGCGAATCAGCGGTGTTCGGTGCAAAACCCATGGATCTAAAAACGGACTCTTTATCTACCGAACACCGCTGGAGACGGCCGTCTCCCCTTTTATTCCCTTGGAGGCATACGAACACTGTTCCGTTCGGGGGTTTCTTCATCCGTATGAACTTACCCAGATAGCCGTCCCATGGAGTCCTTCGTACACCGAAAGACTTCTGAGAGACTTTGACTCCATGGCGATTGGACTGTGTACTTCGGATCTGAGCGCTATTCGGCAGGAATATGCCCTCAGATTTAGGCTATCTGGGGATACGTTGCACGAACACTATATCTTCGGTACTTCGGATTTTATGTATTTTATTGCATTTTGTGTGTTGTGTTTAAAATGGCGATGGTTCCTATCCTCGGAGTTAATTAGGTTTCTCCCTAATTATCTCCGGGATAGGAAGAGATGTATTATGGGTAAAATGGGGAGGGCTTGTGTTATAGCCACTGCGATTGGCTACTGTTTAATATATTTTACAGTCTTCCACCAGGTCCCCTAGGGGAGTGTCTACCTGGTGGAGACCTGCATAAATACTGGGCAGGTAGCCCCCATTAAACACATTCTGCTTGACCTTCAAAACGGAGCTTTGTCTCGTTTGTGGAGGGATTGACTATTGGGACAGCGTTTTCGTTTATTTATAGCTGTGGAAGGATTTCGAATGGATTGCTGATCGGGAGAGACCGTGTTCGTATGCTCCGGTCGGGAGTTTTATGATCGGTTATGCTGGAATTGCATTTCTGGAGAAAGGGGAATATCGGCTAAACGGCGGCTCCACTCTCCAGGCGGTGAGTGTCGTAACAATTGGTGGCAGCGGTGGGATGAATCCCACCGCCCTGAAGGCCAGCTACACACCCCGGATTGGAAATGCAATATGAGGAGTTAAGGCGTGCTACCCTTAAAGACATTTTGGAGCGCAGAGGACGATCAGCGAGCAATCTCAAGAAAAGAGAGATTATTGCTATATTGGTGGAGATGGATACAGCACAGGGAAGGGAGATAGCTAATGTGCCTGGCCTGCTGGATCTAACACCCGAGGAAATAGCATTTAACCGGGCAGTTCAGATAAGGCTGGCACACTTTGGCCCCAACCCTGCAGCGGATATTGTGGTTCAAGTACAAGCCGCAGTAGCAGCACAACAGGCGCTCCAGAGAAGCGGAGCTGCAGCAGCGGAGGTACCCCATAATAACAATGGGAAGAAAAAGGTACCATTTGCTGCTTTTAAAAACTTTATTGAGACTGAAGGAGAGATAGACGGGTTCCTGGCGGACTTTGAACGACAGTGTGCTTTACACCAGGTGCCCGCAGAAGAATGGGTTCCTATCCTCTCCGGGAAATTATCCGGCCGGGCCAGTGAAGCTTTTCGGGCCATCCCAGAGGAGGAACTCACTAGCTACCGGACAGTAAAAGATGCCCTTTTGACCCGGTACGCTGTTACCCCTGAGGCGTACCGGAGGCGATTCCGAGACAATAATAAGCAGGCTGGTGATTCCTATGTGGAATGGGCATGCCGGGTACACCGCACGGCAACCCACTGGATGGCAGGGTGTCGAGCGGTAACTGGGGAAGAGGTGCTGCAAGTGTTCCTGCTAGAACACTGCTTTGACAAATTACCTGCAGGAGTTCGAGAGTGGGTCAGGGACCGTAAACCCGCTACCTTCCATGAAGCTGCCCGTCTGGCTGACGAATACACTGATGCCCGTAAGCTCGATCAGACAGCAGCCAAGGTCCCTGCCCGAGTGGAATACAAACCGGCAGCACCTCCAACCACCAACCTATATCAACCCCCAGCACAACGTACCCCCGCTATACCGCCAGCAACCAACCATGGGCAGTCAGCCCGATTCAACAAACGGGGTTACTCCAACCAGGTCCAGTGCTTTGGGTGCAAGCAGATGGGACATAAAAGACCAGAATGCCCTTTGAACCACGCCAACCAAGCACCGTCCTGGAGAAACCCAGCCGGCGGAGCCCAGCAGCCACCTCAGCCTTCTGCTCACTGCCTTGAGCAGGAGGAGTTTTGGGGTTTCCTTCACGAAGCAGACCCAGTTCACGCAGCTCAGCAGGACAACCGCCAACACCACAGGCAGACCGTTAAGTTGAACGGGAAAGAGGTCACTGGTCTAAGAGACACCGGAGCTACTATGACCTTACTTCAAAAGAACCTGGTTTCGGAACACCAACACACCGGGAATACTGTGGCAGTAAGGGTGGCAGGAGGCGCCGTGTTCCGTCTGCCTGTTGCCCGGGTTCATTTGGACTGGGGAGCGGGAGCTGGACATGTGAATGTGGGGGTTATGAAGGACTTGCCTGCCGATGTTTTGCTGGGAAATGATTTGGCCCCTTTGATTTCCGCCTATGCTACTATGGGACCTGGCGAAGCCAACCCAGTGACTACCCGTGCTCAGACCCGTGCTGCTGGAACCGGCCCACCTGCTGCTGAGACCCAGGTAAGAACCGATTCCCCGACTGACACCCCAGGGCCGACGTTAGCTAGTTGGGATTCCCCGGAGGAGTTCGGGAGGGAAACCCAGACAGACCCATCTCTCCAGAGGTATAGAGGCAGAGCAGACACTGGAGAGGAAGGAGCAGAGGGGGAGCGGTATGAGTGGGTGGGGGACAGGTTATATCGGATCCCTAAGCCGTCCCAGAAAAGTGTTGCCCCTCCGCCGAATCGACAGCTGGTAGTACCCGCGAAATACCGGCGGGAGATTCTGCGGATAGGGCATGATGTCCCGCTAGCCGGACATCTAGGGTCCCGCCGCACAGGCCATAGGATTATGCAGAATTTTTTTTGGCCAGGAATTAACCAGGCTGTGCGGATATATTGTAGCACGTGTGACACTTGTCAACGGGTAGGGAAGCGAGGGGACCACCCAAAAGGTAGGCTTATGTCAATGCCTATTATTGGGGAGCCCTTTGCCCGCATAGCCGTTGATATTGTGGGTCCACTGGCCAGGGCTAGTCCATCTGGTAAGAAATACATTCTCACCGTGGTGGACTATGCCACTCGCTATCCAGAGGCAGTAGCGCTGTCTAACATAGAGGCAGAGACAGTTGCTGATGCCCTGGTTAGGATTTTTACCAGGGTCGGGTTCCCTCAGGAGATTCTCTCCGATCAGGGAACCCAATTTACCGCTGTGCTCACCCAGCAGCTGTGGAGGGTATGCGGCATTAAACCGATACTTAGTTCCCCATACCATCCACAGACTAACGGTCTCTGCGAGCGATTTAATGGCACCCTCAAACAGATGCTGAGGACCTTTTCTGACACTTGCCGAGACTGGGAGCGATTCCTGCCTCATCTGCTGTTTGCCTACAGAGAGGTGCCCCAGGAATCTACTGGGTTCTCCCCCTTTGAGCTGCTTTATGGGAGAAGGGTCCGCGGACCTCTAGATCTCATTAGAGGCCACTGGGAGGGGGAGACAGAGCAGGAAGGTACCCCCATAGTACCGTATGTTCTGGAACTTCGGGACCGCATGGAGAAACTGTCTCTGATGGTAAGAGAGAATCTCCAGGTGGCCCAGGGGAGACAGAAGGAATGGTACGATCGGGGTGCCCGACAGCGAGTATTCCAGGTTGGGCAGAAGGTACTAGTGCTCAAACCTGTGAAGGCGAACAAGATGCAGGCATCTTGGCAGGGCCCGTATAAAGTATTAGCCCAGGTGTGCGATACTACGTACCTTATAGCCAGCTGTTCAGATGACAGGATCCAGCGATCCTTTCATGTGAACATGCTAAAGGAGTATCAGGAACGACCTGAGGATGTAGCCGCAGTGTGTGCCCCCGCTGCAGACGATACTGAAAGCTTACCCTTACCCGACCTATTAGCCAGAGGTGCCCAAACGGATCTGACTGAGCTCGTACAGCTAGGGGACAGGTTAAGCCCCGCGGAGAAGGAACAGGCGAAACAGCTTCTGTGGGAGAAGCAGGCGACGTTCTCCCAAGAACCCGGCTACACTACCCTAGCTGTACATAAGGTAGAGACCCCTGGACAGAACCCCTTACGACAGCCTCCTTACCGTATCCCTGAAGCAGTCCGAGAAGGAATGCGGAAGGAGATAGAGGAGATGACCCAGCTGGGGGTCATCGAGCACTCCGATAGCCCTTGGGCCTCCCCTGTAGTCCTGGTGCCTAAGAAAGATGGGACCACCCGGTTCTGTGTGGACTACAGGAGGCTCAACGAGCGGACCACCACTGACGCCTACCCGATGCCACGGGTAGACGAGTTATTAGACCGCATGGCCAGGGGACGCTACCTGACCACCATAGACCTGTGTAAGGGCTACTGGCAGATTCCCCTGGCCAAGGACGCCATCCCCAAGTCGGCCTTCGTCACCCCCTTTGGCTTATACCAATTTAAGGTTATGCCATTTGGGATGAAGAACGCCCCAGCTACCTTCCAACGGATGGTGGATAGGCTCCTTGATGGCTTCCAGGAATTTGCTTGTGCATACCTGGATGATATTGCGATCTACAGTGAGTCCTGGGAGGAACACCTGGTACACGTAGGGGTAGTACTGGATAAAATTCGGGCCGCTGGCCTGACGTTGAAGCCAGAGAAGTGTCATCTAGGCATGGCTGAGGTACAATACTTGGGTCACAGGGTGGGGTGTGGGAGCCAGAGACCAGAGCCGGCCAAGATAGAGGCAGTAGCGAACTGGCCCACACCTATAACCAAGACCCAAGTATTGGCCTTCCTAGGGACTGCAGGGTATTACAGACGCTTTGTCCCCGACTATAGCTCGATAGCTAAACCCCTGACAGACCTGACTAAGAAGAACCTCCCTAAGCAGGTCCTGTGGTCTCCAGCTTGTGAAGCTGCGTTTCAAGCACTTAAGCAGGCCCTCGTGAATGCCCCTGTCCTGGCTGCCCCCCTTCCTAACAAACGTTTTCTCGTCCATACAGATGCTTCCATGTATGGACTGGGGGCTGTGCTAAGCCAGGTCGGGGAAGATGGAGGAGAGCACCCTGTCGCATACCTCAGTCGAAAGCTGTTACCCCGGGAAGTGAGTTATGCGGCAGTGGAGAAAGAATGTTTGGCCCTGGTCTGGGCATTGAAGAAATTGAGCCCCTATTTGTATGGACAGGAATTTTCCCTTATCACGGACCACAATCCCCTTGTTTGGCTTAACCGGGTCTCCGGAGACAATGGTAGACTGCTGCGGTGGAGTTTAGCTTTACAACCATATAACTTCACCATCAGCTACCGACCCGGTAAGCAGAATGGGAATGCAGATGGGTTATCCCGGCAAACCGACGTCCTTGCTACTTCCTAGTCCGGTCATCCCCACGTTGACCCGCTAAAGGGCCAAGCCGGGTCTGCCGGAGTGTTCCACAAGGGGGGAGCCGTGTGACGAACCCTGCTGCATAGACCTGTATTGCGGGTTCATCTGTTTCCATTGGATTCGTAGATTTCCTGTCCGTACGCTGTTGATTTTTCGTTTCCTAAAGTACCGAGTAAAACTACCGAACATCGGCCACCCAGGAGAGGAGTGTGTGGCTCATTAACACCTTGACCACAAATTAGAACGCTGTGGTTAACCGCAAACACCTCTCCATTCCATTTCGTACGGGTGGTCGTCGTTCGTATGCCGAC
This sequence comes from Pelobates fuscus, assembly GCF_036172605.1. Lineage (NCBI taxonomy): Eukaryota > Metazoa > Chordata > Amphibia > Anura > Pelobatidae > Pelobates > Pelobates fuscus. The sequence continues at coordinate 494,692,308 of NC_086317.1, read as the reverse complement.
CACGAGGCGGCGGCCATTTTGGACACGAGGCGAATCAGCGGTGTTCGGTGCAAAACCCATGGATCTAAAAACGGACTCTTTATCTACCGAACACCGCTGGAGACGGCCGTCTCCCCTTTTATTCCCTTGGAGGCATACGAACACTGTTCCGTTCGGGGGTTTCTTCATCCGTATGAACTTACCCAGATAGCCGTCCCATGGAGTCCTTCGTACACCGAAAGACTTCTGAGAGACTTTGACTCCATGGCGATTGGACTGTGTACTTCGGATCTGAGCGCTATTCGGCAGGAATATGCCCTCAGATTTAGGCTATCTGGGGATACGTTGCACGAACACTATATCTTCGGTACTTCGGATTTTATGTATTTTATTGCATTTTGTGTGTTGTGTTTAAAATGGCGATGGTTCCTATCCTCGGAGTTAATTAGGTTTCTCCCTAATTATCTCCGGGATAGGAAGAGATGTATTATGGGTAAAATGGGGAGGGCTTGTGTTATAGCCACTGCGATTGGCTACTGTTTAATATATTTTACAGTCTTCCACCAGGTCCCCTAGGGGAGTGTCTACCTGGTGGAGACCTGCATAAATACTGGGCAGGTAGCCCCCATTAAACACATTCTGCTTGACCTTCAAAACGGAGCTTTGTCTCGTTTGTGGAGGGATTGACTATTGGGACAGCGTTTTCGTTTATTTATAGCTGTGGAAGGATTTCGAATGGATTGCTGATCGGGAGAGACCGTGTTCGTATGCTCCGGTCGGGAGTTTTATGATCGGTTATGCTGGAATTGCATTTCTGGAGAAAGGGGAATATCGGCTAAACGGCGGCTCCACTCTCCAGGCGGTGAGTGTCGTAACACTCACTCTGCCAGGAATGTCACAGTGTTAGACACTCACTCTGTGTGTGAAATGTTACGGTGTTAAACACTCACTCTGTGCGAGGAATGTCACCGAGTTACACACTCACTCTGTGCGAGGAATGTTACCGTGTTAGACACTCACTCTGTGTGTGGAATGTTACGGTGTTAAACACTCACTCTGTGAGGGGAATATCACAGTGTTACACACTCACTCTGTGCGGGGAATGTTACCGTGTTACACACTCACTCTGTGCGAGGAATGTCACAGTGTTACACACTCACTCTGTGCGGGGAATATCACAGTGTTACACACTCACTCTGTGCGAGCAATGTTACAGTGTTACACACTCACTCTGTGCGAGGAATGTTACCGTGTTACACACTCACTCTGTGCGGGGAATGTTACCGTGTTACACACTCACTCTGCGCAAGGAATGTTACCGTGTTAGACACTCACTCTGTGTGTGGAATTTTACCGTGTTACACACTCACTCTGTGCGGGGAATATCACAGTGTTACACACTCATTCTGTGCGGGGAATATCACAGTGTTACACACTCACTCTGTGCGAGGAATGTTACCGTGTTACACACTCACTCTGTGCGAGGAATGTTACCATGTTACACACTCACTCTGTGCGAGGAATTGCACAGTGTTACACACTCACGCTGTGTGGGGAATGTTACCGTGTTACACACTCACTCTGTGCGGGGAATATCACAGTGTTACACACTCACTCTGTGCGAGGAATATCACAGTGTTACACACTCACTCTGTGCGAGGAATGTCACAGTGTTACACACTCACGCTGTGTGGGGAATGTTACCGTGTTACACACTCACTCTGTGCAAGGAATATCACAGTGTTACACACTCACTCTGTGCGAGGAATATCACAGTGTTACACACTCACTCTGTGCGGGGAATGTTACCGTGTTACACACTCACTCTGTGCGAGGAATATCACAGTGTTACACACTCTCTCTGTGTGGGGAATATCACAATGTTACACACTCACTCTGTGCGGGGAATGTTACCGTGTTACACACTCACTCTGTGCGAGGAATATCACAGTGTTACACACTCACTCTGTGCGGGGAATATCACAGTGTTACACACTCACTCTGTGCGAGGAATGTTACCGTGTTACACACTCACTCTGTGCGAGGAATGTTACCGTGTTACACACTCACTCTGTGCGGGGAATATCACAGTGTTACACACTCACTCTGTACGGGGAATATCACAGTATTACACTCTCACTCTGTGCGGGGAATATACACACTCACTCTGTGCGGGGAATGTTACCGTGTTACACACTCACTCTGTGCGAGGAATGTTACCGTGTTACACACTCACTCTGTGCGAGGAATATCACAGTGTTACACACTCACTCTGTGTGGGGAATGTTACCGTGTTACACACTCACTCTGTGCGGGGAATATCACAGTGTTACACACTCACACTGTGCGGGGAATGTTACTGTGTTACACACTCACTCTGTGCGAGGAATATCACAGTGTTACACACTCACTCTGTGCGAGGAATATCACAGTGTTACACACTCACTCTGTGTGGGGAATGTTACCGTGTTACACACTCACTCTGTGCGAGGAATGTTACGGTGTTACACACTCACTCTGTGCAAGGAATGTTACCTTGTTACACACTCACTCTGTGCAGGGAATGTTACCGTGTTACACACCCACTCTGTGCGGGGAATATCCCAGTGTTACACACTCACTCTGTGCGGGGAATATCCCAGTGTTACACACTCACTCTGTGCGGGGAATGTCACAGTGTTACACACTCACTCTGTGCGGGGAATGTTACCGTGTTACACACTCACTCTGTGCGGGGAATATCACAGTGTTACACACTCACACTGTGCGGGGAATGTTACTGTGTTAAACACTCACTCTGTGCGAGGAATATAACAGTGTTACACACTCACTCTGTGTGGGGAATGTTACCGTGTTACACACTCACTCTGTGCGAGGAATGTTACCATGTTACACACTCACTCTGTGCAAGGAATGTTACCGTGTTACACACTCACTCTGTGCGGGGAATGTTACCGTGTTACACACTCACTCTGTGCGGGGAATATCACAGTGTTACACACTCACTCTGTGCGAGGAATGTTACCGTGTTACACACTCACTCTGTGCGAAGAATGTTACCGTGTTACACACTCACTCTGTGCGAGGAATGTCATCGTGTTACACACTCACTCTGTGCGGGGAATATCACAGTGTTACACACTCACTCTGTGAGGGGAATATCACAGTGTTACACACTCACTCTGTGCGGGGAATATCACAGTGTTACACACTCTCTCTGTGCGGGGAATATCACAGTGTTACACACTCACTCTGTGCGAGGAATATCACAGTGTTACACACTCACTCTGTGCGGGGAATGTTACCGTGTTACACACTCACTCTGTGCAAGGAATGTTACCTTGTTACACAATCACTCTGTGCGGGGAATATTACCGTGTTACACACTCACTCTGTGCGAGGAATATCACTGTGTTACACACTCACTCTGTGCGGGGAATGTTACCGTGTTACACACTCACTCTGTGCGAGGAATGTTACCGTGTTACACACTCACTCTGTGCAAGGAATGTTACCTTGTTACACAATCACTCTGTGCGGGGAATGTTACCGTGTTACACACTCACTCTGTGCGAGGAATATCACCGTGTTACACACTCACTCTGTGTGGGGAATGTTACCCTGTTACACACTCACTCTGTGCGAGGAATGTTACCGTGTTACACACTCACTCTGTGCAAGGAATGTTACCGTGTTACACACTCACTCTGTGCAGGGAATGTTACCGTGTTACATACTCACTCTGTGCGGGGAATGTTACCGTGTTACACACTCACTCTGTGCGAGGAATATCACAGTGTTACACACTCACTCTGTGCGAGGAATGCTACCGTGTTACACACTCACTCTGTGCAAGGAATGTTACCGTGTTACACACTCACTCTGTGCGGGGAATATCACAGTGTTACACACTCACTCTGTGCGGGGAATATCACAGTGTTACACACTCACTCTGTGCGGGGAATGTTACCGTGTTACACACTCACTCTGTGCGGGGAATGTTACCGTGTTACACACTCACTCTGTGTGTGGAATGTTACCGCGTTACACACTCACTCTGTGCGAGGAATGTTACCGTGTTACACACTCACTCTGTGCGAGGAATTTTACCGTGTTACACACTCACTCTGTGCGAGGAATGTCACCGTGTTACACACTCACTCTGTGCGGGGAATATCACAGTGTTACACACTCACTCTGTGCGGGGAATATCACAGTGTTACACACTCTCTCTGTGCGGGGAATATCACAGTGTTACACACTCACTCTGTGCGGGGAATGTTACCGTGTTACACACTCACTCTGTGCGGGGAATGTTACCGTGTTACACAATCACTCTGTGCGGGGAATGTTACCGTGTTACACACTCACTCTGTGCGAGGAATATCACCGTGTTACACACTCACTCTGTGTGGGGAATGTTACCCTGTTACACACTCACTCTGTGCGAGGAATGTTACCGTGTTACACACTCACTCTGTGCAGGGAATGTTACCGTGTTACATACTCACTCTGTGCGAGGAATATCACAGTGTTACACACTCACTCTGTGCGAGGAATGCTACCGTGTTACACACTCACTCTGTGCAAGGAATGTTACCGTGTTACACACTCACTCTGTGCGGGGAATGTTACCGTGTTGCACACTCACTCTGTGCGAGGAATGTCACAGTGTTACACACTCACTCTGCGCAAGGAATGTTACCGTGTTACACACTCACTCTGTGCGGGGAATGTTACCGTGTTAGACACTTACTCTGCCAGGAATGTCACAGTGTTAGACACTCACTCTGTGTGTGGAATTTTACGGTGCTACACACTCACCCTGTGCGAGGAATGTTACCGTGTTACACACTCACTCTGTGCGAGGAATGTTACCGTGTTACACACTCACTCTGTGCGGGGAATGTTATCGTGTTACACACTCACTCTGTGCGTGGAATGTTACCGTGTTACACACTCACTTTGCGCAAGGAATGTTACCGTGTTACACACTCACTCTGCCAGGAATGTTACCGTGTTAGACACTCACTCTGTGTGTGGAATGTTACGGTGTTAAACACTCACTCTGTGCGAGGAATGTCACCGTGTTACACACTCACTCTGTGCGAATAATGTTACCGTGTTACACACTCACTCTGTGAGGGGAATATCACAGTGTTACACACTCACTCTGTGCGGGGAATGTTACCGTGTTAGACACTCACTCTGTGCGAGGAATGTCACAGTGTTACACACTCACTCTGTGCGAGGAATGTTACCGTGTTACACACTCACTCTGTGCAAGGAATGTTACCGTGTTACACACTCACTCTGTGCGGGGAATGTTACCGTGTTACATACTCACTCTGTGCTGGGAATGTTACCGTGTTACACACTCATTCTGTGCGAGGAATATCACAGTGTTACACACTCACTCTGTGCGATGAATGCTACTGTGTTACACACTCACTCTGTGCGAGGAATGCTACCGTGTTACACACTCACTCTGTGCGAGGAATGTCACCGTGTTACACACTCACTCTGTGAGGGGAATATCACAGTGTTACACACTCACTCTGTGCGGGGAATGTTACCGTGTTAGACACTCACTCTGTGCGAGGAATGTCACAGTGTTACACACTCACTCTGTGCGGGGAATATCACAGTGTTACACACTCACTCTGTGCGAGCAATGTTACCGTGTTACACACTCACTCTGTGCGAGGAATGTTACCGTGTTACACACTCACTCTGTGCGAGGAATGTTACCGTGTTACACACTCACTCTGTGCGGGGAATGTTACCGTGTTACACACTCACTCTGTGCGCGGAATGTTACCGTGTTACACACTCACTCTGCGCAAGGAATGTTACCGTGTTAGACACTCACTCTGCCAGGAATGTTACCGTGTTAGACACTCACTCTGTGCGGGGAATATCACAGTGTTACACACTCACTCTGTGCGGGGAATATCACAGTGTTACACACTCACTCTGTGCGAGGAATATCACAGTGTTACATACTCACTCTGTGCGAGGAATGTTACCGTGTTACACACTCACTCTGTGCGAGGAATGTTACCGTGTTACACACTCACTCTGTGCGGGGAATATCACAGTGTTACACACTCACTCTGTGCGGGGAATATCACAGTGTTACACACTCACTCTGTGCGGGGAATATCACAGTGTTACACACTCACTCTGTGCGGGGAATATCACAGTGTTACACACTCACTCTGTGCGGGGAATATCACAGTGTTACACACTCACTCTGTGCGGGGAATATCACAGTGTTACACACTCACTCTGTGCGAGGAATGTTACCGTGTTACACACTCACTCTGTGCGAAGAATGTTACAGTGTTACACACTCACTCTGTGTGAGGAATGTTACAAACTCACTCTGTGTGAGGAATGTTACCGTGTTACACACTCACTCTGTATGAGGAATGTCATGGTGCTACACACTCACTCTGTGAGGGGAATATCACAGTGTTACACACTCACTCTGTGCGATGAATGCTACTGTGTTACACACTCACTCTGTGCGAGGAATGCTACCGTGTTACACACTCACTCTGTGCGAGGAATGTCACCGTGTTACACACTCACTCTGTGAGGGGAATATCACAGTGTTACACACTCACTCTGTGCGGGGAATGTTACCGTGTTAGACACTCACTCTGTGCGAGGAATGTCACAGTGTTACACACTCACTCTGTGCGGGGAATATCACAGTGTTACACACTCACTCTGTGCGAGCAATGTTACCGTGTTACACACTCACTCTGTGCGAGGAATGTTACCGTGTTACACACTCACTCTGTGCGAGGAATGTTACCGTGTTACACACTCACTCTGTGCGGGGAATGTTACCGTGTTACACACTCACTCTGTGCGCGGAATGTTACCGTGTTACACACTCACTCTGCGCAAGGAATGTTACCGTGTTAGACACTCACTCTGCCAGGAATGTTACCGTGTTAGACACTCACTCTGTGTGTGGAATGTTACCGTGTTACACACTCACTCTGTGCGGGGAATATCACAGTGTTACACACTCACTCTGTGCGGGGAATATCACAGTGTTACACACTCACTCTGTGCGAGGAATATCACAGTGTTACATACTCACTCTGTGCGAGGAATATTACCGTGTTACACACTCACTCTGTGCGGGGAATATCACAGTGTTACACACTCACTCTGTGCGGGGAATATCACAGTGTTACACACTCACTCTGTGCGGGGAATATCACAGTGTTACACACTCACTCTGTGCGGGGAATATCACAGTGTTACACACTCACTCTGTGCGGGGAATATCACAGTGTTACACACTCACTCTGTGCGGGGAATATCACAGTGTTACACACTCACTCTGTGCGAGGAATGTTACCGTGTTACACACTCACTCTGTGCGAAGAATGTTACAGTGTTACACACTCACTCTGTGTGAGGAATGTTACAAACTCACTCTGTGTGAGGAATGTTACCGTGTTACACACTCACTCTGTATGAGGAATGTCATGGTGCTACACACTCACTCTGTGCGAGGAATGTCATGGTGTTACACACTCACCGTGTGCAAGGCAGGTTTTCAGGAAGATTCCCAAACATAGGACAGCCAGTAACATCTTCATTCTCTGGTCCGCGGTTGGCTTATACAACATCTATAAAAATCCAGTATTACAGCTCATTGTGTGACCTGCACAGCTCTCTTGTAATAAGTTGGTGCAATGCATTCATTTTAATGCTTAGGGGGTAGCTGAGTAACCTCGCCACTGGGTTTTGGAGAGGCCTGCTTCTCCAGCCTCTTGCCCTGTGACTATAGCCCCTGGGATATATTGCCCTTTAAAAACACTATTTGGGAAGATTGAATTTTAAAGGCACTGTTTCTGCCCCTTGAACTTTTAACTGGAACAGATTCAAACATGTGGCGGTGGCCATCTTAAATTGTCCAGCAGTGTTTTGTCGTTGAGTGTATGGAACAGATCTTGTAGGGATATGTTGTATTTTGGGGTACATTTTGGGATTTGTATCACAGGCAGAGGGGAGGGTTTGTGTACATTATCTGGGAGTGTCTAACTGTACAATACTGTTTTGATTGGCTTTGTGACTTTGTGTCCTGTGCTCCACAAGGTCCATGTGGGTGGTAACCTTGTGGGGAAAACAGTATAAAAGACAATAAACTCTCAGATCTGCTGAGTTCCTGTTTTGCCCTCAACATAGAGTCTTGTCTCATGTGTGGGGGGAAAAGGATGCATCTACACTGGGGGATTGCTATACTCTGTATACTACCTTGGGCTATGTAACGTCACCCCCAGGCATAAAAGGGATTAACAGCCGTTTAGGAGATATTCCCTTCCAGATATACAGGCAGCTACTGTAGACACCAATCCACCGAACCGGAGAAGCATATGAATGCTGTAAACAGCTGAAGCGGAACTATACAAATACTGTAAGCAGCCGAATAGGAAAAAACATACAAATAGGTTTACACTCCTAGCAGTCAAACTGGAACAGCATACAGTAAATCCCCCCAAGAACGAGACAAAGCTCCGTGTTGAGGGTCAAACAGGAACAGACAGAGCTGCGGGTTTATTGTTCTTATATACACATTCTTACACATTAGTACCACCCACAGGGTTTTGGAAAACAACCAATAAACACGTACAATACACTCAGACACTCCCACACAAAATCCTCCCCTCTGCCTGTGATACAATTACCTTACACAATGGGTAATGTAATTATCACAGGCAGAGAAATACAGTTTTTCACACATTATTCATAACTTCACATTCACATAAAACGTACATTTTCAGATTCAGCATACTCCAAATACTCCAAAACATAAGTCAAAATCATACAAATTGGTCCAGTGGTTCAAAAGATAGATCGTAGTCCTTTGTGACCAAATGAAGCATGGCTTTTCTGCCCAAAACCAGTTCCACAGAGTCTTCTATCCTGGAGATAATTGGAAAGTAATTCAATTATCTCCAAGGACAGAGGCAAAACTCCATTGAACACATGGCAGTAAAAAGACAGTAAAATACAATAAAATACACAAGGTTACATTTATTACATAAAATACAGACATGCAACATATTCCCAGATAGCTTAGGTCTGAGCACACATTATTACTGAATGGCGCTCAGATCACACACATACAGTTCAATTGCCATGGAGCCAAAGTCTTTCCCATAGTCTTTCATTATACGAATGGGCTCCATGGCATAGCTATCTGGGGTATCACCGCTCAAACAGGGCAAGCACCGAATTACCCGGCTTTCATGTCTTTGCAGGGGAAAATCAAGCGTTTCAACATGGGGCCATAGTCTAAAGGCAGCAGACAGGCAACCAGGCTCCTCCAATGCACAGTGGCGAGATTGGTCTCGTCACAGGCTATTATCACTAGCTCTTTTAAGAGCTTGTTCCTGATACTCTCTCTTGGAGGAGAGATTCACCCACTGGAACACGGTTCGTGGGATCTGCAGTGCTGATGGTCCTTGGTAAGCACTAGGAGCATCGATTGACGGAGGGTCCATCACACTGAGAATGGGGTTATTTTTTTCTGACTATCCCACAACCCATAGTTAGGAGGAATCACATGGCCTTCTCCTTCCTGCATTTTAAGGTCTGTTTTCTTTCCTGGAGGTAGGTGTAATGATCCATTACTTTAAACAGAACCTATTTTTGAGTGGTATTGACAGGACCACTAAGCATTCCTCCATCAATGGCCCAATGAAATGATTTGAAATATAACTTTTTATAATTTTACAATTAAATTGAAACACAGGCTTTATCAGATTTCTTTCTGGTGTCCCAGAGAAGGAAACCATTAAGAGATAAACCTAGGATGAGAGGATATTGAACTCAAAATCCTGGCACACTTGGCGAGTTATTGATTCCAATAAAACCCAATTAATAGTATCACTCGTGCACTGCACTGTGGGGACTTGTAATCAAATGGAAATGTGTCCCCATGCTGCTCTGCATGTCAGAAAGGAAATTATCCTGTAAGTGGGTGAGCGAGACACAGTGTGACGACCTAGGCAAAAAAAAATTTGCCGCCCCCCATGTGACATCACAATAAGCCACCAATATGATAAAAATTCAATGTTCTGGGAGAACGGGAAGCAGCTACATTTTTTGGGGCCCCTTACACAGCTCAAGGTCTGGGCCTCAGGGCCTGACGGTGAGTATGACCATAAGGTCTGCCCATATGTCCACCTACATGTTCCACCCAAGAGTTTGCTCACAGGGAGTGGATTGTGTAGGGAATGTGTTATGTGTTATTGTAGAGGATCTAATGTGTGTGCTTATGGAATTTAGTGTATAGGAATACCAGTTTGTGTAGGCGATGCAGTGTATTTGTGTGTAGTGTAAGCAGTGTGTTTTTGTGTAAGTGATAGAAAGCAGTGTGTTTGTGTATAAGGGATGTATTGTGTGTTTCTGGTTGTGTGTAAGAGATGCATTATGTGTTTCTGTATGTGTGCAAATTATGCATTGTCTTTATGTGTAAGGGTTGCATTGTGTGTGTGTGTGTGTAATAGATGCATTGTGTGTTTCTCTGTGTGTAAGGGAAGCATGCTGTGTTTCTGTGTGTGTAGGGATGCATCGTGTGTGTGTGCATAGTGTGAAAGAGCTCCCTGTCCTGCCCCTTCTGTCCCTTAAAGCTCTCCCCAGCACCTTAGTGGTCTCTCTTCTCCTCTCCTGTCCCTTAGTGGTCTCTCCTTTTCTCCCCAACTTTCCATTAGTCTCCCCCTTAATGGTCTCTGGTCTCCTCTGCCCCCCCTTTCCATTAGTGGTCTCTCCCCCCCCCCCCCCACCTTCCCCTAGTGGTCTCTTCTCATCCCCCTCCCTTAGTGGTCTCTGCTCTCCCCCCACCCTCCCCTAGTGGTCTCTCCTCATCCCCCCTTCTCTAGTGGTCCCTCCTCATCCCCCCTCCCCTAGTGGTCTCTCCACCAACCCCCCCCCCCTACATTTTCCTCACTCTCTTCCCCCTTCCTCAGTGGACTCTCTTCCCCCCATGTTCTCCTCACCCCCTGTGTTCTTCTCCTCACCCCCTCACCATGTGTGTTCTTCTCACCCCCTCACCCTGTGTGTTCTCCTCACCCCCCCCTCTTCTTTGTTCTCCTCACCTCCCCTTTCCTCTGTAGCATGGCCAAGCTCCACTCCGGTTCGAGGTACAGGAGTTAATGTTTCCTGTACCCGGCCGGATGGATAGGAAGTGCACACTGTGGCGAAACATCCAGCCGGGCACAGGAAACAAAAAACTCCTGTACCACCGACCGGAGAGGAGCTCGACCACGCTACAGAGGGAAGGGGAGGAGAGAGGCAGTGATGCCTAGTTCATCTTATAGGAAGCGCCGGCCCTGTATGAGGTCCAACCTTCATTATTATTGTATTATAGTATTGAATACCTATTGTTTTGCTATGATCCTGTAGCCCCATGTAGCAAAAGCGCAGCTTAGTGGAAAGGCACCTTAACAGGGCTTGGGGGCGGACATAGGAGGAAGCAGGGATTGGTAGTTCTGGGGCTAGGGGTTGGGCTATATAAATAGGCAGCCATCTTAGAAAATGCACTTTTAACTTGCCTACCTGGCTGAGTTTGTCCCTCCCTGGGTAAGGTTGGGTTGTCCCGTTTTGTCACAGCGGTGGGATAGGGAGCTGAAGGATAGGAAATAGGCTCCCCGGTAGGATGGTTATGGAAATGGTTGAATATGGATCTTGGTAAGTTTGGTAGGTTTTGAGTCCTGTCGGTGGCGAACCTGGTGGGGTAGGGGTACCCGGTTATACCGCTGCCATGGTTAATTAAAATGTTGACACTAAGTTATGTTCATGTTGGAATACTGTTATATGTTATTTATTTATACATGGGTCTCTGCCTTTTATATCTAACTGAAGGTTACGGATGTGATGGCGGAGTGTGGGCCAATGACCATTTTCTATGTTCATTTATTATTACTATTTAATAAAAGCTGTGGACAATTTTGACCCATATACCCTAGTGTCCGTGTTTTATTGGGTTCGGTATGTGGGTTTTTTTGTCCTGATTCCGCTGGAGTCCCTAAGATCTAATCAGCAGGGATCAGGCATGGGTTGAGGGTAATAAAAAGAGTAATGCTGGGATTTCCACAGGTAATGGTACCCTAGCATTACTCAATGACCCACGCACTTAGAGTACTTCAGTGAACAGATAAGCTGTATCCAGGGGGCCGTACACAATATTGAATACTTCTCTTCTAAAAAGAAGATCGGCATCACTGTATCCTGACCATCAATAGCTTCCAATTTAATAATCAAATGTGAAAATAACATCTCTTTCCTGTAAGGATTAATCTGCCCTTATCAAGAGGACATGAAATCCTGATACAATGAATATGGATAGAGTAGGGAAATATAAAATTTTTTAAGGTAGCCTTCATGCCGAGCTATAGGGAAATGGGTGTTATATACTGTCCTATATACCTGCACATCAAACCATTTATCTCATAAAAACATAGAAACATAGAATGTGACGGCAGATAAGAACCATTCGGCCCATCTAGTCTGCCCAATTTTCTAAATACTCTCATTAGTCCCTGGCCTTATTTTATAGTTAGCATAGCCTTATGCCTATCCTACGCATGCTTAAACTCCTTTACTGTGTTAACCTCTACCACTTCAGCTGGAAGGCTATTCCATGCATCCTCTACCCTCTCAGTAAAGTCAACAGTATTTACTATAAAATGTCAAACCAGATGGAAGTAAAGATAATTTCCTCCTATAAATATGTTTTTCTTTGCTGTACCTGAGTGATGATCTTACCTGTTTCAAGTGGCCCAAATTCTACATCTGTGTGCGAGTCCTGTGCAGAGTGTTTTAAATGCACAGGTAAGCCATTGTCTGAGGCTGTGGGTGGGGTATGTGTGTGGGTGGCCAGTCTAAAGTGGGTGGATTGGATTTTTGGTAGTGCGTATATTGGTGGATTGGATAAAGGTGTATGTTGGTTAGGTACGTGTGGGGCTTACTAAACATCCAATGACTTAGCTGGATGTCACAGTGACATCGACTCCTAGGCTTCCAGTTATGGGAATTATGGTGACAATGGCCTGGATCCATTTCAAACCACACTTCTGATGTGCTGGGTAAACATTTTATAAATGATAAACATTTTATTGTGGAGCAGTGTTCCCAGCTCATTGCTCAGTGCATGCCTGCAGTATCCCCAATGAAACACCAGAGGAAAGTGTCTAACTTGAAGACTGTTGGTTTGTCTTGAGTACCAAGGTGTGAAACTGATATATACTGTACTATGGTTATGATTTAATGGTTTCATCATCTCATTTTACTGAGAGTATTTAATCTAGTTTTATGTACTTTGTCCAACACATGTTCAGATTGGTGAGGCCTCTTATCATTCTATCCAAATCTCATTGGCAACTATTAGGACCTATTATCAGGGACCGCAAGTCACAGGAATGGTGGAATTATGTGGAAACTCCCCTTGGTCTTGTTTGGATTTATATGGGCTGACCCACCTTGTGTCTTGGAGATGCTTGAATGATAGAGAAATTAGGACCAAGATCTTGGAGATCCTGGTACTTCATATTTTGGATAAGGGATGTGACGAGACCAATCTCGCCACATTGCATTGGAGGAGCCTGGTTGCCCGCCTGTTGCCTCTGGACTATGGCCCTGGGAGATTGGGCCCTTTAAAAACAGTATTCGGCCATACCAGAGTGTATGTCATTCATTCTGGCCCTTTAAATACTGTTGGGGAAGGTTTGGCACTTTTTATATGGCACTTCGGATGCAGCCGAAGTTGTCGAAGTCGTCGAAGTGGCCGCCACTCGACAAAGGAACACGTGGCGGCGGCCATTTTAATTTAGTCGAACGCGGTCAGCGGTGTATGCTAAAGAATCTGTGGAACTAAAATCGGCTACGCGAATACACGAACACCGCTGACCCTTCCGTCGCCTCCACTTCGACACTTCTGTAAAAGTCGAAGTACGTTCGACAATTCAAACATCCTGTTTTAATGTGCTATTTGCACGAACGGACCTGTTGGTGTCTTCGAAGGGGACTTAGCCATTTTTCTACAGGAAATTGACCGACCGCACAGCCCAAATCTATGGAACTGTTTTGGGCAGGAAAATGTGCTTGCGGTTGGTCATAAAGGACTTCCGGCTATCTTTTTATCCACTGGAGGGATTGGTATGATTTTTGAGAGTGTTTATGTTTAAAGTGTGCAGAGTTTAAATGTGTAATTTTTATGGAGATTGGATGTATGGTTTTAAAGTTACAGGGTATGTGGAAAAACTGTATTTTTACTGTCTGTGATAATTATGTTAAACCATTGTGTAACATAATTGTATCACAGGCAGAGGGGAGGATTTTGTGTGTAAATGCTGGGAGTGTCTTCTGTAATGTACGTCTATGATTGGTTATTTTGTAACACCCTGTGGGTGGTCCTACCTAAGGGAAACTGTCATAAAAGAAGGTTCTTTTGATGCCATTAAACAGACCACTGCTTGACCGTCAACACGGAGCTCTGTCTCGTTCTTGGGGGGATTCACTGTATGCTGTTAGAGACTGATTGCTAGGAGTGTAAGCTGATTGTCTGCTTTTCCTGTTCGTCTGCTAGCAGCTATTTGTGAGGTTCCAGTTCGGGAGTTGGAGTGCTATCTCCTAAACGGCGGTTTAACCCCTTTTATACCCGGGGTGCCGTTACAAGGGAGCATTGTATTGATCAGTTGCCTTTTGCAGCCCATTGTCTTTCATTATATAACTATTATCCTACAGTATGCGTCCAAGGTAAAGAGCATGCAGGCAGGGGCCACATTCTCCTGCTTAACATTTTCACCCCAGGAAACAGATGTAATAAACTATTATACATTAAAGTACTTGTCCACACATTACACCATAATGCTATTAACTCCACAATTCCCAATTGTCACTGGGTTTTATCCCAGCTTACAGGAAATGGCGAATCCCACATACAAGTGTGGAAAAGTGACTGGACTTAACATTAATAAAGATAGAGACAAGTTCAGAAATATCTAAGATTGAGATATTAGAATTGCAGATAAACAAAATGACAAGCTGGGTCAGGATACCAGAAACACAAAGTCAAAAACAAGCCCAGTCAGGATACCAGAAACACAAAGTCAAATACAAGCCGGGTCAGGATACCAGAAACACAAAGTCAAATACAAGCCGGGTCAGGATACCAGAAACACAAAGTCAAATACAAGCCGGGTCAGGATATCAGAAACACAAAGTCAAATACAAGCCCAGTCAGGATACCAGAAACACGAAGTCAAATACAAGCCGGGTCAGGATACCAGAAACACTAAGTCAAATACAAGCCGGGTCAGGATACCAGAAACTCAAAGTCAAATACAAGCCCAGTCAGGATACCAGAAACACGAAGTCAAATACAAGCCGGGTCAGGATATCAGAAACACAAAGTCAAATACAAGCCGGGTCAGGATACCAGAAACTCAAAGTCAAATACAAGCCCAGTCAGGATACCAGAAACTCAAAGTCAAATACAAGCTGGTTCAGTGTACCAGAAACACAAAGTCAAATACAAGCCCAGTCAGGATACCAGAAACACTAAGTCAAATACAAGCCGGGTCAGGATACCAGAAACACAAAGTCAAATACAAGCTGGGTCAGGATATCAGAAACACAAAGTCAAATACAAGCCCAGTCAGGATACCAGACACACAAAGTCAAATACAAGCCGGGTCAGGATATCAGAAACACAAAGTCAAATACAAGCCCAGTCAGGATACCAGAAACACTAAGTCAAATACAAGCCGGGTCAGGATACCAGAAACTCAAAGTCAAATACAAGCCGGGTCAGGATATCAGAAACACAAAGTCAAATACAAGCCCAGTCAGGATACCAGACACACAAAGTCAAATACAAGCCGGGTCAGGATATCAGAAACACAAAGTCAAATACAAGCCCAGTCAGGATACCAGAAACATGAAGTCAAATACAAGCCGTGTCAGGATACCAGAAACACGAAGTCAAATACAAGCCGGGTCAGGATACCAGAAACTCAAAGTCAAATACAAGCCGGGTCAGGATATCAGACACACAAAGTCAAATACAAGCCGGGTCAGGATATCAGAAACACAAAGTCAAATACAAGCCCAGTCAGGATACCAGAAACACTAAGTCAAATACAAGCCGGGTCAGGATACCAGAAACTCAAAGTCAAATACAAGCCGGGTCAGGATATCAGAAACACAAAGTCAAATACAAGCCCAGTCAGGATACCAGACACACAAAGTCAAATACAAGCCGGGTCAGGATATCAGAAACACAAAGTCAAATACAAGCCCAGTCAGGATACCAGAAACATGAAGTCAAATACAAGCCGTGTCAGGATACCAGAAACACGAAGTCAAATACAAGCCGGGTCAGGATACCAGAAACTCAAAGTCAAATACAAGCCGGGTCAGGATATCAGACACACAAAGTCAAATACAAGCTGGGTCAGGATACCAGAAACATGAAGTCAAATACAAGCCAAAGTCAATATCAAAATATCAAGGGAAACACTATAAACACTAACATTTATCAAGGCAGAAACCCCAACAGGGCACTGACTAGGGGCCCAAATTAGCATTATATAGGCTAACAATAGTCCTGATTGGTCCACGTCATTTCTGCAACTCCAAAATGATTGATAAAGGGGGCGCCTGGGTGACTCGTTCACTTTAAGGGTGCTCATGAAGTCACGACATTGGAATCAATAAAAATCGGCTGTGTGAATTTCGGCCCATGAGAACCAGTAGAGGGACATATTTTCACTTGAATATTATTGTTATTGCTAGCATTTTGACAGTGTACTATTGTTCTAGAATCCCTATTGGAGGGAACTATTTACATTTTTGTAATAAAAGTTACTTTTTAACCAGTGTCTCACTACTATCTTTTTTCTATTTGAATGTAACTTAGGGCTAAACCCCCTTTATCTTTAGTGGTGGAACACCCTATTCAGCCAACACTATCAGTGAAATAGTGACAGACAAGAAATACCTCTATTCATTGTTCTCAGGGCCGAATGCTAAGTTTGTAATATTACCCTGTTCACGCTGCATGGCCACTTGGAGTGTTTGGTGTGCATGTCCTGAGGAAAGGAGCAGAGTGGCAGCGCGTTCGGCTTGTGCGGCCCGACAAGGGGAGCATTGTGGGCGTCTGCAGCAGGTAAGTTCGTGACAGTGATTGCCTTGAAAAAGTTCAATTACCTCAATGCTCTGAGGATACTTAAAATGAATAAACCTTTAAACTCCCATAATCCACTGGTCTTAATGAGATTAAATCATAAATTCTCACTGTGACTCTAACAGGTACAGGATTAGTATTAATCTCAGAATTTTATTACTATGGGGCAGTGGGCAGTTTTTGCCTCAGTTTTTACATTTGTAAATGTGAAGTCTAGTGATTGTTAAGATGTATTCACTGAGCATGTTCTTCTCTGTTTACAATAGAACAGTCTCCACCCCAAGACAGGTAAAGATTTAACACAAATCTGCTTCTACAGGCTATACCGTCATTATTCAAAAATGTCACATGTTGTAAGGTTATTCAATGACTGCTGAGGATACCGCAGAAACCGGCTAATTCTAACCCAGAAACCATGGAAACATAGCAATATCCAACAGTTTAATGAATTATTGCCAAACATATAGACATTAACCACCCATAGCCACTTCCAGTTGGGGTTAAGGGGTGGCATTCGGTGGGAGCTGGGAGTGAGCGGCTAATGAATTGCAAACCTTCCATTGCCGTGAAAATAGAAAACTCCTCTCCAACCTGGACGAAGACAACGCGTTTGACAAGATTTCTGGTAATGTCACCAAGAACTGTTTTATGGAGAATAACGTCTCCTGTTCTCCATGGAGAAGACGGTTAGACTATAATGCAGTCTTTCATGAATGCAACTGACTCCATTCAATGTTTTCTTTTATTTTGGGACTAATCACAAATCCATCAATGTAATCATTTTTAACGCACCATATCACATTTCACAACTCTAAACATACGCTTACCAAAATCAACACATAGACTATCTACCAGGAGTATCTGATCCTTTGCTCAATATTAATAAATATTAAAAAATGAATTGGGGCACAACAGGAACAAGCATTTCTCAGCAAATACAAAATACAGATTAAGGAACGGTGAATTAAGAAAAAAATACAAGTTTAAATTTTACAAGTTTACTTAAAATCACCAATTTCGGTTCACAAACATAGAGATTCACTTTCACCGTCTGTCCATATTGTGTTAAGCCCACCACTATGACACAATAGCCCAATATTGGGGGGATCCTACACTCATTTTAATTTGGGAGATGAATGCGCTAGCTTGCAATACTTAAATCTTAAACTGCTTCTAGAGACCCTTCTCAATTTATGCTTTCCTGTGGTCACCTCCAAAGGGGCACCAATGGTGGATTATCGACTGTGATCGCTTTTAACAAGGTCACATCTTTTGTCATTTCATAAAACATTTCTTCAACAGGTATTACTCTTCCAATAACAATTTCACATTAACCCCTTAAGGACCAAACTTCTGAAAAAAAAGGGAATCATGACATGTCACACACGTCATGTGTCCTTAAGGCGTTAAAAAGACAATATTTACAGTATTGTGTAGATCCAGTATGCCAAGTTTTAATAGGTGAAAATGTTAAGCAGGAGAATGTGGCCCCTGCCTGCACGCTCTTTACCTTGGACACATACTTCCCCCCCTATATTTTATATGTATACGTATACATTGTTTCTGGTCATTGGTAGTGACATCCTAATATTTATTAAGGGTTTCTAACTTAATGTTTGAAAATGGAGTCTGTCTCTTTAAATAGGGATTTGATTGATTCTTGTACATATGTATATATTTTTGTATTTGTGAAGGATTTTTCATGTATTTGCCTGTGGACCCTCAGTTAAACCTTCTCCCTGCTGTTTTAATGCCTGTATCCGTCCGGTTCAATATGTATGAAAGAAATGTATCCGTTTACCGAACGCGGACCACACACCCTGGGTAGCAATCAGCATTAGAACACAGAGAAAACCGCAACTTAACTGCTACTAGGTGGCCGCCATTCGACATACGAACACGTGGCGAGAACAAAGGATGGCGGCCATCTTAGAACTCACGAATACGGTCAGCGGGGCTTACGCAGGTATTGCCTGGAACTAATTTCGGCACGGCAACCATGCGAACGCCCGGTCCCCATGGAAGTCCTGGATGAATATGCAGGGCTGCCATCAGAAATTTTAGGGCCCCTGACACAGCTCAAGATCTGGGCCCCCGGGGCCAGCCCCGAGTCCGCCCACAAGGATGAAGTGTGTGTGTGTGTAGATGGATGCAGTGTGTATAGTGGATGTAGAATGTGTATAGTGGATGCGGTATGTGTGTCATGGATACAGTGTGTATAGTGGATGTAGAATGTGTATAGTGGATGTGGTATGTGTGTCATGGATACAGTGTGTATAGTGGATGCGGTATGTGTGTCATGGATACAGTGTGTATAGTGGATGCAGTATGTGTGTCATGGATGCAGTGCATATAGTGGATGCAGATTGCACGTTTTGTGTAATGTATGTAATGTTTGTATGCATGCATTAGATGCAGAGTGTGTGTAGTGAATGTAGGTGTGTGTATAGTGAATGCAGAGTGTGTGTTTTTTAGTGGATGTAGTGTGTATAGTGAATGTAGTGTGTTTGTAGTGAGTGAAACGTGTGTATAGTGAATGTAGTGTGTGTGTGTGTAGTGCAAAGTGTGTTTAGTGAATGTAGTGTGTGTAGTGCAGAGTGTGTTTAGTGAATGTAGTGTTTGTAGTGAGTGCAGAGAGTGCATAGTGAATGTAGTGCAGAGTGTGTTTAGTGAATGTAGTGTGTGTGTGTAGTGAAAAATGTGTATAGTGAATGTAGTGTGTGTAGAGCAAAATGTGTATAGTGAATGTAGTGTGTGTCTGTAGCGCAAAGTGTGTTTAGTGAATGTAGTGTATGTGTGTAGTGCAGAGTGTTTAGTAAATGTATTGTTTGTAGTGAGTGCAGTGTGTTTAGTGAATGTAGTGTATGTGTAGTGCAGAGTGTGTTTAGTGAATGTAGTGCAGAGTGTGTTTAGTGAATGTAGTGTGTGTGTAGTGCAGAGTGTTTAGTAAATGTAGTGTTTGTAGTGAGTGCAGTGTGTTTAGTGAATGTAGTGTATGTGTAGTGCAGAGTGTGTTTAGTGAATGTAGTGCAGAGTGTGTTTAGTGAATGTAGTGTGTGTGTGTAGTGCAGAGTGTTTAGTAAATGTAGTGTTTGTAGTGAGTGCAGTGTGTTTAGTGAATGTAGTGTATGTGTAGTGCAGAGTGTGTTTAGTGAATGTAGTGCAGAGTGTGTTTAGTGAATGT
The DNA here is from genome assembly GCF_036172605.1 of Pelobates fuscus. NCBI lineage: Eukaryota > Metazoa > Chordata > Amphibia > Anura > Pelobatidae > Pelobates > Pelobates fuscus. The sequence continues at coordinate 494,671,924 of NC_086317.1, read as the reverse complement.
AGTGTGTGTGTGTAGTGCAGAGTGTTTAGTAAATGTAGTGTTTGTAGTGAGTGCAGAGTGTGTTTAGTGAATGTAGTGTGTGTGTAGTGCAGAGTGTGTTTAGTGAATGTAGTGCAGAGTGTGTTTAGTGAATGTAGTGTGTGTGTGTAGTGCAGAGTGTGTGCTTGTAAGGATTCAGTGTGTGTGTAAAATAAGGGGAGGGGAGTATTATTTTATTTATTTATTTGTATATATTTACATTTTATTCCCCCCTCCCTGGTTCTTACAATCATTTTCTGTTGATCCAGTGGCATGGTGGAGCGAGCCAGCCGCGGTACATTGAAGAGGGGGCCCAGCAGCACACATTGTCTTCCTTTCCAGCTCCTCTCTGACTAAATCTCACAAGACAGGCCTGCGCGCTGTGCGGAGCGTTGCCATAGTAACCCGTGGCAACGCTCTGGCAGCCGCAGGGTGCAGGAAAGTTAGACAGAGAGCAGCTGGAAAGGAGGACAGAGTGTGCTGCTGGGGCCCCTCTTCATCGTACAGGTAGCAGGGGGCTCTCTGTGCACATATATATAGCGAAAATCGCTATATATATATGTGTGTGTGTGTGTGTGTGTGTATGTGTGTGTGTGTGTGTATATGTGTGTGTGTATATATATGTGCTTCTCTATGACAAGCATTCAGCGTCGACATGCAGAGCATGGAGATGTTGAATGTCAGTGCTGCACATTTTGCAACACTGACACAGGAAGCGCCTAGGTGTTCCTAGGCAGCAATGTAAACACTGCATTTTCTCTGAAAAGGCAGTCTTTGCAGCAAAAACCCTGCAGTGGTAGACTATACTCACCAGAACAACTACAGGAGGGACAGGATGTAGTGGGTGCAAAGGGTAATAGGAGCTGCAGTGGGAGCAGTTGTGTAGCCCACTAGCCACTACCAGAAGTGAAACCCTACCATTGCGCACAGTGCAGGGGGCAGGAGCTGCAGTGGGAGCAGGGGGGTAGGGGATGCAGTGGGAGCAGGGGGATAGGGGATGCAGTGGGAGCAGGGGGTAGGGGATGCAGTGGGAGCAGGGGGGTAGGGGATGCAGTGGGAGCAAGGGGGGGTAGGGGATGCAGGGGGTAGGGGATGCAGTGGGAGCATGGGGGGTAGGAGATGCAGGGGGGTAGGGGGGATAGGGGATGCAGTGGGAGCATGGGGGTAGGGGTGATAGGGGATGCAGTGGGAGCAGGGGGTAGGGGGTGCAGTGGGAGCAGGGGAGTAGGGGGATGCAGTGGGAGCAAGGGGGTAGGGGATGCAGTGGGAGCAAGGGGGTAGGGGATGCAGTGGGAGCAAGGGGGTAGGGGATGCAGTGGGAGCAAGGGGGTAGGGGATGCAGTGGGAGCAAGGGGGGGAAGGGGATGCAGTGGGAGCATGGGGGTAGGAGATGCAGGGGGTAGGGGGGATAGGGGATGCAGTGGGAGCATGGGGGTAGGAGATGCAGGGGGTAGGGGGGATAGGGGATGCAGTGGGAGCAGGGGGGTAGGGGATGCAGGGGGGTAGGGGATGCAGTGGGAGCATGGGGGTAGGAGATGCAGGAGGGTAGGGGGGATAGGGGATGCAGTGGGAGCAGGGGGGTAGGGGATGCAGTGGGAGCAAGGGGGGGTAGGGGATGCAGGGGGGTAGGGGATGCAGTGGGAGCATGGGGGGTAGGAGATGCAGGGGGGTAGGGGGGATAGGGGATGCAGTGGGAGCAGGGGGTAGGGGATGCAGTGGGAGCAGGGGGGGTAGGGGATGCAGTGGGAGCAAAGGGGGGTAGGGGCTCCCAAAACCCTCCCAAACCTTACCTCTCTGGTGGTCCTCTTCTGAAGGAACCTCACAATGCTGACACGCTGCCTGTAAGTCTGCTCAGGGCAGCTCCGCACAGCTCACTCTGCACTGTGACTGGTGATGTCACTTCCTGCAGAACCAGCGCAGGGAGCTGCCCTGAGCAGTGTTACAGGCAGCTCAGTGAGGCTGTGTTTGGAGACAGGCACACTGAGGGGCAGCCTAGTGGGGTCTTTGGGAGGGCCCTATAGCTGTCCCTCAGTGTGCCCTGCACGGAGGACATGATTAGTAGCAGCAGGGGCCCGCGGACGGCTGTGCGGGCCCCTTGCTGAGTGCAGGCTGGCTGGGGAGATTGTTTAACTCCCCAGCTCAGCCATTACTTACTGCAGCAGTATGTGGGGCTCGGGGCACCCCAGGACTGCCGGGCCCATGACAACTGTTATGGTTGTCATGCCCTGATGGCGGCCCTGTGAATATGTTCCCCTCCACGAATCAAACTGGCGTTCGGTAGATAGAATCTACTGAATGAGGGGAACATAACCAGCTGCACCATACGACCGGTGGTTTTCGTGTAGTTAGATGTGAACGGAGACCGGCTCTTGCTACTGATTCTATGGAACTCTAGATTGGATACCTCCACATGGCAAGCCGGTCAAACTTCCACACGATGCGACACGGAGACTACTGAACGGAAATTCGTGAAATGTGGATATATGACTACCAGTATCCTTGGCTACCCATGGATGTTGAAATTATGTTTGTATGGTGTATAAAAAGTACTTTCTGAAATTGTTAAAAACTGTAAATGTTCTGGCCAGCAGATAATTGAGCTGTGTATATTGTTAAAACTCAATTATCTAGCCTGGCCCAGAGGAGGAGTTTTATGTTGCATAAATTGTGAGTTCTGTGTGCCAGTAAATCAGTCTTGTTCCAGCATTAAGCTTTGGCTCATGTGTGGATTATTCGGCGATTCCAGGGATATTTCTACTCGTGGAGTATTGGGTGATTTTCTTTTATGGGAAGAAGGGATTACTTGACGGAATAACGGATTGTACCGTCACAGTATTTTTTGATTATTATTTTGATTAGTTACTTATATTGTGTTGCCTAACTATTATATATTTGTTTTCTTAAAGATGTTCTATCTATAAGATATGTATGTGTATTTTTTATACATTCATACATATAGACTCTTGTTATTCTGCTGATTGTATTTGATGAACTTTCCCTAGTTTAGGGTGTTTCCCCTTTACATGTCTAAATACTTGAAGTCCAGGGTTAAAATCCCCTGCTGGGCACTCCTGGGGTGACCTCGTCTGGCAGACTGGATGTTGCGGCGAGAACCGTGACAGGGACCTGGGGCTATATAGCCATGTAAGTTTTAACCCTGTTAATTACCTGGTCACCCTGGTCTGTGTCTACTTTGCAAGGGTGAGCGTATAACTCTACAAGCTGGACTCCCCATCAGGTAAGACTCCTGACAGTCCCCTTTCGGACCCCTGCAAAAAGCGGGGCGATCAGTTCCATGGTGTTGCTTGGTTTAGTCTGGCAAATTCAAACTGCACGCCTAAACCCAGCAATAACCAATCAGCCTAAATGGTGCGAACCAAATCGCGCCAATATGCATTAGGGGGAGGAAGGAATTTGCACCCTATCTTCCAATCCGAAGATAGGGTGCGAAACCTGATGCCACCAATCCGCTCTAAGGCACAAAACGTATTTGCGCCAATCAGCGGCCAGGGACGAGAGGGGCTTCGCCGCCCAATCAGACGGAAGTGCGCGAAACCCCGTTTGAACAAGCACTCCATCTCGGATTGGTCGCTCGCTCCCTGTGGTGACCAATCAGTGCTTTACTCGTGCCGACCAACCAGGAGAATGGCGCGAACCCTGTTTAAATGGGCGCTCCCTCTCCCATTGGTCAGCACGGACTTCCATGCGGCCAGCGGGAACCCTGCGGCCGTGAGACTGACTCTCAGCCCCAGGGACTCTCTGCTGGCGCGCGTCCCTCTCTTCTGTGGATATCCTCACGCAGGTATCCACTGGAGAGAGCGCTCTCCTGGTCAGCCACGAGTAGCCTCATAGCTCCAAGGTAAGGGAGCTATGAGGCTCCCTTACCTTGGAGCCTCAGGTTTCCAAAAGTCCTATATTCGGGGCCAATACAAACCATTGTGTGGAAATCTATTCACAAACCGGACTTTACATAGGACACGAGGCCACGCGTTTAGACTGGAAGAAATAAGATTTTGTCTAAGGCAAAGGAAAGGTTTTTTTACTGTTTACTGTATGAACAATCAGGATGTGGAATTCTCTGCCTGAAGAGGTGGTTTTATCAGAGTCCGTACAGATGTTCAAACAGCTACTGGATGCCTACTTGCAAAAACAGAATATTCAAGGATATAATCTTTCAATGTAGGGTAATAACTGCTTGATCCAAGGATAAAATCTGACTGCCATTCTGGGGTCAAGAAGGAATTTTTTTCCTAGCTTGTTGCAAAATTGTGCTTCAAACTGGGTTTTTTGCCTTCTTTTGGATCAACTGCAAAAAACAAATGTGAGGAAGGCTGAACTTGATGGACGCAAGTCTCTTTTCAGCTATGTAACTATGTAACTGAAAATGCAACTTATAATGACTTCTCCAGTGTAAGCCCACTAAATGTGGGATGGCATCGAACTCCCCGTTGGGGAGCAGGTAGGATAAGGAAAGAAGGGATGAGTGATTATAGCTCCGTTGGGGAGCAGATAGGATGATCCCTGACACCGGGATCGAAGACAGTGTATGCAGGCTGGTCCGGGAGATAAATGCTCCCCCTTGTGGGCGTTCAGTGATACGAACCGGCAGCCGCCCAGTGGAAGCACACGCCGCTCGTTCCCTTGCGGTCTGTGGTTTTTCACACCTCATTAGCGAGGTGTGAATATTCTAAGTAAACGTTCTAAATGAAGTGCCAGGTTGGTCCCCACGGGCGGTCAAAAGGTATATTGCAGGATTTTTTGGTACAGAAAGAGGAAGAGGAATATGAAAGAGGAAAAACACACATTCTAGGAGGGCACATTCGCACATGTAAAATAAGGCAATTCACAGTTTAGGCAGTCCCGCCAAAATATACATAAACATATACATAGAGATCGCCACCTCTATTAAGAATTAACGGCCGTTCCATTGATGAGAGTGTATCAGACTCCACATAACATGTCCAGGGTCTGGTGGTAAAAGGAGAAGATAGGGTATGAACATTTCTACAAACTTTGACTTCTTCCTAATAACAGGCGCCATTTTAGTTTCATTCCTTTGGCATGGCAGGACATAGTCATGTTTGCATCTGTGAACGAGTTTGAAATAATGTTCCATGGAAGATCTTCTGAGCTGTGAGTATTGTCCGTAGACTCGTGGCAGCCTCCACCATCTTTTCTCCAACACTGGCTGCGTTTGAGGCTGAAATAAATCAATCTTGCTGTTTTAATATTAATGCCTGTTCTGACATTTGTATGTCTTGCGAGAGTTCAACGTCAACCTCAACCTAATATACGGGTAGGTTTTAATAAAATAAACTCAACCTAATATACGGGTAGGTTTTAATAAAATAAACTCAACCTAATATACGGGTAGGTTTTAACAAAATAAACTCAGCCTAATATACGGGTAGGTTTTAATAAAATAACCTCAACCTAATATACGGGTAGGTTTTAATAAAATAAACTCAACCTAATATACGTATAGGTTTTAATAAAATAACCTCAACCTAATATACGGGTAGGTTTTAATAAAATAAACTCAACCTAATATACGGGTAGGTTTTAATAAAATAAACTCAGCCTAATATACGGGTAGGTTTTAATAAAATAAACTCAACCTAATATATGGGTAGGTTTTAATAAAATAAACTCAGCCTAATATACGGGTAGGTTTTAATAAAATAAACTCAGCCTAATATACGGGTAGGTTTTAATAAAATAAACTCAGCCTAATATACGGGTAGGTTTTAATAAAATAAACTCAGCCTAATAAACGGGTAGGTTTTAATAAAATAAACTCAACCTAATATACGGGTAGGTTTTAATAAAATAAACTCAGCCTAATATACGGGTAGGTTTTAATAAAATAAACTCAACCTAATATACGGGTAGGTTTTAATATAATAAACTCAACCTAATATACGGGTAGGTTTTAATAAAATAAACTCAACCTAATATACGGGTAGGTTTTAATAAAATAAACTCAGCCTAATATACGGGTAGGTTTTAATAAAATAAACTCAACCTAATATACGGGTAGGTTTTAATAAAATAAACTCAACCTAATATACGGGTAGGTTTTAATATAATAAACTCAACCTAATATACGGGTAGGTTTTAATAAAATAAACTCAGCCTAATAAACGGGTAGGTTTTAATAAAATAAACTCAACCTAATATACGGGTAGGTTTTAATAAAATAAACTCAGCCTAATATACGGGTAGGTTTTAATAAAATAAACTCAACCTAATATACGGGTAGGTTTTAATATAATAAACTCAACCTAATATACGGGTAGGTTTTAATAAAATAAACTCAGCCTAATATACGGGTAGGTTTTAATAAAATAAACTCAACCTAATATACGGGTAGGTTTTAACAAAATAAACTCAACCTAATATACGGGTAGGTTTTAATAAAATAAACTCAGCCTAATATACGGGTAGGTTTTAATAAAATAAACTCAGCCTAATATACGGGTAGGTTTTTTTTTTTTTTTTCAATGTATACTTTTTATTCAAGTTTTTCATATATATCAAAAAGACAAATGGGATACAGAAGAGAAGAGTAAGGGAGGGGGATATCCAGTACATACACGTTATATAAGGTATATATGACATTTGATAGATTGTGAACAGGTATATACAGGCGTACAGGATTGCAGTCGGTCTTCACCTGACAGTTTATACATTAAACGGATTAACAATTAAATAGAGTGATAATTTGGTCTCACGGAGTCATGAGTTGTTTACGAGTTAATGAAACCTTTACATATTTCTTGTATCATGCATTTTGTATTATTTATTATTAACTCTTAGTTAGTTATTGGAGGGGGAGCTACATCGACCATAACCCAGCTCAAGTAGTTTGTAGTTTGTAGGACGGCCTGTTAAAAACCTTCAGAGTTGCAAGGGTATAATTACTTATTCTGGTGGCCTGTTAAATTCCTCCTTGACCTGTGCCCAGGTTGGACCGGCCTAATCCACTGATTACCCCATATACTCCGCCATCTGAACCTGAATTACGTCTCATAGGTGTGGACGTAGTGTGACTGGATTGGGTGGGATGGGAAGGAAATGGGGGGGGGGGGGGGAGAGTAACCAGGGAAAGAAAAGAAACAATGCTATTTGTACTATGCGTAGGAGAGCCACATATGTCCTCGGAGGTATTAAGTAGTGGCCTACATTCGGCAAGCCAGTGGGATAGCTTATGTCAATGTTTTGGCTTATACAGCTGCGGGGATGTGTTGTTTTTAGGAAGAGTACTAGGCTCAGTTATTCCATATGGTCCAAATGATTATGTGTTTCCTAATTGATTGGTCTTAAGTCTGGCATATTGGTTTTAGGATTGTTCTATTAGCAGTCCAGCTGGCCCATTTTGTTGCGTGTAACTCCTCTCGCCCATTAAGCCTATGCGCCAGAAGTTCGTATTCATATGTGGTGTCTACCCTGTTCCATACTTCCGTGAAGGAAGGTGCGTTGGTGCTTTTCCAATGACTTGCTATACTAGTCTTAGCTGCCATCAAAATATGAATGGCAACTACTTTTTGTGGTTGTGAGAAGACAGTTGGGGAGAGATGAAGTAGGTAGCAGTCTGGAGCAAAGGGTATTGGTACCGTCATGAGCTTGTTAAGGACCTTTCTTATCTGTTGCCAATACGGCCCCAAAGTAGGGCAGTCCCAGAAAATATGTCTGAGGGTGCCTACATGAAGGCCACATCTCCAGCATTTATTTGAGACACCTTGATACATATGTGCTAATCGGCATGGGACCAAGTACCATCTCATCATGAGCTTGCAGTACGCCTCCCAGTGAGAGAGACTGTGTGAGGAAGCTTTGGTTGTTTGGATAGCTTGGAGCCATAGCGGGATAGGGATAGAGATGTTAAGTTCTGTTTCCCATTGATCCATGTACTTGTGTTTGGACAGTGGGTCTGCTCCGTTAATGGCGGTGTAGCATAGGGAAAGTGGTTTGAGTTTTGTGCCCTTGCCTATACAATGTCGTCCGAAGATAGTAAGCTGGGAATCTTCTGTGGGCTGTATTTTGTGTGTATGTATTATATGTTTAACTCTTATGTAAGTGAAAAGGTCTTTAGTCGTTAAGTTAAACTCTGTTTGTAGTTCTGGGAAGGTCTTAAGGCCTTGTGGAGTGAACATTTGGTGAATACGTGAGATCCCTTTTTGAATCCAGGATGTCATAGGTATGTTATGTGATAGTGCTGCAAGAGCGCTTGTAGGGGCATAGAATGTGAGATTTTCTGCACCGGTGAGGGTGGTGGCCCATCTTGACCAGCTATTTATTAAAAAGCGTGTGTTCGTCAGTGGTTTGCTTTGTGTTGTGTCCCATGTTGTGTGCGTCTGAAGTATCTGTGCAAGGTTGTGTGGGTGTAAACATGCATTTTCTAGGCGCAGCCATACCGGGGGTTTGGGATTAGACAGGACCTCCAGTCCTTGCGCTAGAAGTGCTGCCTTATAGTAAGATTTCACGTCTGGAATTCCCAGACCTCCCTTTAAAGGGGATTGCCATGTGAGGCGTCTTGATATCCTTGGGGGTTTTTTTTTCCAGATGTATGCATTAAAGATCGACTGGAATCTCTTCAGGATTTTATCTGGTAATTTTATCGGTAGCGTTCGAAAGAGGTATAGTACATGCGGCAGTGCCATCATTTTCGTGGTGTGTATTCTACCTAACCATGACACCTCCAGTTTCTGCCAGGAGTCTAGTTGTGCCTGCAGTTTGTGGATCATAGATATATAATTTTCTTGCACTAATAGTGAGTCAGATTTTGCCAATTTTATGCCTAGGTATTTAAGGGATGTTGATCTCCAGTCAAAAGGGTGTGAAGCTTTTAGGGTTTGTATCATCTGTGGGGGAAGGCCTATGGGTAGTGCCTGAGTTTTCTTAAGGTTGTTCTTGTAATAGGAGACCTCCCCATATTGAGACAGAAGGTCCATCAGGTTCGGGATGGAGGTGTGTGGTTGTGTCAGATAGAGTAGGACATCGTCCGCAAATAGTGCAATTTTCTGAACTCCAGCTGGTGTGTCTAGGCCCTTGATTCCTGGGTGGGTTTTAATGCGGTTTATGACCGGTTCTAGGCTCAGGATGAACAGGAGGGGTGAGAGCGGGCAGCCCTGACGGGTGCCGTTGCTGATGTCAAACGGCTTGGATAAGAAACCAGAGTTGAAGACTCTTGCTGATGGGGCCCGATAGAGGGCCATAATACCCCCCAGGGTGGAGGGAGAGAACCCCATTTTCGTGAGTGTTAGTGTCATATAGTCCCAGTTCAGACGGTCGAACGCTTTTTCAGCGTCGAGCGCCAGAACGGCCCCCCCCTGCTTACTAGTCCTTGCCCAATGAATCAGGTTTAGGAAGTGTCTTGTGTTATCTCCTGCCTGTCTGCCTGGCACAAAACCAGCTTGCTCTTCCGATACTAACTCTACCAGGAGAGGTTTGATCCTTGTCGCCCAAAGTTTGGCATACAATTTTGTGTCTGCGTTTAGTAGCGATATCGGTCTGAGATTTTCGCTTACCGTGGGCGGTTTGCCTGGCTTGGGGAGAGTTACAACATGAGCCTCCAGCATCTCTTTAGGCATATAGCCCGTGTTTTTTATGTCGTTATAGAGCACAGTCAGGACTGGTGTAAGGGTCGGTTCCAGTTTATGATAATAATAATTGGATAGTCCGTCCGGACCAGGGGCTTTATGTTTTGGTAGAGAGTATATTGCTCGTCTTATTTCGTCTTCTGTGAAGGGGGAATCTAATGCACTGCTCTTTCCGGGATCTAGGTGGGGTAGAGTGGTGGTCTCTAAAAAATCTTGTATATCATTTAGGGATGGGTGTGGTGAGTTATGGTCATTTTTTAGGTTGTAAAGGTTATGATAATATTGCGCTAGTTCATTGACAATATCTTCTGGATTATATAATTTGCCTTTAGAGGGTGAGTTGATATATGGGATTTTAGATTGGAGGTGTTTGGTTTTAATTTTGTTTGCCAAGAGTCTACCCGCTTTATTACCCTGTGTATAATATTTCAGCTTCAGGGACCTCATCCATCGTTCTGTCGTGTTTAAAGAAATAGAGTCCAGCTCTTTCTGTAGGACCCCTATTCGTTTTGAGAGGGGTTTGGATGGTTTTAATTTATTTTGTGCTTCTAGCTCTGTGTATTCTTTCATAATTGAAAGGTGTAATTCCGTCTGGTGTTTTTTGTGTTTTGCTCCCTCCCTGATGAGCACCCCTCTAATCACCGCCTTGTGGGCGACCCATAGCGTGCTGATCGGTATCTCGTCTGAGGTATTTTCCTTGAAGTAGTCGGTTGCCTCCCTAGTGATAACTTTCAGCACTTGATCCCTATCTAACAGCCCTTCATTAAGTCTCCACTTCCCTCGTCCCCTTGCTGGGTATAGAGCCGCAAATGTTATCACAACTGGGGCATGGTCCGACCATGTCCGCATTCCTATGGAGACATCTAGTATATTCGGTAAGGTTCTGGTATCTACGAGGCAAAGGTCTATGCGTGAATATGTCATGTGAACGGGGGAAAAATAAGTATAGTCTTTTTCTGTGGGATAGGTGGAGCGCCATGTGTCGTATAAATTGTGTTCAAAAAGCAATTTGGAGAGAAGGCTACCATTAGTGCGAGATATCGCTGTGGGGGGTTTATTTTGTGCTCTCTTCATATCTAATTCGGGGTTCGGTGCACAGTTAAAGTCACCACAAATAATGACATGACCTTGTTTTAATGAGTCTATTTTTTTCAAAGCTTTGCGAGTGAAGGTAATTTGGTTTTCGTTCGGAGCGTATAGGGACACCACCGTAACCAGGAAGCCATTCAATGATCCCACCAGGATTAATAATCTGCCCAAGGGGTCGGCATGTTGTTTTATTACCTGGAAAACCCAGTCTGTGTGGAATGATATGGATACTCCTTTAGATTTGCTCGGGGAGTATGCATGGAATGTTTGGGGGTACTGTCTCGAATATAGTTTCGGTGGTTTACGTGAACAGAAGTGGGTTTCCTGTAAACAGGCAATCGCTGCATTAGATTTTGACATTTCTTGAATTGCGAGACGCCTTTTATGGGGACTATTTAGGCCTTTTACATTAAGAGAAAGGACTTTAAATGATGCCATTTGTACGGGAAGAGTTAATCGTCTTGTGCATACATATTTGGAATAATTTGGTAACATATCCCAGCTGGGAGGGTTGTGTCCCTATATGGTGAATACCTATCCTATGGATTTGTAGGTGAATGCCTGGCACCTGTCCGCTGTGAGTGTTACGTGGTACCAAGTACATATTCGGGAAGCTATTGTCAACCTTTCGGATCATAGTACGGTTTAGCATACGAGAAAAGGGTAAACATATTAAACATAAACAATATGAACAATATATACAGTAAACTTTATACATAATTCCTTTGCCGTTAGTGCAAAGAAAGAGACCAGGGCGTGTGTGTCTAAGCACACTACACATTATCTGGTCTGGGTAGGGTGGCGGGTATTCCGCCGTTATGTGCCCTCTCTTATCGTTTGAGTCGTCTGGGCATTTAAAGTAGCGGCTAATAACCATATATCAGATATAGGAATATACATTTCAAACATGCATGCAATGCATCCTATTCCTATATTGAAACGCAAAATAGAGATATGTGGACATGGCAGAGATGTCCCTGGGTGATGACAGTTTGTAGTGTGATATATCTGGGTCTGGAGACCACGCTGTTCGTGGGGCCTAGTCGGTGGTCTTGGAGGGCCTCTTGTCGTGAGGGCCTAAGTTTGTAAGGGGGTATACCTCGGGGTATAATCTCTTAATTATGTGACCCATGACGTTGATGCAATAAATATTGCTATATAGGCCCTTCTAATGCTAATCGGATCAGTACGGGTGTATAACTGTGTCATGTAGTAAAGACCTCCACCTGAAGTAGTTTCATAGGGTCATTAAAGTGAGTTACCCAAATTTGCGGCCTTCCCGTCGGCATCGAGGCCATATGCGGGTAAGACGAATGTGTCTAGTGGTTAGTAGTTACCTCTTTAGAGTAGCGTGTTGGGCCCTGAAAACATGACTTGTGAGGGTCACAGGGGATCTATTAAATGAACATTTGCCCTGGGGTCCCTATCCAATATCACATCTCTAACAGTTATTGAGCCATTAATGGCCTAATTTTTACAGAGTATAAGAAACGGAAAATTAGCATATAATATTCTGGTGACAATAAGAGCGATGCGATACTCAAGTGATCCTTGAAGACGTGCGTAGCCAAGGATAGTCATCAGTCCATGGAAGATAGAGTATTCAATTCAGTTCAGTTTCGCCGGGGAGCCTGCGAGAGTCCATTCAGGTCTCATTCTTCGCGGTAGTGGGGGCTTTTGTTTAGGTGACTGTCCCATGGCGTGATGTAGGCCCCATTCTTTTAGCTTGGCTAGTCCCGCCTCAGGTTCCAGGGCTACCACCGATTTCCCTCCATGCCATATAAGAAGCTTCGTCGGGTATCCCCATCGGTAAGGTATATTGTGGTTCCTCAGAGTTTTAGTAACATCAATGAATTCCCGTCTGCGCGCCATGGTGGCTACCGAAAGGTCAGCATACACACTGATCCCCTGGTAGGGTTCTGGCAAGGTAGCGAGTTTTCTCGTTGTTTTAAGTAATTCTTCTTTGGAGCCATAATAATGAAATCGGGCCACTATATCTTTAGGGGTGTCAGCTGTAAATCTTGCGGGTCTTGGGAGGCGGTGAACCCTATCAAGCAGCCAGGCTTCTTCTTTCAAGTGGGGAACTAGAGCCGCGCACATGGTCTTTATGTAGTGCGCCAGGGCCTCTTGTGGGATGTTGTCAGCTACTCCCCTGAAGCGTAGATTGTTCCTCCTCGCCCTATCCTCCATGTCTGCAAGTTTAAGGCGCATGGCGGTTTGTTCTTCCTCCATTTTCTGTATTTTGTCTACAAGGTCATTGTGCGCCAAGCAAAGTTCGTCAGTTTTAGCCTCTAGCTGGTTTGTCCTTCCCCCCAGTTCCTGGATGTCGCTGCGTAAGTCATCCGCTATTTGGCGGAGATCTGCTCTCAGGGAACCTTTCAGGTCCTGCATCATAGTGTGTAGGCTTTTATTTGTTACCGGGGCGTCTTCTGGAGCGATAGTGCAGTCTTCTGGGTCAGGTATTCCCTCCGAGCACGGTGAATGTGGCGCGGACCCGCCGCCATCTTGGATTTGCCGCATGCGGCTTTTTCCAGATTGCCGCACCGGATCGGTCAGTTTGGTCTGTCTTGGGGGTGCCATGTGTGTCCACAGTAGTGTCCGCTCCCTGGGGATAGTTTTTTCGAGCTCACCAGACGGCTTATCGTTGCTTTAGGCACGGCGGATCACGGAGCGATCGTTACATGCGGCTGCTCCGGTCGGCAGTTGGCCACGCCCCCATACGGGTAGGTTTTAATAAAATAAACTCAGCCTAATATACGGGTAGGTTTTAATAAAATAAACTCAGCCTAATATACGGGTAGGTTTTAATAAAATAAACTCAACCTAATATACGGGTAGGTTTTAATAAAATAAACTCAGCCTAATATATGGGTAGGTTTTAATAAAATAAACTCAGCCTAATATACGGGTAGGTTTTAATAAAATAACCTCAACCTAATATACGGGTAGGTTTTAATAAAATAAACTCAGCCTAATATACGGGTAGGTTTTAATAAACACTCTACAGAATTTCTTACTATGGGCCTCCCAGTCTGGAAACACAAGAATTAAAGGGTTAATATTTTATTTAAACTTAAACGAAGAAGAATGAATTGAGGAGTATTGTGTGGATGTATTTATGATAAATCACTTGTTTGTTAAATTTATGCTATTTAGTTTTCATTAAATGCAGTGATGTAGAACTAGCCCATTGTCTGTCTGGCACTGCCTTCCAATAAATGAATATTATTATTATCAGGGGATTGTGATCGTAATACACAGCCTGGTTCTCTCTTCTTCTTTAGATATATAGTTACTGTATGTAATGGATTTCTTGTAATACATTATATAGAGGTCTGCTCTTTCTATGGAGATCTGCTCTGGGTAAAACAATCTAATATGTGTAGATAGACCTGTTTAGAATATAAACTCTCTGTCTATAATGACATGTCCATTATACAGATATCCACTCTGCATAAACATACATCAGTCCAACCATCTTATTATTTCACCCAAAAGGCATCATTTCACTGCAACTCTCTGCATCAGATTTACAGTGAAATGATTCTCATTGTAGCAGTTTCTAACCTCTTAGAGCGAGGCTAGTAGAGCCCAAACAATATGAATTTGGTAATATGAGCTGGAGGTGACCAATCGGTGGAACGTGGATGGCGAATATTTTTGTTGATCAAACATGGCTGTCCATGTTGCATCAATATTGATCTCACATTCCTCATTCATCTTATGGTTAGGCCTTTAAGATTCAGTTGGACAGAGCTCACCTGCAAAGGATTCTTTCATATATTGTGAAGTACCGAATGCCTCATCGGTTATCACTTGTCTGAGCCAGATTTCTCTGCCTGCCACTCATCTACCACTGATAATGTAGCTGGAAAATAGTTGTCACCCTCATCCAATGATGGTCTGTTGTCCCCTTGAACCTCAGGGGGAGACATTCAGTGAGTGAGGGGTCTCATTCAGCCAGTGAGGGGTGTCACATTCAGCCAGTGAGGGTGTCACATTCAGCCAGTGAGGGTGTCACATTCAGCCAGTGAGGGGTGTCACATTCAGCCAGTGAGGGTGTCACATTCAGCCAGTGAGGGTGTCTCATTCAGCCAGTGAGGGGTGTCACATTCAGCCAGTGAGGGGTGTCACATTCAGCCAGTGAGGGTGTCACATTCAGCCAGTGAGGGGTGTCACATTCAGCCAGTGAGGGTGTCACATTCAGCCAGTGAGGGTGTCACATTCAGCCAGTGAGGGGTGTCACATTCAGCCAGTGAGGGTGTCACATTCAGCCAGTGAGGGTGTCACATTCAGCCAGTGAGGGGTGTCACATTCAGCCAGTGAGGGTGTCACATTCAGCCAGTGAGGGGTGTCACATTCAGCCAGTGAGGGGTGTCACATTCAGCCAGTGAGGGGGGTCACATTCAGCCAGTGAGGGGTGTCACATTCAGCCAGTGAGGGTGTCACATTCAGCCAGTGAGGGGTGTCACATTCAGCCAGTGAGGGGTGTCACATTCAGCCAGTGAGGGGTGTCACATTCAGCCAGTGAGGGTGTCTCATTCAGCCAGTGAGGGTGTCACATTCAGCCAGTGAGGGGTGTCACATTCAGCCAGTGAGGGTGTCACATTCAGCCAGTGAGGGTGTCACATTCAGCCAGGGCCGGACTGGGGATTCCAAAGCAGCCCTGGAAAAAAAAGCTATGCCAGCCCCATAAGTCATTGCGCCATATATTGTTGCATGTAATATGTAAGGCTAGGTCTTGCCACCTTAGATGATTGATTATATATATATATATATATATATATATATATATTTTGCTTATTCCAATATAAAATATTGGTCCTTCCTGTGTCAGTGCGGATTGGCTGAGATCATCAAGCTTGATGATCTCAGCCAATCCGCACTGACACAAGAAGGACCAATATTTTATATTGGAATAAGCTATATATATATATATATATATATATATATACAATCATCTAAGGTGGCAAGACATAGCCTTACATATTACATGCAACAATATATGGCGCAATGACTTATGGGGCTGGCATAGATTTTTTTCCAGGGCAGGGCCAGTTGAGGGGAGACCAGCACGACGTGGAGGGAAAAAAAGGTGAGTAAAAACACACATATACACACACACCATGACACAGACAGACCGTGACACAGACACACACACACCGTGACACAGACAGAAACACACACACCATGACACAGACACACACACCATGACAGAGATACACACATACCATGACAGACACACACCTTAAAAAAGACACACACACACACCATAACACAGACAGACCATGACACAAACACACACACACTATGACAGACACACATTACATGACACATGCAGACACACACACACACACCACGACACAGAGAGACCGTGACACAGACACACACACACATACACGGCACAGACAGACACACACACATTACATGACACAGACAGACACACACACATTCCATGACAAACACACACACACCGTGACAGACAGAAACACACACACACACCATGACAGACAGACACACTATGACACAGACACACACAACATGAC
Organism: Pelobates fuscus; assembly: GCF_036172605.1. NCBI lineage: Eukaryota > Metazoa > Chordata > Amphibia > Anura > Pelobatidae > Pelobates > Pelobates fuscus. The sequence continues at coordinate 494,655,669 of NC_086317.1, read as the reverse complement.
AGAGACACACACATACCATGACAGACACACACCTTAAAACACACACACACACACACACACACACATTACATGACAGACACACACACAATGACACAGACACACATTGCATGACACAGACAGACACACACACCATGACACAGAGACACACACACACACCCCATGACACAGAGAGACACACACACACGACAGACACACCATGACAGACAGAGACAGACACACACAATGACACAGACAGACACACACAATGACACAGACAGACACACACATACCATGACACAGACAGACACACACACCATGACAGACAGAGACACACACACACAATGACACAGCCAGACACACACACACACCATGACACACACACATACACTCACACTGACACACATAATTTTTACCTTTGTGCTGGCGGCTGCATGGGGAGCTCAGTTTGATGGTGGCTGCATGGGGGAGCTCAGCTGGCTCTTCTGGCGGCCGCAGAGGGAGCCGTTCTGGCGGCCGCTGGCTGGGGGAGCTCTTTTGGCGGCCGCAGAGGGAGCCGTTCTGGCGGCCGCTGGCTGGGGGAGCTGTTCTGGCGGCCGCTGGCTGGGGGAGCTCTTTTGGCGGCCGCAGAGGGAGCCGTTCTGGCGGCCGCTGGCTGGGGGAGCTCTTTTGGCGGCCGCAGGGGGAGCAGGCTGTTCTGTCTCTGCTCCCCCGCCCTCGCGCGCAGCTTAATGAGACCGCGGCCGGAATATGACGTCATATTCCGGCCGCGGTCTCATTAAGCGGCGCGCTGGGGCGGGGGAGCAGAGACAGAACAGCCTGCTCCCCCTGCGGCCGCCAAAAGAGCTCCTCCAGCCAGCGGCCGCAGGTCAGCCAGCTGCCTGCCCGGCCCCAGGTGCCGACGGCCCACCGGGAAATTTCCCGGTATCCCGGTGGGCCAGTCCGGCCCTGCATTCAGCCAGTGAGGGGTGTCACATTCAGCCAGTGAGGGTGTCACATTCAGCCAGTGAGGGTGTCACATTCAGCCAGTGAGGGGTGTCACATTCAGCCAGTGAGGGTGTCACATTCAGCCAGTGAGGGGTGTCACATTCAGCCAGTGAGGGTGTCACATTCAGCCAGTGAGGGGTGTCACATTCAGCCAGTGAGGGTGTCACATTCAGCCAGTGAGGGGTGTCACATTCAGCCAGTGAGGGGGGTCACATTCAGCCAGTGAGGGGTGTCACATTCAGCCAGTGAGGGTGTCACATTCAGCCAGTGAGGGGTGTCACATTCAGCCAGTGAGGGGTGTCACATTCAGCCAGTGAGGGGTGTCACATTCAGCCAGTGAGGGGTGTCACATTCAGCCAGTGAGGGTGTCTCATTCAGCCAGTGAGGGTGTCTCATTCAGCCAGTGAGGGTGTCACATTCAGCCAGTGAGGGTGTCTCATTCAGCCAGTGAGGGGTGTCACATTCAGCCAGTGAGGGGTGTCATTCATTCAGTGAGGGTGACTGTGTGACGAAGTGCCCTTCGCCACTTGTGCCTGGAGAGGACTAATTGCCAGCCTCCTGCCCTGTGACTATGGCCCCTGGAAGATTTTGCCCTTTTAGATACTTTATTTGGGCATAGTGAATTTTATTAGACTGATTCTGGCCCTTTAAATGCTCTGACAAAGGATCTGCAGTTTTGCTATGCACTTCGGATGCAGAGTGTGAAGAAAACCCTGTTTTATGGACTTATTTTGACTGTTTTATTCCCCCCTCTTAGAACACCAGTTAAAACCCTTAATAACTGTCATATTTACAAACACTGTGTCTTTAACTGTCATTTTGTTTTCCTCTGGGGAGGAGTTGTTTTGCTGCATGAGTGCTGTTGCTTTGGTGCTCATTAAACAGATCTGCTTGGCCCTTTCTTGAAGCCTGGGCACATGCTTGGGGGATGGGATAGGTCTGCAGTGCTGATGGTGTCGGTTGGAGAGCTTGCAGTCCTCGGCAAGCACTAGGAGCATCGATTGGCGGAGGTACTCGGTCGGAGTGCCAGTGGGTCCGTCACAGACATTCAGCCAGTGGAGGGTGACATTCAGCCAGTGAGGGGTCACATTCAGCCAGTGAGGGGTCACATTCAGTCTGAGTGTCACATTTATTCATTGATCTGGTTATGACATTTGGGCACAGCCAACATTTCCACGTTCAGTACATATATCTGAAAGTCTATATTATGTATGTGTTGCTAGTGTGTTTATATTCTTCACAGTGACATCATTACGCAGTTATCAAACATGGATCCATCTCAAAGAATGACATAATCAAGTTGCTAGCCAATAAAACACATGCTTTAGTGCAGCTTCCTGTCTCTTATAAGTTGTGACATTGATAATTGTAGCAGAATGTGTCTGCTATACAACACTTATTTCCTTTGGTTCGGCTGTCTGTACCCCCTCTGTTCGGTTTCTGAGCAGAATATGTGTGGTCTCTCTTTTATAACCCCACAAGCATTGACTACGCCGGGGTGTTAGACGCAAATGAGCAATTAGCGCAAGTGCTTTCCCTGGGTGGCCACCATTCGTATATCCAAAAACACGTGCTCTTAGGAATGGCGTCCATTTTGTCTCCCGAATGCAGTTAGCTGTACTTGGTCATTGTGTGTATAGAACTCTATGTCAGCTACACAACCCTAAAAACTGTACCAGTTGCCTCTATTCCTGTGGAACAATTTTGGGCGATCACCTCGTGGCTGGCTGGTCAAAACCCGAATGGCTATTCCGTTCTACCATAGGGATCTAATGCATCATCAGTAGAATCTCTTCAACCCTTGGGTCGCAGGTTCAAATCCCGCAGGATCAGGGCCGTCTTTAACATTGATTGGACCCTGGGCATGCATTTGCTTGGGCCCCCTGGATCCTGCCCTCCTGCCCCCCCCCCCTTTCCTGCCCCCCCCCCCCCCCCGGAATGTATTTGTGTGCAATATTAGATGGGATGTATGCATTTCCACACGCATATACACACAAACACTGACACAAACACAGTGAGATACACACACCCACAGTGAGATACACACCCCCCCACACACACACACACAGTGAGATACACACACACACACACAGTCAGACACACAAACAGTCAGATATACACATACAGTCAGATACACATACACACACAGTCAGATACACACACACACACTGAGATACATACACACACAGTGAGAGACACACACACACATAGTTAGATACACACACACACACACACACACACAGTCAGATATATACACACACACACACAGTCAGATATACACACATACAGTCAAATATACACACACACAGTCAGAACACACACACACACAGTCAGAACACACACACACAGTCAGATATACAAACATACAGTCAGATACACACACACAGTCACACACACAGTCAGATATACACACACAGTCAGATATACACATATACAGTCAGATGCACACAGAGTCAGATACACACACACACACAGTCAGATATATATACACACACACAAGTCAGATACACACACACACACACACAGTCAGATACACATACACACATACAGTCAGATACACACACACACACATACATACAGTCAGATACACACACACACACACACACACACACACACATATCAATTTACATAGTTTAGCCACCCTCCTTACCTTTACAGAAGTGTGGCTTCCCTGGAGTCCAGTGGGAGCTGGATGGCTGAGATTGATGGGAGTCTTCTTCTTCTTCTTGGTCTGTACCTTCTCTCTTGGTCACCTTCTCTCCATGTACTCCTCCTCCTCCTCCTCCTCCTCCCCAGCGGCACTCAGTTAATTGGGAGGAAGTGACCTCACAACACTTCCTCCCAGCAGGCAGGAAGACAGAGGCCCGGTCTGGAGCTCTCTTAAAGGGCCGGGGGCCCTTGATTACCTCACCTGTAGCAGCCCACCGGAATATTTCTTAGTATCCCGTGGGCTATTCAGACCTGGCTGCGGGCAGGGGGCCCACAGGGCAGCTGCTTTGGGCCCCCCAGGAGCAACAGGGCCCGGGGCAGCTGCCCAGTTTGCCCCTTGTTAAAGACGGCCCTGCGCAGGATTGACTCAGCCCTTCATCCTTCCGAGGTAGATAAAATGAGTACCATTAAATTGGGTGATAGTAACAACCCCTGGATGTTGGGCTAAGGTAACATCCCCAGGACGTACTTGGAAACCAGAGTAATCTGAATGTACCTTTCCTGGTTAAATACTTTGTTATTATCTGATTGCTAGTTGAACAATTTGGGTGCTCAGATCCGAGCTATTCGGGGATATAACCTTTGTGGGGTTCCATACATATTTTTGGGGTGTTTTGTATGTTTCTGTATTATTTCCTGTAACAGAGAGATAATTGAGTTAGCCTCCTCTTGACTCAATTATCTCCCAGACACAGAGACACCTGGGAGGGACTTGTATGTTTTCCTATGGAGAGCCCACGCTGGGGGTCTGTGCATAAAAAGCCGAATGTGTCTCAATAAACCTCAGTCGAACTATTTGCCTTCTAGTTACTGTGGGGAAAGTGTTATGATCACAACAATGCTTCTAACAGCTTCCAGGAAGAATCAGCGGCGATAACTAGTCCTGTTATCGGAGCTCCGCTAGAGTAATATCTACAGACACATTATTAAGCTGATTCATAACGGTAATAATAATAATAATAATAACACATTATTAAGCTGATTCATAACGGTAATAATAATAACACATTATTAAGCTGATTCATAACGGTAATAATAATAACACATTATTAAGCTGATTCATAACGGTAATAATAATAATAATAATAACACATTATTAACCCCTTAAAGACGCTTGACAGAAAATTTCCGTCAATTACTAAAGTTAACGCCAGATCGCGGCGATCGTGGGGTTAACGCTGTTGCTGGGTGCCTCGGCGTTTGAGGAAGCCCAGCATCAGCCAATAGCGCTGTCCCAGCACATGTGATCGCTGTGACAGCCAGACACAGCGATCACAGTGCTGCTGGGAATTCTGATCCTCCTCCCTCCACCTCTGTGTGTGATTAGAAGTGGAGAGAGACGGATCGTTTGAAACTTTGTGTCCCTGACAGACACAAAGTGTTTAAAAGTCTAAAAAAAAACCTTACCCCCTTTACCTTTAAAAATTAACAAGGGTTTAACCCTTTGATCACTGGCAGCAGTGATCACAATACTGATCACAGTACTTTACTGAGATCAGAGGTTTTTTTTTCACCCTCAGGGATTAACTTTATTTTATTTTTAACCCTCAGGGGTTAAATATATTTAATTTGTTTTTTGTTTTTTGTACTATTTTCTGTTAATTAGTTAGCTGGGGTGGATTGAAGCTAGGGGGAATTGGAGAATCTAGGATTAGTGTAGCTAGGAAGCTGGAAAGTTTTAGAAAGTTATTAAAAGTTTATAAAAGTATAAAAAAAAGGGAAAAAAGGGAAAAAGAGGAAAAAAAAGTAGTTTATTTTAAGTCAAAGCATTTCTGCTTTGCTAGGTGTAAGCACTGTGTTTAGCGGTGATCTGATTTCTGTTTTTACCCACAGGGGTTCATTTTTTAAAACGTTTTTAGAAGTTTTAGAAAGTTTTTAAGAGTTTTAAAAAAGTTTCAAAAAAGTATTAAAAAAAGATCAGAAAACCAAAAAAAAAGTATAAAAAAGTAAAAAAAAACAAAACAAAAAATACGTTGTGGCGAAACCAACCTCGCCACTGGGTCCTGGAGAAGCCTGTTTGCCTGCCTCCTACCTGCTGACTATGGCCCCTGGGTTATTTGGGGCATATTGTATTTTATTGTGCGACTGCTGGCCCTTTAAGCACAGTGAATGGTATTTTATTGTACTGCTGCTGGCCCTTTAAGAACTGTCTGGGGACATATTGAGACTTTGGGTAACAATACCCTTTAAGACTATGGCCCCTGAAAACGTATGGACTTTTATTCAGTGATTATGGCCCTGTGTGAGCGGTGATACCCCAGATAGCTATACCATGGAGCCTATTCATATAATGAAAGACTATGGGAAAGACTTTAGCTCCATGGCAATTGTACTGTGTGAATAGGATCTGCGCGCTATTTGGTAGTTTTGTGCGCTCAGATCCCAGCTATCTGGGGATATGTGAAATGTCTGTGTGTTATGTATAAAAAGTAACTTTCTGTATTTTAAAGTGTTTTATGTCTTTCTGTAACCATGTGGTTAATGGAGTCTGCTTCTAGCCCTGGATAATTGGATTACTTCCCTCTTTGTCTCCAGGATAGAGGCCTATGTAAAACTTGTCTAAACCGGTTTGCCATGCGGCTAGTAAGGGACAAAAGATACTTTTAGTAACTTTTGAACCCCTGGTCGGATTGCCATTTTTTTATATGTTGTTCCCCTGAATGGATTGATTGTGGATATGTATTTTTATGTGAATGTGATGTATGGTTTTAGAGTTATGAAAGTTGTGTAAAAAGTATATTTTAAACTGTATGCATAATGGGATTATGTGTCACACTAAGAGGAGGGGATGTGTGGGTTGCACCCGTGATACTATTGGTCATTTTATGCCTCCCCCTGGGTGTGGCCTGTATGTGTGAGATGGAAATAAAAGCCAGGCTGGATGAGCCAGTCCAGAGTTCCTGTTTTACCCTCAAAGTGAAGTGTCGTCTCATTATTGGGGGAAGGATTTATTGTATGCTGTTCCAGTTGACTGCTAGGAGTGCAAACCTATTCGTATGGTTCCTATTCAACTGTCTACAGCATTCAGAGGCTTGAGAAGATTCATATGCTGCATCGGTTCGGTGATTGTGGTGTCTGCCAGAGTGCTTGGAGTCCTCAGGAAGCGCTAGGAGCATCCATTAACGGAGGTACCCAATCGGGGTGCCAGGCGATCCGTTACATACGTTATTTAGTTAAATTAATTAATTAATTTTAAGCTTTCACCATGCTTAGAAGGTTTAGTGCCGAGGAGGCATATAATATATTTGCAGCCGACTCAGAGGCAACCGACACTGCCTCAGAGAGGGCAGAGGGTGACTATGTGCCAGACACAGATGAAGAGAGTGACGATACCCCTGGCACTGCTCCTGGTGCTGATATCTGGGTGCCCCCTAACAATTTTGGCCCCGACATCCCTCTGTTCACTGCGACTCCTGGTATTCAATGAGACGTGACCAGCTATAACTCCCAGGATTTTATGGAGCTGTTCCTTGGGGATGATTTTTTAGGGCAGATTGTTACACAAACAAATATTTATGCAGCGCAGTATCTGGCACAAAATGCAGCAAGTCACCTTGCCACAAAAGGGAGCTGGTACCCCACCAGTGTGCCAGAGTTAAAACCGTTCTGGGCACTAACCATGCTAATGGGAATTAAAAAAAAGCCCAGCATCCGAATGTACTGGTCCAAAAACCCAGTATGCAATACTCCCATTTTCTCTCAGGGCATGAGTAGGCCCAGATACAAATCAATACTGCGTTTTCTGCACTTCAATGATAATTCGAAGTGCCACCCCAAAGATCATCCGCAGTATGACAAACTCTATAAAATCCGCCCCCTAATTAACCATTTTAATAAAGAATTTGGCATAATTTATACTCCCTGTGACGAACCCATCTGTATAGACCTATATTGATGGTTCGTCTGTTTGCCTTGATTTCATGGATTTCCTGTCTGTATACCCTTGTTCATATGTTTTCCCTAATACCGATTGAAACTACCGAACAAATGGCCACCCAGGAGAGGAGTGTGCTGCTTGTTAACACCTTGACCACAATTAGAATGTTGCGGTTAACCGCAGACACCTCTCCATTCCATTCGTATGGGTGGTCGAGGCGGCGGCCATTTTGGGACATGAGGAGAATCAGCGGTGTTCGGTGCAAAACCTATGGAACTAAAAACGGATACTTTATCTGCCGAACACCGCTGGAGGCTGCCGCCCGCCTTCTATTTCGTTGAGGCGTACGAACACCGGCTAGTTCGGGAGTTTCTATCTTTCGTATGGACTTTACTCAGATAGCCGTCCCATGGAGTCATTCGTATACCAAAGGACTTGTGAGAGACTTTGACTCCATGGCGATCGAACTATGTATATCGGAGCTGAGCGCTATTCGGTAGGAATATGCACTCAGATCCAGGCTATCTGGGGATACGTTACACGAACCATATGCAATCGGTATTTCTTACTTTATGTATTTTATTGTATTTTTCTTATTATGTTTTAAAATGGCGATGGTCTCTATCCGTTGAGATAATTAGGTTTCTTCCTAATTATCTCCGGGATAGAGAAGAAGGATTTATGGGTAAAATGGGAAGGGCTTATATTGAAGCCACTGCGATTGGCTACTGTCCAATATGTTTTACAGTCTTCCACAAGGTCCCCTAGGGGAGTGTCCACCTTGTGGAGACCCGCATAAATACCGGGCAGGTAGCCCCCATTAAACACATTCCTGTTTGACCTTCAAGACGGAGCTTTGTCTCGTTTGTGGAGGAATTTACTATTGGGACAGCGTTTTCGTTTATTTCTAGCTGTGAAAGGATTTCGGATGGATTGCTGATCGGGAGTTGCCGTGTTCGTATACTCCGTTCGGGAGTTTGACGATCGGCTGGACTAAAACTGCATTTCTGGAGAAAGGGGATTATTTACTAAACGGCGTCTTCGTCCCCCTGGCAGTGAGTGTCGTAACAATTGGTGGCAAGCGACGGGATGAATCCCACCGCCCTGAAGGCCAGCTACACACCCCAGATTGGAAATGCAGTATGAAGAATTAAGGCATGCCACCCTTAAAGATATTTTGGAACGCAGAGGACGATCAGCGAGTAATCTCAAGAAAAGGGAGATTATTTTTATATTGTTGGAGATGGATGCAGCACAGGGAATGGAGAGAGCTAATGTCCCTGGCCTGCTGGATTTAACACCCGAGGAGATACAGTTTAACCGGGCAGTCCAGATAAGGCTTGCACACTTTGGCCCCAACCCAGCAGCGGATATTGTGGTGCAAGTGCAAGCCGCAGTAGCAGCACTACAGGCGCTCCAGAGGAGAGGAGCTGCAGCAGCAGAGGTACATTATAATAATAATGGAAGGAAAAAGGTACCATTTGCTGCTTTTAGAAATTTTGTTGAGACTGAAGGAGAGATAGACGGGTTCCTGGCTGACTTTGAAAGACAGTGTGCCTTACACCAGGTGCCCGCAGAAGAATGGGTTACTATCCTCTCTGGGAAATTATCCGGCCGGGCCAGTAAGGCTTTTCGAGCCATCCCAGAGGAGGAAATCACTAGTTACCGGGCAGTAAAAGATGCCCTTTTGGCCCGATACGCTGTTACCCCGGAGGCGATTCCGGGACACTAACAAGCAGGCTGGCGATTCCTATGTGGAGTGGGCATGCAGGGTACACCGCACAGCAGCCCACTGGATGGCAGGGTGCCAAGCGGTAACTGGGGAAGAGGTGCTGCAAGTATTTCTACTAGAACACTGTTTTGACCGGTTACCTGCAGGAGTCAGAGAGTGGGTCAGGGACCGCAAACCCGCTACCTTGCCTGAAGCTGCTCGTCTGGCCGATGAATACACGGCTGCACGCAAGCTAGACCAGACAGCAGCCAAGGTCCCTACTCGAGTGGAATACAAACCGGCAGCACCTCCAACCACTAACGTATATCACCCCCCAGTGCAACGTACCCCCACTATGCCACCAGCAACCACCTATGGGCAGCCAGCCCGGTTTAACGCCCGGGATTACTCGCAGCAGATCCGGTGCTATGGATGCAAGCAACTGGGGCACAAGAGACCAGAGTGCCCATTAATCAATGCCAACCAAGCACAGTCCTGGAGAAGACCAGCCGGCGGAGCCCAGCAGCCACCTCAGCCTTCTGCTTACTGCTTTGAGCAGGAGGAGTTTTGGGGTATCCTACATGAGGCAGACCCATTGCAAGCAGCCCAGCAGGACAACCGCCAACAGCACAGACAGACCGTTAAGCTAAATGGTAAAGTGGTCACTGGTCTGAGAGACACCGGAGCTACTATGACCCTGCTCCAAAAGAACCTTGTCTCGGAACACCAACACACGGGAAATATTGTAGCAGTGAGGGTGGCAGGAGGCGCCGTGTTCCGTCTACCTGTTGCCCGGGTTCATTTGGACTGGGGAGTGGGCTCTGGACATGTGAATGTGGGGGTTATGAAGGATTTGCCTGCTGACGTTTTGCTGGGAAATGATTTGGCCCCTTTGGTTTCTGCATATGCTCCAATGGGACCTGCTGAGGCCATCCCAGTAACTACTCGAGCTCAGACCCGTGCTGCTGGAACCAGCCTACCTGCTGCTGAGCCCCAGGTAAGACCCGATTCCCCGACTCATACCCCAGGGCAGACTTTGGTTAGCTGGGATTCCCCAGAGGAGTTTGGGAGGGAAACCCAGACAGATCCAACCCTCCAGAAGTATAGGGATAGAGCAGGTACTGGAGAGGAAGGAGTAGATGGGGAGCGGTATGAGTGGGTGGGGGACAGGTTATATAGGATCCCTAAGCCGTCCCAGAAGAATGTTGCCCATCCGCCGAATCGACAGCTGGTGGTGCCCGCAAAATACCGGCAGGAGATTCTGCGGATAGGGCATGATGTTCCGTTAGCTGGACATCTAGGGTCCCGCCGCACAGCCTACAGGATCATGCAGAATTTATTTTGGCCAAGTTTTAATCAGGCTGTGCGGATATATTGTAGTACGTGTGACACTTGACAACGTAGGAAAGCGGGGGGACCACCCAAGAGCTAGGCTTATGTCTATGCCTATCATTGGGGAGCCCTTTGCCCGCATAGCTGTTGACATTGTGGGTCCACTGGCCAGGGCTAGTCCATCCGGTAAGAAATACATCCTCACCGTGGTGGACTATGCCACTTGCTATCCAGAGTCAGTAGCGCTGTCTAACATAGAGGCAGAGACAGTCGCTGATGCCCTGGTTAGGATTTTTACCAGGGTCGGGTTCCCTAAGGAGATTCTCTCTGAACAGGGAACCCAATTTACCGCTGTGCTCACTCAGCAACTGTGGAGGGTATGCGGCATTAAACCGATACTTAGTTCCCCATACCACCCACAGACTAACGGTCTCTGCGAGCGATTTAATGGCACCCTCAAACAGATGTTGAGGACCTTTTCTGACACTTGCAGAGACTGGGAGCGATCCTGCCTCATCTGTTGTTTTCTTACAGAGAGGTGCCCCAGGAATCTACTGGGTTCTTCCCCTTTGAGTTGCTTTATGGGAGAAGGGTCCGCGGACCCCTAGATCTCATTAGAGGCCATTGGGAGGGGGAGACAGAGCAGGAAGGGACCCCCATAGTACCGTATGTCCTGGAACTCCGGGACCGCATGGAGAAACTGTCTCTGGTAAGAGAGAATCTCCAGGTGGCCCAGGGGAGACAGAGGACATGGTATGATCGGGGTGCCCGGCAGCGAGTCTTCGAGGTGGGGCAGAAAGTGTTAGTGCTCAAACCTGTGAAGGCGAACAAGATGCAAGCATCTTGGCAGGGCCCGTATAAAGTATTCGCTCAGGTGTGTGATACGACCTACCTTATCGCCAGCTGTTCAGATGAAAGGATCCAGCGATCCTTTCATGTGAACATGCTAAAGGTGTATCAGGAGCGACCAGAGAATGTAGCTGCAGTATTTGCCCCGGCTGCAGACGACCCAGAAAGTTTACCCTTCCTGATTTAATAGAAAGAGACCCGCAGACCGACCTTACGAGCCTTGTACAGCTAGGGGACAGGTTAAGCCCCACCGAGAAGGGACAGGCAAGACAGCTTCTGTGGGAGAAGCAGGCGACGTTCTCCCAAGAGCCCGGTGTGGCGAAACCGACCTCGCCACGTGTCCTTGGAGGGGGCTGCTTGCCCGCCTCTTGCCTTTGGACTATGGACCAGACTTTATGTGAATGTGTTAACCCAGATAGCTATACATGGAGCCTATTCATATAATGAAAGACTTTAGCTCCATGGCAATTGTACTGTGCGAATAGGATCTGCGCGCTATTCGGTAGTTTTGTGCGCTCAGATCCCAGCTATCTGGGGATATGTGAAATGTCTGTGTGTTATGGGTAAAAAGTAACTTTCTGTATTTTAAAGTGTTTTATGTCTTTCTGTAACCATGTGGTTAATGGAGTCTGCTTCTAGCCCTGGATAATTGGATTACTTCCCTCTTTGTCTCCAGGATAGAGGCCTATGTAAAACCTGTCTAAACCGGTTTGCCATGCGGCTAGTAAGGGACAAAAGATACTTTTAGTAACTTTTGAACCCCTGGTCGGATTCATGCCATTTTTTAATATGTTGTTCCCCTGAATGGATTGATTGTGGATATGTATTTTTAGGTGAATGTGATGTATGCTTTTAGAGTTATGAAAGTTGTGTAAAAACTATATTTTAAACTGTATGAATAATGGGATTATGTGTCACACTAAGGGGAGGGGATGTGTGGGTTGCACCTGTGATACTATTGGTTATTTTATGCCTCCCCCTGGGTGTGGCCTGTATGTGTACTCTTGTAATAAAAGCCAGGCTGGATGTGCCAGTCCAGAGTTCCTGTTTAACCCTCAAAGTGAAGTGTTGTCTCATTATTGGGGGAGGATTTATTGCATGCTGTTCCAGTTTGACTGCTAGGAGTGCAAACCTATTCGTATGGTTCCTATTCAACTGTCTACAGCATTCAGAGGCTTGAGAGGATTCATATGCTTCTCTGATTCGGTGATTGTGGTGTCTGCCAGAGTGCTTGGAGTCCTCAGGAAGCGCTAGGAGCATCCATTAATGGAGGTACCCAGTCGGGGTGCCAGGCGATCCGTTACACCCGGCTACACTGCCCTAGCTGTACATAAGGTAGAGACCCCTGGACAGAACCCTCTGCGGCAGCCCCCTTACCGTATCCCTGAAGCAGTCCGAGAAGGAATGCGGAAGGAGATACAGGAGATGACCCAGCTTGGGGTCATCGAACACTCCGATAGCCCTTGGGCCTCCTAAGAAGGATGGGACCACCCGGTTCTGTGTAGACTACAGGAGGCTCAACGAGCGGACCACCACTGACGCCTACCCGATGCCCCGGGTAGACGAATTGCTAGACCGCATTGCCAGGGGACGCTATCTGACCACCATAGACCTGTGTAAGGGCTACTGGCAGATCCCCCTGGCCGAGGATGCTATCCCCAAGTCGGCCTTCGTCACCCCATTTGGCTTGTACCAATTTAAGGTCATGACATTGGGATGAAGAATGCCCCAGCTACCTTCCAACGTATGGTGGACAGGCTCCTTGATGGATTCCAGGAATTTGCTTGTGCATACCTGGATGATATTGCGATCTACAGTGGGTCCTGGGAGGAACACCTGGTGCATGTAGGGGTAGTACTGGACAAAATTCGGGCCGCTGGCCTGACATTGAAGCCAGAGAAGTGTCATCTAGGCATGGCTGAAGTGCAATACCTGGGTCACAGAGTGGGGTGTGGGAGCCAGAGACCGGAGCCAGCTAAGATAGAGGCAGTAGCTAACTGGCCCACACCTATCACTAAGACTCAAGTATTAGCCTTCCTAGGGACAGCAGGGTATTACAGACGCTTTGTCCCCGACTACAGCTCTATCGCTAAGCCCCTTACTGACCTGACGAAGAAAAACCTCCCTAAGCAGGTCCTGTGGTCTCCAGCTTGTGAAGCTGCATTTCAAGGACTTAAGCAGGCTCTCGTGAATGCCCCTGTCCTGGCTGCCCCAGTTCCTAACAAACGTTTTCTCGTCCATACCGATGCTTCCATGTATGGACTGGGGGCTGTGCTGAGCCAGGTCGGGGAAGATGGAGGAGAGCACCCTGTCGAATATCTCAGTAGAAAGCTGTTACCCCGAGAAGTGAGTTATGCGGCAGTGGAGAAAGAATGCTAGGCCCTGGTCTGGGCATTGAAAAAGTTAAGCCCTTATTTGTACAGGCAGGAATTTTTCCTTGTGACGGACCACAATCCCCTTGTCTGGCTTAACCGGGTCTCAGGAGACAATGGTAGACTGCTGCGGGGGAGTTTAGCACTACAACCGTATAACTTCACCATCAGCTACCAACCCGGTAAGCAGAATGGGAATGCAGATGGGTTGTCGCGGCAAACCGATGTTCTTGCCTCCTCCTAGTCCGGTCATCCCCAAGTTGACCAGCTAAAGGGCCAAGCCAGGTCGGAGGTGTCCCACAAGGGGGGAGCCGTGTGACGAACCCATCTGTATAGACCTATATTGCTGGTTCGTCTGTTTGCCTTGATTTCATGGATTTCCTGTCCGTATACCCTTGTTCGTATGTTTTCCCTAATACCGATTGAAGCTACCGAACAAACGGCCACCCAGGAGGAGTGTGCTTCTTGTTAACACCTTGACCACAATTAGAACATTGCGGTTAACCGCAGACACCTCTCCATTCCATTCGTACGGGTGGTCGTCGTTCGTATGCCGACCACGAGGCGGTGGCCATTTTGGGACACAAGGAGAATCAGCAGTGTTCGGTGCAAAACCTATGGAACTAAAAAAGGATACTTTATCTGCCGAACACCGCTGGAGGCTGCCGCCCGCCTTCTATTTCGTTGAGGCATACGAACACCGGCTAGTTCGGGAGTTTCTATCTTTCGTATGGACTTTACTCAGATAGCCGTCCCATGGAGTCATTTGTATACCGAAGGACTTGTGAGAGACTTTGACTCCATTGCGATCGAACTATGTACATCGGAGCTGAGCGCTATTCGGTAGGAATATGCACTCAGATCCAGGCTATCTGGGGATACGTTACACGAACCATATGCAATCGGTATTTCTGACTTTATGTATTTTATTGTATTTTTCTTATGTTTTAAAATGGCGATGGTCTCTATCCATGGAGATAAATTAGGTTTCTTCCTAATTATCTCCGGGATAGAGAAGAAGGATTTATGGGTAAAATGGCAAGGGCTTATATTGAAGCCACTGCGATTGGCTACTGTCCAATATGTTTTACAGTGTTCCACAAGGTCCCCTAGGGGAGTGTCCACCTTGTGGAGACCCGCATAAATACCGGGCAGGTAGCCCCCATTAAACACATTCCTGTTTGACCTTCAAGACGGAGCTTTCTCTCGTTTGTGGAGGGATTTACTATTGGGACAGCGTTTTCGTTTATTTCTAGCTGTGAAAGGATTTCAGATGGATTGCTGATCGGGAGTTGCCGTGTTCGTATACTCCGTTCGGGAGTTTGACGATCGGCTGGACTAAAACTGCATTTCTGGAGAAAGGGGATTATTTACTAAACAGCGGCTTCATCCCCCTGGCGGTGAGTGTCGTAACACTCCTCAAAAGAATATATGTATTGACGAGTCCCTAATGAAATACAAGGGTAGACTGGGGTTCAAGCAATACATCCCAGCCCAAAGATCCCGGTATGGCATCAAGCTATACAAGTTATGTGAAAGTAGCAGTGGGTATGTTTATACCTTCAGAGTATATGAAGGTAAAGATAGCCACCGGGATCCCCCAGGTTGCCCTGATGTAGTTGGGACTAGCGGAAAAATAATTTGGGATCTAATGAACCTGCTACTGAACAAGGGGTACCACCTCTACCTTGATAATTATTACAATAGCATACCCCTCCAAAAAATGCTATATTGTTTTGAGACTGTGGTCTGCGGCACTATCCGCAAGACACGCACTGGCTTCCCCAAGGCTCTGGCAGAGAAAAAAAATTAAAAAGGGGGAAACGGCTGCTCTATGCCAGGACGAACTGCTGGCTCTGAAATACAGAGACAAAAAGGAGGTGCTCATACTGACTACCATGCACAGTGAACACACACGCAGGGTCACAGTCCGTGGCAGACATGTATGTACTGTAACCGCTGGCGGTTCCCTTATTTACCACTATAATGTCTTAAAGCATAGAACTTAGTAGGGCTAACCATACAGATATCTTAGCCATAATTTTATATAGTTAGTAAGAGATCCTCTATTTACATATATAAATAATTGAGAATACAATATAAAATAAGGATTGTCTTGGAAGCAATAGATTTTGTCTTTTAGATATTTATTATATAAAAAATATAAATATAGACATATCAAATCCATTATAGCAGAGTTTATAAGATGAAATTAAATGCTTGCAAATATCATTAATAGGTTAACATACCCTTCTGAACATGTCATCATGTCAGCCTCTCAGTCATTTTAAGATGGAGCAGCGTCTGTCTCCAAGTCTCTCCTCTGTTTCTTAACATTTTAAAAGTACACCTATTTATACCTTAAGTGTCGTCATTTTAGAGTCACCATAGTTCATATATGAAAAAGTAACTTGTCTACTTTAAATCAATTTAGGACCTCCCTTAATTTGGCAAAGATACAAGGCCATAACTAAAGGGTGTATACGTCATGGAAATTTTCCTGACTTAATTCAAGATGGCATCTTAAAGTCTGAATAGCTTATCTGTTGTTTATACTAAGACGTAAGTGCACAGTCGTGGGAGATTCCCGGATTTGGGGAAGTTCCATTAACTTGGAGTTACCACAGTATATTGTGTACTGAAAGAGTCGTAGTATAGCCTTGAAGCTTGTTTATGCATTATTGTTATTGTAATTCGTCTGGGACAAAATGGCGCAAACATATTATGCACTGAGGTTATTGCTTAAAGAAACATCTATGAAAAACAATATGTTCCATTTCTAACACCTTGTCAGTTTTCAATATCTCTTAAAGACAAAGTACACAGTTTAAGAAATACAACATTTCATTCTAAAACTTGTAATATTTGCATTTGCCCATAACAGTACGTAGTGGGGATTGGATAGCATTCCCTTCATCCCCCATAAAACCATAACTTACCCCTTCAAATAACGACAGACAACTTCTTGGAGAAAACAGGCCACAGCATTTATTAACACAGCCAAATACTGTATAACTCCTTTAACATATAACGAAATAATAATTAACATAACATAAACAATTTGCATATAGTCATACAGTAACCAAAGAAACCGTCCTTGCCAATCTAACTTCCCCAAGGCTCTCACCCTCACCCCTCGGCATAATAAAAACATCTTCCTTTTCAGGGCTCCCCACCCACTCGGTGGGGCCCAACCATAATGCTCCCCACTGGTCGACTTACAGCCCAGTGGGGACACGTCCAACCTGGTACCTCCTCCAGGTTCACCATAAGAGACAGGGGGAGGATGAGACCCGGCCATTATCCCCCTTTTTCATCTAGTCTACCAAACCATCCCTTATTTGGCAAGGACACAACCCCACCACAACCCCGCTGTTTTAAGCCTAAAATCGGCGGGGGACCCCAAACAAACCAACCATGGCCTGTTCCACCGTCTCTCGAATGGCCAGATTAAAACGGTCGAGCCCGACCCCAGACAAATGAACCCCATCCGGCCGCAACCAATCTGCCGCCTCCTTCTCAAAACCTGATGAAATGGGCATCCCCCAAAACCCCTATAACGAACCGTGAAACCCAATGGATGAACCCTTCGCGGCAGCACTCCAACGCACTCCAGATATATGCTTGCCGCCAATAGTTCCTCATCGAGTGCTCAATCATCCGCCCCGAGAAGGAAAAAACAATCAACGGAGCAAAACAGCATCCAGCACACCGGAACAAATCTCCTAGAGTCCCACTTTCCTATCCTCCGCACATCCCGATTCAGCATACCCAGCCGAGAGGCCTCCGTCGCAGTGCCAATGCGGAAAGAATGACAAACAAATTTAAATGGGAGAGGAAGTTCCCCTCCTCGTAAACCACGATTGGGCCAGCCAGGCACGGCCGTACCGCGGACTCCCTGAGTGCCCAGACCAGACAGGCGTCCGATCCTGGGACCGCTGCCAGCGGGACCCACCTGCCCTTGCAAAGGATGTCGGTCTTGTATGGACGAGTCTTGAAGGACACCAGGTCCTGACCATCCCGGACATCCGCAAACAGAATCCTCCCCTACCTGCTGACCAGTTCGGACCCACCAATACCCCAATCCTCATGGCCCCAAAGAAATGAAGAAATGACGAGGCATACCTCTGGGAGCACCTGGCACAATTGTGCCATAGGGCCCCCAAAACCGGCCTCTTTGGAGCCACCAAAACCGACCCCTGCACGGGCCCTACACCGCATGCCATACCAGAAACTCCGTGGCGACAGCCACCCAACCCTGGGACTTAACCAGAAAACTAAACTGGACACGCAAAAGGACACCCCGGAGGACGACATATCCACCGAAACCCAAACGCTCCAGCAGTCACAACAGACCTTGTAACGAACAGGTGAACCCGCAAATACACCCACCTCTGACTCCCGCGCCTGCCATTTCACCCATACCCTGGAGTACTTTGACCCAAGAGGAACCGGACCTACACGACACATGAAGACACGGGCACCGGAGCACCAGACGCTGGAGCAGGGGAAGTGCCAAAAGAGAAAAGGGGGGGCGAGAGCTGGCTAATCACCTGGACAACCCCGAGGTTGGCAGAGTGAATAACGACCCGACGGTCCTGTAGCTCCCGACCCCACAAATCCAATGCCACCACAATGGAAAAGCTCCAGGAAGGCAAGAATTCCTGGTCAAGTCGGAGGCGGACCACGCCGCCAACCATCTCAGCACACCAGCGTGATCCCAGAATCGCCCCAACCAGACAGAGCCAGCCGCGTCCGTTTAGAGGGGCAAGTCCGAACTGGACACCTCCGGCGCCTGCCAAGGTTACCTTCCAATATACTCGGTCAGGAAGAAAACCCAGACCTCCAGAGCCGGATAAAATACTGCGGTCCCGGTAGTAGCGGCCACCAGGCGCCTGCGGGACAATTGCCCCATGGGCCTGATCTGGCAGCGGAAGATAACCTCCCTAACAGGGACTGCAGCTTGCACAGCTGCATCCTCCCCAGACCCCTGGCCATCGCCACACCCTCTCAACCTCATCCCGCAGCAGCCAGCACTCCATGGCCACAGAGTCAATTTCGATACCCAAGGAGCTAAGGCACGTCACTGGGCCCCACTGTCTTATCGTGCTCCAAGAGGACCCCAAAGCTCCACCGAGTCGAGCAAGAGTCAACAAGTCAGCGAAGGCCCACACACAAAAGCCATCAAGATAACGCAGCAACGAGCCAATCCTTGCCTCCTTCCGCACCACGCACTCCAGGAAAGCGCTGACGCACTCATCGTAAAAGCAGGTAACGAACAACCCATCGGGAAGCACGTATCCACGTAATACCGACCACAAACCCACCACCCAGTAGTTGATGACAATCCATATGAACTGGCAACAAGCAAAACGTGGCTCCGACGTCGGCCTTCGTTAGCAAAGCCCCAGGGCCCACTGCCCCGACCATGCGTACCGCAGCATCGAAGGATGCCTAGGACGCCCAACATCTTTCACCAATACCCCTTGAGGGCAGGGCAAATGATGAACAGATGAAAATCCCCTGCCTCCCACTTGGGCACCAGGCCCAAGGGGGACCTGCAACTTGGGGAGCGACAGGGCCTCAACTGACCCCGCAAACCACCCCAAAGCTACCTCCCACAGGAGCTTATCCAGCGCCATCTGCGGGAAGTCGAGCACAGACTTATAAACATAACATAGAATGTGACGGCAGATAAGGACCATTCGGCCCATCCAGTCATCCCAATTTCCTAACCACTGACATTAGTCCCTGGCCTTATCTTATAGGTAGGACAGCCTTACGCATATCCCACACCCACTTAGACTCCTCTACTACTACAGCAGGAAGGCTAGTCCACGCATCCAATACCCTTCTGTTAACGTAATACATCCGGGTATGATTGTGAAACCTTCGCCCCTCTAATTTAAGACTATGTATTCTTATTGCGGAAGTTTTACTTCTTTTAAACATAGTCTCCTCCCTACTGTATTGATTCCACTTAAGTATTTAAACTGTCCATCATATCCCCGTCTCGACTTTCACCAATCTATACATACGAAGATCTTTAACCTTTCCTTCAAGGTCCACACCGCCCCGAAGCCGGGCGCTCCGAGAAAGGGATCCCGAAGCCTCGGGTGACCCCCTCCAGCAGGAAACCCATGGCCTGCCCATTCCAGTAGCGGTTCAGCCATGGGCACATCGCGCTTATGAGCACTGGCGTCGCTGCCCTGCGCCCCCATGTCCCCTTTTTCCCAGTACTTACCCCTCTGGAAACAGCAGGAGGCAGAGTGAGCCCCCACCACGATGGGAGCATTTGAGCTTAAGACAGCATGACCCACCCCACTTACATCGGCTGACGTTCAACTCCCTGCAACAACCTGGCCGTTGCTGCAAGGCCGCTGGGGCGGAGCCGCCCCCCAGGAAAGGAGGACAAACCCCCTGTATGTGCCGCCGGGCGGCTTACGATGGAGAGCCAGGGGCGTAAGTCCATCTGATCCCACGCTACAGAGGGCAAAACCACAAGGTGCTGAAGAAATGTTTTTCAATGCGCCACCAACCCAGGCCACCATAAGTATGACATGCAGCCCAAGTGGTGTCCTGGTAACAAAACAGCACCACGCCGCACAGCCCGCTCCCCAACCACGCTCTCCAAAATAGTGAACCCCAAACCCAATTCCCAATGTATTAGGAATTTCCCATAACGGAACTATAGATCATTGCCGCCCGAGTCCTACCCCCCCTAGTGCCCCAAGGGAAGAGCATCCCCCCCAAGGGCCAAAGGGGAATACCTTGAGCGAGTGCGCAGGGGAGAGGTGGCGCAGCCCCAATGAGGAAGAGGCCCAACTCCCCTCCAATTGCCGCGCTGAGGACCAAGCGCACTGCCCCCCACCCACCGGTGGACACACCGTCGCGCCAGTAGAGTACTACACTGAGCGCGGCTGACAGCTACACTTTGATTTTTTTTTTTTGTTTAGGTTTTAGAAAATGTATATTTTTTTATTTATCTATTTTTTTTTAATTTTTTTTAATAAACCCAACATGAATCAGCATAGCGCAGGCACCCCAGCCAGCGCAGGAAAACATTACTCACCTGACGGCACCCCAGGAACCGCTGGCGGCACCATAGAACAGACAGCAGCATGAAAAAAGGAGTCCATCACCTGCAGCGCAGTTCCCATGGCAACTGGAGCTTCAGACGCCACCTGCTGGACGGATCTGGCAACTGCACCCAAAGCCTGAAGCAGCAGTGGAGAGATGAAGAGCCAACGCTCCAGGACAGGAGGCTGCCGAGACAGGTAAGGAGAGGGGTGGGGGGAAGGAGAGAGGGGTGGGGGGTAAAGAAGGACAGCAAGGAGGAGGGGGGGACAATAATAGGGGGGGGAACAACAATGGGAAAAAAGGGGGGACACAGTAATAAGGGGGGGGAGACAGTAATAAGGGGGGGGAGACAGTAATAAGGGGGGGACACAGTAATAAGGGGGGGAGACAGTAATAAGGGGGGGGAGACAGTAATAAGGGGGGACACAGTAATAAGGGGGGGGAGACAGTAATAAGGGGGGGGAGACAGTAATAAGGGGGGGACACAGTAATAAGGGGGGGGACACAGAAATAAAGGGGGGGACAGTAATAAAGGGGGACACAGCAATAAAGGGGGACACAGAATAAAGGGAGACACAGCAATACAGGGGGACACAATAATAATAGAGGGGAGGGAGGGTGAGGGAGCAAGTATAGCCCCTATACTCCAGGACCCCTCCCCACCCGGCGGCAGTGGCTGAGAGCCCCCCCGCGTGCCCCACAGGGGGCCCACTTACCACTGCCGGCCGAGAGGGGAGGAACCTGGGCGGCATCCCACACGCCGCCCGGGTCGATTGCCGTGCTTCCGCCCTCATTACCTCCAGGGGGACGCGATCCCCATCAGATGCCGCCTCCCGGACAGCAGGGGTGGCGGAAGGACCGTGCGCGGAGCAGGCCGCGCGCCACGTGGTCCAGGCGCGCGGCCCAGTTGAAGACTCGGGCTGCAGATCCTGCCCGAGGAGGAGAGTTGGGGCACACAGAGCCATGGAGGTAGACCTATGGAGGGAGCCCAGAGAGGTAGACCTATGGAGGGAGCCCAGAGAGGTAGACCTATGGAGGGAGCCACAGGGAGGGAGCCACAGGGAGGGGAGACACAGGGAGGGGAGACAAAGGGAGGGGAGACACAGGGAGGGAGACACAGGCAGGGTGCCCATGGAGCCCAGAGAGGGAGACACAGGGAGGGAGCCTATGGAGAGTGCCCATGGGGAGCCAGACCGCTGGGGAGGGGAACCTCACCGCCAGGCTGCTGGGGAAGGAGGAGGCCACCGTCTGCAGCAGCAGTTCCAGCCCTGAGGGCACACAGGATGGCTGTAAAACCAGGATCCAGCATCCAGGGCCCCAGGCAGAAAATCCAGCAGGCCCAGCAACAGGAGGAGGCAGGAAACTTGTTGCTGGCCCGGCTCCTAAGTGGCACTGAGGCAGGCCCGGACTGGCCATCGGGCACACCGGGCAAATGCCCGGTGGGCCGCGGTGGCCATGGGCCGAGGCCGGCAGGGGAAGGTCCCAGGATCTCCCCTGCCGGTCTATGCAGGGCCGGCACTATCCGAGCGCCGGCCCTGCTGTTTTCAATGAAGGGCCGGTGAGGAGATCAGAGATCTCCCTCACCGGCCCCCTTGGAGAGACATGTGGCTGGGGAGGGAGGGAGAGGACCCGGCGGAGCTCTATCTTGCAGCTCCGACGGGTTCCTCTCGCGAGATCCGGCGCGTTGCCATGGCAACGACCGGATCTCGCGAGAGTGAACTCTAGCCCTCAGGCTAGAGTTCACTCAGCACTGGACCACCAGGGATGGTGTCGGAGTGCCGGTCCCCCCCTCCCACTCACCAGCATGCCGGTCCCCCCCTCCCAGGCTAAAGGTAATAAGGGGGGGGGGGTGACATAATGCATACTCTTTTATTTTATTTTACCCCCCCAACACTCAATCCCTTCTAACATTCACACACAGCACACACATCACTATCACACACAGCACTCTCACTCCCATCACACACAGCACTCTCACTCCCATCACACACAGCACTCTCACTCCCATCACACACAGCACTCTCACACCCATCACACACAGAACTCTCACACCCATCACACACAGAACTCACACACATCACACTCAGCACTCACACACATCATCCACAGCACTATCACACTTAGGACTCACACACACATCACACTCAGCACTATCACAAAACACATCATACACAGCACTCTCACACACATCACACACAGCACTCTCACACATCATCCACAGCACTATCACACTCGGCACTCTCACACACAGCACCCTCACACACATGACCCTCAGCACTCACACACATCATCCACAGCACTATCACACTCAGGACTCACACACATCACACTCAGCACTATCACAAAACACATCATACACAGCACTCTCACACACATCATACACAGCACCCTCACACACATCACACACAGCATCCATCATACACACATACTGCACCCCTCACATACACACCGAACCTCCCCAACACACTGCACCACACACATACACAATACTTCCAAATATATATATATATATATACACGCACACACACACTACATTCCTGACATACACACTCTGGATACCCTATACACACACTAGATTCCTTGTAAGCAAACACATAATACACCCCTAAACACACACTCTCTACAAACACTACATCACATATACACACACACACTATAGCCTGTATGCACACACTTGTTACATCCCCTATACACACATTCTTTACAGACCCTAGCCACATATGCATTACATTACACCACAAACACAACACGACTAAAACCGACCTTATTACACAATACCACACCACAATCAGCTCACTCTATACACACACACACACAATCCCACAAGCAGGCTCCAAACACAGCACGATACTCTTTCCTGGCATTTTTGTCTCCTGGTATCCATTTATAGAGACACCAGAGACAAGTTGCAAGGAAACACAGTGCAAGCATGTTATTAAATTTGCTTGCACTGTGCAGAACAAATACAGGGCTTTTTTCTCATGCTAGAGCTCTTTAGCAGAGCTCTGCGCATAGTCTGCCCTGGCCTGCACTTTGAGAAGGGGGCGTGTTTGTCGTTAGTGACGACAAAACACACCCTCTCTGCACCGCCCCTTCTTAGTGGGCCGCTGTGATAAAAAAATGCCCGGGCCGAATTTTTATCCCAGTCCGGCCCTGCACTGAGGTCAGTCTAATCTGTCACCACCCACTTCCTCACATCTCACATTCCCACATGTAGCATATAGCCAATCATGCACCATCCATCCCACACTCATACATGTGCCCCTGTCCGCTAAGCTGCGCACTCTCCCTGGGGCCTGGAAACAAGACGGCTGCCTGTCTGCATTAAGCAATACAATAAACACATGGGGGGAGTTGACCTGTCTGATCAACTGCTGCAGCCATATCTGATAATGAGAAAGACCAGGGCCTGGTATAAGAAAGTGGGCATTTATTTAATGCAAATGGTTACTCACAATGCATGCATCCTTTTCAAAAAGGCAAATCCTCAGCTGAAATGTACTTTTCTTACATTTCAGTTCCAGCTAATTTCGGTGCTGCTCACTGAGTGCCACAGTGGGGAGCCATCAGCAGGGCCTGGCAGAAGAGATATTCAGACAGGTCACTTCAGCTTTTGGATACCACCAACCCAAAAAAGCCAAAAAAGACCCCCCATAAAAGGTGCAGGCTGTTACCAGAGAGGCATTCGAACGGAGACCAGTTTCTACTGCCCTGATTGTCCCTCTCAGCCCGGCCTTTGTTTTAAATTATGTCATACTCAGGGCCAATAAATTCTCAATACAATTAATTTTCTTGTTGTAGTTCTTCTGGTATTTAACCACTGACACTATATATATATATATTTTACCTTTTTTTTAGTTAATTGGGGTGGATGATAGTTCCAGGGAACAAAAAAAAAAATAACATTATTATAACATTGTTTTGTTAAAGTTCTTGTGTAAAAAGTTCAAAATGCTTAGGAAGTACAGTTAGAGAATTCTGACAGCGGATTCAGAGGTGACAGACAGTCAGAGTTTGACCCAAAATGGGACATGGACCCAGCATGCAAATTCAAAGTTTGAAACAAACCTGAAATTGCCGAGTCTCAAATTTGCCATTTCAACATCCACATATACCTGGGAAAGGTACACACGGGGGTATTGCTGTACTGCTGTACTCAGACGACATAGCTGAGTGACATATGAAGCGTTATACTGCCGTAGCACACCTAAGGATTGTAAACTATGTAGTAAAATCTCAAAGTGTGTCAAAAAGGCAGAGAAAATGCTTACTACTACTAGACTTGGTACTCACTAGCGAAAAAATGATCCCACCCTAAGGTTCAAAATGGGCCTTTTGAAATACCCTGGGGTGTCTTCTTTAAAAAATGGTAGGCCTTTGTGGGGGAAGTTTGAATAAGCAACCTGCTATTGTGATGGAAGGCTCTATAGGATCTGAAATTCCCCTTTTATATTCCTCATCTTAAATACCCAAACCAAGTACTGTGAAAATCAATGTTTTGTATACCGTGTTTAAATATATATATATTTTTCTATGCTTTAAGATGACCGATGGCTATAGAGCTTGCTGAGTTCAATAAAATGACAGAACCATCCCCCGGAGACAACATCCTTATGATAAGGAATGTGTGAGTCACCAAGGGAAGAAAAGAGAAGAAACATAGCAACTAAAAGTATCCAATGAAAAGCTTACAACACGTATAACAAAGTATCCAATGGAAAGCTTGCAACACATATAACACACTGTATAGCTTATCCAATAAAATGTTTACAGCTCATGTTATACAATGTATACGTGTTGAATATGATGTGATTTATGGCTATAAAAGCCACGTCCGGGCTGTCAGTAAAGCAGAAGGAACTTTGCTACTGAACTTTACGTGTCAGTGTGATTATTTCTCTCCTCATGCATGAGCCATACCTTGAACATATTGATTAGGACTGACAATAGACAACAGAGGGCAAAAGAATCCACTTCAGCTTGGCGCCCAACGTGGGGCTGTAGCCTGTGTTGGTCGAGGCCGAACGAGAGAGGAGCGGGGCAAGCTGCGAAGGACAGAACAGGAGACTGATCACCTCCGTGGCACGGTAAGAATAAAGCCCTTTGTGACTTATTCAGCCGTTGTCTGTCCTTTGCAAGTAAGTCCACGACTCCCAAGGTCGGCTCCGGCGGACACCAAAGACAGGTATATCTTGGCTACGGTCTAGTTATTTACAGAACCCATTACCTGCCTGTTGTATGTTGTCACTATGTTAGGTTAAATCAGGACAGTGTTTTGTCTCTTGCTCCCTATGTGAGAACTGTTCCAGACATTGTAGATATTTCCGCAGCAAATACACAGACAGTTTTATAATGAGTACTTCATAGCAGAGGGGAAGGAGTCAACAAGTGCGTGAGTGCAGGGACAAACTATACAAAGGTGAGGAGCCCATAAGTGCGTCTGTGCAGGAGCAGGTCTCCCTTTTAAACCCCGGGATTGAAGTTACAAGATATATACATCTGGGTGTTAAGGAAAACACTTAAGAATCAGTTCTTACTGAAGGGAACAAGTAGAAATCACCTACCTGTTTATTGATTTCTGTGTATCTGTTTCTGCCTCTGTTTTATGTCCTACTGATAAGAGGAGAGAGTGGTCATACTCCCCTCGGACCGTATGTAGATCTATACTCAGTTGAGACTATAGATCCGGTGACCGGTCTACGTTTTGGGAAGACGCACGGGGTCACCCGTGGCAGTCGAGCACAGTAGACGTTCTGTTTGTTTATCGGCTCTATATTTTCTCTCTCTCTTTCTCTTCTTGTCTGTGACAATGGGTCAAAAATGTTCGATCCCTGCCGGGGGCAGCCTAGCAGTAGACATTGTAATGCAGAGGGAGGGCGAAAAGGCAGTAAAGTCTGCAGGAAAAATTGCTAAGATGTGTGGGATAGATATAAGGACGGGGGGAAGGTTACAACCAGAAGAATGGCGATTACTACTCACAGAGAAACGAGGCAAGTTAACAGACAAAAAGCTGTTGGATACAGCGGAAGCATGGTTTTGAGTTGCAAAACTCATACATAGTGAGGGATGGGCTGAACAAAAGAGACTGTGGCAAACAATCCATTTATGTGTACTATAAGCCTCCAAAAACTGTGAAACACCCTCCTTACGATGATACCAATCCACAAACTAAATTATATCCGGTGTTGCAAACTGATGGGCGATATTACGTGCCCGACCCCACCCCTTCCCCAACAGCCCCTCTTTCATATCCAAATACCACTCCCATTTCCCCACCCTTTCACCCCACCTCGCCCATCTTTCCTTCCATCAACCTACCTCCACCCTCTCCTCCTCCCCTCACCCCGACTATCCCCTCCCCTGTTCCTCCTCCTCCTCCTTCTCTTCTCCCTACTTCCCCAACCTCTCTTCCCGCCACTACCCTGATGCCAGTTACTGTAGCACCAGACCCCACCTCCGTGTTGAATCCTGTTCAACACACCCCTCACATGCCCACCCTTTCCCCAGCCTGGTCCAACCATGTTTCCGCCCCCACCCAGTCTGGATCTTGGGACATGACCAGTTCACATAGATACGTGAACGAACATTCACCTCCCATCCTAGACAACAATGAACCTCCACCACCCACTCTCCCTCCCGCTCTCCCTTCCCCACCCACACAAGTTAAAGATGCCCCATTAATGTACGTAGCGTTCAGCCCACCCCAAGCCTGTACCTTAGTTAACTCGTTACCTGACCCTGAGCGCCAACCGATGCCTTTCTATAGGAGAATCGCACAGATACAAAAAACATACTCCGCAGCCTGGAGGGATTTGATTAGTTTGTGTGAAATTAAGGCTGGAGACTCTTATTGGCCGATTTTAGAAAAACTTTTAATACTGACCTCCTCAGTATTGACACTGACTACCACTCTGGGGTAGAATTTTGCTACCAGCTAAAAGCGTGGGCAAAAGAAAAATTGGCAGACCAAGCTACGAGCATACAAGATATCAAACAGGATAAGACCGAGTCCGTAGAAAAATACTATGTACGGCTGTCCCAAGTTTTTGGTGATTTAGGTTTCACAATCTACAATAAAGCACTCTCTAGAACCCAGATTCGAGGGGCCATACCAGGTGTTGCTCACTACCTCGACATCTGTAAAATTGGCAGGAAAAAGCAGCTGGATACACGCCTCTCATTGCAAAAAGACACAAGCTCCGGCTGAGACAGTACAGCAGAAACCATGATCCACCTGATATATATCCTTTTTACAATAAAGTTAGCTATAACCCAACAAGTGACAATAACGAAAACAAATGATGAGGTTACGTTCTGGTATAATTCTTCCAATACACACGTAGCCACTTACACCTTTGATTATTGTAACATCGTGAAATGCCCCAATGTCTACGGGCAGTGTCACCTATACATGACACATGATGCCTCAAGGTCCACCTATATCTGTGTCACAGATAACTATTGGGGAAAGAACTGTGACTACTGGGGGGCAGTAGGATGGAACACAGGTGCAGACTGGGGATACAGACCACAGAGTGCCTTGAATAGGAAAGACCTGAATGGAAAATCCCTGATAAGCAGAATGACATTACTTAAAACTGGTAAATGCCTTAACCCCCCCCCCCCCATGGAGGCCCAGGTCAGATGAAATACACCATAACCATAGAAAATCCCAGGCCTATGGACAATGGCACGTACATACTGTCCACTTGGCTAGCAGGGGGTACAAGAGGAGCACAAGGTAGATTCCAACTTAAAGATATGCATAATTCAAGTGAGTGGGAGAATCTAATCTCTAAACGCACCTCTGTTCAGACCCCTGTTAATCCTCTGAGACCCCACATTCAAACCCTTGGGGACATGATGGCCATAGCAGATCCAACGTTTGAAGATACCATAGCGATAGAAACAGGATTTTCAGACACTAACATATGGTTAGAATGGATGAGATACAATGCTAACAAACACAACCAAACCAATTGCTATGTGTGTGGGGGAGCAAGGCCACACCTGGGCACCGTACCTCTCACTTTGCCCCCCGATGTGGAGCCCTGCTTCTTAAGTTTGTACACCGGCACAGACACAAATCAGAGCACATGTGAAAGTTGGAAGAAGGAGTATCCCATCTTGGTGAAGGTTACTAAACTAAATGAAGGTGTCACTATATACCCAGGCAACTATACATGTCACAGAGGCGATAGAACCAATAGTGTGAAAGTGGGTAACTTTACTCATGGATATTGTGGAACATACTCTGCTGTACCATACAGTAAGGAATCAGACACAATCTCTGGGTGACATATATTGGTTATGTGGGGATATGAGGTTAAGGAGTAAATTGCCTATAGACTGGGATGGAGAGTGCGCCTTGGCCAAGGTTATTATGCCCTTACACATAATGAGTGTGAAAAACAAGTCCAACACACCTGAAGAGAGTGCTCGAAGTAAGAGGGAAATCGAAGGAAATTTTGATCCCCATGTTTACATAGATGCCATTGGTGTACCAAGGGGGGTCCCTAATGAGTTTAAAGCCCGGGATCAAGTAGCAGCGGGCTTCGAGTCACTATTCCCCATTATCACTATAAACAAGAACATTGATTGGATTAACTATATATATTACAACCAACAAAGATTTGTGAATTACACCAGAGATGCCCTCCAAGGGGTGGCAGAACAACTAGAAGCCACATCTCAGATGACCTTCCAAAATAGAATGGCACTAGATATGATCTTAGCTGAAAAGGGGGGTGTAAAATGCTCCCTGATACTAGCACCTGCTGCACGTTTATCCCCGACAACACAGGTCCAAACGGTAAAGTGACCCTAGCTATTGAGAAATTGAAGGACCTGTCGAAAGAGTTAAAAAGGAACTCAGGCTTCGACCACGGGTGGGATCAGTGGTTCAGTTGGCTGAGCGGTTGGAAAAAACTTGCAGCGCAAATTGGCTCCATAATAGGCATAGTCCTAATTATAATACCGATTCTGGCCTGCTGCGTTGTCCCTTATATTAGAGGATACATTCAGAAAATTACACAGGGGACATCCCCCGTCTTTTTGAATCAAGTCCCCGAACCATTTCAGGACTCAGGGCCCTACACACCACTCCGGTCATTAGTCCCTCACGATGTGACCATGAACAGCTTGCTATGATGAGGGAAAGGTACACCTGACTGCCCCTCCTGTAACATATTTGGGACGACCCGCGGGCAAGCCGCGGGTCCAACCCCTATGGTATGTAAAAAGAGTTCCAGACAGAAAGGGCCAGGTGTTTTAGGACAGTGGAAAGATAAAATGGTCATTTCAAGGGGGGACTGTGATGGAAGGCTGTGTAGGATCTGAAATGCCCCTTTTATATTCCTCATCTTAAATACCCAAACCAAGTACTGTGAAAATCAATGTTTTGTATACCGTGTTTAAATATATATATTTTTCTATGCTTTAAGATGACCGATGGCTATAGAGCTTGCTGAGTTCAATAAAATGATGGAACCATCCCCCGGAGACAACATCCTTATGATAAGGAATGTGTGAGTCACCAAGGGAAGAAAAGAGAAGAAACATAGCAACTAAAAGTATCCAATGAAAAGCTTACAACACGTATAACAAAGTATCCAATGGAAAGCTTGCAACACATATAACACACTGTATAGCTTATCCAATAAAATGTTTACAGCTCATGTTATACAATGTATACGTGTTGAATATGATGTGATTTATGGCTATAAAAGCCACGTCCGGGCTGTCAGTAAAGCAGAAGGAACTTTGCTACTGAACTTTACGTGTCAGTGTGATTATTTCTCTCCTCATGCATGAGCCATACCTTGAACATATTGATTAGGACTGACAATAGACAACAGAGGGCAAAGGAATCCACTTCACTATTAGAACCCAAAATGAGTCATAAACCAATAAAATTCAGTAAAAACTGAAATGGTCAGGTCTCCTATATGGCAGTGTAGCGTCAGGAAATACGACTAAAGGCATTGGGGTATCGTTTTACTCACAGGAGATAGCACAGCATAATTAGGGGTGTTTGATCATAGTGGAACATATCAAATATACAAACTGCCCAGCACAAATGTAACGCATAAGTAAAAAATGCGCAAACATTTTTTTTACCACAAACTTTGACATATAATGGTGAAAAAATGGCGACATGTTAAGGCACAATATATGCCATATGAGATACCCTGGAGTGCAGGGGCGGACTGACCACTCGGGCAGATCGGTCATGGACCGAAGGCCCGAGTGAGTCAGGGGCCCGGCTGGCTGCAAGATTCTGAAGTGGAGATCAGAGATCTCCATAGTCAAAAGGAAGGTTGCAGGGGGACATGATGACATAGGAGGGCCCCTGCAACACACCTCCTTGTAAATAAATCCCCTGTTAATTGTGAGACCTGGCAGCATACCTGCTCCCACTGCCAGGTCTCCTCTCTATGCCTGCGATCAGTACAGAGAGCTCCGTGTGAGGATGGGAGGGGGCAGGAAGTGACATCTTACCCTGCTCTCCTCTCACAGCATGGAAGGATAGTGAGAACTGGAGCCTGGACCAGCAGATCCCTCCCAGCCCCCAGGTGCTGCTTGAGAAAGCTGGGGGAAGGAAAAAAAAACCATCAAACTGGTGCAAGTAAGCAGGCTGGATAGAAAAGGGGAGAGGAATATGTGGGGTGAAGGGCTTAGATAGGGCACAGGCACACAGGGTGTTTTAAGTACACCTCTCTCACACACACTGACACAGGTTTCCAATACACCTCTCATTAACACACACTGACACAGGTTTCCAATACACCTCTCATTAACACACACTGACACAGGTTTCAAATACACCTCTCATTCACACACACTGACACAGGTTTTAAATACACCTCTCATTAACACACACTGACACAGGTTTCCAATACACCTCTCATTCACACACACTGACACAGGTTTTAAATACACTTCTCATTCACACACAGGTTTAAAATACAGCTCTCATTCACACACTCTGACCCAGGTTTAAAATACACCTCTCATTCACACACTCTGACACAGGTTTCAAATACAGCTCTCATTCACACACTCTGACACAGGTTTAAAATAAATTTCTCATTCACACACTCTGACACAGGTTTCAAATACACCTCTCATTCACACACAGGTTTAAAATACACCTCTCATTTACACACAGGTTTAAAATACAGCTCTCATTCACACACAGGTTTAAAATACACCTCTCATTCACACACTCTGACCCAGGTTTAAAATACACCTCTCATTCACGCACTCTGACACAGGTTTAAAATACACCTCTCATTCACACACTCTGACACAGGTTTCAAATACGCCTCTCATTCACTCACAGGTTTCAAATACACCTCTCCTTCACGGACTCTGACACAGGTTTCAAATACACCTCTCATCCACACACAGGTTTAAAATACACCTCTCATTCACACACACTGACACAGGTTTTAAATACACCTCTCATTCACACACACTTACCCAGGTTTCAAATACATTTCTCATTCACACACACTGACACAGGTTTATAATACACCTCTCATTCACACTGACCCAGGTTTCAAATACATTTCTCATTCACACACACTGATCCATGTTTCAAATACATTTCTCATTCACACACACTGGCCCAGGTTTTAAATACACCTCTCATTCACACACTCTGACACAGGTTTCAAATACACCTCTCATTCACTCACAGGTTTCAAATACACCTCTCCTTCACGGACTCTGACACAGGTTTCAAATACACCTCTCTTTCACACTGTGACGAACCCTGCTGCATAGACCTGTATTGCGGGTTCATCTGTTTCCATTGGATTCGTGGATTTCCTGTCCGTACGCTGTTGATTTTTCGTTTCCTAAAGTACCGAGTAAAACTACCGAACATCGGCCACCCAGGAGAGGAGTGTGTGGCTCATTAACACCTTGACCACAAATTAGAACGCTGTGGTTAACCGCAAACACCTCTCCATTCCATTTCGTACGGGTGGTCGTCGTTCGTATGCCGACCACGAGGCGGCGGCCATTTTGGACACGAGGCGAATCAGCGGTGTTCGGTGCAAAACCCATGGATCTAAAAACGGACTCTTTATCTACCGAACACCGCTGGAGACGGCCGTCTCCCCTTTTATTCCCTTGGAGGCATACGAACACTGTTCCGTTCGGGGGTTTCTTCATCCGTATGAACTTACCCAGATAGCCGTCCCATGGAGTCCTTCGTACACCGAAAGACTTCTGAGAGACTTTGACTCCATGGCGATTGGACTGTGTACTTCGGATCTGAGCGCTATTCGGCAGGAATATGCCCTCAGATTTAGGCTATCTGGGGATACGTTGCACGAACACTATATCTTCTGTACTTCGGATTTTATGTATTTTATTGCATTTTGTGTGTTGTGTTTAAAATGGCGATGGTTCCTATCCTCGGAGTTAATTAGGTTTCTCCCTAATTATCTCCGGGATAGGAAGAGATGTATTATGGGTAAAATGGGGAGGGCTTGTGTTATAGCCACTGCGATTGGCTACTGTTTAATATATTTTACAGTCTTCCACCAGGTCCCCTAGGGGAGTGTCTACCTGGTGGAGACCTGCATAAATACTGGGCAGGTAGCCCCCATTAAACACATTCTGCTTGACCTTCAAAACGGAGCTTTGTCTCGTTTGTGGAGGGATTGACTATTGGGACAGCGTTTTCGTTTATTTATAGCTGTGGAAGGATTTCGAATGGATTGCTGATCGGGAGAGACCGTGTTCGTATGCTCCGGTCGGGAGTTTTATGATCGGTTATGCTGGAATTGCATTTCTGGAGAAAGGGGAATATCGGCTAAACGGCGGCTTCACTCTCCAGGCGGTGAGTGTCGTAACAATTGGTGGCAAGCGACGGGATGAATCCCACCGCCCTGAAGGCCAGCTACACACCCCGGATTGGAAATGCAATATGAGGAGTTAAGGCGTGCTACCCTTAAAGACATTTTGGAGCGCAGAGGACGATCAGCGAGCAATCTCAAGAAAAGAGAGATTATTGCTATATTGGTGGAGATGGATACAGCACAGGGAAGGGAGATAGCTAATGTGCCTGGCCTGCTGGATCTAACACCCGAGGAAATAGCATTTAACCGGGCAGTTCAGATAAGGCTGGCACACTTTGGCCCCAACCCTGCAGCGGATATTGTGGTTCAAGTACAAGCCGCAGTAGCAGCACAACAGGCGCTCCAGAGAAGCGGAGCTGCAGCAGCGGAGGTACCCCATAATAACAATGGGAAGAAAAAGGTACCATTTGCTGCTTTTAAAAACTTTATTGAGACTGAAGGAGAGATAGACGGGTTCCTGGCGGACTTTGAACGACAGTGTGCTTTACACCAGGTGCCCGCAGAAGAATGGGTTCCTATCCTCTCCGGGAAATTATCCGGCCGGGCCAGTGAAGCTTTTCGGGCCATCCCAGAGGAGGAACTCACTAGCTACCGGACAGTAAAAGATGCCCTTTTGACCCGGTACGCTGTTACCCCTGAGGCGTACCGGAGGCGATTCCGAGACAATAATAAGCAGGCTGGTGATTCCTATGTGGAATGGGCATGCCGGGTACACCGCACGGCAACCCACTGGATGGCAGGGTGTCGAGCGGTAACTGGGGAAGAGGTGCTGCAAGTGTTCCTGCTAGAACACTGCTTTGACAAATTACCTGCAGGAGTTCGAGAGTGGGTCAGGGACCGTAAACCCGCTACCTTCCATGAAGCTGCCCGTCTGGCTGACGAATACACTGATGCCCGTAAGCTCGATCAGACAGCAGCCAAGGTCCCTGCCCGAGTGGAATACAAACCGGCAGCACCTCCAACCACCAACCTATATCAACCCCCAGCACAACGTACCCCCGCTATACCGCCAGCAACCAACCATGGGCAGTCAGCCCGATTCAACAAACGGGGTTACTCCAACCAGGTCCAGTGCTTTGGGTGCAAGCAGATGGGACATAAAAGACCAGAATGCCCTTTGAACCACGCCAACCAAGCACCGTCCTGGAGAAACCCAGCCGGCGGAGCCCAGCAGCCACCTCAGCCTTCTGCTCACTGCCTTGAGCAGGAGGAGTTTTGGGGTTTCCTTCACGAAGCAGACCCAGTTCACGCAGCTCAGCAGGACAACCGCCAACACCACAGGCAGACCGTTAAGTTGAACGGGAAAGAGGTCACTGGTCTAAGAGACACCGGAGCTACTATGACCTTACTTCAAAAGAACCTGGTTTCGGAACACCAACACACCGGGAATACTGTGGCAGTAAGGGTGGCAGGAGGCGCCGTGTTCCGTCTGCCTGTTGCCCGGGTTCATTTGGACTGGGGAGCGGGAGCTGGACATGTGAATGTGGGGGTTATGAAGGACTTGCCTGCCGATGTTTTGCTGGGAAATGATTTGGCCCCTTTGATTTCCGCCTATGCTACTATGGGACCTGGCGAAGCCAACCCAGTGACTACCCGTGCTCAGACCCGTGCTGCTGGAACCGGCCCACCTGCTGCTGAGACCCAGGTAAGAACCGATTCCCCGACTGACACCCCAGGGCCGACGTTAGCTAGTTGGGATTCCCCGGAGGAGTTCGGGAGGGAAACCCAGACAGACCCATCTCTCCAGAGGTATAGAGGCAGAGCAGACACTGGAGAGGAAGGAGCAGAGGGGGAGCGGTACGAGTGGGTGGGGGACAGGTTATATCGGATCCCTAAGCCGTCCCAGAAAAGTGTTGCCCCTCCGCCGAATCGACAGCTGGTAGTACCCGCGAAATACCGGCGGGAGATTCTGCGGATAGGGCATGATGTCCCGCTAGCCGGACATCTAGGGTCCCGCCGCACAGGCCATAGGATTATGCAGAACTTTTTTTGGCCAGGAATTAACCAGGCTGTGCGGATATATTGTAGCACGTGTGACACTTGTCAACGGGTAGGGAAGCGGGGGGACCACCCAAAAGGTAGGCTTATGTCAATGCCTATTATTGGGGAGCCCTTTGCCCGCATAGCCGTTGATATTGTGGGTCCACTGGCCAGGGCTAGTCCATCTGGTAAGAAATACATTCTCACCGTGGTGGACTATGCCACTCGCTATCCAGAGGCAGTAGCGCTGTCTAACATAGAGGCAGAGACAGTTGCTGATGCCCTGGTTAGGATTTTTACCAGGGTCGGGTTCCCTCAGGAGATTCTCTCCGATCAGGGAACCCAATTTACCGCTGTGCTCACCCAGCAGCTGTGGAGGGTATGCGGCATTAAACCGATACTTAGTTCCCCATACCATCCACAGACTAACGGTCTCTGCGAGCGATTTAATGGCACCCTCAAACAGATGCTGAGGACCTTTTCTGACACTTGCCGAGACTGGGAGCGATTCCTGCCTCATCTGCTGTTTGCCTACAGAGAGGTGCCCCAGGAATCTACTGGGTTCTCCCCCTTTGAGCTGCTTTATGGGAGAAGGGTCCGCGGACCTCTAGATCTCATTAGAGGCCACTGGGAGGGGGAGACAGAGCAGGAAGGTACCCCCATAGTACCGTATGTTCTGGAACTTCGGGACCGCATGGAGAAACTGTCTCTGATGGTAAGAGAGAATCTCCAGGTGGCCCAGGGGAGACAGAAGGAATGGTACGATCGGGGTGCCCGACAGCGAGTATTCCAGGTTGGGCAGAAGGTACTAGTGCTCAAACCTGTGAAGGCGAACAAGATGCAGGCATCTTGGCAGGGCCCGTATAAAGTATTAGCCCAGGTGTGCGATACTACGTACCTTATAGCCAGCTGTTCAGATGACAGGATCCAGCGATCCTTTCATGTGAACATGCTAAAGGAGTATCAGGAACGACCTGAGGATGTAGCCGCAGTGTGTGCCCCCGCTGCAGACGATACTGAAAGCTTACCCTTACCCGACCTATTAGCCAGAGGTGCCCAGACGGATCTGACTGAGCTCGTACAGCTAGGGGACAGGTTAAGCCCCGCGGAGAAGGAACAGGCGAAACAGCTTCTGTGGGAGAAGCAGGCGACGTTCTCCCAAGAACCCGGCTACACTACCCTAGCTGTACATAAGGTAGAGACCCCTGGACAGAACCCCTTACGACAGCCTCCTTACCGTATCCCTGAAGCAGTCCGAGAAGGAATGCGGAAGGAGATAGAGGAGATGACCCAGCTGGGGGTCATCGAGCACTCCGATAGCCCTTGGGCCTCCCCTGTAGTCCTGGTGCCTAAGAAAGATGGGACCACCCGGTTCTGTGTGGACTACAGGAGGCTCAACGAGCGGACCACCACTGACGCCTACCCGATGCCACGGGTAGACGAGTTATTAGACCGCATTGCCAGGGGACGCTACCTGACCACCATAGACCTGTGTAAGGGCTACTGGCAGATTCCCCTGGCCAAGGACGCCATCCCCAAGTCGGCCTTCGTCACCCCCTTTGGCTTATACCAATTTAAGGTTATGCCATTTGGGATGAAGAACGCCCCAGCTACCTTCCAACGGATGGTGGATAGGCTCCTTGATGGCTTCCAGGAATTTGCTTGTGCATACCTGGATGATATTGCGATCTACAGTGAGTCCTGGGAGGAACACCTGGTACACGTAGGGGTAGTACTGGATAAAATTCGGGCCGCTGGCCTGACGTTGAAGCCAGAGAAGTGTCATCTAGGCATGGCTGAGGTACAATACTTGGGTCACAGGGTGGGGTGTGGGAGCCAGAGACCAGATCCGGCCAAGATAGAGGCAGTAGCGAACTGGCCCACACCTATAACCAAGACCCAAGTATTGGCCTTCCTAGGGACTGCAGGGTATTACAGACGCTTTGTCCCCGACTATAGCTCGATAGCTAAACCCCTGACAGACCTGACTAAGAAGAACCTCCCTAAGCAGGTCCTGTGGTCTCCAGCTTGTGAAGCTGCGTTTCAAGCACTTAAGCAGGCCCTCGTGAATGCCCCTGTCCTGGCTGCCCCCCTTCCTAACAAACGTTTTCTCGTCCATACAGATGCTTCCATGTATGGACTGGGGGCTGTGCTAAGCCAGGTCGGGGAAGATGGAGGAAAGCACCCTGTCGCATACCTCAGTCGAAAGCTGTTACCCCGGGAAGTGAGTTATGCGGCAGTGGAGAAAGAATGTTTGGCCCTGGTCTGGGCATTGAAGAAATTGAGCCCCTATTTGTATGGACAGGAATTTTCCCTTATCACGGACCACAATCCCCTTGTTTGGCTTAACCGGGTCTCCGGAGACAATGGTAGACTGCTGCGGTGGAGTTTAGCTTTACAACCATATAACTTCACCATCAGCTACCGACCCGGTAAGCAGAATGGGAATGCAGATGGGTTATCCCGGCAAACCGACGTCCTTGCTACTTCCTAGTCCGGTCATCCCCACGTTGACCCGCTAAAGGGCCAAGCCGGGTCTGCCGGAGTGTTCCACAAGGGGGGAGCCGTGTGACGAACCCTGCTGCATAGACCTGTATTGCGGGTTCATCTGTTTCCATTGGATTCGTGGATTTCCTGTCCGTACGCTGTTGATTTTTCGTTTCCTAAAGTACCGAGTAAAACTACCGAACATCGGCCACCCAGGAGAGGAGTGTGTGGCTCATTAACACCTTGACCACAAATTAGAACGCTGTGGTTAACCGCAAACACCTCTCCATTCCATTTCGTACGGGTGGTCGTCGTTCGTATGCCGACCACGAGGCGGCGGCCATTTTGGACACGAGGCGAATCAGCGGTGTTCGGTGCAAAACCCATGGATCTAAAAACGGACTCTTTATCTACCGAACACCGCTGGAGACGGCCGTCTCCCCTTTTATTCCCTTGGAGGCATACGAACACTGTTCCGTTCGGGGGTTTCTTCATCCGTATGAACTTACCCAGATAGCCGTCCCATGGAGTCCTTCGTACACCGAAAGACTTCTGAGAGACTTTGACTCCATGGCGATTGGACTGTGTACTTCGGATCTGAGCGCTATTCGGCAGGAATATGCCCTCAGATTTAGGCTATCTGGGGATACGTTGCACGAACACTATATCTTCGGTACTTCGGATTTTATGTATTTTATTGCATTTTGTGTGTTGTGTTTAAAATGGCGATGGTTCCTATCCTCGGAGTTAATTAGGTTTCTCCCTAATTATCTCCGGGATAGGAAGAGATGTATTATGGGTAAAATGGGGAGGGCTTGTGTTATAGCCACTGCGATTGGCTACTGTTTAATATATTTTACAGTCTTCCACCAGGTCCCCTAGGGGAGTGTCTACCTGGTGGAGACCTGCATAAATACTGGGCAGGTAGCCCCCATTAAACACTGTGGCGGAACCCACCTCGCCACTGGACATTGGAGGGGCCTGGCTGCCTGCCTCTTACCTGCTGACTATGGCCCCTGGAAAATTGGTACACTTAAAGATTTATATTTGGGCATATTGTACTGTAAATTGCTGCTACTGGCCCTTTTAACAGCATCTATGGACACATTGGGACTTTTGGGACTACTGTCCCTTTAAGACTGTGAAGCATGTTCTAGTGTGCTGCCTGTAATATTGTATATGTATTCATGTGTTAAGTTTAGCCTGGGTGATATGTATGCAGCATTCACCTGATTGTTCGGTAGAATCACTCCATTCATTATATTGAGTGAAACTACCGAACAACCAGACCACCCAGGAATAAGTGTGCCTCCAATTACAGTTTGCAACAATGTTGCAAACGGGTAATTGGCAATCAGTGTAATGTAGTCTTTGTCCTCTGGGTGGCCGCCATTCGGGAAACAAACACGTGGCGGCGGCCATCTTAAACTACCGAACAGCGGTGTTTTGCCGTCGAGTGTCTGGAACTAAAATCGGACACTTGACTAGGCAAACACCGCTGAGACCTCCATACTTCCAGAAATTCGTATGGAAACTACCGAATGACCCGCCGTTCGGTAGAAAGAACCCCATAAACAAGGGAATTCATTCAAACCCTCTCCAGGCTCTATAACACAGGCAATTCGCCTGTTTTCATTCCCTTGTTTGTGACCGACCGCAGGGCCAAAATGCATGGAACTGTTTTCGGATACTTTACCCATGCGGTCGGTCAAATCTTTGGAACCCCATATCTCACGAACCATTCATCCGAATTACTTGAATTTTGGATATGTTGTCCCCCTGAATAAGGGCTATCCAGCGATGCTGGATTTAAAGGTGTACCCCCTGTTTTTGGGGTACATCCAGGAATTGGGGAAAAGTGTGTACTGTATAATTGGGTTAAGTGGTAATCTAAGGGGAGGAAATGTGTGGGAGGTACATCCATGTGATTGGTCAATATCATCCTCCCCCTGGGAGTGTCCTGTATGTACCTGTTTGTGAATAAAAGCCAGGCTGGATGAGCCAGTCCAGAGTTCCTGTTTTACCCTCAAAGTGATGTGTCGTCTCATTATTGGGGGAAGGATTTATTGTATGCTGTTCCAGTTGACTGCTAGGAGTACAAGCCTATTCATATGGTTCCTATTCAATGGTCTACAGCATTCATATGCTTGGGAGAATTTAAAAGGTTTCTCGGATTCGATGATTGTGGTGTCTGCCAGAGTGCTTGGAGTCCTCAGGAAGCACTAGGAGCATCCATTAACGGAGGTACCCAGTCGGGGTGCCAGTGGATCCGTTACATTGGTGGCAAGCGGTGGGATGGCGTCCTAGTGTGAGGTAAAGCAGCTCAGAGACACTGTTTGGATTTACAAATTGAGGGCAACGCTAGCAGTCGTGCAGCGCCCCTGGGAGCAGACAAGTATGGAAGGTTCTGGCTCTGGAGATGATTGGCTGGCCGAGGTGAGGCAGCGAGTGGCCGAGTATGGGGATGATATACCCATGGAGACACGCCGGGTGATCTGGAACCAGGTCATGGCTGAGCGAAACACAAGGCTGGACCGAGAATTCCGGTTGGCGAAAGAGAGGAAGTATGCTCAGCAGCAGGAGCGTTATAGCAGCCGAGTAGAGGCTGCATCCGAGGAGGTTAGCCGTCTTTCCCTGAGGCGGCGGGAGGAACCCGAAGTGGGGGTCCTCATAGACTGGTCCTGTGAGGAACCACAACAGGCAGGTAGAGATGGGACCAAGGTCTCTCCACCGGGATGCTGGGCAACCGGCCCAGATCCCCAGCAGCAGCCAGAGTTGCCAGGTGGGGAAGCAGGTGGCCCTTACTCACAAATGTTGAGGGGCCTCACGGGTTGGTCCTGGGAAGACCCACAGATGGCAGGTGGAGATGGGACTGCAGTCTCTCTACCGGCCCTACAGGGATGCTGGGCAGTCGGCCCAGATCCCCAGCGGCAGTGTGAAGTGCAGGGAGAGGAGAGCAGCGTCCTCCCTCCCCAGCGGCAGGCTGAGTTACAGGGGGCAGAGGTAGTTGGTCCTACCCCCCAGCAGCAGCGTGATTTTTTGGGAATAGAGAGCCCAGTCTCCGTTCCCCAGCAGCAGGACACTGAATTGGGAGGAGAGACAGTCGGTCTCCCTCCACAAAGACTGAAAGTAGGCATGGGAGAGGAGATTGTTACCTCCTCTCCCCAGCGGCAGATCATCAATGGGCAGAGTGTTCTAATGGGAGAGGAGATTGTTACCACCTCTCCCCAGCGGCGGATCATCAATGGGCAGAGTGTTCTAATGGGAGAGGAGCTGGTTACCACCTCTCCCCAGCGGCAGCTTAATGTACCAGGGGGAGACCGTAAGCCCCACACCAGCACAGATGGGACCGTGGTCTCTGTGCCCAAGTTACAGGGAGCTGAAGGGGCCGTCCTCCCTCCCCAGTGGCAGTGTGATTTGTTGGGAATTGGGAGCCCAGTCTCCATTCCCCGGCAGCAGAGTGTCCAGCAGGGAAGAGAGAGCCCAGTCTCCTTTCCCCAGCAGCAGGACACTGTATTGGGAGTAGAGACAGTCGGTCTCCCTCCACAGAGTATAGAAGTATGTAGGGGAGAGGAGCTTGCTACCACCTCTCCCCAGCGGCGGATCAGTAAAGTGCAGGGAGAGGAGAGCAGCGTCCTCCCTCCCCAGCGGCAGCCTAACACACCAAGGGGAGACAGTAAACCCCACAACCGTGCAGATGGGACCGTAGTCTCTGCACCTACACCACTGGGGATAGGGACAGTCGGTCCTAGTCCACAACAGCCAGACAAAATATCGGAAGGGGAGACAGTCGTTTTTCCCCAACAACAGCTGTGTTCAACCAGGGGAGAGGACACCCTGGTTACTTTTTCCCCAAGCCTTGGACTTACAACTGGACACGAGTGGCAGGGGGCCATCTGGACAACTACCCCCTGTAAGGACAGCCAGCCGACTATCAGAGCCCCAGACCGACTGGAGGTCTGGAGTCTGGATAGTCTAAATGGGAAAGGGGAGAAATGTGGCGGAACCCACCTCGCCACTGGACATTGGAGGGGCCTGGCTGCCTGCCTCTTACCTGCTGACTATGGCCCCTGGAAAATTGGTACACTTAAAGATTTATATTTGGGCATATTGTACTGTAAATTGCTGCTACTGGCCCTTTTAACAGCATCTATGGACACATTGGGACTTTTGGGACTACTGTCCCTTTAAGACTGTGAAGCATGTTCTAGTGTGCTGCCTGTAATATTGTATATGTATTCATGTGTTAAGTTTAGCCTGGGTGATATGCATTCACCTGATTGTTCGGTAGAATCACTCCATTCATTATATTGAGTGAAACTACCGAACAACCAGACCACCCAGGAATAAGTGTGCCTCCAATTACAGTTTGCAACAATGTTGCAAACGGGTAATTGGCAATCAGTGTAATGTAGTCTTTGTCCTCTGGGTGGCCGCCATTCGGGAAACAAACACGTGGCGGCGGCCATCTTAAACTACCGAACAGCGGTGTTTTGCCGTCGAGTGTCTGGAACTAAAATCGGACACTTGACTAGGCAAACACCGCTGAGACCTCCATACTTCCAGAAATTCGTATGGAAACTACCGAATGACCCGCCGTTCGGTAGAAAGAACCCCATAAACAAGGGAATTCATTCAAACCCTCTCCAGGCTCTATAACACAGGCAATTCGCCTGTTTTCATTCCCTTGTTTGTGACCGACCGCAGGGCCAAAATGCATGGAACTGTTTTCGGATACTTTACCCATGCGGTCGGTCAAATCTTTGGAACCCCATATCTCACGAACCATTCATCCGAATTACTTGAATTTTGGATATGTTGTCCCCCTGAATAAGGGCTATCCAGCGATGCTGGATTTAAAGGTGTACCCCCTGTTTTTGGGGTACATCCAGGAATTGGGGAAAAGTGTGTACTGTATAATTGGGTTAAGTGGTAATCTAAGGGGAGGAAATGTGTGGGAGGTACATCCATGTGATTGGTCAATATCATCCTCCCCCTGGGAGTGTCCTGTATGTACCTGTTTGTGAATAAAAGCCAGGCTGGATGAGCCAGTCCAGAGTTCATGTTTTACCCTCAAAGTGATGTGTCGTCTCATTATTGGGGGAAGGATTTATTGTATGCTGTTCCAGTTGACTGCTAGGAGTACAAGCCTATTCATATGGTTCCTATTCAATGGTCTACAGCATTCATATGCTTGGGAGAATTTAAAAGGTTTCTCGGATTCGATGATTGTGGTGTCTGCCAGAGTGCTTGGAGTCCTCAGGAAGCACTAGGAGCATCCATTAACGGAGGTACCCAGTCGGGGTGCCAGTGGATCCGTTACAAACACATTCTGCTTGACCTTCAAAACGGAGCTTTGTCTCGTTTGTGGAGGGATTGACTATTGGGACAGCGTTTTCGTTTATTTATAGCTGTGGAAGGATTTCGAATGGATTGCTGATCGGGAGAGACCGTGTTCGTATGCTCCGGTCGGGAGTTTTATGATCGGTTATGCTGGAATTGCATTTCTGGAGAAAGGGGAATATCGGCTAAACGGCGGCTTCACTCTCCAGGCGGTGAGTGTCGTAACACACACATACACTGACACAGGTTCAAATACACCTCTCATTCACACATACACATGCACTCTTACACAAATGTTACATACACCCCTCATTCACATGCTTAAACTCTGCACACATAAAAATACACTCCTGCATTCACATACATACTCTGCACACATACTGCATTCACACACAAACAGTCCATACAAATATATGTTTACATTCTTACACAGACATTTCATACTAATACAAACTGGCATTCATACACCAACACACAAGTCCTCCACAAATTACACCCCTGTATTCACATTCAACATAAATACATTCATTCATACATACATTCACACATCAACATCCCATACAAATATACTCCTGCTTTTACAGACATCTGCTCTGCTCACTCATGGAACATTTACCCATTTACATGGACGTCTGCATTTTATACTCTCTGGCACTACACAAATTCTTTTTCATAGAAAAACATGCGCAACAAAATG
Organism: Pelobates fuscus; assembly: GCF_036172605.1. Taxonomy (NCBI): domain Eukaryota; kingdom Metazoa; phylum Chordata; class Amphibia; order Anura; family Pelobatidae; genus Pelobates; species Pelobates fuscus. The sequence goes on along the minus strand of NC_086317.1, from coordinate 494,611,394 downwards.
CCACACTACACCAATTATCACCTCTGCATTGAGATGCAATGAATCAATCCTTATGGTGTCTCCATGCAGAGTGTGAAGATACTAAACATCAGCAGCACTGACCTATGAAGCAACTCTAGTGGCTGTCTGAATGAGTGCCACTAAAGGTGTTCCTAGGCAGCAATGTAAACACCTCCTTTTCAAATAAACTGTGTTTACGTTAAAAAGCCTGCAGGAACTAGCTATGGGCATCAGAACATTAATCTGTAGTTGTTCTGGTGACTATAGTGTCCCTTTAATACTTAATATGGTTTTCGAAGAGTCCAGGATCTAATTTTGCCCGAGGGCCCAGAAGGCCGTCAGTCCGTCCCTGCTGGAGTGTCTTCTTTCACAAATGGTAGGCCTTTTTGCGGTTTTTGAAACAGTCAAACTGCTATAATGGCCCAAATTGAAACATAAGCCCTGCAAATCCGTCTCTCAAAATTCTACTCTAAAAACTGAAATGGTCAGGTCTCCTTTATGGCACTGTAGCGTCACCAAATAGTGTCAAAGACATACATTGGGGGTATTGTTTTACTCAGAAGACTTAGCTGAGCATAATTAGGGGTGTTTTATCATAGTGGAACATATCAAATATACAAAATGCCCAGCACAAATGTAATGCTTAAGGAAAAAATGCAGAAAATATTTTTTAACACAAATTTTGACATATAATGGTGAATAAATGGTGACCCGTTAAGGCAAAATATATGCCATATGAGATACCATGGAGTGTCTACTTTTACGAATGGAAGGCCTTTGTGTGGTCATTTGAACAACCAAACTACTATAATGCCCCAAAATAAGACATAGGTCCATTAAATCCATCTTTGAATTTTCTAACTGTAGAAACTGACGCTGATTACCCTTCGGGGTGATATACAAAGCAAACACAAGAAAAAAACATAGAGTAGTATGCAATAAATATGTAAGGTAAATAAGAAAAAGGAACACTCACAATGGTAGAGCAGTATAAGTCTGCTCTAACTATCTCAGGACTCAGAGACCTTGTATGAATCAGGACAGCAACTGGATCCTTTCAGGAATACTTTATTCGTAAAAATACATATAAAAGTCACTCAGAGTGATATAGCTCTTTTGTGCCCGTGTAGGAGATGTCCCCAAAATCAAAACTGTCGCCACAGATATAGCTGAAACTTGCCGGTTTCCAGACTGAACTACCGCAGGCAAACACTTCCGGGTTTCGGAGCGATCACGTGGTGACGTCGTGCGTGATGACACGATTCGCCCAATCGGCTTCCTCAGATCACGTACTGGATCCTGCTGTCCTATCGTTTTTATGCCTGCCTCACTGGGCGTGTTTTTGTTCAAAGTCTCAGTTCATTGGGCATAATTTACAAGCCTACTAATGAATAGATCAGTTCTCAATTCGATCATTATACAAGGGTATATCACCTAAACATATAACTCAAATGGAGGAAAAAACACTATAAGTTACCAATGTCACTATACTATAACCAGTATAAAAGATATATATTTACAGTAAAACCTACATCATATACCAAAATGTATCCAATACATTGTTATAACAAATTAATTACTTACATATACAGATAATCATACTAAACATCCTCTTACCATCTATGATGTCAGCAATATGAGACACCCACATCCTACTTAATAACATAGAGATAAAACATAACAATTCGAGCATAATAGTGATGTATTAAGATTACATAAAATTCATAGATTTATTTACATGAAGTTAAAAAGGTCAAATTCAATATTGAGACCCTTTGGTTCTAGAGTTCCCAGCTTGTGGACCCATTTCATCCCTTCTCTACCTATATGCTGTATATGGTCTCCACCCCGCCAGGAATTTGTGACTTGTGCTAAAACACTCGGACTGAGAATTATTTCTAAAATCCTCTACACAAAAGCAAATGAGATATTAAAAAGAAAAATATAATTCGAGATGTTTCTTCACTAAAGTCATTACTACGCTGGAAAATGATCTTACAGACTGATTTCTTACTGACGAGAAAAGTTAATGAATGATTTGGTAACAGAACACCTAGTCGGTGTATTTCAAATACCCCACGTTTCCCAGGCCATAAATTGCTGGTTTTCTAACCCATATGGAGACAGAACATGCCGTCTGTCTGTTGGTGTCAGCACTGCTGTCATTAATAAAACTAACTGTTCCAGGTCATCGAGAGCGGACATTTGGATCAAATTAAATATTATTGGTTTAAATGACACAATCCTGTTTCACACCATTATTCTATTCAAGGCTGCTGCCAGGAATATATTTATTGCCGTGTCATGTGGATGAGATGAAGAGGAACAAGCACACTAAGTGGTTATTTGCAGCGACACCCTGGTCCAAGGGTGGCACGCTGACTGGGCTACCAGCTGTCTGTATTCTCCTGAGATCTGCCTCTTTTGGGCTTCTTGCCCCATTCTGTGGTGGTCCTGGATGTCTGCCCCCCCAGTTCGGCACATTGACCTTAGCAGGAGCTTGCCAGACTGGTTCTGCCAGAACAGTCAGTAACGTCCCCCGGGGCCGTGTGGGAGCCTTAGAGATGGGTGCAGTCTGTGTGAGATGCTGAGACAGCCCCTACCTTGGATTGGAAACACGCCAAGCCAGCCATGTCTTAACCCTTACCTCCCTGTTATTTTCTACCCTGGGGTTTATTTATTAAAGGGAAACTAAACTGTAAGTGTTATCTGTGTAGAGCAAGCATGTCAAACTCAATGTCTAGCACCGGCCAAATAAACAAGGTTTAGGTTTGTGTGGGCTGCAAAAAAACCCCACTAAAAAAAACGTACATTTTTATAGAAACATAGGTTTATTTTGAAAAGTACAGTATATATATATATATATATATATATATATATATATATATATATATATATATATATAAACAAAAAACAGTGACCCCTTCTACTAAACTACAGCACCCCCTCTACCAAACCCCAGTCCCCCCTCTACCAAATCCCAGTCCCCCTCCATATACCAAATCCAAGTCCCCCTCCATATACTAAATCCCAGTCCCCCTCCATATACCAAATCCCAGTCCCCCCATATACTAAATCCCAGTGCCTCCCATATACTAAATCCCAGTCCCCCCTCTACTAAATCCAAGTCACCCCCAATATACTAAATCCCAATACTCCCTCTGCTAAATCCCAGTCCCCCATATACTAAATCCCAGTCCCCCCTCTATTCTAAATCCCAGTCCCCCCATATACTAAATCCCAGTCCCCCCTCTATACTAAATCCCAGTCCCCCCCTCTACTAAATCCCAGTCCCCCATATACTAAATCCCAGTCCTCCCTCTACTAAATACCAGTCCCTCTCATACTAAATCCCAGTCCCCCATATACTAAATCCCAGTCCCTCTCATACTAAATCCCAGTCCCCCATATACTAAATCCCAGTCCCCCATATACTAAATCCCAGTCCCCCCATATTCTAAATCCCAGTCCCCCCATACTAAATCCCAGTCCCCCATACTAAATCCCAGTCCCCCATATACTAATTTCCAGTCCCCCCCATATACTAAATCCCAGTCCCCCATACTAAATCCCAGTCCCCCCATATACTAAATCCCAGTCCCCCATATAATAAATCCCTGTCCCCCCATATACTAAATCCGAGTCCCCCCATATACTAAATCCCAGTCCCCCCATATACTAAATCCCAGTCGCCCCTATACTAAATCCCAGTCCCCCCATATACTAAATCCCAGTCCCCCCATATACTAAATCCCAGTCCCTCCCATATACTAAATCCCAGTCCCCCATATACTAAATCCCAGTCCCCCCATACTAAATCCCAGTCCCCCAACTAAATTCCAGTCCCCCCATATTCTAATCCCAGTCCTCCCTATAGACTAAATCCCAGTACCCAAACTAAATCCCAGCCCCCTATATACTAAATCCCAGTCACCCCATATACTAAATCCCAGTCCCACCATACTAAATCCCAGTCCCCCCAACTAAATTCCAGTCCTCCCATTATGCTAAATCCCAGTCCCCCCATATACTAAATCCCAGTACCCCCATACTAAATCCCAGTACACCCATACTAAATCCCAGTCCCTCACTCTATACTAAATCCTACCCCCCCATATACTGAATCCCAGTCCCTCCATATACTAGATCCCAGTCCCCCCATACTAAATCCCAGTCCCCCCATACTAAATCCCAGTACCCCAACGATATTCCAGTCCTCCCATTATACTAAATCCCAGTCCTCCCATTATACTAAATCCCAGTCCTCCCTCTGCTACATCCCAGTCCCCCATATACTAAATCCCAGTCGCCCCATATACTAAATCCCAGTCCCCCCTCTATACTAAATCCCAGTCCCCCCTCTACTAAATCCCAGTCCCCCCATATACTAAATCCCGGTCCTCCCTCTACTAAATACCAGTCCCTCTCATACCAAATCCCAGTCCCCACCATATTCTAAATCCCAGTCCCCCATACTAAATCCCAGTTCCCCCATACTAAATCCCAGTCCCCCATATACTAAATCCCAGTCCCCCCATATACTAAATCCCATTCCCCCATACTAAATCCCAGTCCCCCATATACTAAATCCCAGTCCCCCATATAATAAATCCCAGACCCCCATATAATAAATCCCTGTCCCCCATATACTAAATCCCAGTCCCCCTCTACTAAATCCCAGTCCCTCCCATATACTAAATCCCAGTCGCCCCTATACTAAATCCCAGTCCCCCTCTACTAAATCCCAGTCCCCCATATACTAAATCCCAGTCCCCCCATATTGTAAATCCCAGTCCTCCCTATAGACTAAATCCCAGCCCCCCATATACTAAATCCCAGTCACCCCATATACTAAATCCCAGTACCCCCATACTAAATCCCAGTCCCCCACTCTATACTAAATCCAAGTCCCCCATATACTAAATCCCAGCCCCCCCATATACTAAATCACAGTCCCTCCATATACTAGATCCCAGTCCCCCCATACTAAATCCCAGTACCCCCAACTATATTCCAGTCCTCCCATTATACTAAATCCCAATCCTCCCATTATACTAAATCCCAGTCCCCCATATACTAAATCCTAGCCCACCCATATACTAAATCCCAGTCCCTCTAATACTAAATCCCAGTCCCCCCATACTAAATCCCAGTCCAACCATACTAAATCCCAGTCCCCCCATACTAAATCCCAGTCCCCCCAACTAAATTCCAGTCCTCCCATTATACTAAATCCCAGTACCCCCATACTAAATCCCAGTCTCCCACTCTATACTAAATCCCAGTCCCCCATATACTAAATCCTAGTCCCCCCATATACTAAATCCCAGTCCCTCCATATACTAGATCCCATTCCCCCATACTAAATCCCAGTCCCCCATACTAAATCCCAGAACCCCTCAACTAAATTCCAGCCCTCCCATTATACTAAATCCCAGTCCCCCAAATACTAAATCCCAGTCCCCCCATACTAAATCCCAGTCCCCCCCATACTAAACTCCAGTCCTCACATATACTAAATCCCAGTCCCCACATATACTAAATCCCTGTCCCCCCATATACTAAATCCCATTCCCCCATATACTAAATCCCATTCCCCCATATACTAAATCCCAGTCCTCCCTCTACTAAATCCCAGTCCCTCATATACTAAATCCCAGTCCCCGCACATACTAAATCCCACTCCCCGCACATACTAAATCCTAGTCCCCCTCTACTAAATCCCAATCCCCAATATACTAAATCCCAGTCCCCCCATATACTAAATCCCAGCCCCCCATATACTAAATCCCAGTCCCTCCATATACTAGATCCCAGTCCCCCCATACTAAATACCAGTCCCCTATACTAAATACCAGTACCCCCAACTATATTCCAGTCCTCCCATTATACTAAATCCCAGTCCCCCATATACTAAATCCCAGTACCCCTCTACTAAATCCCAGTCCCCCCATATACTAAATCCCAGTCCCCCATATACTAAATCCCACACCCTCTCATACTAAATCCCAGTCCCTCTCATACTAAATCCCAGTCCCCCCATATACTAAATCCCAGTCCCCCCCATATAGTAAATCCCAGTCCCTCTCATACTATATCCCAGTCCCCCCATACTAAATCCAAGTCGTCCAACCAACTAAATTCCAGTCCTCCCATTATACTAAATCCCAGTACCCCCCATACTAAATTCCAGTCCCCCACTCTATACTAAATCCCAGTCCCCCATACACTAAATCCCAGTCCCCCATATACTAAATCCCAGTCCCTCCATATACTAGATCCCAGTCCCCCACATACTAAATCCCAGTCCCCCATACTAATCACAGTACCCCAACTAAATTCCAGTCCTCCCATTATACTAAATCCCAGTACCCCCCATACTAAATTCCAGTCCCCCACTCTATACTAAATCCCAATCCCCCCATATACTAAATCCCAGTCCCTTCATATACTAAATCCCAGTCTGTCCATATACTAGATCCCAGTTCCCCACATACTAAATCCCAGTCCCCCCATACTAAATTCCAGTCCTCCCATATACTAAATCCCAGTCCCCCTATACTAAATCCCAGTCCCCCCATACTAAATCCCAGTCCCCACATATACAAAATCCCAGTCCCCCATGTACTAAATCCCAGTCCCCCATGTACTAAATCCCAGTCCCCCATGTACTAAATCCCAGTCACCCCCATATACTAAATCCCAGTCCTCCCTCTGCTAAATCCCAGTCCCCCATATACTAAATCCCAGTCCCCCTCTATACTAAATCCCAGTCCCCCATATACTAAATCCCAGTTCCCCCCTCTATACTAAATCCCAGTCCCCCCTCTACTAAATCCCAGTCCCCCATACTAAATCCCAGTCCCCCCATAGACTAAATCCCAGTCCCCCCATATAATAAATCCCAGTCCCCCCATATACTAAATCCCAGTCGCCCCTATACTAAATCCCAGTCCCCCATATACTAAATCCCAGTCCCCCCATATACTAAATCCCAGTCCCCCATATACTAAATCCCAGTGCCTCCCATATACTAAATCCCAGTCCCCCATATACTAAATCCCAGTCCCCCCATACTAAATCCCAGTCCCCCAACTAAATTCCAGTACCCCCAACTAAATTCAAGTACCCCCAACTAAATTCCAGCCTCCCATATACTAAATCCCAGTACCCCCAACTAAATCCCAGCCCCCATATACTAAATCCCAGTCACCCCATACTAAATCCCAGTCCCCCCATACTAAATCCCAGTACCCCCCAGACTAAACACCAGTCCCCCCATATACTAAATCCCAGCCCCCCCCATATACTAAATCCCAGGCCCTCTCATACTGAATCCAAGTCCCTCTCATACTGAATCCACGTCCCCCTCTACTAAATCCCAGTCCCCCATATACTAAATCCCAGTCCCCCCCATACTAAATCCCAGTCCCCCAACTAAATCCCAGTACCCCCAACTAAATCCCAGCCCCCCCATATACTAAATCCCAGTCACCCCATATACTAAATCCCAGTCCCACCATACTAAATCCCAGTCCCCCCAACTAAATTCCAGTCCTCCCATTATACTAAATCCCAGTCCCCCATATACTAAATCCCAGTACCCCCATACTAAATCCCAGTCCCCCACTCTATACTAAATCCCAGTCCCCCCATATACTAAATCCCAGCCCCCCATATACTAAATTCCAGTCCCTCCATATACTAGATCCCAGTCCCCCAATACTAAATCCCAGACCCCCCATTCTAAATCCCAGTACCCCAACTATATTCCAGTCCTCCCATTATACTAAATCCCAGTCCTCCCATTATACTAAATCCCAGTCCCCCATGTACTAAATCCCAGTCCCCCATGTACTAAATCCCAGTCCCCCCTCTACTAAATTCCAGTCACCCCCCATATACTAAATCCCAGTCCTCCCTCTGCTAAATCCCAGTCCCCCATATACTAAATCCCAGTCCCCCCTCTATACTAAATCCCAGTCCCCTCCTCTATACTAAATCCCATTCCCCCCCTCTACTAAATCCCAGTCCCCCATATACTAAATCCCAGTACCCGCTTACTAAATCCCAGTCTCCCTCTCTATACTAAATCCCAGTCCCCCATATACTAAATCCTAGTCCCCCCATATACTAAATCCCAGTCCCTCCATATACTAGATCCCATTCCCGCCATACTAAATCCCAGTCCCCCATACTAAATCCCAGTACCCCTCAACTAAATTCCAGTCCTCCCATTATACTAAATCCCAGTCCCCCATATACTAAATCCCAGTCCCCCCATACTAAATCCCAGTCCCCCCCATACTAAACTCCAGTCCCCACATATACTAAATCCCAGTCCCCACATATACTAAATCCCAGTCCCTCTCATACTGAATCCCAGTCCCCCTCTACTAAATCCAAGTCCCCCCATATACTAAATCCCATTCCCCCATATACTAAATCCCAGTCCTCCCTCTACTAAATCCCAGTCCCCCCCATATACTAAATCCCAGTCCCCCCTCTATACTAAATCCATGTCCCCCGTCTACTAAATCCCACTCCCCGCACATACTAAATCCCACTCCCCGCACATACTAAATCCCACTCCCCGCACATACTAAAATCCCAGTCTCCCCATTTACTAAATGCCAGTCCCCCCATATACTAAATCCCAGTCCTCCCTCTATTAAATCCCAGTCCCCCTACTAAATCTCAGTCCCCCCTACTAAATCCCAGTCCCCCTCTCTACTAAATCCCATTCCCCCTTCTACTAAATCCCAGTCCCCCCTCTATACTAAATCCCAGGCCCCCCCCATATACTAAATCCCAGTCCCCCCAATATACTAAATCCCAGTCCTCTCGCTACTAAATCCCAGTCCCCCCTACTAAATCCCAGTCCCCCCTACTAAATCCCAGTCCCCCCCTCTACTAAATCCCAGTCACCCCTTTATTAAATCCCCGTTCCCCCCTCTACTAAATCCAGTCCTCCCCCATACTAAATCCCAGTTCCCCCATATACTAATTCCCAGTCCCCCATCTACTAAATCCCAGTCCCCCATATACTAAATCCCAGTCCCCCCCTCTATACTAAATCCCAGTCCCCCCCTCTATACTAAATCCCAGTCCCCCCTCTATACTAAATCCCAGTCCCCCCTCTATACTAAATCCCAGTCCCCCTCTACTAGATCCCAGTCCCCGCACATACTAAATCCCAGTCCCCGCACATACTAAATCCAGTCCTCCCCATACTAAATCCCATATACTAAATCCCAGTCCCCCATATACTAAATCCCAGTCCCTCCATATACTAGATCCCAGTCCCCCCATATTAAATCCCAGTCCCCCCATACTAAATCCCAGTACCCCAACTATATTCCAGTCATCCCATTACACTAAATCCCAGTCCTCCCATTATACTAAATCCCAGTCCCCCCATATACTAAATCCTTGTCCCCATATACTAAATCCCAGTCCCTCTCATACTATATCCCTGTCCCTCCCATACTAAATCGCAGTCCCCCCATACTAAATCCCAGTCCCTCCATACTAAATCCCAGTCCCCCCTCTATACTAAATCCCAGTCCCCCCATATACTAAATCCCAGTACCCTCCTCTATACTAAATCCCATTCCCCCCTCTACTAAATCCCAGTCCCCCATATACTAAATCCCAGTACCCCCTTACTAAATCCCAGTCTCCCTCTCTATACTAAATCCCAGTCCCCCATATACTAAATCCTAGTCCCCCCATATACTAAATCCCAGTCCCTCCATATACTAGATCCCATTCCCCCCATACTAAATCCCAGTCCCCCATATACTAAATCCCAGTCCCCCCATATACTAAATCCCATTCCCCCATACTAAATCCCAGTCCCCCATATACTAAATCCCAGTCCCCCATATAATAAATCCCAGACCCCCATATAATAAATCCCTGTCCCCCATATACTAAATCCCAGTCCCCCTCTACTAAATCCCAGTCCCTCCCATATACTAAATCCCAGTCGCCCCTATACTAAATCCCAGTCCCCCTCTACTAAATCCCAGTCCCCCATATACTAAATCCCAGTCCCCCCATATTGTAAATCCCAGTCCTCCCTATAGACTAAATCCCAGCCCCCCATATACTAAATCCCAGTCACCCCATATACTAAATCCCAGTACCTCCATACTAAATCCCAGTCCCCCACTCTATACTAAATCCAAGTCCCCCATATACTAAATCCCAGCCCCCCCAAATACTAAATCACAGTCCCCCCATATACTAAATCCCAGTCCTCCCTCTACTAAATACCAGTTCCTCATATTCTAAATCCCAGTCCCCCCCATATACTAAATCCCAGTCCCCCCTCTATACTAAATCCATGTCCCCCCGTCTACTAAATCCCACTCCCCGCACATACTAAATCCCACTCCCCGCACATACTAAATCCCACTCCCCGCACATACTAAAATCCCAGTCTCCCCATTTACTAAATGCCAGTCCCCCCATATACTAAATCCCAGTCCTCCCTCTATTAAATCCCAGTCCCCCTACTAAATCTCAGTCCCCCCTACTAAATCCCAGTCCCCCTCTCTACTAAATCCCATTCCCCCTTCTACTAAATCCCAGTCCCCCCTCTATACTAAATCCCAGGCCCCCCCCATATACTAAATCCCAGTCCCCCCAATATACTAAATCCCAGTCCTCTCGCTACTAAATCCCAGTCCCCCCTACTAAATCCCAGTCCCCCCTACTAAATCCCAGTCCCCCCCTCTACTAAATCCCAGTCACCCCTTTATTAAATCCCCGTTCCCCCCTCTACTAAATCCAGTCCTCCCCCATACTAAATCCCAGTTCCCCCATATACTAATTCCCAGTCCCCCCATCTACTAAATCCCAGTCCCCCATATACTAAATCCCAGTCCCCCCCTCTATACTAAATCCCAGTCCCCCCCTCTATACTAAATCCCAGTCCCCCCCTTTATACTAAATCCCAGTCCCCCCTCTATACTAAATCCCAGTCCCCTTCTACTAGATCCCAGTCCCCGCACATACTAAATCCCAGTCCCCGCACATACTAAATCCAGTCCTCCCCATACTAAATCCCATATACTAAATCCCAGTCCCCCATATACTAAATCCCAGTCCCTCCATATACTAAATCTCAGTCCCCCCATATTAAATCCCAGTCCCCCCATACTAAATCCCAGTACCCCAACTATATTCCAGTCATCCCATTACACTAAATCCCAGTCCTCCCATTATACTAAATCCCAGTCCCCCCATATACTAAATCCTTGTCCCCATATACTAAATCCCAGTCCCTCTCATACTATATCCCTGTCCCTCCCATACTAAATCGCAGTCCCCCCATACTAAATCCCAGTCCCTCCATACTAAATCCCAGTCCCCCCTCTATACTAAATCCCAGTCCCCCCATATACTAAATCCCAGTACCCTCCTCTATACTAAATCCCATTCCCCCCTCTACTAAATCCCAGTCCCCCATATACTAAATCCCAGTACCCCCTTACTAAATCCCAGTCTCCCTCTCTATACTAAATCCCAGTCCCCCATATACTAAATCCTAGTCCCCCCATATACTAAATCCCAGTCCCTCCATATACTAGATCCCATTCCCCCCATACTAAATCCCAGTCCCCCATATACTAAATCCCAGTCCCCCCATATACTAAATCCCATTCCCCCATACTAAATCCCAGTCCCCCATATACTAAATCCCAGTCCCCCATATAATAAATCCCAGACCCCCATATAATAAATCCCTGTCCCCCCTCTACTAAATCCCAGTCCCTCCCATATACTAAATCCCAGTCGCCCCTATACTAAATCCCAGTCCCCCTCTACTAAATCCCAGTCCCTCCCATATACTAAATCCCAGTCGCCCCTATACTAAATCCCAGTCCCCCTCTACTAAATCCCAGTCCCCCATATACTAAATCCCAGTCCCCCCATATTGTAAATCCCAGTCCTCCCTATAGACTAAATCCCAGCCCCCCATATACTAAATCCCAGTCACCCCATATACTAAATCCCAGTACCTCCATACTAAATCCCAGTCCCCCACTCTATACTAAATCCAAGTCCCCCATATACTAAATCCCAGCCCCCCCATATACTAAATCACAGTCCCTCCATATACTAGATCCCAGTCCCCCCATACTAAATCCCAGTACCCCCAACTATATTCCAGTCCTCCCATTATACTAAATCCCAATCCTCCCATTATACTAAATCCCAGTCCCCCATATACTAAATCCTAGCCCACCCATATACTAAATCCCAGTCCCTCTAATACTAAATCCCAGTCCCCCCATACTAAATCCCAGTCCAACCATACTAAATCCCAGTCCCCCCATACTAAATCCCAGTCCCCCCCAACTAAATTCCAGTCCTCTCATTATACTAAATCCCAGTCCCCCATATACTAAATCCCAGTACCCCCATACTAAATCCCAGTCTCCCACTCTATACTAAATCCCAGTCCCCCATATACTAAATCCTAGTCCCCCCATATACTAAATCCCAGTCCCTCCATATACTAGATCCCATTCCCCCATACTAAATCCCAGTCCCCCATACTAAATCCCAGAACCCCTCAACTAAATTCCAGCCCTCCCATTATACTAAATCCCAGTCCCCCAAATACTAAATCCCAGTCCCCCCATACTAAATCCCAGTCCCCCCCATACTAAACTCCAGTCCTCACATATACTAAATCCCAGTCCCCACATATACTAAATCCCAGTCCCCCCATATACTAAATCCCATTCCCCCATATACTAAATCCCATTCCCCCATATACTAAATCCCAGTCCTCCCTCTACTAAATCCCAGTCCCTCATATACTAAATCCCAGTCCCCGCACATACTAAATCCCACTCCCCGCACCTACTAAATCCTAGTCCCCCTCTACTAAATCCCAATCCCCAATATACTAAATCCCAGTCCCCCCATATACTAAATCCCAGCCCCCCATATACTAAATCCCAGTCCCTCCATATACTAGATCCCAGTCCCCCCATACTAAATACCAGTCCCCTATACTAAATACCAGTACCCCCAACTATATTCCAGTCCTCCCATTATACTAAATCCCAGTCCCCCATATACTAAATCCCAGTACCCCTCTACTAAATCCCAGTCCCCCCATATACTAAATCCCAGTCCCCCATATACTAAATCCCACACCCTCTCATACTAAATCCCAGTCCCTCTCATACTAAATCCCAGTCCCCCCATATACTAAATCCCAGTCCCCCCCATATAGTAAATCCCAGTCCCTCTCATACTATATCCCAGTCCCCCCATACTAAATCCAAGTCGTCCAACCAACTAAATTCCAGTCCTCCCATTATACTAAATCCCAGTACCCCCATACTAAATTCCAGTCCCCCACTCTATACTAAATCCCAGTCCCCCATACACTAAATCCCAGTCCCCCATATACTAAATCCCAGTCCCTCCATATACTAGATCCCAGTCCCCCACATACTAAATCCCAGTCCCCCATACTAATCACAGTACCCCAACTAAATTCCAGTCCTCCCATTATACTAAATCCCAGTACCCCCCATACTAAATTCCAGTCCCCCACTCTATACTAAATCCCAATCCCCCCATATACTAAATCCCAGTCCCTTCATATACTAAATCCCAGTCTGTCCATATACTAGATCCCAGTTCCCCACATACTAAATCCCAGTCCCCCCATACTAAATTCCAGTCCTCCCATATACTAAATCCCAGTCCCCCTATACTAAATCCCAGTCCCCCCATACTAAATCCCAGTCCCCACATATACAAAATCCCAGTCCCCCATGTACTAAATCCCAGTCCCCCATGTACTAAATCCCAGTCCCCCATGTACTAAATCCCAGTCACCCCCATATACTAAATCCCAGTCCTCCCTCTGCTAAATCCCAGTCCCCCATATACTAAATCCCAGTCCCCCTCTATACTAAATCCCAGTCCCCCCATATACTAAATCCCAGTTCCCCCCTCTATACTAAATCCCAGTCCCCCCTCTACTAAATCCCAGTCCCCCATACTAAATCCCAGTCCCCCCATAGACTAAATCCCAGTCCCCCCATATAATAAATCCCAGTCCCCCCATATACTAAATCCCAGTCGCCCCTATACTAAATCCCAGTCCCCCATATACTAAATCCCAGTCCCCCCATATACTAAATCCCAGTCCCCCATATACTAAATCCCAGTGCCTCCCATATACTAAATCCCAGTCCCCCATATACTAAATCCCAGTCCCCCCATACTAAATCCCAGTCCCCCAACTAAATTCCAGTACCCCCAACTAAATTCAAGTACCCCCAACTAAATTCCAGCCTCCCATATACTAAATCCCAGTACCCCCAACTAAATCCCAGCCCCCATATACTAAATCCCAGTCACCCCATACTAAATCCCAGTCCCCCCATACTAAATCCCAGTACCCCCCAGACTAAACACCAGTCCCCCCATATACTAAATCCCAGCCCCCCCCATATACTAAATCCCAGGCCCTCTCATACTGAATCCAAGTCCCTCTCATACTGAATCCACGTCCCCCTCTACTAAATCCCAGTCCCCCATATACTAAATCCCAGTCCCCCCCATACTAAATCCCAGTCCCCCAACTAAATCCCAGTACCCCCAACTAAATCCCAGCCCCCCCATATACTAAATCCCAGTCACCCCATATACTAAATCCCAGTCCCACCATACTAAATCCCAGTCCCCCCAACTAAATTCCAGTCCTCCCATTATACTAAATCCCAGTCCCCCCATATACTAAATCCCAGTACCCCCATACTAAATCCCAGTCCCCCACTCTATACTAAATCCCAGTCCCCCCATATACTAAATCCCAGCCCCCCATATACTAAATTCCAGTCCCTCCATATACTAGATCCCAGTCCCCCAATACTAAATCCCAGACCCCCCATTCTAAATCCCAGTACCCCAACTATATTCCAGTCCTCCCATTATACTAAATCCCAGTCCTCCCATTATACTAAATCCCAGTCCCCCATGTACTAAATCCCAGTCCCCCATGTACTAAATCCCAGTCCCCCCTCTACTAAATTCCAGTCACCCCCCATATACTAAATCCCAGTCCTCCCTCTGCTAAATCCCAGTCCCCCATATACTAAATCCCAGTCCCCCCTCTATACTAAATCCCAGTCCCCTCCTCTATACTAAATCCCATTCCCCCCCTCTACTAAATCCCAGTCCCCCATATACTAAATCCCAGTACCCGCTTACTAAATCCCAGTCTCCCTCTCTATACTAAATCCCAGTCCCCCATATACTAAATCCTAGTCCCCCCATATACTAAATCCCAGTCCCTCCATATACTAGATCCCATTCCCGCCATACTAAATCCCAGTCCCCCATACTAAATCCCAGTACCCCTCAACTAAATTCCAGTCCTCCCATTATACTAAATCCCAGTCCCCCATATACTAAATCCCAGTCCCCCCATACTAAATCCCAGTCCCCCCCATACTAAACTCCAGTCCCCACATATACTAAATCCCAGTCCCCACATATACTAAATCCCAGTCCCTCTCATACTGAATCCCAGTCCCCCTCTACTAAATCCAAGTCCCCCCATATACTAAATCCCATTCCCCCATATACTAAATCCCAGTCCTCCCTCTACTAAATCCCAGTCCCCCCCATATACTAAATCCCAGTCCCCCCTCTATACTAAATCCATGTCCCCCGTCTACTAAATCCCACTCCCCGCACATACTAAATCCCACTCCCCGCACATACTAAATCCCACTCCCCGCACATACTAAAATCCCAGTCTCCCCATTTACTAAATGCCAGTCCCCCCATATACTAAATCCCAGTCCTCCCTCTATTAAATCCCAGTCCCCCTACTAAATCTCAGTCCCCCCTACTAAATCCCAGTCCCCCTCTCTACTAAATCCCATTCCCCCTTCTACTAAATCCCAGTCCCCCCTCTATACTAAATCCCAGGCCCCCCCCATATACTAAATCCCAGTCCCCCCAATATACTAAATCCCAGTCCTCTCGCTACTAAATCCCAGTCCCCCCTACTAAATCCCAGTCCCCCCTACTAAATCCCAGTCCCCCCCTCTACTAAATCCCAGTCACCCCTTTATTAAATCCCCGTTCCCCCCTCTACTAAATCCAGTCCTCCCCCATACTAAATCCCAGTTCCCCCATATACTAATTCCCAGTCCCCCCATCTACTAAATCCCAGTCCCCCATATACTAAATCCCAGTCCCCCCCTCTATACTAAATCCCAGTCCCCCCCTCTATACTAAATCCCAGTCCCCCCCTCTATACTAAATCCCAGTCCCCCCTCTATACTAAATCCCAGTCCCCCTCTACTAGATCCCAGTCCCCGCACATACTAAATCCCAGTCCCCGCACATACTAAATCCAGTCCTCCCCATACTAAATCCCATATACTAAATCCCAGTCCCCCATATACTAAATCCCAGTCCCTCCATATACTAGATCCCAGTCCCCCCATATTAAATCCCAGTCCCCCCATACTAAATCCCAGTACCCCAACTATATTCCAGTCATCCCATTACACTAAATCCCAGTCCTCCCATTATACTAAATCCCAGTCCCCCCATATACTAAATCCTTGTCCCCATATACTAAATCCCAGTCCCTCTCATACTATATCCCTGTCCCTCCCATACTAAATCGCAGTCCCCCCATACTAAATCCCAGTCCCTCCATACTAAATCCCAGTCCCCCCTCTATACTAAATCCCAGTCCCCCCATATACTAAATCCCAGTACCCTCCTCTATACTAAATCCCATTCCCCCCTCTACTAAATCCCAGTCCCCCATATACTAAATCCCAGTACCCCCTTACTAAATCCCAGTCTCCCTCTCTATACTAAATCCCAGTCCCCCATATACTAAATCCTAGTCCCCCCATATACTAAATCCCAGTCCCTCCATATACTAGATCCCATTCCCCCCATACTAAATCCCAGTCCCCCATATACTAAATCCCAGTCCCCCCATATACTAAATCCCATTCCCCCATACTAAATCCCAGTCCCCCATATACTAAATCCCAGTCCCCCATATAATAAATCCCAGACCCCCATATAATAAATCCCTGTCCCCCATATACTAAATCCCAGTCCCCCTCTACTAAATCCCAGTCCCTCCCATATACTAAATCCCAGTCGCCCCTATACTAAATCCCAGTCCCCCTCTACTAAATCCCAGTCCCCCATATACTAAATCCCAGTCCCCCCATATTGTAAATCCCAGTCCTCCCTATAGACTAAATCCCAGCCCCCCATATACTAAATCCCAGTCACCCCATATACTAAATCCCAGTACCTCCATACTAAATCCCAGTCCCCCACTCTATACTAAATCCAAGTCCCCCATATACTAAATCCCAGCCCCCCCAAATACTAAATCACAGTCCCTCCATATACTAGATCCCAGTCCCCCCATACTAAATCCCAGTACCCCCAACTATATTCCAGTCCTCCCATTATACTAAATCCCAATCCTCCCATTATACTAAATCCCAGTCCCCCATATACTAAATCCTAGCCCACCCATATACTAAATCCCAGTCCCTCTAATACTAAATCCCAGTCCCCCCATACTAAATCCCAGTCCAACCATACTAAATCCCAGTCCCCCCATACTAAATCCCAGTCCCCCCCAACTAAATTCCAGTCCTCTCATTATACTAAATCCCAGTCCCCCATATACTAAATCCCAGTACCCCCATACTAAATCCCAGTCTCCCACTCTATACTAAATCCCAGTCCCCCATATACTAAATCCTAGTCCCCCCATATACTAAATCCCAGTCCCTCCATATACTAGATCCCATTCCCCCATACTAAATCCCAGTCCCCCATACTAAATCCCAGAACCCCTCAACTAAATTCCAGCCCTCCCATTATACTAAATCCCAGTCCCCCAAATACTAAATCCCAGTCCCCCCATACTAAATCCCATTCCACCCCATACTAAACTCCAGTCCTCACATATACTAAATCCCAGTCCCCACATATACTAAATCCCAGTCCCCCCATATACTAAATCCCATTCCCCCATATACTAAATCCCATTCCCCCATATACTAAATCCCAGTCCTCCCTCTACTAAATCCCAGTTCCTCATATACTAAATCCCAGTCCCCGCACATACTAAATCCCACTCCCCGCACATACTAAATCCTAGTCCCCCTCTACTAAATCCCAATCCCCAATATACTAAATCCCAGTCCCCCCATATACTAAATCCCAGCCCCCCATATACTAAATCCCAGTCCCTCCATATACTAGATCCCAGTCCCCCCATACTAAATACCAGTCCCCTATACTAAATCCCAGTACCCCAACTATATTCCAGTCCTCCCATTATACTAAATCCCAGTCCCCCATATACTAAATCCCAGTACCCCTCTACTAAATCCCAGTCCCCCCATATACTAAATCCCAGTCCCCCATATACTAAATCCCACACCCTCTCATACTAAATCCCAGTCCCTCTCATACTAAATCCCAGTCCCCCCATATACTAAATCCCAGTCCCCCCCATATAGTAAATCCCAGTCCCTCTCATACTATATCCCAGTCCCCCCATACTAAATCCAAGTCGTCCAACCAACTAAATTCCAGTCCTCCCATTATACTAAATCCCAGTACCCCCCATACTAAATTCCAGTCCCCCACTCTATACTAAATCCCAGTCCCCCATACACTAAATCCCAGTCCCCCATACACTAAATCCCAGTCCCTCCATATACTAGATCCCAGTCCCCCACATACTAAATCCCAGTCCCCCATACTAATCACAGTACCCCAACTAAATTCCAGTCCTCCCATTATACTAAATCCCAGTACCCCCCATACTAAATTCCAGTCCCCCACTCTATACTAAATCCCAGTCCCCCCATATACTAAATCCCAGTCCCTTCATATACTAAATCCCAGTCTGTCCATATACTAGATCCCAGTCCCCCACATACTAAATCCCAGTCCCCCCATACTAAATTCCAGTCCTCCCATATACTCCAGTCCCCCTATACTAAATAACAGTCCCCCCATACTAAATCCCAGTCCCCACATATACAAAATCCCAGTCCCACATGTACTAAATCCCAGTCCCCCATGTACTAAATCCCAGTCCCCCATGTACTAAATCCCAGTCACCCCCATATACTAAATCCCAGTCCTCCCTCTGCTAAATCCCAGTCCCCCATATACTAAATCCCAGTCCCCCTCTATACTAAATCCCAGTCCCCCCATATACTAAATCCCAGTTCCCCCCTCTATACTAAATCCCAGTCCCCCCTCTACTAAATCCCAGTCCCCCATACTAAATCCCAGTCCCCCCATAGACTAAATCCCAGTCCCCCCATATAATAAATCCCAGTCCCCCCATATACTAAATCCCAGTCGCCCCTATACTAAATCCCAGTCCCCCATATACTAAATCCCAGTCCCCCCATATACTAAATCCCAGTCCCCCATATACTAAATCCCAGTGCCTCCCATATACTAAATCCCAGTCCCCCATATACTAAATCCCAGTCCCCCCATACTAAATCCCAGTCCCCCAACTAAATTCCAGTACCCCCAACTAAATTCAAGTACCCCCAACTAAATTCCAGCCTCCCATATACTAAATCCCAGTACCCCCAACTAAATCCCAGCCCCCATATACTAAATCCCAGTCACCCCATACTAAATCCCAGTCCCCCCATACTAAATCCCAGTACCCCCCAGACTAAACACCAGTCCCCCCATATACTAAATCCCAGCCCCCCCCATATACTAAATCCCAGTCCCTCTCATACTGAATCCAAGTCCCTCTCATACTGAATCCACGTCCCCCTCTACTAAATCCCAGTCCCCCATATACTAAATCCCAGTCCCCCCATACTAAATCCCAGTCCCCCAACTAAATCCCAGTACCCCCAACTAAATCCCAGCCCCCCCATATACTAAATCCCAGTCACCCCATATACTAAATCCCAGTCCCACCATACTAAATCCCAGTCCCCCCAACTAAATTCCAGTCCTCCCATTATACTAAATCCCAGTCCCCCCATATACTAAATCCCAGTACCCCCATACTAAATCCCAGTCCCCCACTGTTACAAATCGCTATTTGTAACTGGCCCTTTAAATGAGAAATTGCCCTGCTTCCCTGGATTGTGGAGAAGCCTATTTGCCAGCCTCCTTCCTTATGACTATGGCCCTGTGTGAGCGGTGATACCCCAGATGGCTATGCCATGGAGCCTATTCATATAATGAAAGACTATGGGAAAGACTTTAGCTCCATGGCAATTGAACTGTGTGAATAGGATCTGCGCGCTATTCGGTAGTTTTGTGCGCTCAGATCCCAGCTATCTGGGGATATGTGAAATGTCTGTGTGTTATGTGTAAAATGTGACTTTATGTATTTTAAAGTGTTTTATGTTGTTTTGCAACCATGTGGTTAATGGAGTCTGCCTCTAGTCCTGGATAATTGAATTACTTCCCCCCATTGTCTCCAGGATAGAGGGCCCTGTAAAACCATGCTTCCAGAAGGTCAAATGCACATTTGTACTAACTTCTGAACCCCTGGTCCAATTCGTATGATTTTTGAGTATGTTGTTCCCCTGAATGGATTGATTGTGAATATGTATTTTTATGCGAATGTGATGTATATTTTGGGAGTTATGAATGTTGTGTAAAAACTGTATTTTTACTGTCTGTGATAATTATGTTAATCCCTTGTGTAGCATAATTATATCACAGACATAGGGGAGGATTTTGTGTGTAATTACTGGGAGTGGTTTTAATGATGTACGTGTATGATTGGTTGTTTTGTCCCGCCCTGTGGGTGGTCCTGTATTTTCAAAATGGTAATAAAAACCAGGCTGGGTGTTCCAGCACCTCAGACCTCTTCTGACCCTCAATACGTAGCCGTGTCTCGTTATTGGAGGGAACTGCTATATCACACTGGGGATTGCTATGCGCTGCATATTCCCCTGAGCTCTTAATCACTTAGCTCTTTTAAGAGCTTGTTCCTGTTACGCTCTCCTGGAGGAGAGGTCTTCCCCACACGGTCCTGGAGGACAGAAGCCGATCCAGGGTGGAAGGAAGACGGCGCGGCTCCAGTTAAGCTACGGCGGTTGTGGAGCCTGCGGTGGTTGTGGTGTCGTCTGCAGTGCTTGGAGTCCTCTGAGAGCGCTAGGAGCATCCATCAACGGAGGGTACTCGGTCGGAGTACACGGAGCTCCGTTACATTGGTGGCAGCGGTGGGATGGCGTCCTAGTGCGAGGAGAAGCAGCTCAGAGACACTGGTAACGTTTGGAGTTACAATTGAGGGCAACGCTAGCCATTGGGCAGCGCCCCTGGCTACAATAGGATGGAATCAGCTGGTTTGCGGACAGCGTTCCATGATGAGGAGGAGAAGGAGGCCGCAGATTACAGGGATGCAGCCAGAAGGGAACTCTGGTATGATGCCCTGGAAGAGGCCCAGTGGCGGCGAGGTGAGGGCCTCCCCAGTGATGAGCAGCGGCTACAGAAGCGTGTGGCAATGCGAATATGTCTATTGGGGGAGCAGCCCCTAGATGAGTGGGTGGCAAGACTGGAGACCCTGGTATGGCGAGAGATCGGGCTAGACAACGCATACCAGGCCCTCTGGTGGCATACCATTCGACTTACTCCCTGGACGGCCGAGCACGACCTACCGGAGGGGGATGATTATGATGGTCCTGGTCTACTTCAGGATGCCATGGAGGAGGATCTTGATTTCGGCAGCACGGAGGAGTCTAGGTTTTTGGACATCTACGACTACCGGATGGGCATGTATGTCTGGGCTGACGAACGCGAGGTGAGAGAAGACATGACCCACCTGGTAACAAGGGAGTGGGAGCTGGAGCAAGACTACCTACACCTGCTCAGCTCCGTGCAGCCCCAACCTACCCGACAAGCAGAACCAGGTCTAGAGCCCTTCAGCTGGAAGGATATCGTAGAGGTTTACTGGGAAGATCCCCAACCCCAGAGTGAGTGTCAGGGAGCCGAAGGTGCCGTCCTTCCCCCCCAGCAGCAGTGTGTCCTACAGAGAGCAGAGACAGTTGGTCCCTCTCTACAGCAACAGGACAATGGTAAAGGAGTGGAGACAGGTGGTCTCCCTCTCCAGCGGCAGTGTGTACCCCAGGGGGCCGAAGGTGCCGACCTTCCCCCCCAGCAGCAGTGTGTCCTACAGAGAGCAGAGACAGTTGGTCCCTCTCTACAGCAACAGGACAATGTTACGGGAGTGGAGACAGGCGGTCTCCCTCTCCAGCGGCAGCCTGTGTTTCCGGGAAAGGAGCACAGCACACCCTCTCCCCAGCGGCAGCTTACCCTAACAAGGGGAGACACCAATCCCCCAGACGGCGCAGATGGGACCGTGGTCTCTGTGCCTGACCTACAGGGATGCTGGACAGCCTTTCCAGATCCCCAACTACCCTCACCGGGACACCCAGAGGAGGGGGTAAGTACAAATTCCCCTCCCCAGGTAACTCCTAGCGTGGCACCAGAGTTAACAGAGGCAATGTTAACCCCTACTGACATCCATGTTCCCTTGGCTACTGAGCCGGACTATGTCCCAAGCATCCCAGCAGACGAGCTGGCAGCTGGGCAGAGTGCAGTCGGCCTCTGCCCTACCTTTGTCCCTGGTCCAGAGCCGGATGTCCCGCAGGCTACCCCAGCCGAAGAGCTGGCAGCTGGGCAGAGTGCAGTCGGCCTCTGCCCTACCTTTGTCCCTGGTCCAGAGCCTGATGTCCTGCAGGCTACCCCAGCAGAAGAGCTGGCAGCTGGGCAGATTGCAGTCGGCCTCTGCCCTACCTTTTTCCCTGGTCCAGAGCCTGATGTCCTGCAGGCTACCCCAGCAGAAGAGCTGAAATCTGGGCAGAGTGCAGTTGGCCTCTGCCCTTCAAGTACCCTCGGCATGTGGCCTCATTACCACAGCCAAATACCCAGGTGCAGTGACTGTGTGTTGTGGGTGGGCTGTTCCTGTACTTTGATGTTGTGGGGGGGCTACTCGGACATCTGTTTATTGTGGGTTGGTGGATCGACTAACGGAGGCACTGACCGACACCAGTCCCCCACTCTATACTAAATCCCAGTCCCCCATACACTAAATCCCAGTCCCCCATACACTAAATCCCAGTCCCTCCATATACTAGATCCCAGTCCCCCACATACTAAATCCCAGTCCCCCATACTAATCACAGTACCCCAACTAAATTCCAGTCCTCCCATTATACTAAATCCCAGTACCCCCCATACTAAATTCCAGTCCCCCACTCTATACTAAATCCCAGTCCCCCCATATACTAAATCCCAGTCCCTTCATATACTAAATCCCAGTCTGTCCATATACTAGATCCCAGTCCCCCACATACTAAATCCCAGTCCCCCCATACTAAATTCCAGTCCTCCCATATACTCCAGTCCCCCTATACTAAATAACAGTCCCCCCATACTAAATCCCAGTCCCCACATATACAAAATCCCAGTCCCACATGTACTAAATCCCAGTCCCCCATGTACTAAATCCCAGTCCCCCATGTACTAAATCCCAGTCACCCCCATATACTAAATCCCAGTCCTCCCTCTGCTAAATCCCAGTCCCCCATATACTAAATCCCAGTCCCCCTCTATACTAAATCCCAGTCCCCCCATATACTAAATCCCAGTTCCCCCCTCTATACTAAATCCCAGTCCCCCCTCTACTAAATCCCAGTCCCCCATACTAAATCCCAGTCCCCCCATAGACTAAATCCCAGTCCCCCCATATAATAAATCCCAGTCCCCCCATATACTAAATCCCAGTCGCCCCTATACTAAATCCCAGTCCCCCATATACTAAATCCCAGTCCCCCCATATACTAAATCCCAGTCCCCCATATACTAAATCCCAGTGCCTCCCATATACTAAATCCCAGTCCCCCATATACTAAATCCCAGTCCCCCCATACTAAATCCCAGTCCCCCAACTAAATTCCAGTACCCCCAACTAAATTCAAGTACCCCCAACTAAATTCCAGCCTCCCATATACTAAATCCCAGTACCCCCAACTAAATCCCAGCCCCCATATACTAAATCCCAGTCACCCCATACTAAATCCCAGTCCCCCCATACTAAATCCCAGTACCCCCCAGACTAAACACCAGTCCCCCCATATACTAAATCCCAGCCCCCCCCATATACTAAATCCCAGTCCCTCTCATACTGAATCCAAGTCCCTCTCATACTGAATCCACGTCCCCCTCTACTAAATCCCAGTCCCCCATATACTAAATCCCAGTCCCCCCATACTAAATCCCAGTCCCCCAACTAAATCCCAGTACCCCCAACTAAATCCCAGCCCCCCCATATACTAAATCCCAGTCACCCCATATACTAAATCCCAGTCCCACCATACTAAATCCCAGTCCCCCCAACTAAATTCCAGTCCTCCCATTATACTAAATCCCAGTCCCCCCATATACTAAATCCCAGTACCCCCATACTAAATCCCAGTCCCCCACTGTTACAAATCGCTATTTGTAACTGGCCCTTTAAATGAGAAATTGCCCTGCTTCCCTGGATTGTGGAGAAGCCTATTTGCCAGCCTCCTTCCTTATGACTATGGCCCTGTGTGAGCGGTGATACCCCAGATGGCTATGCCATGGAGCCTATTCATATAATGAAAGACTATGGGAAAGACTTTAGCTCCATGGCAATTGAACTGTGTGAATAGGATCTGCGCGCTATTCGGTAGTTTTGTGCGCTCAGATCCCAGCTATCTGGGGATATGTGAAATGTCTGTGTGTTATGTGTAAAATGTGACTTTATGTATTTTAAAGTGTTTTATGTTGTTTTGCAACCATGTGGTTAATGGAGTCTGCCTCTAGTCCTGGATAATTGAATTACTTCCCCCCATTGTCTCCAGGATAGAGGGCCCTGTAAAACCATGCTTCCAGAAGGTCAAATGCACATTTGTACTAACTTCTGAACCCCTGGTCCAATTCGTATGATTTTTGAGTATGTTGTTCCCCTGAATGGATTGATTGTGAATATGTATTTTTATGCGAATGTGATGTATATTTTGGGAGTTATGAATGTTGTGTAAAAACTGTATTTTTACTGTCTGTGATAATTATGTTAATCCCTTGTGTAGCATAATTATATCACAGACATAGGGGAGGATTTTGTGTGTAATTACTGGGAGTGGTTTTAATGATGTACGTGTATGATTGGTTGTTTTGTCCCGCCCTGTGGGTGGTCCTGTATTTTCAAAATGGTAATAAAAACCAGGCTGGGTGTTCCAGCACCTCAGACCTCTTCTGACCCTCAATACGTAGCCGTGTCTCGTTATTGGAGGGAACTGCTATATCACACTGGGGATTGCTATGCGCTGCATATTCCCCTGAGCTCTTAATCACTTAGCTCTTTTAAGAGCTTGTTCCTGTTACGCTCTCCTGGAGGAGAGGTCTTCCCCACACGGTCCTGGAGGACAGAAGCCGATCCAGGGTGGAAGGAAGACGGCGCGGCTCCAGTTAAGCTACGGCGGTTGTGGAGCCTGCGGTGGTTGTGGTGTCGTCTGCAGTGCTTGGAGTCCTCTGAGAGCGCTAGGAGCATCCATCAACGGAGGGTACTCGGTCGGAGTACACGGAGCTCCGTTACATTGGTGGCAGCGGTGGGATGGCGTCCTAGTGCGAGGAGAAGCAGCTCAGAGACACTGGTAACGTTTGGAGTTACAATTGAGGGCAACGCTAGCCATTGGGCAGCGCCCCTGGCTACAATAGGATGGAATCAGCTGGTTTGCGGACAGCGTTCCATGATGAGGAGGAGAAGGAGGCCGCAGATTACAGGGATGCAGCCAGAAGGGAACTCTGGTATGATGCCCTGGAAGAGGCCCAGTGGCGGCGAGGTGAGGGCCTCCCCAGTGATGAGCAGCGGCTACAGAAGCGTGTGGCAATGCGAATATGTCTATTGGGGGAGCAGCCCCTAGATGAGTGGGTGGCAAGACTGGAGACCCTGGTATGGCGAGAGATCGGGCTAGACAACGCATACCAGGCCCTCTGGTGGCATACCATTCGACTTACTCCCTGGACGGCCGAGCACGACCTACCGGAGGGGGATGATTATGATGGTCCTGGTCTACTTCAGGATGCCATGGAGGAGGATCTTGATTTCGGCAGCACGGAGGAGTCTAGGTTTTGGGACATCTACGACTACCGGATGGGCATGTATGTCTGGGCTGACGAACGCGAGGTGAGAGAAGACATGACCCACCTGGTAACAAGGGAGTGGGAGCTGGAGCAAGACTACCTACACCTGCTCAGCTCCGTGCAGCCCCAACCTACCCGACAAGCAGAACCAGGTCTAGAGCCCTTCAGCTGGAAGGATATCGTAGAGGTTTACTGGGAAGATCCCCAACCCCAGAGTGAGTGTCAGGGAGCCGAAGGTGCCGTCCTTCCCCCCCAGCAGCAGTGTGTCCTACAGAGAGCAGAGACAGTTGGTCCCTCTCTACAGCAACAGGACAATGGTAAAGGAGTGGAGACAGGTGGTCTCCCTCTCCAGCGGCAGTGTGTACCCCAGGGGGCCGAAGGTGCCGACCTTCCCCCCCAGCAGCAGTGTGTCCTACAGAGAGCAGAGACAGTTGGTCCCTCTCTACAGCAACAGGACAATGTTACGGGAGTGGAGACAGGCGGTCTCCCTCTCCAGCGGCAGCCTGTGTTTCCGGGAAAGGAGCACAGCACACCCTCTCCCCAGCGGCAGCTTACCCTAACAAGGGGAGACACCAATCCCCCAGACGGCGCAGATGGGACCGTGGTCTCTGTGCCTGACCTACAGGGATGCTGGACAGCCTTTCCAGATCCCCAACTACCCTCACCGGGACACCCAGAGGAGGGGGTAAGTACAAATTCCCCTCCCCAGGTAACTCCTAGCGTGGCACCAGAGTTAACAGAGGCAATGTTAACCCCTACTGACGTCCATGTTCCCTTGGCTACTGAGCCGGACTATGTCCCAAGCATCCCAGCAGACGAGCTGGCAGCTGGGCAGAGTGCAGTCGGCCTCTGCCCTACCTTTGTCCCTGGTCCAGAGCCGGATGTCCCGCAGGCTACCCCAGCCGAAGAGCTGGCAGCTGGGCAGAGTGCAGTCGGCCTCTGCCCTACCTTTGTCCCTGGTCCAGAGCCTGATGTCCTGCAGGCTACCCCAGCAGAAGAGCTGGCAGCTGGGCAGATTGCAGTCGGCCTCTGCCCTACCTTTTTCCCTGGTCCAGAGCCTGATGTCCTGCAGGCTACCCCAGCAGAAGAGCTGAAATCTGGGCAGAGTGCAGTTGGCCTCTGCCCTTCAAGTACCCTCGGCATGTGGCCTCATTACCACAGCCAAATACCCAGGTGCAGTGACTGTGTGTTGTGGGTGGGCTGTTCCTGTACTTTGATGTTGTGGGGGGGCTACTCGGACATCTGTTTATTGTGGGTTGGTGGATCGACTAACGGAGGCACTGACCGACAGAAGGTCAGATGCCTGGTTAGTCTTCCCCCCAAAGGGGAGATGTGTTACAAATCGCTATTTGTAACTGGCCCTTTAAATGAGAAATTGCCCTGCTTCCCTGGATTGTGGAGAAGCCTATTTGCCAGCCTCCTTCCTTATGACTATGGCCCTGTGTGAGCGGTGATACCCCAGATGGCTATGCCATGGAGCCTATTCATATAATGAAAGACTATGGGAAAGACTTTAGCTCCATGGCAATTGAACTGTGTGAATAGGATCTGCGCGCTATTCGGTAGTTTTGTGCGCTCAGATCCCAGCTATCTGGGGATATGTGAAATGTCTGTGTGTTATGTGTAAAATGTGACTTTATGTATTTTAAAGTGTTTTATGTTGTTTTGCAACCATGTGGTTAATGGAGTCTGCCTCTAGTCCTGGATAATTGAATTACTTCCCCCCATTGTCTCCAGGATAGAGGGCCCTGTAAAACCATGCTTCCAGAAGGTCAAATGCACATTTGTACTAACTTCTGAACCCCTGGTCCAATTCGTATGATTTTTGAGTATGTTGTTCCCCTGAATGGATTGATTGTGAATATGTATTTTTATGCGAATGTGATGTATATTTTGGGAGTTATGAATGTTGTGTAAAAACTGTATTTTTACTGTCTGTGATAATTATGTTAATCCCTTGTGTAGCATAATTATATCACAGACATAGGGGAGGATTTTGTGTGTAATTACTGGGAGTGGTTTTAATGATGTACGTGTATGATTGGTTGTTTTGTCCCGCCCTGTGGGTGGTCCTGTATTTTCAAAATGGTAATAAAAACCAGGCTGGGTGTTCCAGCACCTCAGACCTCTTCTGACCCTCAATACGTAGCCGTGTCTCGTTATTGGAGGGAACTGCTATATCACACTGGGGATTGCTATGCGCTGCATATTCCCCTGAGCTCTTAATCACTTAGCTCTTTTAAGAGCTTGTTCCTGTTACGCTCTCCTGGAGGAGAGGTCTTCCCCACACGGTCCTGGAGGACAGAAGCCGATCCAGGGTGGAAGGAAGACGGCGCGGCTCCAGTTAAGCTACGGCGGTTGTGGAGCCTGCGGTGGTTGTGGTGTCGTCTGCAGTGCTTGGAGTCCTCTGAGAGCGCTAGGAGCATCCATCAACGGAGGGTACTCGGTCGGAGTACACGGAGCTCCGTTACACCCACTCTATACTAAATCCCAGTCCCCCCATATACTAAATCCCAGCCCCCCATATACTAAATTCCAGTCCCTCCATATACTAGATCCCAGTCCCCCAATACTAAATCCCAGACCCCCCATTCTAAATCCCAGTACCCCAACTATATTCCAGTCCTCCCATTATACTAAATCCCAGTCCCCCATGTACTAAATCCCAGTCCCCCCTCTACTAAATTCCAGTCACCCCCCATATACTAAATCCCAGTCCTCCCTCTGCTAAATCCCAGTCCCCCATATACTAAATCCCAGTCCCCCCTCTATACTAAATCCCAGTCCCCTCCTCTATACTAAATCCCATTCCCCCCTGTAACGGAGCTCCGTGTACCCCGACCGAGTACCCTCCGTTGATGGATGCTCCTAGCGCTCTCAGAGGACTCCAAGCACTGCAGACGACACCACAACCACCGCAGACTCCACAACCGCCGTAGCTTAACTGGAGCCGCGCCGTCTTCCTTCCACCCTGGATCGGCTTCTGTCCTCCAGGACCGTGTGGGGAAGACCTCTCCTCCAGGAGAGCGTATCTGGAACAAGCTCTTAAAAGAGCTAAGTGATTAAGAGCTCAGGGGAATATGCATCGCATAGCAATCCCCAGTGTGATATAGCAGTTCCCTCCAATAACGAGACACGGCTACGTATTGAGGGTCAGAAGAGGTCTGAGGACTGGAACACCCAGCCTGCTTTTTATTAGGATCAGGTACATACAGGACACTCCCAGGGGGAGGATGAAATTGACCAATCACATGCATGGTAACACCCCCACGTCTCCTCCCCTCAGATAAACACATAACCCAATTAAAACATACATTATTTTACCCAAGTTCTGGATGTACCCCAAAAACAGGGGGTACAGCTTTAAATCTGGTATCCCCAAATAGCCCTTGTTCAGGGGAACAGTCTGTCCAAAAATCAGCCCATTCGGATGGATGGTTCGGGAGATACAGGGCTCCAAAGTTTTGACCGACCGCACAGACCAACTAGCCGAAAATAGTTCTGTAGCGGCACCCCGGTGTAGTAGGGGGTTTACGCCGCTGAGAAGGTGTCCTTTCCCCCAAGCACGAAGTTAGCTACAGCACAACAGGTTCCCCATAATTACGATATCCAAGTAATAGTCATCCCCTCCAAGCACGAGACGAGACTCTGTGTTGAGGGTCAAAAGTAAGAGTAATGTTTATTCGGTAACTCGGGCTTTTATGCCGTACAACAACTCCTCCCCGTATCCGGAGGAGATAATACATTTACAGTGGGAGTCACTCCCACTGTACCGAGCAGAATATTATAACATTATTACAAGTTTATATAACACACACAATATGCAACGAAAATACATTGTGCTACGTGTATTAGGGAACGGAGATCTAGGGGAACAATATACGTGAAAATCCCCTAGATCGGTTGGGCCGTTCGCCAGATACACGTTTGCACCAATTACTCAAAAACTATACAAGATAAACGAAAACTCTCTGTTGGACCGGGTGTCTTTAGTTCGGTACTTTGGATCCGTCGACTAGCATGGGCGTATGTCGTTGGTAAGGTCGGAATTCATCGTGTGGAAAGTTCGGTCATTAGTCCACGCGGTCAAAATGGCCGCGACCCATTGTTCTCTCCACGTGGCGATGTATACCGTACGGATCCACAAGTACCCGAAATCCCCAATAATCCATATGCAACGGCAATTCTCCGAGATGGTATCGGTTACACTAGAAAGGGGTCTGTCACACGGCTCCCTCCTAGTGGTACACTCCGGCAGACCTGGATTGATCCTTTCGGATTAACTTAGGGATGACCGGAATTCATTTGTCCGGAGAATTGTCCAGTTGTCGAGACAACCCATCGGCGTTGCCATTTAGCTTACCGGGTCGATAGCTGATGGTGAAATTGTACGTTTGCAGGGCCAAGCTCC
Source organism: Pelobates fuscus (assembly GCF_036172605.1). Taxonomy (NCBI): domain Eukaryota; kingdom Metazoa; phylum Chordata; class Amphibia; order Anura; family Pelobatidae; genus Pelobates; species Pelobates fuscus. The sequence goes on along the minus strand of NC_086317.1, from coordinate 494,580,757 downwards.
ATCTCAGCAATCGGCCGTTGTCTCCTGCGACCCGGTTAAGCCATACCAATGGATTGTGATCTGTTACCAAAGAGAATTCCTGTCCATACAAATAAGGTGTTAGTTTTTTCAATGCCCATACCAGGGCCAGGCACTCTTTCTCTACGGCCGCATAACTCACTTCCCTCGGTAACAGCTTTCGGCTGAGGTATGCGACCGGATGCTCCTTTCCATCTTCCCCGATTTGGCTCAGCACAGCCCCCAGTCCATACATGGAAGCGTCTGTATGTACAAGGAAACGTTTGTTAGGTACTGGGGCAGCCAAGACAGGAGCATTAACAAGAGCATGTTTGAGAGATTGAAATGCGGCTTCGCAAGCGGGAGACCACAGGACCTGTCTGGGTAAATTCTTTTTGGTCAAGTCAGTCAAAGGTTTGGCTACCGTGCTATAATCAGGGACAAAGCGTCTATAGTACCCGGCGGTCCCTAAGAAGGCCAATACCTGGGTCTTGGTATTCGGTGTGGGCCAGTTTGCTACTGCCTCAACCTTGGCAGGCTCCGGTCTCTGGTTTCCACACCCCACCCGGTGTCCCAGGTATTGGACCTCGGCCATTCCTAGATGGCATTTCTCGGGTTTTAGTGTCAGGCCCGCGGCCCGAATCTTATCTAGGACTACCCCTACGTGGACTAAATGTTCTTCCCAAGACTCACTGTAGATCGCAATGTCATCCAGGTATGCACACGCAAACTCCTGGAAGCCATCGAGGAGCCGATCCACCATTCGCTGGAACGTAGCCGGGGCATTTTTCATCCCGAATGGCATGACCTTAAATTGGTATAAGCCAAACGGGGTGACAAAGGCCGACTTGGGCACGGCATCCTCGGCCAGGGGGATCTGCCAATAACCCTTGCAGAGGTCTATGGTAGAGAGGTAGTTACCCCTGGCTATGCGATCTAATAATTCGTCTACCCGAGGCATGGGGTAAGCGTCAGTGGTAGTCTTTTCATTTAGCCGCCTGTAGTCGACGCAGAACCGAGTGGTTCCGTCTTTCTTGGGGACTAGGACTACGGGAGAGGCCCAGGGACTGTCGGATGGCTCAATGACCCCCAGCTGTGTCATTTCCCGTATTTCCTTCAGCATTCCGTCCCGGACGGCTTCCGGAATACGGTACGGGGGTTGTCGGAGGGGGGCCTGCCCTGGGGTCTCTACTTTGTGTATGGCCAGGGTTGTGTATCCTGGCTCCTGGGAGAAGGTACTCTGCTTCTCCCATAGGAGCTGTCTAGCCTGCTCTAGCTCCGTAGGGTTCAGTCGTTCTCCCAGTTTCACTAGGCTAACTAGGTCGGGGTGAGTCTCCTTTTCCAGCAGGTCAGGTAGGGGTAAATTTTCAGGGTCATCAGTAGCTGGGGCACAAACAGCGTTAACATCTTCCTGTCGCTCTTGGTACTCTTTCAGCATGTTCACATGAAAGGAGCGTTGGATCCTTTCATCTGCACAGCTGGCAATAAGGTAGGTGGTATCACAGAGTTGGGCTAAAACCTTGTAAGGACCCTGCCACGCAGCCTGCAGTTTGTTGTCCTTCACCGGTTTTAGCACCAATACCTTCTGCCCTATATGGAACAGTCGTTGCCGGGCACCCCTATCGTACCATCGTTTCTGTTGCCCCTGGGCCGCCTGGAGATTCTCCCTTACCAATAGGGAGAGTTGCTCCATGCGGTCCCGGAGCTCCAGGACATATGGCACAATAGGTGTCCCTGCCTGTTCGGTTTCCCCTTCCCAGTGGTCCCGAATGAGATCGAGGGGTCCTCGCACCCTCCTCCCATACAATAACTCAAAGGGAGAAAAACCCGTAGATTCTTGGGGGACCTCCCTATAGGCAAATAACAGGTGGGGTAAGAATCTCTCCCAGTCTCTGCAACCGTCCGTAAAGGTCCTCAACATTTGTTTGAGAGTCCCATTAAAGCGCTCACAGAGGCCGTTAGTTTGAGGGTGGTACGGGGAACTGAGCAGGGGTTTAATGTGGCACACTTTCCATAACTGCTGTGTGAGTACGGCAGTGAACTGGGTTCCCTGGTCGGATAGGATTTCTTTAGGGAATCCCACCCGAGTGAATATCTTTACCAAGGCATCGGCTACCGTCTCCGCTTCAATATTCGGCAGGGGCACCGCCTCGGGGTACCGGGTCCCATAGTCCACCACGGTAAGAATGTACTTCTTACCGGACGGGCTATGTCGCGCTAGGGGGCCTACAATGTCGACGGCGACCCTATAGAAGGGTTCCCCAATGATCGGCATCGACATTAATTTGGCCTTCGGGCGATCTCCCCTCTTACCCACCCGTTGGCAAGTGTCACAGGTTCTGCAATATTGTCGCACGTCCCGGTTAAACCCTGGCCAGAAGAAATTCTGGGTAATCCTATGGGCCGTGCGACGTACTCCTGAATGGCCAGCTAAGGGTATATCGTGAGCGATCCTCATGATCTCTCGCCTGTATTTTTTCGGTAGCACTAGTTGCTTCTGTGGGACGGGGTTTTTACCGGCTGCGGGCTCCTGGGGGATCCTATACAGTCTATCCCCCACCCACTCGTAGCTTTCCCCATCTGTCCCCGGTTCCCCTTTCTCTGCCTTATCCCTATATTTCCGGAGAGTGACGTCTTCCCGCGTCTCCCTCCCAAACGTCTCAGGGGTATCCCAGTCTAAGGGGGTCTGTCCTAAGGTCACAGTCGGAGGGTCAGATCTTACCTGGGTCTCCGCGACTGGCGGGCCGATTCCAATTGCACGAGCCTGAGCCCGGGTGGTGACAGGGCAGGCTCCAGCAGGGCCTTGAGGAGCAAAAGCGGACAACAGCGGGGCTAAGTCATTTCCCAAAAGTACTTCCGCGGGTAGCCCTTTCATCAGGCCCACATTCACTTGGCCAGCTCCTACCCCCCAATCCAAATGCACTCGGGCCGTGGGGAGGCGATGTACTGCACCCCCGGCCACTCTAACGGCCACCGTTTGGCCAGTATGTTCTTTTTCTGGGACCAGGTCGTGTTGAATCAAGGTTAAGGTGGCCCCAGTGTCTCGTAACCCACTGACAACTTGTCCATTCACTCGGACTGTTTGTCGGTGATGCTGCCGGTTGTCTACAGCAGCCGCATATAGGGGATTGGCCTCGTGTAAAATCTCCCATTGCTCTTCCCCCAGAGGTTGCGCTTCAATGCAATGGGCCCCTGAGGTAAAAGGTCGGGGGTTCCCTTCAGCGGGCTTCCTCCAGGACGTTTGTCGAGCGGGATCAAGTGGGCATTTGTCCCTCAGGTGACCCACTTGCTGACACCTATGGCACCGCCGGCGGTCCGGGACACTTGACTGGGTGAAGCGGGAGGAAGTGTTGTAGCTAGGTTGGATAGTGGGGGTGGTTGGAGTAGGGCCGACAGGGCGGCTTTCTACTCGGGCAGCTGTCTTTTGGACCGAGAGATCGGGTTTGCGGGCGTCTGCATACTCGTCGGCCAACCGGGCGGCTTCGGGTAGGGTAAGTGGTCTCCTATCCCGAATCCACTCTCTGAGCTCCTTGTCCACCTTTTCAAAAAAATGTTCCAGCAAAAACAACTGTAAAACCTCCTCCGCGGTGGTAGCTTGGCACCCATCCATCCAGTGGCCAGCCGTGCGTTGTAATCGGCAGGCCCATTCGGTGTAGGAGTCACCGGTTTGCTTTCGGGATTCCCGGAAGCGTCTCCGATATGCTTCGGGGGTTACTGCATATCGGGACAATAGAGCTTCTTTTACCAATCGGTAGCTTCCCACCTCATGGTCCGGGATCGCCCGGAAAGCATCGCTGGCTCGTCCGGATAATTTGCCAGACAAAATTTTGACCCACTCCTCGGAGGGTACTTTATGTAGGGCACATTGACGTTCAAAGTCCGCTAGGTATTGGTCAATCTCCCCCTCTGTTTCCACAAAATTTTTAAAAGCGGCAAAGTGTACTTTCCTCTTTTCCTCGGGAGTTTGGAAAGTCCCCGCCAGTGGACTGGTGCCAGTGGAAGTCTGGCGCCGGTTGGCATCGACTGCCGCAATGACTTGGGTTACAATCCTAGGTGAGGGGTTGGGTCCGTAGTGAGCCAGCCTTACCCTCACCTCGTGGTCGAATTGTTCATCTGCTGGCGTTCGGACCAAAGCGATCTCCGGTTCTGGGTTTGGGTCGACATCCAGTCCGTCATTCTGTTCAGCTAAGTCCAATGCGACCAACTCTGCCAAAATGTCTCTTTTCTTTTTGTTGCTAGCCGAACGACCACGGCTCTCCAACAAGTCTTTTAGGGTAGATCGTTTCAACCTTCCGTAGTAGGCCTCCATCCTGATTGCTCTCGGTAGCTGTCCTTCTGGGGTGAAAGAACGATCCCGCCGCTGCCACCAATTGTAGCGGCACCCCGGTGTAGTAGGGGGTTTACGCCGCTGAGAAGGTGTCCTTTCCCCCAAGCACGAAGTTAGCTACAGCACAACAGGTTCCCCATAATTACGATATCCAAGTAATAGTCATCCCCTCCAAGCACGAGACGAGACTCTGTGTTGAGGGTCAAAAGTAAGAGTAATGTTTATTCGGTAACTCGGGCTTTTATGCCGTACAACAACTCCTCCCCGTATCCGGAGGAGATAATACATTTACAGTGGGAGTCACTCCCACTGTACCGAGCAGAATATTATAACATTATTACAAGTTTATATAACACACACAATATGCAACGAAAATACATTGTGCTACGTGTATTAGGGAACGGAGATCTAGGGGAACAATATACGTGAAAATCCCCTAGATCGGTTGGGCCGTTCGCCAGATACACGTTTGCACCAATTACTCAAAAACTATACAAGATAAACGAAAACTCTCTGTTGGACCGGGTGTCTTTAGTTCGGTACTTTGGATCCGTCGACTAGCATGGGCGTATGTCGTTGGTAAGGTCGGAATTCATCGTGTGGAAAGTTCGGTCATTAGTCCACGCGGTCAAAATGGCCGCGACCCATTGTTCTCTCCACGTGGCGATGTATACCGTACGGATCCACAAGTACCCGAAATCCCCAATAATCCATATGCAACGGCAATTCTCCGAGATGGTATCGGTTACACTAGAAAGGGGTCTGTCACAAGTTCCATGAGTTTTGGCCTTGCGGTCGGTCTCCGTTCGCACGGTAAAATAGACGAAATTCTTGCCATCCATTCGCATCTTTGTGGTCGCTAGAATCCCCATACTAAGTTAAGTATAACTACCGAACGGCCGGTCGTTCGGTAGTTTCCGTGCGTAATTCTGGATGTCTGGAGGTCTTAGCGGTATTCGCCTGTTTGTGCTTCCGATTTCAGTTCCATGCGTTCACAGGCAAACACCGCTGTTCGCACGCAAGATGGCCGCGAACACGTGGAAAAGTCCCGAAATGGCGGCCACCTATTCAGAGCACAAAGAATTCGCATGAAATCATGCGAACGGCTGTATTCTCCAGTAATGGCATTCTCATGCACTATATTCGCCTAAATCCCCTGGCTGTTAGGTTATATTAGCAGTCCAAACCTACAGCATAGATAAAGGGACAAAGACAGTCTAATACAAGTCCATATGCCTGAATACAGGGTTTGCAGTGCAATATAGTCCAGGACCATAGTCGCAGGGGAGGAGGCGGGCAAGCAGGCCTCTCCAGGACAAAGTGGCGAAGGGCACCTCGTCACACATCTCCCCTTTGGGGGGAAGACTAACCAGGCACCTGACCTTCTGTCGGTCAGTGCCTCCGTTAGTCGATCCACCAACCCACAATAAACAGATGTCCGAGTGGCCCCCCCACAACATCAAAGTACAGGAACAGCCTACCCACAACACACAGTTACTGCACCTGGGTATTTGGCTGTGGTAATGAGGCCACATGCCGAGGGTACTTGAAGGGCAGAGGCCAACTGCACTCTGCCCAGATGCCAGCTCTTCTGCTGGGGTAGCCTGCAGGACATCAGGCTCTGGACCAGGGACAAAGGTAGGGCAGAGGCCGACTGCACTCTGCCCAGCTGCCAGCTCTTCTGCTGGGGTAGCCTGCAAGACATCAGGCTCTGGACCAGGGAAAAAGGTAGGGCAGAGGCCGACTGTACTCTGCCCAGATGCCAGCTCTTCCACTGGGGTAGCCTGCAGGACATCAGGCTCTGGATCAGGGACAAAGGTAGGGCAGAGGCCGACTGCGCTCTGTCCAGCTGCCAGCTCTTCCGCTGGGGTAGCCTGCAGGACATCAGGCTCTGGACCAGGGACAAGGGTAGGGCAGAGGCCGACTGCGCTCTGTCCAGCTGCCAGCTCTTCCGCTGGGGTACTGAGACCATAGTCCGGCTCAGTAGTCAAGGGAACATGGACGTCAGGAGGGGTTAGCATCGCCTCCGTTAACCCTGGTGCCACGCTAGGGGTTAGCTGGGGAGGGGAATTTGTACTTACCCCCTCCTCTGGGTGTCCCGGTGAGGGTAGTTGGGGATCTGGAAGGGCTGTCCAGCATCCCTGTAGGTCAGGCACAGAGACCACGGTCCCATCTGCGCCGTCTGGAGGATTGGTGTCTCCCCTTGTTGGGGGAAGCTGCCGCTGGGGAGAGGGGGTGCTGTGCTCCTCTCCTGGAAACACAGGCTGCCGCTGGAGAGGGAGACCGCCTGTCTCCACTCCCTTACCATGGTCCTGTTGCTGTAGAGAGGGACCAACTGTCTCTGCTCTCTGTAGGACACACTGCTGCTGGGGGGGAAGAACGGCACCTTCGGCCCCCTGGGGTACACACTGCCGCTGGAGAGGGAGACCGCCTGTCTCCGCTCCCTTACCATGGTCCTGTTGCTGTAGAGAGGGACCAACTGTCTCTGCTCTCTGTAGGACATACTGCTGCTGGGGGGGAAGGACGGCACCTTCGGCCCCCTGGGGTACACACTGCCGCTGGAGAGGGAGACCGCCTGTCTCCACTCCCTTACCATTGTCCTGTTGCTGTAGAGAGGGACCAACTGTCTCTGCTCTCTGTAGGACACACTGCTGCTGGGGGGGAAGGACGGCACCTTCGGCCCCCTGGGGTACACACTGCCGCTGGAGAGGGAGACTGCCTGTCTCCACTCCCTTACCATGGTCCTGTTGCTGTAGAGAGGGACCAACTGTCTCTGCTCTCTGTAGGACACACGGCTGCTGGGGGGAAAGGACGGCCCCTTCGGCCCCCTGTAACTCACGCTGTTGTTGGGGCGCAGGGACGGAATACTTTGCCCTCACTGCCCGATATTCGGCTTCCATCTGCAGATACTCCGCCAGTTCTCTCCTTATTCTTGGTACCATTTCCTCGGTTAGAAGGGACCCGTAGATATCCAACCGCCGCTTCAGCATAGCGTCAAACTGTACGTGACTATACCAATAGTCCAGTTTGGCTGGGTGTTCCCAGGATGCTGTTCCTCGCCCTAGGGAAGCCATCCTGTTGTAGCCAGGGGCGCTGCCCAATGGCTAGCGTTGCCCTCAATTGTAACTCCAAACGTTACCCGTGTCTCTGAGCTGCTTCTCCTCGCACTAGGATGCCATCCCACCGCTGCCACCACTGTAACGGAGCTCCGTGTACCCCGACCGAGTACCCTCCGTTGATGGATGCTCCTAGCGCTCTCAGAGGACTCCAAGCACTGCAGACGACACCACAACCACCGCAGACTCCACAACCGCCGTAGCTTAACTGGAGCCGCGCCGTCTTCCTTCCACCCTGGATCGGCTTCTGTCCTCCAGGACCGTGTGGGGAAGACCTCTCCTCCAGGAGAGCGTATCTGGAACAAGCTCTTAAAAGAGCTAAGTGATTAAGAGCTCAGGGGAATATGCATCGCATAGCAATCCCCAGTGTGATATAGCAGTTCCCTCCAATAACGAGACACGGCTACGTATTGAGGGTCAGAAGAGGTCTGAGGACTGGAACACCCAGCCTGCTTTTTATTAGGATCAGGTACATACAGGACACTCCCAGGGGGAGGATGAAATTGACCAATCACATGCATGGTAACACCCCCACGTCTCCTCCCCTCAGATAAACACATAACCCAATTAAAACATACATTATTTTACCCAAGTTCTGGATGTACCCCAAAAACAGGGGGTACAGCTTTAAATCTGGTATCCCCAAATAGCCCTTGTTCAGGGGAACAGTCTGTCCAAAAATCAGCCCATTCGGATGGATGGTTCGGGAGATACAGGGCTCCAAAGTTTTGACCGACCGCACAGACCAACTAGCCGAAAATAGTTCCATGAGTTTTGGCCTTGCGGTCGGTCTCCGTTCGCACGGTAAAATAGACGAAATTCTTGCCATCCATTCGCATCTTTGTGGTCGCTAGAATCCCCATACTAAGTTAAGTATAACTACCGAACGGCCGGTCGTTCGGTAGTTTCCGTGCGTAATTCTGGATGTCTGGAGGTCTTAGCGGTATTCGCCTGTTTGTGCTTCCGATTTCAGTTCCATGCGTTCACAGGCAAACACCGCTGTTCGCACGCAAGATGGCCGCGAACACGTGGAAAAGTCCCGAAATGGCGGCCACCTATTCAGAGCACAAAGAATTCGCATGAAATCATGCGAACGGCTGTATTCTCCAGTAATGGCATTCTCATGCACTATATTCGCCTAAATCCCCTGGCTGTTAGGTTATATTAGCAGTCCAAACCTACAGCATAGATAAAGGGACAAAGACAGTCTAATACAAGTCCATATGCCTGAATACAGGGTTTGCAGTGCAATATAGTCCAGGACCATAGTCGCAGGGGAGGAGGCGGGCAAGCAGGCCTCTCCAGGACAAAGTGGCGAAGGGCACCTCGTCACACCCCCCTCTACTAAATCCCAGTCCCCCATATACTAAATCCCAGTACCCGCTTACTAAATCCCAGTCTCCCTCTCTATACTAAATCCCAGTCCCCCATATACTAAATCCTAGTCCCCCCATATACTAAATCCCAGTCCCTCCATAAACTAGATCCCATTCCCGCCATACTAAATCCCAGTCCCCCATACTAAATCCCAGTACCCCTCAACTAAATTCCAGTCCTCCCATTATACTAAATCCCAGTCCCCCATATACTAAATCCCAGTCCCCCCATACTAAATCCCAGTCCCCCCCATACTAAACTCCAGTCCCCACATATACTAAATCCCAGTCCCCACATATACTAAATCCCAGTCCCTCTCATACTGAATCCCAGTCCCCCTCTACTAAATCCAAGTCCCCCCATATACTAAATCCCATTCCCCCATATACTAAATCCCAGTCCTCCCTCTACTAAATACCAGTTCCTCATATTCTAAATCCCAGTCCCCCCCATATACTAAATCCCAGTCCCCCCTCTATACTAAATCCATGTCCCCCCGTCTACTAAATCCCACTCCCCGCACATACTAAATCCCACTCCCCGCACATACTAAATCCCACTCCCCGCACATACTAAAATCCCAGTCTCCCCATTTACTAAATGCCAGTCCCCCCATATACTAAATCCCAGTCCTCCCTCTATTAAATCCCAGTCCCCCTACTAAATCTCAGTCCCCCCTACTAAATCCCAGTCCCCCTCTCTACTAAATCCCATTCCCCCTTCTACTAAATCCCAGTCCCCCCTCTATACTAAATCCCAGGCCCCCCCCATATACTAAATCCCAGTCCCCCCAATATACTAAATCCCAGTCCTCTCGCTACTAAATCCCAGTCCCCCCTACTAAATCCCAGTCCCCCCTACTAAATCCCAGTCCCCCCCTCTACTAAATCCCAGTCACCCCTTTATTAAATCCCCGTTCCCCCCTCTACTAAATCCAGTCCTCCCCCATACTAAATCCCAGTCCCCCCTACTAAATCCCAGTCCCCCCTACTAATTCCCAGTCCCCCCATCTACTAAATCCCAGTCCCCCATATACTAAATCCCAGTCCCCCCCTCTATACTAAATCCCAGTCCCCCCCTCTATACTAAATCCCAGTCCCCCCCTCTATACTAAATCCCAGTCCCCCCTCTATACTAAATCCCAGTCCCCCTCTACTAGATCCCAGTCCCCGCACATACTAAATCCCAGTCCCCGCACATACTAAATCCAGTCCTCCCCATACTAAATCCCATATACTAAATCCCAGTCCCCCATATACTAAATCCCAGTCCCTCCATATACTAGATCCCAGTCCCCCCATATTAAATCCCAGTCCCCCCATATTAAATCCCAGTCCCCCCATACTAAATCCCAGTACCCCAACTATATTCCAGTCATCCCATTACACTAAATCCCAGTCCCCCCATATACTAAATCCTTGTCCCCATATACTAAATCCCAGTCCCTCTCATACTATATCCCTGTCCCTCCCATACTAAATCGCAGTCCCCCCATACTAAATCCCAGTCCCTCCATACTAAATCCCAGTCCCCCCTCTATACTAAATCCCAGTCCCCCCATATACTAAATCCCAGTACCCTCCTCTATACTAAATCCCATTCCCCCCTCTACTAAATCCCAGTCCCCCATATACTAAATCCCAGTACCCCCTTACTAAATCCCAGTCTCCCTCTCGATACTAAATCCCAGTCCCCCATATACTAAATCCTAGTCCCCCCATATACTAAATCCCAGTCCCTCCATATACTAGATCCCATTCCCCCCATACTAAATCCCAGTCCCCCCATACTAAATCCCAGTGCCCCTCAACTAAATTCCAGTCCTCCCATTATACTAAATCCCAGTCCCCCATATACTAAATTCCAGTCCCCCCATACTAAATCCCAGTCCCCCCCATACTAAACTCCAGTCCCCACATATACTAAATCCCAGTCCCCACATATACTAAATCCCAGTCCCTCTCATACTGAATCCCAGTCCCCCTCTACTAAATCCCAGTCCCCCCATATACTAAATCCCATTCCCCCATATACTAAATCCCAGTCCTCCCTCTACTAAATCCCAGTCCCTCATATTCTAAATCCCAGTCCTCCATATACTAAATCCCAGTCCCCCCTCTATACTAAATCCCAGTCCCCCCTCTACTAAATCCCACTCCCCGCACATACTAAATCCCACTCCCCGCACATACTAAATCCCAGTCCCCCCTCTACTAAATCCCAGTCCCGCCATCTATACTAAATCCCAGTCCTCCCTCTACTAAATCCCAGTCCCCCCTCTATACTAAATCCCAGTCCTCCATATACTAAATCCCAATCTCCCCATTTACTAAATGCCAGTCCCCCCATATACTAAATCCCAGTCCTCTCTCTACTAAATCCCAGTCCCCCTACTAAATCCCAGTCCCCCCTACTAAATCCCAGTCCCCCTCTCTACTAAATCCCATTCCCCCTCTCTACTAAATCCCAGTCCCCCCTCTATACTAAATCGCAGTCCCCCCTCTATACTAAATCCCAGCCCCCCATATACTAAATCCCAGTCCCCCATATACTAAATCCTAGTCCTCTCGCTACTAAATCCCAGTCCCCCCAACTAAATCCCAGTCCCCCCCTCTACTAAATCCCAGTCCCCCCTTTATTAAATCCCCGTTCCCCCCTCTACTAAATCCAGTCCTCCCCCATACTAAATCCCAGTTCCCCCATATACTAAATCCCAGTCCCCCCATATACTAAATCCCAGTACCCCCCTATACTAAATCCCAGTCCCCCCCTCTATACTAAATCCCAGTCCCCACTCTATACTAAATCCCAGTCCCCACTCTACTAGATCCCAGTCCCCGCACATACTAAATCCCAGTCCCCGCACATACTAAATCCAGTCCTCCCCATACTAAATCCCATATACTAAATCCCAGTCACCCATATACTAAATCCCAGCCCCCATATACTAAATCCCAGTCCCTCCATATACTAGATCCCAGTCCCCCCATACTAAATCCCAGTCCTCCCATTATACTAAATCCCAGTCCCCCCATATACTAAATCCTTGTCCCCCATATACTAAATCCCAGTCCCTCTCATACTATATCCCAGTCCCCCCATACTAAATCCCAGTCCCCCCATACTAAATCCCAGTCCCTCCATACTAAATCCCAGTCCCCCCAACTAAATTCCAGTCCTCCCATTATACTAAATCCCAGTCCCCCCATATTCTAAATCCAAGTACCCCCATACTAAATCCCAGTCCCCCACTCAATATTAAATCCCAGTCCCCCATATACTAAATCCCAGTCCCCCATACTAAATCCCAGTCCCCCATATACTAAATCCCAGTCCCCCATATACTAAATCCCAGTCCCCCCATATACTAAATCCCAGTCCCCCCATATAATAAATTCCAGTCCCCCCATATAATAAATCCCAGTCCCCCCATATACTAAATCCCAGTCGCCCCAATACTAAATCCCAGTCCCCCCATATACTAAATCCCAGTCCCCCCATATACTAAATTCCAGTCCCTCCCATATACTAAATCCCAGTCCCCCATATACTAAATCCCAGTCCCCCCATACTAAATCCCATTCCCCCATATACTAAATCCCAGTCCCCCAACTAAATTCCAGTACCCCCAACTAAATCCCAGCCCCCATATACTAAATCCCAGTACCCCCAACTAAATCCCAGCCCCCATATACTAAATCCCAGTCACCCCAATTAAATTCCAGTCCTCCCATTATACTAAATCCCAGTCCCCCCATATACTAAATCCCAGTACCCCCCATACTTAATCCCAGTCCCCCATATACTAAATCCCAGTCCCCCCCATACTAAATCCCAGTCTCCAACTAAATCCCAGTACCCACAACTAAATCCCAGCCCCCCATATACTAAATCCCAGTCACCCCATATACTAAATCTCAGCCCCACCATACTAAATCCCAGTCCCCCCAACTAAATTCCAGTCCTCCCATTATACTAAATCCCAGTCTCCCCCATATACTAAATCCCAGTACCCCCAACTAAATTCCAGTCCTCCCATTATACTAAATACCAGTCCCCCATATACTAAATCCCAGTACCCCCATACTAAATCCCAGTCCCCCACTCTATACTAAATCCCAGTCCCCCATATACTAAATCCCAGCCCCCCATATACTAAATCACAGTCCCTCCATATACTAGATCCCAGTCCCATCATACTAAATCCCAGACCCCCCATACTAAATCCCAGTACCCCAACTATATTCCAGTCCTCCCATTATACTAAATCCCAGTCCTCCCATTATACTAAATCCCAGTCCCCCATGTACTAAATCCCAGTCCCCCTCTACTAAATCCCAGTCATCCCCCATATACTAAATCCCAGTCCTCCCTCTGCTAAATCCCAGTCCCCCATATACTAAATCCCAGTCCCCCCTCTATACTAAATCCAGTCCTCCATATACTAAATACCAATCCCCCCCTCTATACTAAATCCCAGTCCCCCCTCTTCTAAATCCCAGTCCCCCCATATACTAAATCCCAGTACCCCCTTACTAAATCCCAGTCTCCCTCTCTATACTAAATCCCAGTCCCCCATATACTAAATCCTAGTCCCCCCATATACTAAATACCAGTCCCTCCATATACTAGATCCCATTCCCCCCATACTAATTCCCAGTCCTCCCATACTAAATCCCAGTACCCCTCAACTAAATTCCAGTCCTCCCATTATACTAAATCCCAGTCCCCACATATACTAAATCCCAGTCCCCACATATACTAAATCCCAGTCCCTCTCATACTGAATCCCAGTGCCCCTCTACTAAATCCCAGTCCCCCATATACTAAATCCCATTCCCCCATATACTAAATCCCAGTCCTCCCTCTACTAAATCCCAGTCCCTCATATACTAAATCCCAGTCCCTCCATGAACTAAATCCCAGTCCCCCCCTCAATACTAAATCAAAGTCCCCCACTCTACTAATTCCCAGTCCCCGCACATACTAAATCCCACTCCCCGCACATACTAAATCCCAGTCCCCGCACATACTAAATCCCAGTCCCCCCTCTGCTAAATCCCAGTCCCCCCCTCTATACTAAATCCCAGTCCTCTCTATACTAAATCCCAGTCCCCCATATACTAAATCCCAGTCCCCCATATACAAAATCCCAGTCTCCCCATTTACTAAATCCCAGTCCTCCCTCTACTAAATGCCAGTCCCCCATATACTAAATCCCAGTCCTCCCTCTACTAAATCCCAGTCCCCCCTACTAAATCCCAGTCCCCTCTACTAAATCCCAGTCCCCCTCTCTACTAAATCCCATTCCCCCCATCTACTAAATTCCTCTATACCAAATCCCAGGCCCCCCCCATATACTAAATCCCAGACCCCCCCATATACTAAATCCCAGTCCTCCCGCTACTAAATCCCAGTCCCCCCTACTAAATCCCAGTCCCCTCCTCTACTAAATCCCATTCCCCCCTCTACTAAATCCCAGTCCCCCCTTTATTAAATCCCCGTTCCCCCCTCTACTAAATCCAGTCCTCCCCCATACTAAATCCCAGTTCCCCCATATACTAAATCCCAGTCCCCCATTATACTAAATCCCAGTCCCCCCATATACTTAATCCCAGTCCCCCCATATACTAAATCCCAGTCCCCCCCCTCTATACTAAATCCCTGTCCCCCCTCTATACTAAATCCCAGTCCCCCCCTCTATACTAAATCCCAGTCCCCCCTCTACTAAATCCCAGTCCCCGCACATACTAAATCCCAGTCCCCACACATACTAAATCCAGTCCTCCCCCATACTAATTCCCATATACTAAATCCCAGTCCCCCACTCTATACTAAATCCCAGTCCCCCACTCTATACTAAATCCCAGTCCCACACTCTATACTAAATCCCAGTCCCCCATATACTAAATCCCAGCCCCCCATATACTAAATCCCAGTCCCTCCATATACTAGATCCCAGTCCCCCCATACTAAATCCCAGTCCCCCCATACTAAATCCCAGTACCCCAACTATATTCCAGTCCTCCCATTATACTAAATCCCAGTCCTCCCATTATACTAAATCCCAGTCCCCATATACTAAATCCTTTTCCCCCCATATACTAAATCCCAGTCCCTCTCATACTATATCCCAGTCCCCCCCATACTAAATCCCAGTCACCCCATACTAAATCCCAGTCCCTCCATACTAAATCCCAGTCCCCCCAACTAAATTCCAGTCCTCCCATTATACTAAACCCCAGTTCCCCCATATACTAAATCCCAGTACCCCCATACTAAATCCCAGTCCCCCACTCTCTATTAAATCCCAGTCCCCACATATACTAAATCCCAGTCCCCCATACTAAATCGCAGTAACCCCAACTAAATTCCAGTCCTCCCATTATACTAAATCCCAGTCCCCCATATACTAAATCCCAGTAACCCCATATACTAAATCCCAGTCCCTCTCATACTAAATCCCAGTCCCCCATATACTAAACCCCAGTCCCCCCATATACTAAACCCCAGTCCCCCCATATACTAAATCCCAGTCCCCCCATATACTAAATCCCAGTCCCCCCATACTAAATTCCAGTCCCCCTATATACTAAATCCCAGTCCCTCCATATACTAAATCCCAGTCCCTCCATATACTAGATCCCAGTCCCCCACATACTAAATCCCAGTCCCCCCCTACTAAATCACAGTACCCCAACTAAATTCCAGTCCTCCCATTATACTAAATCCCAGTCCCCTATACCAAATCCCAGTCCCCCCCATACTAAATCCCAGTCCCCCCATACTAAATCCCATTCCCCACATATACTGAATCCCAGTCCCCCATGTACTAAATTCCAGTACCCCCATACTAAATTCCAGTCCCCCACTCTATACTAAATCCCAGTCCCCCATATATTAAATCCCAGTCCCTCCATATACTAAATCCCAGTCCCTCCATATACTAGATCCCAGTCCCCCACATACTAAATCCCAGTCCCCCCATACTAAATCACAGTACCCCAACTAAATTCCAGTCCTCCCATTATACTAAATCCCAGTCCTCCCATATACTAAATCCCAGTCCCCCACATACTAAATCCCAGTCCCCTCATACTAAATCACAGTACCCCAACTAAATTCCAGTCCTCCCATTATACTAAATCCCAGTCCTCCCATATACTAAATCCCAGTCCCCCTATACTAAATCCCAGTCCCCCCATACTAAATCCCAGTCCCCACATATACTGAATCCCAGTCCCCCATGTACTAAATCCCAGTCCCCCATGTACTAAATCCCAGTCCCCCCTCTACTAAATCCCAGTCACCCCCATATACTTAATCCCAGTCCTCCCTCTGCTAAATCCCAGTCCCCCATATACTAAATCCCAGTCCCCCCATATACTAAATCCCAGTCCCCCATACAAAATCCCAGTCCCCCCATATACTAAATCCCAGTCCCCCCATATAATAAATCCCAGTCCCCCCATATAATAAATCCCAGTCCCCCCATATACTAAATCCCAGTCGCCCCTATACTAAATCCCAGTCCCCCCATATACTAAATCCCAGTCCCCCCCATATACTAAATCCCAGTCCCTCCCATATACTAAATCCCAGTCCCCCATGTACTAAATCCCATTCCCCCATACTAAATCCCAGTCCCCCATATACTAAATCCCAGCCCCCCATATTCTAAATCGCAGTCCTCCCCCATACTAAATCCCAGTCCCCCAACTAAATTCCAGTACCCCAACTAAATCCCAGCCCCCATATACTAAATCCCAGTACCCCCAACTAAATCCCAGCCCCCATATACTAAATCCCAGTCACCCCAATTAAATTCCAGTCCTCCCATTATACTGAATCCCAGTCCCCCATGTACTACATCCCAGTCCCCCATGTACTAAATCCCAGTCCCCCCTCTACTAAATCCCAGTCGCCCCCAATATACTTAATCCCAGTCATCCCTCTGCTAAATCCCAGTCCCCCATATACTAAATCCCAGTCCCCCATATACTAAATCCCAGTCCCCCCCTCTATACTAAATCTCAGTCCCCCATATACTAAATCCCAGTCCCCCATACAAAATCCCAGTCCCCCCATATACTAAATCCCAGTCCCCCCATATAATAAATCCCAGTCCCCCATATAATAAATCCCAGTACCCCCATATACTAAATCCCAGTCGCCCCTATACTAAATCCCAGTCCCCCCATATACTAAATCCCAGTCCCCCCCATATACTAAATCCCAGTCCCTCCCATATACTAAATCCCAGTCCCCATGTACTAAATCCCATTCCCCATGTACTAAATCCCAGTCCCCCATATACTAAATCCCAGCCCCCCATATTCTAAATCGCAGTCCTCCCCCATACTAAATCCCAGTCCCCCAACTAAATTCCAGTACCCCCAACTAAATCCCAGCCCCCCATATACTAAATCCCTGTACCCCCAACTAAATCCCAGCCCCCCATATACCAAATCCCAGTCACCCCAACTAAATTCCAGTCCTCCCATTATACTAAATCCCAGTCCTCCCATTATACTAAATCCCAGTCCCCCATGTACTAAATCCCAGTCCCCCATATACTAAATCCCAGCCCCCCCATATACTAAATCCCAGCCCCTCTCATACTGAATCCAAGTCCCTCTCATACTAAATCCCAGTCCCCCTCTGCTAAATCCCAGTCCCCCCATATACTAAATCCCAGTCCTCCCTCTACTAAATCCCAGTCCCCCCATATACTAAATCCCAGTCCCCCATATACTAAATCCCAGTCCCCCCCTCTATACTAAATCCCAGTCCCCCCTCTATACTAAATCCCAGTCCCCCCTCTATACTAAATCCCAGTCCCCCCTCTACTAAATCGCAGTCCCCGCACATAAAAATCCCAGTCCTCGCACATACTAAATCCCAGTCCCCCCCTCTACTAAATCCCAGTCCCCCCATATACTAAATCCCAGTCCCCCCATATACTATATCCCAGTCCCCCCATATACTAAATCCCAGTCCTCCCTCTACTAAATCCCAGTCCCCCTACTAAATCCCAGTCCCCCCTTTACTAAATCCCATTCCCCCCTCTACTAAATCCCAGTCCCCCCTCTATACTAAATTCCAGCCCACCATATACTAAATCCCAGTCCCCGCCCATATACTAAATGCCAGTCCCCCCATATACTAAATCCCAGTCCTCCCTCTACTAAATCCCAGTCCCCCCTACTAAATCCCAGTCCCCCCTACTAAATCCCAGTCCCCCCCTCTACTAAATCCCAGTCCCCCCATACTAAATCCCAGATCACCCCATATACTAAATCCCAGTCGCCCCATATACTAAATCCTAGTCCCCCATATACTAAATCCCATTCCCCCCTCTACTAAATCCCAGTCCCCCCTCTATACTAAATTCCAGCCCACCATATACTAAATCCCAGTCCCCGCCCATATACTAAATGCCAGTCCCCCCATATACTAAATCCCAGTCCTCCCTCTACTAAATCCCAGTCCCCCCTACTAAATCCCAGTCCCCCCTACTAAATCCCAGTCCCCCCCTCTACTAAATCCCAGTCCCCCCATACTAAATCCCAGATCACCCCATATACTAAATCCCAGTCGCCCCATATACTAAATCCTAGTCCCCCATATACTAAATCCCAGTCCCCCCTCTATACTAAATCCCAGTCCCCCCATATACTAAATCCTAGTCCCCCATATACTAAATCCCAGTCCCCCCCTCTATACTAAATCCCAGTCCCCCCTCTATACTAAATCCCAGTCCCCGCACAAACTAAATCCCAGTCCCCGCACATACTAAATCCAGTCCTCCCCCATACTAAATCCAGTCCTCCCCCATACTAAATCCTAGTTCCCCCATATACTAAATCCCAGTCCCCCATATACTAAATCCCATTCTCCCATACTAAATCCCAGTCCCAACCATATACTAAATCCCAGTCCCCCATATAATAAATCCCAGTCCCCCCATATAATAAATCCCAGTCCCCCCATATACTAAATCCCAGTCCCCCCATATAATAAATCCCAGTCCCCCTCATATACTAAATCCCAGTCATCCCTATACTAAATCCCAGTCCCCCCATATACTAAATCCCAGTCCCCCCATATACTAAATCCCAGTCCCTCCCATATATTAAATCTCAGTCCCCTATATACTAAATCCCATTCCACCATACTAAATCCCAGTCCCCCATATACTAAATCCCAGCCCCCCATATTCTAAATCGCAGTCCTCCCCCATACTAAATCCCAGTCCCCCAACTAAATTCCAGTACCCCCAACTAAATCCCAGCCCCCCATATACTAAATCCCAGTACCCCCAACTAAATCCCAGCCCCCCATATACTAAATCCCAGTCACCCCAACTAAATTCCAGTCCTCCCATTATACTAAATCCCAGTCCCCCCAGATACTAAATCCCAGTACCCCCATACTAAATTCCAGTACCCCACTCTATACTAAATCCCAGTCCCCCATATACTAAATCCCAGCCCCCCCATATACTAAATCCCAGTCCCTCTCATACTGAATCCAAGTCCCTCTCATACTAAATCCCAGTGCCCCTCTACTAAATCCCAGTCCCCCATATACTAAATCCCAGTCCTCCCTCTACTAAATCCCAGTCCCCCCATATACTAAATCCCAGTCCCCCCATATACTAAATCCCAGTCCCCCCATATACTAAATCCCAGTCCCCCCCTCTATACTAAATCCCAGTCCCCCCTCTATACTAAATCCCAGTCCCACCTCTACTAAATCGCAGTCCCCGCACATAAAAATCCCAGTCCCCGCACATACTAAATCCCAGTCCCCCCATATACTAAATCCCAGTCCCTCCATATACTATATCCAAGTCCCCCCATATACTAAATCCCAGTCCTCCCTCTACTAAATCCCAATCCCCCCCTCTACTAAATCCCATTCCCCCCTCTACTAAATCCCAGTCCCCTCTCTATACTAAATTCCAGCCCCCCATATACTAAATCCCAGTCCCCCCTCTATACTAAATTCCAGCCCCCCATATACTAAATCCCAGTCCCCGCCCATATACTAAATGCCAGTCCCCCATATACTAAATCCCAGTCCTCCCTCTACTAAATCCCAGTCCCCCCTACTAAATCCCAGTCCCCCTACTAAATCCCAGTTCCCCCCTCTACTAAATCCCAGTCCCCCCCATACTAAATCCCAGATCCCCCATATACTAAATCCCAGTCGCCCCATATACTAAATCCTAGTCCCCATATACTAAATCCCAGTCCCCCCTCTATACTAAATCCCAGTCCCCCATATACTAAATCCTAGTCCCCCATATACTAAATCCTAGTCCCCCCCTCTATACTAAATCCCAGTCCCCCCTCTATACTAAATCCCAGTCCCCGCACAAACTAAATCCCAGTCCCCGCACATACTAAATCCAGTCCTCCCCCATACTAAATCCTAGTCCCCCCTCTATACTAAATCCCAGTCCCCCCTCTATACTAAATCCCAGTCCCCGCACAAACTAAATCCCAGTCCCCGCACATACTAAATCCAGTCCTCCCCCATACTAAATCCAGTCCTCCCCATACTAAATCCCAGTTCCCCCATATACTAAATCCCAGTCCCCCCATATACTAAATCCCATTCCCCCATACTAAATCCCAGTCCCACCCATATACTAAATCCCAGTCCCACCCATATACTAAATCCCAGTCCCACCCATATACTAAATCCCAGTCCCACCCATATACTAAATCCAAGTCCCCCGCATACTAAATCCCAGTCCCACCCATATACTAAATCCCAGTCCTCCGCCTGTACTAAATCCCAGTCCTCTGCCTATATTAAATCCCAGCACCCCTAGCCAACAAGCAGACTTCACTCACATTGCAGCTGCCATTATGCGACTCCGGAGTCCGGCCTCTGGTATACCCCAAATGGCGCTGTCCGCACCCTGTGCCAAAGCGGATCTTCCCGCTACTTCTTGAAACCCTGTGAAGGTGGAGCACTTCGACGTCATGACGGAATGTGACGTGGCGTTGCGTGCCTCCATGCACCTCCAGGTACTTCACTGTCCAGCCGCTGCCATCGCAACACTGCCTAACACACACTCACTGACACACACTCACTGACACACACACTCACTGACAGACACACTAACTGACAGACACACTAACTGACAGACACACACACACACTCACTGACAGACACACACACTGACAGACACACACACACACACACACACACTCACTGACAGACACACAGACAGATATACTCACTCATAGACACACATATGCACACTCACTGACACACACACAGACAGACACACACTCTTGCATACACTCACATCATTCCCTGGGGTCCAGTGGGGATCTTCTATCTGGAGATCTCCTTCCTGCTCCTCACTGCTCCCTCGCGTGCAGTTCAGTGATGCCGGGTTCAGGAATATGACGTCATATTCCGGCACCCGGCATCACTACAGACGGCGTGCGCGAGGGAGCAGTGAGGAGCAGGAAGACTGAGATCCATCGTTGCTGCCAGTGCCCTGCTTCCTCTCCGGTCTGGTAAATTTTAGCAGAGTAGGCATCTGCAATGTTGAAAAAGCAGGTGCCTACTCTGCTTTAACACCAAGCATGTACTCGCGGCTCGCCGGGCCTAAAAGATGTTCATTGTGGCCCACATGTGACTTGTGGGCTGCGAGTTTGACATGCTTGGTGTAGAATGTGTCAAAATTTACAGATTTCAATAGAAATTGGCTCTATTATAAATTAACCTTGTTGCATACTGAAATAAACTCAAGAGACAGCAATTGCCCAGAGCCTGCCTTGCAAAGACTTCTCATTGAGCTGCATTGGGAAGTCTGTGATTGGACAGCCACAGAAAGTCTGGGTGAGGTTAGAAGGGGAGGGTTTAGGCCATCAGACAGACATTGCAAAAGAGGTAGACAGTCATTTGCCGCTGTTATTGGCTACCATACAAGCTTTCACTGGCTACCAAACAGTCACCATGGTCTAGACTAGAGCATCCCCTATTTCAGTTTTAAGGATCAATATTCCCGGTTTGAATTTAGATTATTGAACATCCCACTATTACACATTGTGACGGTCTGAGAAAGTGTCACCATCTTGCATACACTTTTCCCATAAAATAATACGCCAATAATCCACAGGTTCCAATATCTTTTTTCACTGTTATAGATTGAATAGAAGTTAGTTGTCTTCAAGCGGGTGTGTCAGGCCTGTACTCTGCAGACCTCTTTCAGTGCCCATTGCCACTCATATCTGGTGTCACAATAGCGTGCATTTAAAACCAAAGAACTTTTTTCTCTGTTATAGATTGAATAGCAGTTAGTTGTCTTCAAGTGTGTGTCAGGCCTACAGCGTGTACTCTGCAGACCTCTGCCAGTGCACATTGCCACTTATATCTGGTGTCACATTAGCGTGCATTTAAAAACAAAAAACTTTTTTCACTGTTATAGATTGAATAGCAGTTAGTTGTCTTCAAGCGGGTGTCAGGCCTACAGCGTGTACTCTGCAGACCTCTGCCAGTGCACATTGCCACTCATATCTGGTGTCACAATAGCGTCGGTCGGTGCCTGAGTTAGTTGAGTAACCCACCCACGACAACCAATTGCTGGACCTAGTGGTCCCTGTAGCCCATCAATGTCTGGTATGGCCCCAGCGACCAAGTGGGCATCTGTTACTCCTGGTCTCTCTGTAACACCCAGGCATGGAGCTGAAGGTACATGGTGGGCAGAGGCCAACTGCGCTCTGCCCCAGTGCCAGTGCTTCTACTGGGGTCGCCTGCAGGTATTCAGGCCATGGACCAGGAGAAAGCGGAGGGCAGAGGTCAGCTGCTCACTGCCCAGATGCCAGGTCTTCCGCTGGGATGGGGTCAGCAGGTACCACAGGTACCCCAGGACCTGGCTGATGATCCGCTGTGGAGAGGAGGGTAACCTCTTTGCCTTCCTGCGGGGTTGGTTGGGGATCTGGGATCCCTGCATCCCTGTAGGTCTGGTGCAGAGACTGCGGTCCCATCTGCGGTCCCATCTAATGCAGAGTTGGCATGCCGCATCATCCGAGCCACCCAGAGCTGGATGGTTTTACAACAAGCCAAATCCCCCTAAGAGATTCTCCAATTGATCATGCTTGAGCACTTTTACAATGGGCTTCCCACCAAGGTGCAGGAATGGGTGAGAGACCGGCATCCCAAGACCATGATAGAAGCAGCCAAACGGGCTGACGATTATGTGGATACTTGCCGGCCCCAACACCCTGCTCCCTCTCCCAACTACCGACCCCCCATCCGACCTCTGCTACAACAAAACCCCACTAACGCAGCTCCCAATCCAGTCACCGCCCCAGCGAGCATCCCCTAGGGCAGACTGGCAATGTTTCCAATGAAATCAACCTGGCCACATCAAACTGTACTGTCTCCACAACCGGGGCCAAACTCAGTGGGTCACCCCCGTAGTCCCTACAAGCCCTCAAGCAAAGCCCTCTGCTACCAAGATGACCCGACAGATTTCCAGAGCCCCAACGAAGAATCCTGGACCATTCTGCATTAGGTGAACCCCGTCCAGGCCGCCCATGATAACCGGGACTACCACAGACATTCAGTGTGGCTCCGAGCCACAGGAGCCACTATAACTCTGGTGCGATCCCAGCTTATCCCTGAAGAAAGGACGGAGGGGTACCGTCATCATCCGAGTGGCTGTATCTACCCACTGCCCATGTTCACCTAGACTGGGGCACCAGAGTCCAGAGAGTCAAAGTGGGCCTCATGGATCGACTACCCGCAGAAGTGCTGCTCGGCAATGACCTGGGCCACCTCACTTCAACCTATATCTCCGTCCAGACACTCGAAGAAGCCTACCCAGAAGCCTGTGGTGACCTGGCAGCAGGCCCGCAACCCCCGGCATGGCTCACACTCTGAGGCTCAGGTAGGCACCCATCCCCAGTCCCTACACCCTGGCTCCCAAAGGCGCCCCTGTCAGACCCCCAGGCCAGTCCCCCCACACCAGTGCTAACCCTATAACCCAGTCTTCACTCCCCAGAACCCATTCCCTGGGATACCCCGGCCAAGTTTGAGAGAGAAGGGAAGGAGGGAGAGGGGGAGCGGTACCTCTGGGAATGGGGATGACTGTACCGCATAGCAGAGAACAAGAAGTCAGGTATAGCTCCTACTGCCACATGCTTGGTGGCACCCAGGAAATATTGTCATGAGCTGCTGAAGATGGCTCACGATTTTCCCCTGGCAGGGCATTTGGGACGGAGCCAGACTGAGAGTCGGCTAACCCAAAGCTTTTTCTGGCCAAGTATCTCTATGGCAGTACTGCCAGGCCTGTGATGGAATTGGGGCGACCGGCGCAAAGCCAAGCTCCAACACCTCCCCATCATCGAAGACCCCTTCGGCAGAGTAGCTGTCGATATCTTCGGCCCCCTGGTTAAGCCTAGCCCCTCTGGGAATAAATATATTCTGATCATTGTGGACTACGCAACTCGAAACCCCGAGGGAGTCGTCCTGAGCAACATTCAGGCTGAGACTGTAACCGAAGCACTGATGCGAGTGTTTCTCCGGAAGATCATTTCGGATCAGGGCTTCAAGTTTATTGCCATAATGACCATCCCACTGTGGAGGGTTTGCAGCATTAAACTGATCCTGAGCTCCCCTTACCAACCCCAGAGCAATGGCCTCTGCGAGCACTTCAATGGCACGTTGAAGCAAATGCTCCGTACCTTTGCGGCGACTCGCAAGGATTGGGAAAAATTCCTGCCACATCTCATGTTTGCATATCAAGAGGTGCCCCAGGAACCTACATGATTCTCCCCGTTCGAGCTGATCTTCAGGGGGAGAGTGAGGGGCACTCCAGGAACCTTCAGGCGGCCCAGAGGCGACAGCGCACCTGGTATGATCGTGGTTCCAGGAGCCGTAGCTTTCAAAATGTGGTCAACTTATGGGACCGGCTCACTGAAGAACAAGGCTGGCAGGCACAGAGGATGCTGTTGACGAGGAAGGAGACGTTCTCCAACCTGCCCAGGTATACCCCACTAGCCACCCACCGGGTAGAGACTCCTGATCAACAGCCCCTGCTGCAGACCCCATACTGGGTACCGGAGGCTGTGCGGGGGAACATGCTGCAGGAGCTCCAAGAGATGCTCCGGTTAGGGGTCTTCGAACTGTCCCAGAGTCATTGGCCCTCTCCAGTCGGTACCTCACCACTATAGACATGTGCCCCAAGTCGGCATTCGTC
The DNA here is from genome assembly GCF_036172605.1 of Pelobates fuscus. Taxonomy (NCBI): domain Eukaryota; kingdom Metazoa; phylum Chordata; class Amphibia; order Anura; family Pelobatidae; genus Pelobates; species Pelobates fuscus. Next base: position 494,555,706 of record NC_086317.1, on the reverse strand, counting down.
ACCCCATTTCGCCTGTACCAATTTAAGGTGATGCCATTTGGGTTGAAGAATGCCCCAGCCACTTTCCAGAGGATGGTGGACCGGCTACTGGATGACCTCCATCTAGGAGTATGCCTTTTCATACCTGAATGACATCGCCATTTACAGCAACACTTGGGAAGAGCCACCTGGTACACGTGGGAGCTGTACTAGAAAGGATCAGGGAGGCAGGGTTGACCATAAAATCCAGCAAATTCCATCTAGGGATGGCAGAGGTGCAGTACCTAGGCCACCAGGTCGGGTATGGGTCCCAGAAGCCCAAACCAGCCAAGATAGAGGCAGTAGCAAACTGGATCCATCCTCGAACTGGCCTTCCTAGGAACTGCAGGTTATTACAGGAGATTTGTCCCCAACTACAGCGCCTTAGCAAAGACCCTCACCGACTTGACCCAAAAGACCATGCCCCGACAGGTAGACTGGGCCCCAGAGTCTGAGCAGGTGTTCCAAGTCCTCAAGAACACCTTAGTGAATGCCCCTGTCCCATAACACTCCCACAACACGCCCATAACACTCCCACAACACGCCCATGAATTTCTAAGCATAAAAACAAATACATAAATAAGACATAGAGGAACACATATTATTTTGTTAAATAGCCCTGATATGAGCGCCCAAATTCTCCAAATAGCGCTCAGATCCATGCAGTGTAGGGGAAACACCACCGTGGGGAAGTTCTGACCGGCCACACACATGGTCCTATGCCCAAAACAGTTCCAGGGTGTTCAACTTTCGTGAACTCCAGCGAACGCAATACGGGGTGCTCTGCCGAGCTTTCAGGTAGCGCTTGTTTCCCTTATTCTCAGACACCTTCCCTCCAAAAAGTGCTCTCCTGGAGTATTTCAAAGTGGTTCAAAACTGTGAACCAAGTTGTCTGGGAAACGCACGGTCACCTCATGCCGAAAACAGTTCCATAACATCCGCGGCTAAGTCCCACTGAAGTGACCGGGAATCCACAAACTCCTCATGCCAAAATTAGTTCCATAGTGGTCACGGATACATACCACTGGGACTATTCTTGGTTTTAATTCACGCGAACGGCCACCAGAGAGCCAGCTTTCAGTTCCATTCGCAAGAAGGGAAAGTGCTGAACCAGGGGCACCCAGTGTAAGCTACTAATGGCGGTTGGGGAGATTTAACTCCCGAACATGGTCTTTGTGTATAGCCCATAGTTGGTGGGCAGGAGGCCGGCTTCTACACTCCACCATGAATTCATTAATTCCTAGTCTTCAATCGTTTAAGATGTGCCTCAAAACCCATCTCTTTAGGAAAGCTTATGGCCTCCCAGAGTAACCTCTACTTCACACACCTGTCTCTTGCTCTCTCCTAAATGGTAGAAATCTACTCTTTCCTTCAGCTCTGTCTCACTCCCACCTTGTTTGATAGGTGTTTTTTATAGCCCACCTCCTGTAGACTGTAAGATTGTTTGAGCTGGGTTCTCATCTACTGTCTCATTTATTGTTAAATTTCCCCTTTTATAAGCTCATGAAGTGCTGCGGAATATGTTGGCGCCATATTAATGCAAATAATAATAATAATAATAACACACATTAATATGTGGAGATAATCTACAGGTTTATGCTTTGTCGGTAGTATCTCCATTCAACCACTAGATGTCACTAAGAGCTCTAGTTATGATTTATGTGAGAACGGGAACGCACAGCATAAAATCTCACAATGATAGTCTTTTTCTTTGATTTAAAGTCTTTTAAAACCATTTTCCACATGGTTTTCAGACATTCTAATTCTACTGCAAAATCCCCAAAAAAAATGAATGAGAACTTATTAATCAATAGATTCCCAAAGTAACCTCCCAGTGGGTCATTGACATATAGACGTATAGAATATGGAAAAATGGGATACAGCTGTAAACCTAAAAAAATATTAAAAACAAATATCAAGTATCTGTGACAAACTCGCCTTCCCACGTAAGTTTGCCATGAGCTCCTGGAGGAGCCCGCTTGCCAGCCTCCTACCCACAGACTATGGGCCCTGTAGGGAAATCTGTAAAAAACTACCAAACTTGACCGACCATTAGCACTGATTTCACGGAACTGTTTTGGGCATTGGACCATGTGCACGGTCAGTCAAAATAATGACTTCCAGGAAATTCCTGAACCCCTGAATTGATCTGGGTGATTTTTGGATATTTGGTCACCCAGATCGGGGCTATCAGGGGATGCGACTAAGGTGTTGGTCCATTCCACTGTACTTTCTCGCCTTGACTACTGTAATCCGCTTCTCAGTGGTCTTACGTGCTCCCAACTTGCGCCGTTACAGTCCATAATGAATGCGGCGGCGAGGCTCATCTTCCTGTCCGCCCGCACCTCCCATGCCTCACCCTTCTGTCAGTCCCTACATTGGCTTCCTATAAAATATAGAGCTCAATTTAAAATTCTGGTTCTTGCTTTCAAATGTCTACATAATGCTGCTCCCACCTATCTATCCTCCCTTATACACAAGTATGTTCCGTCTAGGCCCTTACGATCTGCTGAAGACTTACGTCTATCTTCTGTCCGTACTCCCACCTCTGATGCTCGCCTTCAAGACTTCTCGAGGGCTGCACCGTTCCTGTGGAACTCGCTTCCCTCCTCCGTTAGATGCTCACCCAGTCTCCACTCCTTCAAAAAATCATTAAAAACCCACTTTTTCATAAAAGCGTATCAATTAAACTCTTAATAGCTCCCAACTGATTCCTCTTCTGCAACTGTCACTAGTCTAATATTATCCTTACCTTTTGTGTCATTTTACCACCCTCCCTCTAGCATGTTAGCTCATTGAGCAGGGCCCTCAACCCCTCTGTTCCTGTGTGTCCAACTTGTCTGGTTACAATTACATGTCTGTTCGTCCACCGATTGTAAAGCGCTGAGGAATTTGACGGCGCTCTATAAATAATATAATAATAATATAATAATAATAATAATAATAATGTGACTATTGTGGGGTTTCCATGGGTTCCCGAATGGCGTGGAAGTCCAGCGGTATTCGTGCTGTCGAGAAGCCGATTTTAGTTCCAGGCGCTCAATGACCAATTACCGATGGAAACAATGTTGCAATATTTAATGGGAGCCACACGACCTCCTGTGTGTGGTCTCCCATTCGGTAGTCTGCTCGGTTCACGAACAGTGTTGAAATTCACTGTTTGCGAAACTACTGTATAAATGTTGGTGGCTTCATGCTGCCAGCATACGAATGCTCTTGTTTGGTTATAATACAGCAATATGTATACGCTTGGTTCTTCATGCTTAAAGTAACAGCAATACATTAATACCAATTACAGTTTTAAGTGGCTAGTTTTGCAACAGTACAGTTCCTGATTCAATTATTGTGGCGGAACCCGCCTCGCCACTGGACATTGGAGAGGCCTGGCTACCCGCCTCCTACCGGCTGACTATGGCCCCTGGTAAATTTGCACTTTTGAATGCAATATTTGGGCATATTGTATTCTATTGTGCAGCTACTGGCCTTTTAAGCACAGTGAATGGACTTTTATTGTACTGTGCTGGCCTTTTAAAACCAATGTATGGACATACTGAAACTTTTTGGACACTTCCTCTTCCCCTCCCCCGGATCCATTGTTCTCCAGCAGGGTGTTGTCCCAGGGACACTGCCAGACCAGTGGGAACTGGTTTGGGCAGTAAAAGCCATGCTTGCAAGTGAAAACAGGACTTTGACCTAACTGTTAAACCCCTGAACCTATTCAAGTGAAATTTGGATATGTTTGTCCCCAAGTTATACTGGTTAAAATAATATAAGTTTTGTGTATGTACGATGTTAACTCACAAAGTTATAAGAATGTATAAAAAGTGTAACTTTTCAGCTTGGCTACAGTAGCTACAGTAATTGACTCAATTATCTCCTAAGCAGAGGGGAGGAATATGCTGGGTGTGTGTCTATTGTCCCATTGTGTCTGATTGGCTGCTGTACTTGCATTGTATGTGTTGTAATGTGTTTATTGGTTGTTCTGCAAAACCCTGTGGGCAGTACTATGTTTTGTGGATTGTGAATAAAAGAGGCTGTATGGGCCAGTACAGGGAGTTCCTGCTTAACCCTCAAAGTGAAGTGTCGTCTCATTATTGGGGAAGTATTTATTGTATGCTGTTCCAGTTTGACTGCTAGGAGTCTAAACCTATTCGTATGGTTTTGCCTATTCAGCTGTTTATAGCATTCACATGCTTGAGAGTACTCATATGCTTCTCCGGTTCGGCGATTGTGGTGTCTGCCAGAGTGCTTGGAGTCCTCAGGAAACGCTAGGAGCATCCTTTAACGGAGGTACCCAGTCGGGGTGCCCGTCAATCCGTTACAATTATCTCCCAGGCACAGAGTAGGGATTATCTTGTTTGTGTATAGGAGAGTCCTGGACCTGAGAGCCAATGTCATTGTGTGGTTGTTTTTACTGTAGTCTACTCTCAGGTCCAGGGGGGAGTGCCCCTTGCATGGGGACCTGCATATAAGGCCAGTTGTGGCAGCCAATAAATTAGTTCCAGCTTAGAGTCTCATCTCATGTGTTGGGGGAATGGCTGTATCACTCTGGGGATTGTTATATCACTATACTCCTCTGGGTTATAATCACTTGCTCTTGTAAGAGCTGTTCCTGCTACGCTCTCTGGAAGCCCACTGGAAGCTGGATCCTGGTATTGGGTCCAGGAAGGGTGGAGGACCTCAACCAAGTGGTAACGCTGGATATGGGGACTGCGATGCTGATGGTGACTGGTGGAGAGCTTGGAAGTACTCAGAGGTACTAGGAAGCAGTGATTGGCGGAGACACCCAGTCAGGGTGCCAGGCGGTCTGTCACAGTATCCTTTTAAACAGTATAGGATACGCTAGTATAATGCACTCACAGAATGTCGAGTTAATAGTCGCCTGTAGGGTGCCTCCCCCGATAGCACTGGGGGGGCTAAACAGAATCCTCCTCTCACTCCCCCTTATGGATATTCAGGAGTTTGGACAAAGCAGGAATCAAATACTAGTCCTACGCGTTTCATTCCAATACTGGAACTTCCTCAGGGAATTAGTAAAATCACAAGCTTACAGAATGCAGTATAACAATAATAACTGCCTGAAATTCCTCCACCCCAAAATACAAATGATATAGGCATACTATCTGGCAGTTCATTGGTGGTCCGGAGGGTGTTTAAGTCGCCGCTATGGGATCTTTAACAGCTGCTTTCGATACGTCAATTTTCGCATTGCGGTTCCGGGTTCATGACATGACAAAAACATATGCGTTCCACTTCAAGTTACACTTGCATGTCCATTGTATTCCACATGGTCTACTCGTATCTGTCATGCGCTCATAAATATTCACAATTCAAGAGAAGTAGTGCTAAAGCATAATCAAACATTTAATTTTAAATCTATCTTGCTGTAATTAAGGTTTATTGACATATTATTTATATATAAAGTGCTAAAGAGTTATTTAAAGTGTTTTAAAGATAAAGTGCACATATACTTTTTTTCCCCCCCAGGGTAGAATTTTTCATTTCCATGACAGATATATATATATATATATATATATATATATATATATAGTTAATACAATGTTGAACAAAAATCTGCACACCAGTCAAGCCATATATATATATATATATATATATATATATATATATATATGTGACAAAATGGCTTTTGTCACTGGGTCTGCATGTGACAAATTGCCCTGCCCCCCTATCGCTTGGAGGAGCCGGATTGCTAGGCTCTTACCCTGGGATGCTGGCCCGTTAAGTCATGGGGTCTTAAGGCACTCGGGACAGAGCCCTCTGTCTCTGGATCACATCATTCGCCTTACTTGCTTGGATTGTACATTTCCCCTATTACACTCGTATGTGGGTTCGTGCAGTTTAACTTCCATTACAGCTGGTGAACTTGGACTTTACTCAACGTTATTGAGAACTGTGTTGGTGGGATCTGAGCGCTATGCGCCTATAATATGCGCTCAGATCCAAGCTATCTGGGGGGGTGTGGAACATGGGGACTTCGTTCATCGAAACATGAGTTATTGATTTTAGTACAGTTTTGTTAAAAGGTAAAAAGCACATGTTTCTCTCTGCCCGGAGATAATTAGGTTCTCTGCAAACACTTAAGTTAATTATCTCCAGGATAGAGAGGAGGGGTTACACTCTTCCTGTGGGTGTGTCAGGATCGGGACAGGGATCCAACACGCAGAGTACAAACAGTAGCCAGATACGTATACCGGACCTTAGAATGGCCGGACTAACGTAAGTAGTACAGTAGAGAATGGTCAAAGACAAGCCGAGGTCGAGGGTAACAGAAGATAGGTAAGCGATAGACGAGCCGAATCAAGGGTAACAGAGATAAGCAGAGTAGAGCAAACAAGCCGGGTCAAAACCAAAAGGGATCACTAGAAAACACGAGCACTGAGTGACTAGAACAAGCTAGAACCACGACAGGGCAATGAGCTAATGAAAGAAGCACTGTTAAATGCCCTGTTCAGATAAGTAGACACACCTCCGACGAGTCCTGATTGGTCCTGAACCAATTGAGTGACAGGTCGTCCCGGGTTGACGTCCTGACGTCGACTTCCGGACGTCATGCTATAAAAGGGAGTCACTCCCTCGCGGCCGGCTTTGCATGACCGGATAGACCGCGAGGAAGAGGGAAATCAGGCCGTCCGGATGGATGAACGACTAAGTCTCTACCTCTTTTGGAGGTAGAGACCTCAGGTACCCTGACAGTACCCCCCCTCTCAGATACGCCCACCGGGCGGAAGGAACCAGGACGAGAAGGGAAGCGAGAGTGAAATGCCCTGCGGAGGCGGGGAGCATGAACATCCTCCTGAGGTACCCAACTTCTCTCCTCAGGACCATATCCTCTCCAATCGACCAGATATTGTACTTTCCCCCGGGAGATTCGAGAATCGACGATGGAATTGACCTCATACTCCTCCTGACCCTCCACCTGAACAGAGCGAGGAGGGGCGATCGTGGAGGAGAATCTGTTACAAACTAGTGGTTTCAGCAACGAAACATGGAACGAGTTAGGAATGCGTAAGGTAGTAGGCAAAGCTAGACGATACGCAACTGGGTTAATTTGAGCCAACACCCTGTAAGGTCCAATATACCGAGGAGCGAACTTCATGGAAGGCACTTTTAACCGAATGTTTCTAGTACTTAACCATACTCTATCGCCTGGAACAAACACCGGTGCTGCCCTTCTACGTTTATCAGCGTGTTTCTTCACCAGCATAGAATTGTGCAGAAGAATTTGTCGAGTCTGGTCCCACAACTTCCTTAAATTGGCAACATGGACATCAACCGACGGTACCCCTTGGGAAGAAGACTCCGAAGGAAGAATGGAAGGATGAAAGCCATAATTCATGAAGAAGGGTCTAGAATGCGTAGAATCACAAACGAGATTGTTGTGTGCAAACTCCGCCCAAGGAATCAAACCGACCCAATCGTCCTGGTGTTCAGAAACGAAACAACGTAGATATTGTTCAACCTTTTGGTTGGTGCGTTCAGCAGCTCCATTGGACTGAGGATGGTAGGCAGAAGAAAAATTCAATTTGATGCCTAGTTGAGAGCAGAAGGACTTCCAAAAACGGGAAACAAATTGGGAACCTCTGTCAGATACAATTTGGGCAGGTATCCCATGTAAACTGAAGATCTCCCTAGCGAATATCTCTGCTAATTCGGGCGAAGATGGGAGTTTAGGTAAGGGAATGAAGTGAGCCATCTTAGTAAATCTGTCCACCACAGTGAGGATAACAGTCTGCTTTTTAGAGATAGGTAAATCAACAATGAAGTCCATAGCCAAACAGGACCATGGCTTTCCAGGAACCTCTAAAGGGTGCAGAAATCCGCATGGGAGCGAATGAGGTAGCTTATTCTTGGTACAAACTTCACACGCCCCGATGAATTCTTTAATATCTTTACGTAAATCAGGCCACCAAAAATCTTTAGAGATCAAAGCATACGTCTTGCGAATGCCAGAATGCCCAGCCACCTTGCTGTTATGGAAACAGCGTAACACTTCTAGTTGGAGAGTGGCGGGAACGAAGTGTCGATCCCCAGGAGTCTGTTTGGGCGCAAGATGCTGTAATTTCATGATCTCAGTAAGCAACGGGGAGTGAATCCTGAGATTCGTGTTAGCGATGATGTTGCCCTTAGGAACTATCGAGGAAAGGACTGGCTCAGTTATAGTGAACGGTTCATATTGACGAGACAAAGCATCCGCTTTAGCGTTCTTAGAACCAGGTCTATAAGTAAGTACATAATTAAAGTGAGTGAGGAACAAGGACCAACGAGCTTGCCTGGCGGACAGGCGCTTAGCCTCACCAATATAAGACAAGTTCTTATGATCCGTCAAAATAGTAACAGGGTGTAATGTCCCTTCTAGTAAATGTCTCCACTCCTTTAAAGCCTTAATGACCGCTAACAGTTCCCTATCACCGATGTCATATCTGCTTTCAGGCCCAGATAATTTCTTAGAGAAGAACCCACAAGGGTGTAACGGTTTGTCCACCCCTAACCTTTGAGACAGAACAGCACCAACTCCCGTCTCAGAGGCATTGTAATGGTATTTATTAATTAATGACTTTTTGTCATAAAAAAGCATAATGAGCTTAATGCTTTAGAGGCACCACTAGGGGTCAGTGTGCTAACTCATGTGCTTCTGGAAGTGACATCACAGGCCAGCCTACTTACTGGATAAAACCAAATAGTAGGAGGAACTCTCTCTCTTTTCTTTTGCTTGCATTGATTGAAAATGTAGCTGACTGTATAGCTCCAGCCAAACAGGCTGGAGCCGTGTAAGTAATCTATTATAACAGCTAGCAACTGTTATAGCCTTTTGTTTGTAGTTTTGTATTGTGTAATTATTGTGGTAAATTGACATTCTGCTAGCATTTGTTTAATTGTTATTATAATTATATTAAATATACATTTAATACTACAATGTTTTGAGTATTTCATATTATATATTCGACCATAATACCGAACTCTAAAAAATATTAAAGTTGTTATTTGTTGCTTAATTATTATATATTAATTAATATTCATATTTAAGTCACGACTTTAACACCTGGCGACGAAGATATGGGATTATGCTGGAATATTAGGGAAAATACAAAAGTTATGCATTTTGTTTAATACATAGAGTCAATTGTCTGTCTGTATAGAAGTGAATAAATTGATGATCTGGTTTCAATGGAATGAATACAGATAGCAAATAGGGATTAGATATTTGTTTTTAATGTATCTCTTGCTGTAGAACATAGTGATGAATTATTGTGTTGCTTGTTACCAATCTTTGGTCGTTTTTATATAGAAAAAATATACGTTACTTTTTGTCTGACCATGTGGATTTTAATCCACCATTGACCACATGGTGTGAATGAGTTGAGGCCTAGTTTCATTGTTTGCTACCATTTGCATAGGAAAAGACTTTTCACTAAACTAGTTCACCAGGTTTTATTGCTAAATTTGACCCTGTTTGTTTGTGTACTAATTTACATTTGTTTGGCATTCATGGATTTGTCTAGTTGAAAAGAGATTTGGACAAAATTTATTAGTAGTTAAGAAAAAGATACGTTTAGTAAAGCAGATTCAGTGAATAATAGATTTATGTGTGCGTATACACAGAATATTAGTATAAATATATATATGATTTTGACTCATGAAGGAGAGACCACCTTTTATTTTTTAACAGCTGTGTGACCATGCTTTTCAGCTACAGCTGGGGGAGAATTTGTCCTTGTTGGGGGGGGGTAGCCTTGCCTGTATGAGAAAAATAAACTGCATTGTTTTGTAAATGTAATTACCTAAACTGATCAATTTGTGGAGTGTTTTTCAGCTTTATTATCCAGGACTAAGGAATTACTGGACATATGATGGAATTTCAGGAACTGGTAACAAATGAACTGAAAAAATGGTAAAATAATTCCTTTGTCCTATTCAGTCTGAATATTTTAACAAGTTAGCATTTTTAACAAAGTAAGTTTATGGGCTCAGATTAAGATTTATATTATTTTAGAAGCCATCTATAACTGATTTTAATATTTCCATGCTTTGAATTAGGGTGTATCTGCCTAGCGGGTGAACCTCCATAACGTGGGCTGTGATTTTAGTTACAGTAGCGGGTGGGGAACCTGAGCTAGGGGGTATTTAAACGTGTCCGGATAAGGGGGAGCATACCCAATAGTTGTTGTGCAGTTCTATCCTGTATTATTACATTATTTGAAACCCTGTATTACTTTATAAGTAGCGTTTTGTAACTTATTTGTAATTGTTTATATATATTGCTCTGGGAAAGGGATAGGCTAAATCTCTGAGAGACCAGGAAATATATTTAAAAAAGGGCGTATTACACTAGTGGTAGGGCGGCCTATCATGACCATAGAGACCCTTGGTGACTAGTTTTTGTTGTATATTGCCCTGGGAAGGGGATACGCTATTTAATAGAAATTCCTGAGAGACCAGGAAATATACAATAAGTGATACGTGAGTGTACTGGTTAAATTGCAGACATATTGGCCCAGAACCTTTAATCGAGCCGGAAAAGAGGCTGCTGTATGTTTGCTCCTCTATAATTTTGCGGGGGCGGTCACCCCCATGCGGAAAGCCACTGCCATCACAGGATGGTTAGTTGTGCAGGCCCTTAGCCGCGAGGTGCAAGCATGTCCGTGGAAAGGCTAGAAATGAATAGGGAGTCACTCATAGCTGTCAGAAGTGTTGAACTTTGAGACATATTGAGCAGTGGGGTGATGAGAGTAGAAAGGTCACAACAAACAGGACCCAGTGGAGCGCTAAAGAATATATCAACTCACCCTTTTATAAAGGGATGTAATTGTAGAAAAATCTAAATGGAATGAGATATAATGGAAATAATGGTGTAGTATGTCTGGACTAGGTGGATAAGGAGAGAAGAGTTGTATGGTAATGAACTCACATGGTACAGAGCCTGAAATAGATAGGCTCAAATCATAGGCGCAGGGGTATTTTAAAGCAAATACCAAGCTTCTTCAGTGGCTGTATATCAATCCTCAGAGAAAGGGAGAAAGAAGGACAGTGGACCAAAGTCCTAGTGTATTATCCTCAACACAAAAAATGGATCTGAACAAATACAGAAACTTGCTCACCTTTAAATGAGCCAATCCAAACTGGGCTCTCAGTTAAATGGGCAATGTGCCTTTAAGAGGGCACTACTCTTCTTGTTAGCAGGTAAAGTGGATGCAGGTCAAGGACTCAAATTTAAAAAATAAATTTATTGTAAAACACTTACATAAAAATCAAATAAAAAGCTCCCATAAATAAATGGTGCAAAAATGAGTCCTCTCCCGAGACGCGTTTCACCTTGTACAAAAGGCTTTTTCAATCGGTGTCCTGCTTGAGTTTCCCGCTGGTTTAAATACCCAAAGAGTCCTTTTCAATTGGTTAATGATGTCTTCCGGTTTTCCGAACACAACGAGGGATATTACCATCAGCTGTTGTGTAAGTTCGTGATACCGGAAGTGACGTATCGCGTTTACCGCAACGTCACTTCCGTTTAGATCGTGGCCGCCATATTAGTCATTGGCAAGCCACGAACTCACTCATTGTATCAGTGTATTCAGCATAGCATGGATGAACATAAAAAAAAGGAAAAAAGGAGATCAGTTTGCATCTTGACTCCATGCATATACTCGATAAGGCAATAACACAGAATGAATAAATGTGCAAAGGGAATATAATGGATTCCCCTCAGTTAAACAGCAACATCTCTTTGCTGTGTGGATTGATTACCATTGTAACCTATTGCATCAGATGTTAAGTGTGCAAATAACTGCCCAACATCACTTCCACTTTAAAGGGATATACACTCAATTCCTTGCCATTGAAATATACGTGTATAAATCATGAAAAAATAACACACACATCAGATAATCAAGTAGATAGTCATATATATACAATATTTACAAAAAATATTCAGTAGTGTCATTGTCCTAAAGAGATACAATAGTAGTTATGCATCTTACAACAGTAAATATAGTGAACAGCATAGCAACCCATCATGGTGGAGATCATGGGATAGCTGAGATGAAAGGCAGAAAAAGTAAATAAAAAATAATAAATAAAATATAAAATAGAAAATAGACCTATAAAAAATGACAAAGCTCAAAATCTTGATTAAGACCTTTAGGGTGTAAAGTATCTAAATCAAAAATCCATTTCATCTCAGCTTTACCCATTTTTCTCACTAAGTCATCACCTCTCCAATCTGTGACTACTTTTTGGATTCCCATAAATTGTATACCTTTCGGGTCACTGTTATGTGTATTTTTAAAGTGAAATGATACATTGTGTTTTACAAATCCATTTCTTATATTTCTGACGTGCTCTTGTATTCTCACCTGCAAAGGGCGTATTGTCCGCCCGATGTACAGGAGTCCACACGGGCACGTCAGCATATATATTACTCTCTTGGTATGGCAAGTGATAATGTCCCTTATTTTATAATTCCTTTTGGGATTATTAGGGTCCGTAAACTCCCTAATTACTCTTTTGGGATTGCTGGTGTTCCTGCAAGCCCCACAAACTCCGCAGCCATAGAAACCTTTAGACTCCTTAAAGGGGTTTGAAATTGCATTGGCTCTAGTTGAATTGTTATTAGAGAGACTGTTCCTTAAGTTGGAGACCCCCCTATAGATAATCTTAGGTTGTTCAGGTAGGAGAGTATTTAATATCTCATCATTTTTAAGGATAGGCCAGTGTTTCTGGATCACTTTTTTAACTTGTTGGCTCTGTATATTGAAGTCACAAATGAAGGCCAATTCCCTATCTGTAGAGGCTGTTGGTTTTACTTTATATTGTAAGAGAGATTCTCGTTCTCTGAGACTTATCTCCTTATAGGCATTATCTAGTAGCTGTTTATTATAACCTTTATCCGAGAAATCTTTCATGATTTTCTGTGATTGATTATGAAACACAGTAAAATCAGTACAATTGCGTCGTATTCTGAGGAGTTGTGCCTTCGGTGCGTTAAGGAGCCAGGGTGAATAATGGCAACTATTGCCCTCGATGTAACTATTTACATCGACCTTTTTGAAAAAGGTACTGGTTTTAATGATGTTATTCTCGATGAAGATATTGAGATCTAAAAATTCAACTTTATTTTTACTGCTGTTTTTGGTGAGCTTAATACCCCAATCATTATCTTCAATAGATGAAAAGAAGAGGTTAAGGGATTCACTGCTGCCCTTCCAAACTAAAAAAATATCATCTATGTAACGATGATAGGACACCAGGCTTGCACCCCACCTACAGTCGCCAAATATAAACAGGTGTTCCCAGTATGACATAAATAAATTGGCGTAGCTGGGTGCAAACCTGGTGCCCATCGCCGTTCCGCAGATCTGCAAATAAAATGTCTCATTAAACCAAAAGTAATTATTATGAAGTATCCAATTGATTCCTTCCAGAATGAAATCAATCTGGGATTGCGGAAAAAGTTCAGATTTCTCAAGAAAAAACTTGGTTGCTTCGCATCCTTTATTGTGCTGTATGATGGTATACAAGGAATGAACGTCAGCTGTGACTAGCCAGCATTCTTCATCCCATACTACATCTTTAAGGACCTGAAGAACATTGATGGTATCTTTCAGATAACCTCTACATTTCTTGACTATGGGCTGTATACATTGATCAATGTACTGGGAAAGCCTGCTCGATATAGATCCAATCCCCGAAATGATGGGACGTCCTGGGGGCTTAGTAAGATGTTTGTGGATCTTTGGCAAATAATAGAAAACGGGGATCCTAGGATGGTGAATATTAAGGAACTCTGATTCTTTTTTATTCAAGATACCCTCTAATTTGCCTTTATCTATCAGTCTAGTGTAACTGACCTTAATTTCGTTGGTAGGGTCCCTATTAAGAACAGTGTATGTTGTGGTGTCTTCAAGTAACCTATTTGACTCCACAACATAATCACTCCTCTCAATAAGGACAATCCCCCCTCCCTTGTCGGCAGGCTTAATGACCAATGTGCTGTCATTTTTGAAATCCTTAAGACTGTTTCTCTCTTGAAAAGTCAGGTTATATTCATTTTTCCCAATGGGTCTGATATGTTTGATGTCCCTCATAACCATTTTCTCAAATGTTGACATCTCATCAGAGATGCAAAACTTGGGAAAAAAATGAGATTTATCTTTCAGTTCCGTATGTACAAATTCATCACTTATTTCACTTGACGTGAATGTTGGTGATGGTTTTTTATGAAAGAACTTTTTTAGACACATTTTTCTCTTAAACCTGTTTAGGTCCAAATAGGTGCTGAATTTATCTAATGTTCTAGTCGGGGCAAATTTAAGGCCCTTTTCGAGTAGTGATAATTGTGGTTTGGAAAGCACTCTATTTGTAAGATTGAATATGCCATTATTAATTGTTTTTAATCTCTTTTTCCTCTTTTGAAAAGATACTCCTCCTCTAGTTCCCCTTCCTCTAGGGATCTCCTCCTTTTTCCCAGTGGGGAGCATTTGTACCTCTCCCTCTCTTGGAGTTCCCAAAAATCCTCCTGTCTTGGTGACCGATCTAAATGTGAGAATCTGTTGTATAGAGGAACACTCTCATCCTCTTTCCTCTTAGGTCTACTAGAGTTAGATCGGTGTTTATCAAAATATGTGCCTGTTTTTTTCTCTCTATAAATATCCCTTTCATTGGGGTGATAATTCCTTTTATTTTTAGGAGAAACAGGATTGTTTCTACCATAACTGTGGTTATCACTTGGTCTATATCTGGATCTATTTATAGTTGTTGTTCGAAGTTCTTTGTGAAGAGGACGGTCCCTATTAAGATCTTTCCTACCAGAAAAATCTTTGTAGGTGTTAGAATGGTAGGGTCTATTCCTATCAAAATTATTCCCTTTGGGATGTTTGGTTATTCGGGGATCATTTATGTTGTTATGGTTATATTTAGAATATGTTCTGACTCTATTGTTGGCGTAGTCGTTTTTGTCCCTCAAGTATTTTCTTTTTTTGGTGTCAATTACGGCTTTCTCCATTTTTTCAAGATTATTTTTTATATCCTCTGTAATAGAAGTATATTCTTCTGAGGACGTATTATTAATTAGATAATTCTGTAATTCATCAATTTTTTTATCTAATTTCGCCAGATTATATCGGCGCCTCTCAATGATTAAGTCCATTAATCCGAAGGAAAAACTTTCTAATTTGTTATTCCATTCGGTCATAAAATCTTCCTCCTCTTGATCAAAGGATGGATCTTTTGAAAACCTTAGTCCCCTCGGTGTGATTTTCTCTCTATTGTATTTTTCAAGGGTTGCTATTTCCCATTTATTCTTAATCTCTTTACCTAATGATTTTTCTAACATAAATCTACAGTCTTGTAGTTGTATTTTCTTAGATTGATTGATATTGATAGTATCATGTTCTTCATCGTTAAATAGAGCATCAATATTTTTACTGCATCTATTTCTGTTTTCAAATAGCGACATTTTATAATTAGCAGCCTGCACAGGTACGGAGGTAATTAGAACAATAGAAAATGGTAACAAAAAACCGTGCTATAGAGGCGCTCAAACAATGATAAAATGAAGAATCTAGTATGACTAAGCAGCTCAACACACGTGAAGGTACCTCCAAACCTTAACACAATAACATGCAAAGCAGTGGGGTGATGAGAGTAGAAAGGTCACAACAAACAGGACCCAGTGGAGCGCTAAAGAATATATCAACTCACCCTTTTATAAAGGGATGTAATTGTAGAAAAATCTAAATGGAATGAGATATAATGGAAATAATGGTGTAGTATGTCTGGACTAGGTGGATAAGGAGAGAAGAGTTGTATGGTAATGAACTCACATGGTACAGAGCCTGAAATAGATAGGCTCAAATCATAGGCGCAGGGGTATTTTAAAGCAAATACCAAGCTTCTTCAGTGGCTGTATATCAATCCTCAGAGAAAGGGAGAAAGAAGGACAGTGGACCAAAGTCCTAGTGTATTATCCTCAACACAAAAAATGGATCTGAACAAATACAGAAACTTGCTCACCTTTAAATGAGCCAATCCAAACTGGGCTCTCAGTTAAATGGGCAATGTGCCTTTAAGAGGGCACTACTCTTCTTGTTAGCAGGTAAAGTGGATGCAGGTCAAGGACTCAAATTTAAAAAATAAATTTATTGTAAAACACTTACATAAAAATCAAATAAAAAGCTCCCATAAATAAATGGTGCAAAAATGAGTCCTCTCCCGAGACGCGTTTCACCTTGTACAAAAGGCTTTTTCAATCGGTGTCCTGCTTGAGTTTCCCGCTGGTTTAAATACCCAAAGAGTCCTTTTCAATTGGTTAATGATGTCTTCCGGTTTTCCGAACACAACGAGGGATATTACCATCAGCTGTTGTGTAAGTTCGTGATACCGGAAGTGACGTATCGCGTTTACCGCAACGTCACTTCCGTTTAGATCGTGGCCGCCATATTAGTCATTGGCAAGCCACGAACTCACTCATTGTATCAGTGTATTCAGCATAGCATGGATGAACATAAAAAAAAGGAAAAAAGGAGATCAGTTTGCATCTTGACTCCATGCATATACTCGATAAGGCAATGACACAGAATGAATAAATGTGCAAAGGGAATATAATGGATTCCCCTCAGTTAAACAGCAACATCTCTTTGCTGTGTGGATTGATTACCATTGTAACCTATTGCATCAGATGTTAAGTGTGCAAATAACTGCCCAACATCACTTCCACTTTAAAGGGATATACACTCAATTCCTTGCCATTGAAATATACGTGTATAAATCATGAAAAAATAACACACACATCAGATAATCAAGTAGATAGTCATATATATACAATATTTACAAAAAATATTCAGTAGTGTCATTGTCCTAAAGAGATACAATAGTAGTTATGCATCTTACAACAGTAAATATAGTGAACAGCATAGCAACCCATCATGGTGGAGATCATGGGATAGCTGAGATGAAAGGCAGAAAAAGTAAATAAAAAATAATAAATAAAATATAAAATAGAAAATAGACCTATAAAAAATGACAAAGCTCAAAATCTTGATTAAGACCTTTAGGGTGTAAAGTATCTAAATCAAAAATCCATTTCATCTCAGCTTTACCCATTTTTCTCACTAAGTCATCACCTCTCCAATCTGTGACTACTTTTTGGATTCCCATAAATTGTATACCTTTCGGGTCACTGTTATGTGTATTTTTAAAGTGAAATGATACATTGTGTTTTACAAATCCATTTCTTATATTTCTGACGTGCTCTTGTATTCTCACCTGCAAAGGGCGTATTGTCCGCCCGATGTACAGGAGTCCACACGGGCACGTCAGCATATATATTACTCTCTTGGTATGGCAAGTGATAATGTCCCTTATTTTATAATTCCTTTTGGGATTATTAGGGTCCGTAAACTCCCTAATTACTCTTTTGGGATTGCTGGTGTTCCTGCAAGCCCCACAAACTCCGCAGCCATAGAAACCTTTAGACTCCTTAAAGGGGTTTGAAATTGCATTGGCTCTAGTTGAATTGTTATTAGAGAGACTGTTCCTTAAGTTGGAGACCCCCCTATAGATAATCTTAGGTTGTTCAGGTAGGAGAGTATTTAATATCTCATCATTTTTAAGGATAGGCCAGTGTTTCTGGATCACTTTTTTAACTTGTTGGCTCTGTATATTGAAGTCACAAATGAAGGCCAATTCCCTATCTGTAGAGGCTGTTGGTTTTACTTTATATTGTAAGAGAGATTCTCGTTCTCTGAGACTTATCTCCTTATAGGCATTATCTAGTAGCTGTTTATTATAACCTTTATCCGAGAAATCTTTCATGATTTTCTGTGATTGATTATGAAACACAGTAAAATCAGTACAATTGCGTCGTATTCTGAGGAGTTGTGCCTTCGGTGCGTTAAGGAGCCAGGGTGAATAATGGCAACTATTGCCCTCGATGTAACTATTTACATCGACCTTTTTGAAAAAGGTACTGGTTTTAATGATGTTATTCTCGATGAAGATATTGAGATCTAAAAATTCAACTTTATTTTTACTGCTGTTTTTGGTGAGCTTAATACCCCAATCATTATCTTCAATAGATGAAAAGAAGAGGTTAAGGGATTCACTGCTGCCCTTCCAAACTAAAAAAATATCATCTATGTAACGATGATAGGACACCAGGCTTGCACCCCACCTACAGTCGCCAAATATAAACAGGTGTTCCCAGTATGACATAAATAAATTGGCGTAGCTGGGTGCAAACCTGGTGCCCATCGCCGTTCCGCAGATCTGCAAATAAAATGTCTCATTAAACCAAAAGTAATTATTATGAAGTATCCAATTGATTCCTTCCAGAATGAAATCAATCTGGGATTGCGGAAAAAGTTCAGATTTCTCAAGAAAAAACTTGGTTGCTTCGCATCCTTTATTGTGCTGTATGATGGTATACAAGGAATGAACGTCAGCTGTGACTAGCCAGCATTCTTCATCCCATACTACATCTTTAAGGACCTGAAGAACATTGATGGTATCTTTCAGATAACCTCTACATTTCTTGACTATGGGCTGTATACATTGATCAATGTACTGGGAAAGCCTGCTCGATATAGATCCAATCCCCGAAATGATGGGACGTCCTGGGGGCTTAGTAAGATGTTTGTGGATCTTTGGCAAATAATAGAAAACGGGGATCCTAGGATGGTGAATATTAAGGAACTCTGATTCTTTTTTATTCAAGATACCCTCTAATTTGCCTTTATCTATCAGTCTAGTGTAACTGACCTTAATTTCGTTGGTAGGGTCCCTATTAAGAACAGTGTATGTTGTGGTGTCTTCAAGTAACCTATTTGACTCCACAACATAATCACTCCTCTCAATAAGGACAATCCCCCCTCCCTTGTCGGCAGGCTTAATGACCAATGTGCTGTCATTTTTGAAATCCTTAAGACTGTTTCTCTCTTGAAAAGTCAGGTTATATTCATTTTTCCCAATGGGTCTGATATGTTTGATGTCCCTCATAACCATTTTCTCAAATGTTGACATCTCATCAGAGATGCAAAACTTGGGAAAAAAATGAGATTTATCTTTCAGTTCCGTATGTACAAATTCATCACTTATTTCACTTGACGTGAATGTTGGTGATGGTTTTTTATGAAAGAACTTTTTTAGACACATTTTTCTCTTAAACCTGTTTAGGTCCAAATAGGTGCTGAATTTATCTAATGTTCTAGTCGGGGCAAATTTAAGGCCCTTTTCGAGTAGTGATAATTGTGGTTTGGAAAGCACTCTATTTGTAAGATTGAATATGCCATTATTAATTGTTTTTTATTTGATTTTTATGTAAGTGTTTTACAATAAATTTATTTTTTAAATTTGAGTCCTTGACCTGCATCCACTTTACCTGCTAACAAGAAGAGTAGTGCCCTCTTAAAGGCACATTGCCCATTTAACTGAGAGCCCAGTTTGGATTGGCTCATTTAAAGGTGAGCAAGTTTCTGTATTTGTTCAGATCCATTTTTTGTGTTGAGGATAATACACTAGGACTTTGGTCCACTGTCCTTCTTTCTCCCTTTCTCTGAGGATTGATATACAGCCACTGAAGAAGCTTGGTATTTGCTTTAAAATACCCCTGCGCCTATGATTTGAGCCTATCTATTTCAGGCTCTGTACCATGTGAGTTCATTACCATACAACTCTTCTCTCCTTATCCACCTAGTCCAGACATACTACACCATTATTTCCATTATATCTCATTCCATTTAGATTTTTCTACAATTACATCCCTTTATAAAAGGGTGAGTTGATATATTCTTTAGCGCTCCACTGGGTCCTGTTTGTTGTGACCTTTCTACTCTCATCACCCCACTGCTTTGCATGTTATTGTGTTAAGGTTTGGAGGTACCTTCACGTGTGTTGAGCTGCTTAGTCATACTAGATTCTTCATTTTATCATTGTTTGAGCGCCTCTATAGCACGGTTTTTTGTTACCATTTTCTATTGTTCTAATTACCTCCGTACCTGTGCAGGCTGCTAATTATAAAATGTCGCTATTTGAAAACAGAAATAGATGCAGTAAAAATATTGATGCTCTATTTAACGATGAAGAACATGATACTATCAATATCAATCAATCTAAGAAAATACAACTACAAGACTGTAGATTTATGTTAGAAAAATCATTAGGTAAAGAGATTAAGAATAAATGGGAAATAGCAACCCTTGAAAAATACAATAGAGAGAAAATCACACCGAGGGGACTAAGGTTTTCAAAAGATCCATCCTTTGATCAAGAGGAGGAAGATTTTATGACCGAATGGAATAACAAATTAGAAAGTTTTTCCTTCGGATTAATGGACTTAATCATTGAGAGGCGCCGATATAATCTGGCGAAATTAGATAAAAAAATTGATGAATTACAGAATTATCTAATTAATAATACGTCCTCAGAAGAATATACTTCTATTACAGAGGATATAAAAAATAATCTTGAAAAAATGGAGAAAGCCGTAATTGACACCAAAAAAAGAAAATACTTGAGGGACAAAAACGACTACGCCAACAATAGAGTCAGAACATATTCTAAATATAACCATAACAACATAAATGATCCCCGAATAACCAAACATCCCAAAGGGAATAATTTTGATAGGAATAGACCCTACCATTCTAACACCTACAAAGATTTTTCTGGTAGGAAAGATCTTAATAGGGACCGTCCTCTTCACAAAGAACTTCGAACAACAACTATAAATAGATCCAGATATAGACCAAGTGATAACCACAGTTATGGTAGAAACAATCCTGTTTCTCCTAAAAATAAAAGGAATTATCACCCCAATGAAAGGGATATTTATAGAGAGAAAAAAACAGGCACATATTTTGATAAACACCGATCTAACTCTAGTAGACCTAAGAGGAAAGAGGATGAGAGTGTTCCTCTATACAACAGATTCTCACATTTAGATCGGTCACCAAGACAGGAGGATTTTTGGGAACTCCAAGAGAGGGAGAGGTACAAATGCTCCCCACTGGGAAAAAGGAGGAGATCCCTAGAGGAAGGGGAACTAGAGGAGGAGTATCTTTTCAAAAGAGGAAAAAGAGATTAAAAACAATTAATAATGGCATATTCAATCTTACAAATAGAGTGCTTTCCAAACCACAATTATCACTACTCGAAAAGGGCCTTAAATTTGCCCCGACTAGAACATTAGATAAATTCAGCACCTATTTGGACCTAAACAGGTTTAAGAGAAAAATGTGTCTAAAAAAGTTCTTTCATAAAAAACCATCACCAACATTCACGTCAAGTGAAATAAGTGATGAATTTGTACATACGGAACTGAAAGATAAATCTCATTTTTTTCCCAAGTTTTGCATCTCTGATGAGATGTCAACATTTGAGAAAATGGTTATGAGGGACATCAAACATATCAGACCCATTGGGAAAAATGAATATAACCTGACTTTTCAAGAGAGAAACAGTCTTAAGGATTTCAAAAATGACAGCACATTGGTCATTAAGCCTGCCGACAAGGGAGGGGGGATTGTCCTTATTGAGAGGAGTGATTATGTTGTGGAGTCAAATAGGTTACTTGAAGACACCACAACATACACTGTTCTTAATAGGGACCCTACCAACGAAATTAAGGTCAGTTACACTAGACTGATAGATAAAGGCAAATTAGAGGGTATCTTGAATAAAAAAGAATCAGAGTTCCTTAATATTCACCATCCTAGGATCCCCGTTTTCTATTATTTGCCAAAGATCCACAAACATCTTACTAAGCCCCCAGGACGTCCCATCATTTCGGGGATTGGATCTATATCGAGCAGGCTTTCCCAGTACATTGATCAATGTATACAGCCCATAGTCAAGAAATGTAGAGGTTATCTGAAAGATACCATCAATGTTCTTCAGGTCCTTAAAGATGTAGTATGGGATGAAGAATGCTGGCTAGTCACAGCTGACGTTCATTCCTTGTATACCATCATACAGCACAATAAAGGATGCGAAGCAACCAAGTTTTTTCTTGAGAAATCTGAACTTTTTCCGCAATCCCAGATTGATTTCATTCTGGAAGGAATCAATTGGATACTTCATAATAATTACTTTTGGTTTAATGAGACATTTTATTTGCAGATCTGCGGAACGGCGATGGGCACCAGGTTTGCACCCAGCTACGCCAATTTATTTATGTCATACTGGGAACACCTGTTTATATTTGGCGACTGTAGGTGGGGTGCAAGCCTGGTGTCCTATCATCGTTACATAGATGATATTTTTTTAGTTTGGAAGGGCAGCAGTGAATCCCTTAACCTCTTCTTTTCATCTATTGAAGATAATGATTGGGGTATTAAGCTCACCAAAAACAGCAGTAAAAATAAAGTTGAATTTTTAGATCTCAATATCTTCATCGAGAATAACATCATTAAAACCAGTACCTTTTTCAAAAAGGTCGATGTAAATAGTTACATCGAGGGCAATAGTTGCCATTATTCACCCTGGCTCCTTAACGCACCGAAGGCACAACTCCTCAGAATACGACGCAATTGTACTGATTTTACTGTGTTTCATAATCAATCACAGAAAATCATGAAAGATTTCTCGGATAAAGGTTATAATAAACAGCTACTAGATAATGCCTATAAGGAGATAAGTCTCAGAGAACGAGAATCTCTCTTACAATATAAAGTAAAACCAACAGCCTCTACAGATAGGGAATTGGCCTTCATTTGTGACTTCAATATACAGAGCCAACAAGTTAAAAAAGTGATCCAGAAACACTGGCCTATCCTTAAAAATGATGAGATATTAAATACTCTCCTACCTGAACAACCTAAGATTATCTATAGGGGGGTCTCCAACTTAAGGAACAGTCTCTCTAATAACAATTCAACTAGAGCCAATGCAATTTCAAACCCCTTTAAGGAGTCTAAAGGTTTCTATGGCTGCGGAGTTTGTGGGGCTTGCAGGAACACCAGCAATCCCAAAAGAGTAATTAGGGAGTTTACGGACCCTAATAATCCCAAAAGGAATTATAAAATAAGGGACATTATCACTTGCCATACCAAGAGAGTAATATATATGCTGACGTGCCCGTGTGGACTCCTGTACATCGGGCGGACAATACGCCCTTTGCAGGTGAGAATACAAGAGCACGTCAGAAATATAAGAAATGGATTTGTAAAACACAATGTATCATTTCACTTTAAAAATACACATAACAGTGACCCGAAAGGTATACAATTTATGGGAATCCAAAAAGTAGTCACAGATTGGAGAGGTGATGACTTAGTGAGAAAAATGGGTAAAGCTGAGATGAAATGGATTTTTGATTTAGATACTTTACACCCTAAAGGTCTTAATCAAGATTTTGAGCTTTGTCATTTTTTATAGGTCTATTTTCTATTTTATATTTTATTTATTATTTTTTATTTACTTTTTCTGCCTTTCATCTCAGCTATCCCATGATCTCCACCATGATGGGTTGCTATGCTGTTCACTATATTTACTGTTGTAAGATGCATAACTACTATTGTATCTCTTTAGGACAATGACACTACTGAATATTTTTTGTAAATATTGTATATATATGACTATCTACTTGATTATCTGATGTGTGTGTTATTTTTTCATGATTTATACACGTATATTTCAATGGCAAGGAATTGAGTGTATATCCCTTTAAAGTGGAAGTGATGTTGGGCAGTTATTTGCACACTTAACATCTGATGCAATAGGTTACAATGGTAATCAATCCACACAGCAAAGAGATGTTGCTGTTTAACTGAGGGGAATCCATTATATTCCCTTTGCACATTTATTCATTCTGTGTCATTGCCTTATCGAGTATATGCATGGAGACAAGATGCAAACTGATCTCCTTTTTTCCTTTTTTTTATGTTCATCCATGCTATGCTGAATACACTGATACAATGAGTGAGTTCGTGGCTTGCCAATGACTAATATGGCGGCCACGATCTAAACGGAAGTGACGTTGCGGTAAACGCGATACGTCACTTCCGGTATCACGAACTTACACAACAGCTGATGGTAATATCCCTCGTTGTGTTCGGAAAACCGGAAGACATCATTAACCAATTGAAAAGGACTCTTTGGGTATTTAAACCAGCGGGAAACTCAAGCAGGACACCGATTGAAAAAGCCTTTTGTACAAGGTGAAACGCGTCTCGGGAGAGGACTCATTTTTGCACCATTTATTTATGGGAGCTTTTTATTTGATTTTTATGTAAGTGTTTTACAATAAATTTATTTTTTAAATTTGAGTCCTTGACCTGCATCCACTTTACCTGCTAACAAGAAGAGTAGTGCCCTCTTAAAGGCACATTGCCCATTTAACTGAGAGCCCAGTTTGGATTGGCTCATTTAAAGGTGAGCAAGTTTCTGTATTTGTTCAGATCCATTTTTTGTGTTGAGGATAATACACTAGGACTTTGGTCCACTGTCCTTCTTTCTCCCTTTCTCTGAGGATTGATATACAGCCACTGAAGAAGCTTGGTATTTGCTTTAAAATACCCCTGCGCCTATGATTTGAGCCTATCTATTTCAGGCTCTGTACCATGTGAGTTCATTACCATACAACTCTTCTCTCCTTATCCACCTAGTCCAGACATACTACACCATTATTTCCATTATATCTCATTCCATTTAGATTTTTCTACAATTACATCCCTTTATAAAAGGGTGAGTTGATATATTCTTTAGCGCTCCACTGGGTCCTGTTTGTTGTGACCTTTCTACTCTCATCACCCCACTGCTTTGCATGTTATTGTGTTAAGGTTTGGAGGTACCTTCACGTGTGTTGAGCTGCTTAGTCATACTAGATTCTTCATTTTATCATTGTTTGAGCGCCTCTATAGCACGGTTTTTTGTTACCATTTTCTATTGTTCTAATTACCTCCGTACCTGTGCAGGCTGCTAATTATAAAATGTCGCTATTTGAAAACAGAAATAGATGCAGTAAAAATATTGATGCTCTATTTAACGATGAAGAACATGATACTATCAATATCAATCAATCTAAGAAAATACAACTACAAGACTGTAGATTTATGTTAGAAAAATCATTAGGTAAAGAGATTAAGAATAAATGGGAAATAGCAACCCTTGAAAAATACAATAGAGAGAAAATCACACCGAGGGGACTAAGGTTTTCAAAAGATCCATCCTTTGATCAAGAGGAGGAAGATTTTATGACCGAATGGAATAACAAATTAGAAAGTTTTTCCTTCGGATTAATGGACTTAATCATTGAGAGGCGCCGATATAATCTGGCGAAATTAGATAAAAAAATTGATGAATTACAGAATTATCTAATTAATAATACGTCCTCAGAAGAATATACTTCTATTACAGAGGATATAAAAAATAATCTTGAAAAAATGGAGAAAGCCGTAATTGACACCAAAAAAAGAAAATACTTGAGGGACAAAAACGACTACGCCAACAATAGAGTCAGAACATATTCTAAATATAACCATAACAACATAAATGATCCCCGAATAACCAAACATCCCAAAGGGAATAATTTTGATAGGAATAGACCCTACCATTCTAACACCTACAAAGATTTTTCTGGTAGGAAAGATCTTAATAGGGACCGTCCTCTTCACAAAGAACTTCGAACAACAACTATAAATAGATCCAGATATAGACCAAGTGATAACCACAGTTATGGTAGAAACAATCCTGTTTCTCCTAAAAATAAAAGGAATTATCACCCCAATGAAAGGGATATTTATAGAGAGAAAAAAACAGGCACATATTTTGATAAACACCGATCTAACTCTAGTAGACCTAAGAGGAAAGAGGATGAGAGTGTTCCTCTATACAACAGATTCTCACATTTAGATCGGTCACCAAGACAGGAGGATTTTTGGGAACTCCAAGAGAGGGAGAGGTACAAATGCTCCCCACTGGGAAAAAGGAGGAGATCCCTAGAGGAAGGGGAACTAGAGGAGGAGTATCTTTTCAAAAGAGGAAAAAGAGATTAAAAACAATTAATAATGGCATATTCAATCTTACAAATAGAGTGCTTTCCAAACCACAATTATCACTACTCGAAAAGGGCCTTAAATTTGCCCCGACTAGAACATTAGATAAATTCAGCACCTATTTGGACCTAAACAGGTTTAAGAGAAAAATGTGTCTAAAAAAGTTCTTTCATAAAAAACCATCACCAACATTCACGTCAAGTGAAATAAGTGATGAATTTGTACATACGGAACTGAAAGATAAATCTCATTTTTTTCCCAAGTTTTGCATCTCTGATGAGATGTCAACATTTGAGAAAATGGTTATGAGGGACATCAAACATATCAGACCCATTGGGAAAAATGAATATAACCTGACTTTTCAAGAGAGAAACAGTCTTAAGGATTTCAAAAATGACAGCACATTGGTCATTAAGCCTGCCGACAAGGGAGGGGGGATTGTCCTTATTGAGAGGAGTGATTATGTTGTGGAGTCAAATAGGTTACTTGAAGACACCACAACATACACTGTTCTTAATAGGGACCCTACCAACGAAATTAAGGTCAGTTACACTAGACTGATAGATAAAGGCAAATTAGAGGGTATCTTGAATAAAAAAGAATCAGAGTTCCTTAATATTCACCATCCTAGGATCCCCGTTTTCTATTATTTGCCAAAGATCCACAAACATCTTACTAAGCCCCCAGGACGTCCCATCATTTCGGGGATTGGATCTATATCGAGCAGGCTTTCCCAGTACATTGATCAATGTATACAGCCCATAGTCAAGAAATGTAGAGGTTATCTGAAAGATACCATCAATGTTCTTCAGGTCCTTAAAGATGTAGTATGGGATGAAGAATGCTGGCTAGTCACAGCTGACGTTCATTCCTTGTATACCATCATACAGCACAATAAAGGATGCGAAGCAACCAAGTTTTTTCTTGAGAAATCTGAACTTTTTCCGCAATCCCAGATTGATTTCATTCTGGAAGGAATCAATTGGATACTTCATAATAATTACTTTTGGTTTAATGAGACATTTTATTTGCAGATCTGCGGAACGGCGATGGGCACCAGGTTTGCACCCAGCTACGCCAATTTATTTATGTCATACTGGGAACACCTGTTTATATTTGGCGACTGTAGGTGGGGTGCAAGCCTGGTGTCCTATCATCGTTACATAGATGATATTTTTTTAGTTTGGAAGGGCAGCAGTGAATCCCTTAACCTCTTCTTTTCATCTATTGAAGATAATGATTGGGGTATTAAGCTCACCAAAAACAGCAGTAAAAATAAAGTTGAATTTTTAGATCTCAATATCTTCATCGAGAATAACATCATTAAAACCAGTACCTTTTTCAAAAAGGTCGATGTAAATAGTTACATCGAGGGCAATAGTTGCCATTATTCACCCTGGCTCCTTAACGCACCGAAGGCACAACTCCTCAGAATACGACGCAATTGTACTGATTTTACTGTGTTTCATAATCAATCACAGAAAATCATGAAAGATTTCTCGGATAAAGGTTATAATAAACAGCTACTAGATAATGCCTATAAGGAGATAAGTCTCAGAGAACGAGAATCTCTCTTACAATATAAAGTAAAACCAACAGCCTCTACAGATAGGGAATTGGCCTTCATTTGTGACTTCAATATACAGAGCCAACAAGTTAAAAAAGTGATCCAGAAACACTGGCCTATCCTTAAAAATGATGAGATATTAAATACTCTCCTACCTGAACAACCTAAGATTATCTATAGGGGGGTCTCCAACTTAAGGAACAGTCTCTCTAATAACAATTCAACTAGAGCCAATGCAATTTCAAACCCCTTTAAGGAGTCTAAAGGTTTCTATGGCTGCGGAGTTTGTGGGGCTTGCAGGAACACCAGCAATCCCAAAAGAGTAATTAGGGAGTTTACGGACCCTAATAATCCCAAAAGGAATTATAAAATAAGGGACATTATCACTTGCCATACCAAGAGAGTAATATATATGCTGACGTGCCCGTGTGGACTCCTGTACATCGGGCGGACAATACGCCCTTTGCAGGTGAGAATACAAGAGCACGTCAGAAATATAAGAAATGGATTTGTAAAACACAATGTATCATTTCACTTTAAAAATACACATAACAGTGACCCGAAAGGTATACAATTTATGGGAATCCAAAAAGTAGTCACAGATTGGAGAGGTGATGACTTAGTGAGAAAAATGGGTAAAGCTGAGATGAAATGGATTTTTGATTTAGATACTTTACACCCTAAAGGTCTTAATCAAGATTTTGAGCTTTGTCATTTTTTATAGGTCTATTTTCTATTTTATATTTTATTTATTATTTTTTATTTACTTTTTCTGCCTTTCATCTCAGCTATCCCATGATCTCCACCATGATGGGTTGCTATGCTGTTCACTATATTTACTGTTGTAAGATGCATAACTACTATTGTATCTCTTTAGGACAATGACACTACTGAATATTTTTTGTAAATATTGTATATATATGACTATCTACTTGATTATCTGATGTGTGTGTTATTTTTTCATGATTTATACACGTATATTTCAATGGCAAGGAATTGAGTGTATATCCCTTTAAAGTGGAAGTGATGTTGGGCAGTTATTTGCACACTTAACATCTGATGCAATAGGTTACAATGGTAATCAATCCACACAGCAAAGAGATGTTGCTGTTTAACTGAGGGGAATCCATTATATTCCCTTTGCACATTTATTCATTCTGTGTCATTGCCTTATCGAGTATATGCATGGAGTCAAGATGCAAACTGATCTCCTTTTTTCCTTTTTTTTATGTTCATCCATGCTATGCTGAATACACTGATACAATGAGTGAGTTCGTGGCTTGCCAATGACTAATATGGCGGCCACGATCTAAACGGAAGTGACGTTGCGGTAAACGCGATACGTCACTTCCGGTATCACGAACTTACACAACAGCTGATGGTAATATCCCTCGTTGTGTTCGGAAAACCGGAAGACATCATTAACCAATTGAAAAGGACTCTTTGGGTATTTAAACCAGCGGGAAACTCAAGCAGGACACCGATTGAAAAAGCCTTTTGTACAAGGTGAAACGCGTCTCGGGAGAGGACTCATTTTTGCACCATTTATTTATGGGAGCTTTTTATTTGATTTTTATGTAAGTGTTTTACAATAAATTTATTTTTTAAATTTGAGTCCTTGACCTGCATCCACTTTACCTGCTAACAAGAAGAGTAGTGCCCTCTTAAAGGCACATTGCCCATTTAACTGAGAGCCCAGTTTGGATTGGCTCATTTAAAGGTGAGCAAGTTTCTGTATTTGTTCAGATCCATTTTTTGTGTTGAGGATAATACACTAGGACTTTGGTCCACTGTCCTTCTTTCTCCCTTTCTCTGAGGATTGATATACAGCCACTGAAGAAGCTTGGTATTTGCTTTAAAATACCCCTGCGCCTATGATTTGAGCCTATCTATTTCAGGCTCTGTACCATGTGAGTTCATTACCATACAACTCTTCTCTCCTTATCCACCTAGTCCAGACATACTACACCATTATTTCCATTATATCTCATTCCATTTAGATTTTTCTACAATTACATCCCTTTATAAAAGGGTGAGTTGATATATTCTTTAGCGCTCCACTGGGTCCTGTTTGTTGTGACCTTTCTACTCTCATCACCCCACTGCTTTGCATGTTATTGTGTTAAGGTTTGGAGGTACCTTCACGTGTGTTGAGCTGCTTAGTCATACTAGATTCTTCATTTTATCATTGTTTGAGCGCCTCTATAGCACGGTTTTTTGTTACCATTTGAGACATATTGACCTATATCCTTTCAGAGGCGGAAGAGGTGTTGTGGTTCACTCCTCTATAATTTAACCAAAGGGTGGAGAGTTATTAAACATGTTTAGGTTGGTTAGAAATGTGTTTCCTGAATTGCAGAGAAGATGCAGAAAGCAGCTATTAGCTTATTGGTTTTTTTAAGAGCCTTGTAAAAATTAAGAAAGTTATCTTGTTGGAAAAAAAAAAAAAATTATTTATCAAATGAAAAGCTGAAGGAGTGTGTTTACATGTCTGTGTGTGTGTGTGTGTGTGTGTGTGTGTATATATATATATATATATATATTCTAAGTAAAATATTTGCAGTATACGCTATAAGTGACTAGGAAAGTAATCCTGATCTGTTTTCTAACTTTTTCAGATGTAGCAGAAACCAGAGGTGGACATTGGAACACAGATAGAATATCAGATGGAGACCAGTGTTTAAATGTTGACCTTTGATGAGCTATTGAATGTTTTATTTTATTGTCTATTTAACATGTCTAAGTCTATGCTTTTGTGCATACTATTCTCTTATTTCTAGTGATTGTATTGCACTTGAAAACTTTATGTATTACTCATAAGTCCATTTGAAATTCTGTATTGCTTAAAAGTAGCCTTTTGTGTCAGTTTTATATTACCCTGGGAAGGGGATTAGCTATTGTATATCCCTGAGAGACCAGGAAATATAAAATAAGCAATACGTGGGTTTATTGTGTATCTGCCTAGCGGGTGAACTGCCATAACGTGGGCTGTAAACTTAGTTACAGTAGCGGGTGGGGAACTTAGGCTAGGGGGTACTGAGCATATCTGCCTAGCGGGTGAACTGCCATAACGTGGGCTGTAAATTTAGTTACAGTAGCGGGTGGGGAACTTAGGCTAGGGGGTACTGAGCATATCTGCCTAGCGGGTGAACTGCCATAACGTGGGCTGTAAACTTAGTTACAGTAGCGGGTGGGGAACTTAGGCTAGGGGGTACTGAGCATATCTGCCTAGCGGGTGAACTGCCATAACGTGGGCTGTAAACTTAGTTACAGTAGCGGGTGGGGAACTTAGGCTAGGGGGTACTGAGCATATCTGCCTAGCGGGTGAACTGCCATAACGTGGGCTGTAAATTTAGTTACAGTAGCGGGTGGGGAACTTAGGCTAGGGGGTACTGAGCATATCTGCCTAGCGGGTGAACTGCCATAACGTGGGCTGTAAATTTAGTTACAGTAGCGGGTGGGGAACTTAGGCTAGGGGGTACTGAGCATATCTGCCTAGCGGGTGAACTGCCATAACGTGGGCTGTAAACTTAGTTACAGTAGCGGGTGGGGAACTTAGGCTAGGGGGTACTGAGCATATCTGCCTAGCGGGTGAACTGCCATAACGTGGGCTGTAAACTTAGTTACAGTAGCGGGTGGGGAACTTAGGATTGGGGGTACTGAGCATATCTGCCTAGCGGGTGAACTGCCATAACGTGGGCTGTAAACTTAGTTACAGTAGCGGGTGGGGAACTTAGGCTAGGGGGTACTGAGCATATCTGCCTAGCGGGTGAACTGCCATAACGTGGGCTGTAAACTTAGTTACAGTAGCGGGTGGGGAACTTAGGCTAGGGGGTACTGAGCATATCTGCCTAGCGGGTGAACTGCCATAACGTGGGCTGTAAACTTAGTTACAGTAGCGGGTGGGGAACTTAAACTAGGGGGTACTGAGCATATCTGCCTAGCGGGTGAACTGCCATAACGTGGGCTGTAAACTTAGTTACAGTAGCGGGTGGGGAATTTAGGCTAGGGGGTACTGAGCATATCTGCCTAGCGGGTGAACTGCCATAACGTGGGCTGTAAACTTAGTTACAGTAGCGGGTGGGGAATTTAGGCTAGGGGGTACTGAGCATATCTGCCTAGCGGGTGAACTGCCATAACGTGGGCTGTAAATTTAGTTACAGTAGCGGGTGGGGAACTTAGGCTAGGGGGTACTGAGCATATCTGCCTAGCGGGTGAACTGCCATAACGTGGGCTGTAAACTTAGTTACAGTAGCGGGTGGGGAACTTAAACTAGGGGGTACTGAGCATATCTGCCTAGCGGGTGAACTGCCATAACGTGGGCTGTAAACTTAGTTACAGTAGCGGGTGGGGAATTTAGGCTAGGGGGTACTGAGTATTGGACTTTTAGTGACTAGGAAATACATATATTGATTGTTGTATGTATGTATGTATGTATGCTTGCCTGGGAAAGGGGGTATTGACCCATAGGGACCAGGGGGTATTTGTGTAAACCGAACTGGGGTGGGAGGTCTCTAACCCCATTGTCCAGTAGGTGCTTGATTTGTGTCTGTTTAAAGTGCATGAGTGGTTGCAGTTAACAAAAAACGGAAGAGTGATAAGAGGGATAAGAGAAAGTAGGCATTTAGGGTCATCTATACATGTTTAAATAGAAGGGTGGTAAATAGGAATGTAATTGTTTTGGTTAATGTTTAGATTAAATTGGTTAAATACAGCAGTAATAACGAGTGTTTAGATTAAATTGGTAAATACAGCAGTAATAACGAGTGTTTAGATTAAATTGGTAAATGCAGCAGTAATAACGAGTGTTTAGATTAAATTGGTAAATACAGCAGTAATAACGAGTGTTTAGATTAAATTGGTAAATGCAGCAGTAATAACGAGTGTTTAGATTAAATTGGTAAATACAGCAGTAATAACGAGTGTTTAGATTAAATTGGTAAATGCAGCAGTAATAACGAGTGTTTAGATTAAATTGGTAAATACAGCAGTAATAACGAGTGTTTGGGTTAAATTGGTAAATGCAGCAGTAATAACGAGTGTTTGGGTTAAATTGGTAAATGCAGCAGTAATAACGAGTGTTTAGATTAAATTGGTTAATGCAGCAGTAATAACGAGTGTTTAGATTAAATTGGTAAATGCAGCAGTAATAACGAGTGTTTAGATTAAATTGGTAAATGCAGCAGTAATAACGAGTGTTTAGATTAAATTGGTAAATGCAGCAGTAATAACGAGTGTTTAGATTAAATTGGTAAATGCAGCAGTAATAACGAGTGTTTAGATTAAATTGGTAAATGCAGCAGTAATAACGAGTGTTTAGATTAAATTGGTAAATGCAGCAGTAATAACGAGTGTTTAGATTAAATTGGTAAATACAGCAGTAATAATGAGTGTTTGGGTTAAATTGGTAAATGCAGCAGTAATAACGAGTGTTTAGATTAAATTGGTAAATGCAGCAGTAATAACGAGTGTTTAGATTAAATTGCTAAATGCAGCAGTAATAACGAGTGTTTAGATTAAATTGGTAAATACAGCAGTAATAACGAGTGTTTGGGTTAAATTGGTAAATGCAGCAGTAATAACGAGTGTTTAGATTAAATTGGTTAATGCAGCAGTAATAACGAGTGTTTAGATTAAATTGGTAAATGCAGCAGTAATAACGAGTGTTTAGATTAAATTGGTAAATGCAGCAGTAATAACGAGTGTTTGGGTTAAATTGGTAAATGCAGCAGTAATAACGAGTGTTTAGATTAAATTGGTAAATACAGCAGTAATAACGAGTGTTTGGGTTAAATTGGTAAATGCAGCAGTAATAACGAGTGTTTAGATTAAATTGGTTAATGCAGCAGTAATAACGAGTGTTTAGATTAAATTGGTAAATGCAGCAGTAATAACGAGTGTTTAGATTAAATTGGTAAATGCAGCAGTAATAACGAGTGTTTGGGTTAAATTGGTAAATGCAGCAGTAATAACGAGTGTTTAGATTAAATTGGTAAATGCAGCAGTAATAACGAGTGTTTAGATTAAATTGGTTAATGCAGCAGTAATAACGAGTGTTTAGATTAAATTGGTAAATGCAGCAGTAATAACGAGTGTTTAGATTAAATTGGTAAATGCAGCAGTAATAACGAGTGTTTAGATTAAATTGGTAAATGCAGCAGTAATAACGAGTGTTTGGGTTAAATTGGTAGATACAGCAGTAATAACGAGTGTTTAGATTAAATTGGTAAATGCAGCAGTAATAACGAGTGTTTGGGTTAAATTGGTAGATACAGCAGTGATATTGTGTTTATCTCTGAATCAGGAGTGTGCTGGATGTGAAGAGAGGTGTGTAGGTATTTATCCAAACGCCATAGGGAAAAATATGGTAAGACACCACAATCAAATGGTACTTGTGATGATTGGCACAGTTATTTGCCATTTATGTTTGTGTTCGTCATTGCCTGTGTTTTCATTCAAGAACTTTCAAGCAAGGATATTTTAAGAAGAAGCACTGGACACTATGCTCAACTGTTGCTGTAAGGAGAAAAAATATTGCAGCTAAGAGTGGTGAGAGTCGGAACAAAATGCATCAGGAGCAGGAAACTGTTACGTCATGGTGGTTAATGGTATAAAGAAAGAAAAAACAAAACAATGTGACCACAAACACACAAAAGTCCTTGATCACATGAACTGTTATTAGAAGAAATACTGAAGCTGCGAGTGATGGGAGTAGGTAAAATAATACAGCCAGAGCAGGATACTGTGACAATTGACCACAAACACACAGAAGTCCCTGCACACATGAACTGTAAATACAAAAATCCTAAGTCCTTGTTTGCTCAAACTATTTCATTCATCCCTGTCTCCATGCGTATGTTCTATGAGACTGTCGAAGAATAGAGTATCCAGTTTCCAGGACTAATGTTTGTGAAAATTCCAGGCACACAGACCAGCCAGAGGCTACAGAAACCGAGTCGGTCTGTGCCACGATTCATAGGTGTTATGAGTTTGTGGTGTCTAATACTATATTAAGCTCCAAAACACATCCTCACATGGACACAATATCATTGGTTAATCTAATAAAACATGGTTTGAGTTGTCTATTATTATAAGGGTGCGTATGTGTTTATTTTAAAAAAATAAATACATTTGAATAAGCAATAAAGTGTCATAACTTTACGGGTAAATGGGTATCATTCTTCAAAAGGTGGGTCTTGTTGTAGGGCAGGTACTGTTAAAATAGGGTAGATTCAAGTATAATGTTTGTTTTATGACATAAGTCAAAGGGTGGTTTGTAATGGTATTTATTAATTAATGACTTTTTGTCATAAAAAAGCATAATGAGCTTAATGCTTTAGAGGCACCACTAGGGGTCAGTGTGCTAACTCATGTGCTTCTGGAAGTGACATCACAGGCCAGCCTACTTACTGGATAAAACCAAATAGTAGGAGGAACTCTCTCTCTTTTCTTTTGCTTGCATTGATTGAAAATGTAGCTGACTGTATAGCTCCAGCCAAACAGGCTGGAGCCGTGTAAGTAATCTATTATAACAGCTAGCAACTGTTATAGCCTTTTGTTTGTAGTTTTGTATTGTGTAATTATTGTGGTAAATTGACATTCTGCTAGCATTTGTTTAATTGTTATTATAATTATATTAAATATACATTTAATACTACAATGTTTTGTGTATTTCCTATTATATATTCGACCATAATACCGAACTCTAAAAAATATTAAAGTTGTTATTTGTTGCTTAATTATTATATATTAATTAATATTCATATTTAAGTCACGACTTTAACAGGCATCGACCTCGAGTAAGAACGGCAGAGTCGTATCAGGGTGGACTAGAATGGGAGCAGAAGCAAAAAGCTCTTTGAGAGTCTTGAAAGCAACAAGAGCCTCCGTAGACCAAGTCTTGGTATCAGCCCCTTGTTTAGTCATATTGGTAATAGGCGAGATGATAGAAGAGTATCCCTTAATGAAGCGCCTATAATAGTTGGAAAAACCAATAAACCTCTGAATAGCCTTGAGTCCTTTAGGCAATGGCCAATCTAAAATAGATTGGAGTTTGTCAGGGTCCATTTTAAAGCCTTCCCCAGAAATCACGTAACCAAGGAAGTCTATCTGCGACTGGTCAAAGCTGCATTTCTCCAATTTACAGTATAGACCATGTTGCAAAAGTTTGTGTAGTACCTTTCTGACTTGTCTATGGTGAGTCTCAATCTCCCTAGAGTGTATCAGTATGTCGTCCAGGTAGACAATAACACAATCATGTTGAAACTCCCTAAGTACCTCATTAATCAAATCCTGAAATACTGCAGGAGCATTGCAAAGTCCAAATGGCATAACTGTGTATTCATAATGACCATACCGAGTATTGAACGCCGTCATCCACTCGTGTCCATGCTGAATTCTCACCAAATTATATGCCCCTCTGAGATCTAATTTGGTGAAGATTTTGGAGCCCTTAAGACAATCAAACAACTCGGTAATCAATGGGATAGGATAGGCATTTCTGACAGTTATTTTATTCAAACCTCGGTAATCAATACAAGGCCTCAGCGTGCCATCCTTCTTTTTAACGAAAAAAAAACCAGCCCCGGCAGGAGAAGAAGACCTCCTAATGAATCCTTTCTCTAAATTCTCACGAATATATTCCTCTAGAACAGAGTTCTCCTGAACAGATAAAGGATATACATTACCCCTCGGGGGCATAGTACCAGGTAGAAGCTTAATTTTACAATCAAATGACCTGTGTGGAGGTAATGAATCGGCATTCTTCTTGTCGAATACTGCCTTTAAGTCTTGGTACAGGGACGGTATCTGTTTCTCTGTGGACTGAGTAGAACTACCTGGTGTATTAATATTAGCCAATGGAGAAACCTTGCGTAAACACCTCTCCTGGCAGCTCTGACCCCACGAGAGTATCTCCCCTTATTCCCAATCGATAATAGGGTTATGTCTCTTCAACCATGGATACCCCAGAACTATGGGAACAGAAGGGGACGAAATGAGCATAAGAGATAAATTCTCCACGTGTAGGATACCAACATTTAAGTTAATGGGTATGGTCTCACGAAAGATAACGGGGTCCAGTAATGGTCTACCATCTATGGCCTCAACGGCCAAGGGTGTCTCCCTTAACTGGGATGGGATATTGTGTCTAGTAGCAAAGGCTTGGTCGATAAAATTCTCAGCAGCTCCGGAATCTATCAAGGCCATAGCCTTTACCACTTCCTTCTCCCAGGTTAAGGAAACTGTTAGCAGAAGCCTGTGATCTTTATAATTAGGAGTAGAGGACAAAATAGAAACACCCAAGGCCTGTCCTCTAGAGAAACTTAGGTGCGAGCGTTTCCCGGGCGGTTAGGACAGTTCGAGAGTAAATGACCTCTGGCTCCACAGTACATACATAACCCCTCCCTTCTCCTGTACTGTCTCTCCTCCTCAGAGAGGCGGGTATAGCCTATCTGCATAGGTTCAGGGAGCAATGAGACCGTGGAGTCAGGACTTAGAAATGCGGGAGCTAACCTAAAGGAAGGTCTCCGGTTCCTCTCTCGAGTGTTCTGTCTCTCTCTTAAACGTTCATCTATACGAGAAATGAACGAAATTAAATCCTCTAAATTCTCAGGAAGTTCTCTAGTAGCAACCTCGTCAAGGATTACATCTGATAGCCCATTCAAAAATACGTCCATATACGCCTGCTCATTCCACTTGACCTCTGACGCCAGAGACCTGAACTCTAGTGCATAATCCACAAGTGTTCGGTTCTCCTGTCTCAGGCGTAACAGTAATCTGGCTGCATTAACCTTTCTACCTGGAGGGTCAAAAGTTCTTCTAAAAGCAGCTACAAATGCGTTATAGTTATATACTAACGGGTTATCGTTCTCCCATAGTGGATTGGCCCATCTCAGAGCCTTCTCAATGAGTAAGGTGATAATAAATCCCACCTTTGCCCTATCCGTAGGATAGGAGCGAGGTTGCAATTCAAAGTGGATACTAATTTGGTTTAAAAAACCACGACACTTCTCAGGAGCACCACCATAACGTACTGGTGGGGTAATGCGAGAGGAAGCACCTACAGTGGCTACCTCTAGGCCTGAACCTACAGGAGAGATAGGAGTAGTACGTAACTCCTCTGGTGGATTATTGGTACGAGATAATAACGCCTGTAGCGCTAGCGCCATCTGATCCATTCTGTGATCCATGGCTTCAAACCTAGGATCAGGAGAACCAAGCTGACTGTTTGTACTTGCAGGATCCATGGGCCCTGTCGTAATGTCAGCATCGGGACAGGGATCCAACACGCAGAGTACAAACAGTAGCCAGATACGTATACCGGACCTTAGAATGGCCGGACTAACGTAAGTAGTACAGTAGAGAATGGTCAAAGACAAGCTGAGGTCGAGGGTAACAGAAGACAGGTAAGCGATAGACGAGCCGAATCAAGGGTAACAGAGATAAGCAGAGTAGAGCAAACAAGCCGGGTCAAAACCAAAAGGGATCACTAGAAAACACGAGCACTGAGTGACTAGAACAAGCTAGAACCACGACAGGGCAATGAGCTAATGAAAGAAGCACTGTTAAATGCCCTGTTCAGATAAGTAGACACACCTCCGACGAGTCCTGATTGGTCCTGAACCAATCGAGTGACAGGTCGTCCCGGGTTGACGTCCTGACGTCGACTTCCGGACGTCATGCTATAAAAGGGAGTCACTCCCTCGCGGCTGGCTTTGCATGACCGGATAGACCGCGAGGAAGAGGGAAATCAGGCCGTCCGGATGGATGAACGACTAAGTCTCTACCTCTCTCGGAGGTAGAGACCTCAGGTACCCTGACAGGGTGTGTATAAGAATTGTACTGTATACTGATTGGTTCTGCATATTTTGTTACAGTCTTCCACAAGGTCCCATGTGGGAGTTCCCTTGCTGGGAGACCATCATAAAAGGGCTGATTTTGGCCATCAATAAACACATTCGTTTTACCCCTTCATGAAGTCTCGACTCATGTTTGGGGAATTGGGAGCTATAATCACTACTTCACTCTTTTCAGCTTGGATTTCGGGAGACGCTACAAGGATCAGCACTGCACGGATAGCAGGATCCTTTACACTGGTGGCAGCGGTAGGATTTTCTCCCGAACGGATATACAGAACCGAATCAAGTAGTGAATAGCATCCAAGCGACACATGGATTTATAATTAGGGCAACACTAGTATTCGTACGGTGCCCCTGGCTACAGCAGCATGGAATCAGCGTTCCATGAGGAGGAGCACCCGGATTACAGGGATGCAGCCCGGAAAGGCGTATGGCACGAGGCCATGGAGGACGTGCAGCAACAACAGAGCAAGAGTCTCCCCAGTGAGGAGCAGAGGTTGCGAATGCGATTGGCGCTGCGAAAGCCTCTGCTGGGGGAGCAGCCCCTGAAGGAGTGGGTGTCGGAGCTCGAGACCCTGGTATGGCAGGAGACCTGGTTAGAGGACGCATACCAGGCACTATGGTGGGACACAGTGCGGCAGGCTCCCTGGACGGAGGAATACCACAGACCCGAGGGTGAGGATTACAATGGCCCTGGTCTATTATGGGAGTCCTTTGACAAAATGGATTTTGGGAGCACGGGAGAGTCCAGATTCTGGGACCTTATGGACTACAGGAGAGACCTACACGATTGGCCTCCCGAAAGGGGGGTGAGAGCAGATCTAACATTCCTGGTCAGAAGGGAGTGCAAGCTGGAGCAGGACTACCAACATCTGTTCAGCTTGATCCACTCACAGCCTAAACTGCAGCACTACCACTGGCAAGACCCGGCTGAGGTACACCCTGCTCCGCTACCAGCTGCAGAGGTAGGGGACCTCATAGACTGGTCCGGGGAGGATCCACAGTCGGCAGGTGGAGATGGGACCGAGGTCTCTTCACCGGTCCTGCAGGGAATTGGGAGCCTAGTCTCCATTCCCCAGCGGCAGTGTGTCCAGCAGGGCATAGAGAGCCCAGTCTCCTTTCCCCAGCAGCAGGACACTGTATTAGGAGTAGAGACCGTCGGTCTCCAGCAGCAGAGCTGTGCAGCCAAAGGGGAGACAGTCGGTCTCCAGCAGCAGAGCTGTGCAGCCAAAGGGGAGACAGTCGGTCTCCAGCAGCAGAGCTGTGCAGCTAAAGGGGAGACAGTCGGTCTCCAGCAGCAGAGCTGTGCAGCTAAAGGGGAGACAGTCGGTCTCCAGCAGCAGAGCTGTGCAGCTAAAGGGGAGACAGTCGGTCTCCAGCAGCAGAACTGTGCAGCTAAAGGGGAGACAGTCGGTCTCCAGCAACCAGGTTTCAACCAGACAACTCCCGTAGTAGTGCTGGTACCAGGGCAGAGTACCGCTGGTCTCTGCCCACTCAGCCACCCACCAAGGCAGCCTACCAGTCCCACACACAGCCGTGGTGAGGCACCTGGACATGGACAAGTTTTTCCCTCACTCAGGTGTAGAAACCAGTTATTGTGGGAGGGCTGTACTGCTGTTTCTGTTTTGTGGGTGGGCTGCTGGACTAACAAGGGCACTGACCGGCAGGAGGTCCGATACCCTGTTAGTCCGTTTGGAAAAGGGGAGATGTGTGACAAAATGGCTTTTGTCACTGGGTCTGCATGTGACAAACTGCCCTGCCCTCCTATCGCTTGGAGGAGCCGGATTGCTAGCCTCTTACCCTGGGATGCTGGCCCGTTAAGTCATGGGGTCATAAGGCACTTGGGACAGAGCCCTCTGTCTCTGGATCACATAATTCGCCTTACTTGCTTGGATTGTACATTTCCCCTATTACACTCGTATGTGGGTTCGTGCAGTTTAACTTCCATTACAGCTGGTGAACTTGGACTTTACTCAACGTTATTGAGAACTGTGTTGGTGGGATCTGAGCGCTATTCGCCTATAATATGCGCTCAGATCCAAGCTATCTGGTGGTGTGTGGAACATGGGGACTTCGTTCAGCGAAACATGAGTTATTGATTTTAGTACAGTTTTGTTAAAAGGTAAAAAGCACATGTTTCTCTCTGCCCGGAGATAATTAGGTTCTCTGCAACCACCTAAGTTAATTATCTCCAGGATACAGAGGAGGGGTTACACTCTTCCTGTGGGTGTGTATAAGAATTGTACTGTATACTGATTGGTTCTGCATATTTTGTTACAGTCTTCCACAAGGTCCCATGTGGGAGTTCCCTTGCTGGGAGACCATCATAAAAGGGCTGATTTTGGCCATCAATAAACACATTCGTTTTACCCCATCATGAAGTCTCGACTCATGTTTGGGGAATTGGGAGCTATAATCACTACTTCACTCTTTTCAGCTTGGATTTCGGGAGACGCTACAAGGATCAGCGCTGCACGGATAGCAGGATCCTTTACAATATATAAATATATATATATATATACACACACACACACACTTCTAATTTAAAATAGTATAATTTTAAACAAAAAAACATAAGTATAAATTCCATATATAAAAAATAGTTTTAACTTCATGTCTATCTGTAGACAATAGTGTGCCCTCTAACTAAAAAATATAAAAATATATAAACCGTCCAAAAAATAAGAAAGATTAAAAAAAGAAATAAAAATCAACTAAAAATAACAAAAAAGTAACATTAAAAGTAATAATATTTTGAATATAATAGAATTAAAATAAAAATAAATGTAAAAATAAATGAGAAAATATATATATATATATTTCATTTTTCTTTTTTTATATATATTTTTATTTCTTCAAAATTTTCATATTACAATTATCAAAATACATCGAAATACATACAATGCCTCTATATCCAATCTATATGTCAATAGATATGTTTCCATTCAGAAAGCAGACAGCATTACCAATATTAACCAGATTTGGATGTCCATATCCATAGATAACAGAAGTAAAGGGATAGAGGTATATTAAAACCTAATTCATACCAAACACACCCACACCTGCCGGAGGAACCAAGCCTGTACAGTCCGATTATTCATATCCTTCTTTAAAAAGTACAGTGATGCTGAAGTTCCTCCGGGATCAAACACACTAAGGGGCAGCTAAGAAACTCTACATTATAAATTGTCCTTATTAGCAATGAACTTATCAACTATTATTTCCAATTTGTTGGATTCCTTCAGACCTACAGAGTTACCTTGGTTTATTCCCATTTCCATTTTCCATTGATATATTGCTTGTTTTTTAATTTCACTCCACTCAAGTACCTTATTACTTTTCCAATATCTGGCTAAAACTATCTTAACTGCCAGTAAAATATGTATTATCAGCATACATTTCTCTTTAGGCATAGATGGCCAGCCCAGATGTAACAAGAAACTTTGTAGTGTAAAGGGTATACATATTGATGTAGAATTATTAAAAACCTGTATTGAATCTGTGTTGAATTTTTGCACTAACTCCATTTTAACCCACATTACCTGACAGATCCTCCATTTTAAACTACATTACATGACAGAATTTCCTAACAGCATTTAGTGTAATGAATAGAGACTGTATTTTCTATAAAGACATGACTAACTCCGGAATTATTGAATCTCCTGTAACATGCAACAAAGTATAACCAAGGCCATAGCCAAGGCCATGAGAAGCTGGCCTAATGAAATGTTCTATTCATAAAAGAACCCTGCACCTGACCACGAGTCTGACATCACTAACTACCCAAAATGACGCTCAAGCCCCCCTTCCCACCGAGTAAGCCTCGTGCTGGGTAAGATGGCGCTTGAACCATCTGTCCACACCCGTGTCCAGAACAATACCACCTCCCGGTGGGAGGACACCTAGCTAACCACTTAGTTCTAGAGCCAATTAATAATATTGATGGGTGGACATTGACATAGCCACTTAACATTTAATCCAATTAATGATGTTTATTTACTGATATCTCAATAATCAATGATGATGTAATTTCGCTCTTATAAGGGTCTGCGAGCCCGCTTTTCTTCAGATGCCATTACATTTTCTCGAAGTTATTTTAACCTGAACTCCGTGTGTCAGTGTGAATTTACTTCTGCGTATACGCAATTTAATCATCTCAGATTTGGACAGGAACAGATCGATTTTTAAACATATTTGTTTATTTCTAAATTAATCTACATCAATATCTGGCACGTATTATGAATCTGATGATATACGCACTTCCATATATTACTTAGAAATTTACAGTGCCACCAGATATGGAGATAATCTCCTATCCCTTCCTCACATCGCCAGCACACAGGGTTCTGGTCTTTACACATTTTGGCCAATTTTTCTGGGACCATATACCATCTGTTTAGAAGTTTATAGAAATTCTCTACTATATTTAGGCAATGAACCGTTTTATTGACTTTAGCTATCGCATTTATCATGTCTTGCTCAGAGATCCCGGTATGTAAATCTTTTTCCCACTTAATCTTAGCTTTCCAGACAGAGAGCTTCTGAGAATCCTTTAAAAATTCGTAGCATCTGGAAATATGGCCTTTAGTTCTATAATTTCCCATGATCTTTTTAAGAATACTAATATTTTTGCTGAGCTGGAAATCCCAAAATTTCGCCAAATAAAACTTAATTCTTAGATATGTGAATATCTCCTTGCTGTCGATCCCGAACTCTGATTGAAACTGGTTAAATGGCTTAATTTCCTTTCTATCAATAATCTCCTGTATATACATAATTCCCTTTTGTGTCCATCCACTGATATTAATATCTTCGATATTGCTCTTAATCACCTCTATGGGTAGAAACGGAAATAATCTGAGTCCTATTTTGACATTTTTCTTAATTTTATTCCAAAATCTCCAGATACTATCGATAATTGTCGAATTTTCTGGACGATCTGGATTATTTTTATTTCCCTTCCTCCTTGTTGTCCAGAACAGGGCAGACAGGCTGTTTGTCTCTACTAATGATTGCTCTATTTGATACCAGGCTTGATCTTTTTGATCTGTACTTAAGGTATTAACCGTGTGTGCCAGCATACAAGCATTATGATATTCTATTATATTTGGGGCAGCAAATTCCTGAAAGCTCCTCCAAAACCAACCTGAATCCAGCAAATATCCTCCAAACAAAGCCCCATCCGACAATAAAAACGCCCCAGCTGACCTG
This sequence comes from Pelobates fuscus, assembly GCF_036172605.1. Taxonomy (NCBI): domain Eukaryota; kingdom Metazoa; phylum Chordata; class Amphibia; order Anura; family Pelobatidae; genus Pelobates; species Pelobates fuscus. Next base: position 494,512,048 of record NC_086317.1, on the reverse strand, counting down.
CCTGACCGGAGTCGCACCAATAGATGCCGTTCTTGTACACAGCGAAACACCCCAAGCCACGGCGCAGGTCTGCGGCCTACTACGCACCGACGATCCTGGGCCTAAAGGCTCTCCTGCACAGCAGCTACACACAGAGCCCGCCAGGCACCGAACCTCACGCCACACAGACCACCCAAAACTCCATGCCTGCAATGGGACGCCGGTCTCAAAAACCGAGCTGAGGCAGCCTACCCAGCCCAGAACGCTCCGTACAGAGGATCAAGGGGCGAGCACCCAGGCGCAGAGGGAGAAAGAACCCACACTACTCACACAGGCAAGTCTCATATAATCCATTGAGACCTCTGACGGTTCGGCCCCCACCACCAAAAATGACCTGAAAAACCTGCTTGCTGACATGCATAAGTTGTGGGCAGCAGACTTAAAACTGTTGAGAAACGACATACAAATCATCACAGACCGGGTGCAAACCACAGAGGAGGATATCCTTGACGCCAGATCAGACATAAAAACCCTTAAGGAGACCGTGCACCAGCTACAAGAACATCACTCACACTTCTCCCTGCAACTCACAGCCCTAGAAGACAAACAGCGCCGAAATCACATAAAAATACGCGGAATCCCTGATGCAGTTACAGCTGAGGAGCTCCCACACTATCTCCGCAGGTTACTAACCACCATATTACCCCACGCTACCGCCAAAATGATAATCGTAGATGGGGTACATCGCATCAATAGCTCTGCCAAGCTGACACCTGGCGTGGCAAGAGACGTCATCCTCAGATGCCTAACCTTCCAAGACAAAACCTGAATAATGTCAGCCCTGAGAAACAAAACGCCTCTGACCTTTGAGGGCTCCTCCTTGTCTTTTTTTCAGGATCTCACCAAAAGCACACTACTCTGGCGCAAATCAATGGGAACTGTCACCTCACAATTGAGAAACGCAGACATCCCCTACCGCTGGGGAGCCCCGGGGTCCCTGATAGTACCCCACAACGGAATTAATCACACCATCACCTCTGTAGAAGGGGCACCAGCGCTCATGAAAGCACTGGGATTGGTAGGGCAGAACAGGAGACCGCACTCTAACACTGCCACCGAAAACTGGGACCCAGACCGCATCGCCCCCTTTGTCCCAAGGAACGACAACTCGCAAGCTACTACTACCTGAACCCTTCCAAGTCTGGACATGGAGAACTATATACGAGGAAGCTTCCTATCCCTGTTGATATATTGTTTAAATTTGTTTTCTCACTTATCTTTCCTCTATTCTTTCATATTTACCATGTTTGTGTAGGACACATAGCAGCTGGAGACCACTAATATCGAACTGGCCCGTGACCCCCCCCCCCTCACTACCCCCTAGGTTAGGGGTACTTTTTAGAAATGGAGGTATAACCCCATACGCTGGGCGATCTCTCACCACTACTGCACACCTGATATACCCGATCTCAGGCCACCAGATAATCTTTAGAATATACCCGGGTTGAACACCTACAATCCTCCGTGAGCTAAAATATGCTGACCCCACCCTAGTTTACTACAGACTCTTGAGCATATTAATACCTAAAGCTCGGGAACACCTGAGAGCTCCCATTCATACAAAAACCGCCCTACCCAGTCGCCCCTCTCAGACACATCCCGAAGGTTGAACCATGTTGCATTATGGAAAAAACTAAAAAAGGGTGCCACATTATGGCAATGCTTTCGTAAAACCACTCTGTATACCTGCTTCTTATGAATTTGCCATGTACCAACCATGTCTTTGTTATGCACCACCAAAAAAAAAAAGCTGACCCTATCTTTTTGGGGCATAATAACGTTTCTTTTTCAATCTCAATTTTATGAATCCTCCTCATTTGTTTTCTATTTTTTGATTTAAAAATATATATATTTCATTTTTAATATATATATATATATATATATATATTTCCTGGCCATATCCATGGCAGCACAACATTGGGTAGCTCCTCCCTATCCCCATTGGACAGGAATAATAATTAAGCCGTATAAGTACCACCTCCTGCCCCTCCTTCCCCAGTCTTTTTTTCCTGTCCTATCCCTAGGACATGTCGGTCTTTTCAGACTGCTAAATTTTTTCTTTTATGGCTTACCTGAGGATTAGTTCCTCTGGCCCTTGGGGAGTTCACCCTCTCTCCCCTGGGAAGTCTCCAGTATACGGCCCTGCGCAAAGGTGTCCCCCTGGAGAAAACCCCTTTAGTGACCGGGGGTTTTTTCTCTCCATTTTTCCAGTGATGACATGGAAAGGTACATGGAATGCGACTGGTTTCCGGGTTGGTATCCTCCCACCAGGCTCAAGGTAATATTATTTTATTTTACCTGTTGGTTTTCCTTTCTTTTGGAAAGTTTTTTCGTTGAGCGTTCTGGGGTCTCCCTGCATGGCTGTCGGGAACCTCCTGTGCGCCCGCGCGGTGTGTAGGCGTCTCCTGTGCGCCCGCGCGGCGTGTAGCGCCCGCGCGGCGTGTAGGCGTCGCTTGCGCGGCGTGTATGGGTCTCCTGGGCGCCTGCGCGGTTCTGGGGACTCTGGGACGCATGCGCGGAATTCGCGCGCAAATCTGGCCGTTTCGCGCGTCTTTTCGGTCATCTGCGCATGCGCGATGACGTCAGACGCCTTCTTAAAGCGCCAGGCCTCCTTTTTTGTCAATTTGAATTTTCTGCTTCCTGGAGAGTTTCTGGCACCGTTGAGTTCTGTGGATTGTTGATTCTTCGTCTTTTTCTTCTAAAGTAAGTTCTTTTCCTTTCTCTTTTTTCTTTTGTTGGTTTCCTGTAGTTTTTCTTCTGGGTTCTAGTTTCGCTGTTTCATCTATTATTTATAGATGGATTTGCGCTCAGGATCTAGAGAATCAGAATCTTCTCATCATAGTAGGTCACAATCTAAGCGATATAGGTAAGCCATCCAATTTTGGAATTTATTGATACTTTGATATCTAAAAGAGTGGTAATGTACTAATATTCACGTTTGGTGTATTTCAGTGATAAAAGTACAAAGACTTCAGGATCGTCCAAAGGGAAGTCGCCCAAAAGGACGCTGTGTGTATCCTGTGATAACAGAGCCATAGAAGGGAAACGTCTCTGTTCGAATTGTCTCTCAGCAGCCGCTGGACCTTCTCAGTTAACACCTGACTTTAAGCAGCTTATCAAGCATGCAGTTGCCCGGGGCATCAAAGAGGTTGGTAAGACCCACAAGCGACCTAGATATTCTGAGCCGTCAGATTGGTCTCCTGATAACTCGGAGGATGAGTTCATGGACACGGCTTCGCTGAGAGACTTGGCTTTTTCCTCGGAGGAGGATGCTTTGCCTGATCCTTACTTCCTGATACCTGCGGAGGTGGATCATTTGATTGCTCGGGTCAGAGAAACCCTTACTTTGAAAGAGCCCTCGGAGGAGGAACCCTCTACATCTAACCGCTATTTCTCAGATCTTAGAAAGAAAAGAGCGGCTTTCCCTGTGCATACCACTATTAGTGACCTTATTAAAGAAGAATGGTCCAGGTCCGATAGGAGATCCTCTGCAAAAGGGAAATTCTCCAGATTATATCCGTTTGATCCCAAAGATGCTGAAACATGGGATTTTCCACCCAAGGTTGATGCTGCGGTGGTTAGGCTAGCCAAGCGCACTACCCTGCCAGTGGATGATGCAGGCTCCTTCAGGGATCCAATGGATCGTAAGATGGAATACTGCCTGTCTAAGTCCTATGTAGCCTCAGGCACGAGTCTCCACCCTGCCGTTGCTCTCACGTCTGTTTCAAGAGCTATGAAGGTTTGGCTACAGGAGCTGGAAGGGGACATCAAGAGGGGCAGGAGCCGTTCCTCTATTGTTGATGCCCTGAAGGATATGCGTCTAGCGATTGATTTCTCTTCGGAGGCCGCAGTGGATCTGGTGAGAAACCTTGCTAGAAATATGTCCTTCTCGGTTTCCTCCAGGCGGGCGCTCTGGCTCAGGTCTTGGGCGGCCGATGCTTCCTCCAAGAATAGTTTGTGTTCTCTCCCATTTCACGGAAACATGTTATTCGGCAAGAATTTGGATGAGTGCATCAAGAGGGCGGCTGAAGGGAATAAAGCCTTTTTACCCCAAGAGAGGAAGTATAAAGGATCCTTTCGCGCCCGGAAAGAGTACCATTCCTTTCGTGACAGTAGGTCCTACAAGCCGGGTAGGGAATACTCCCGATTCCAACCGAGGAGAGGTGCCCCTTCTGGGTACAGAGGAGGCAGGTCTCGCGGGTCGTCTTCCTCTAAGGACCAGAAGAATCTATGACTACGTACGGCCCAAAACCGAAGGTGTCGGGGCTTGTCTTCTCCAATATCTTTCGAGATGGACCATCTCTACAAGCGACGTTTGGGTGCTGGATATTATTCGGAGAGGTTACCTATTAGAATTCTTCAAGCATCCTCCCAACCGATCCTTTCACCTCACAAAATGGCCAGGGGACAGGGAAAAGTGCATGGCTCTACGAAATTTCGTCCATTCCTTGCAGAAGGAGAAGGTCATCGTCCAAGTACCGGCAGGCGAAAGAACTCAAGGATTTTACTCTCACATCTTCTTGACAAGGAAATCCTCAGGGGGTTGGAGACCCATTCTGGATCTGCACAGGCTGAACAAGCATCTGCACATTCGCAGATTCAAGATGGAATCTCTGCAGTCTATAATAAAGGTTGTGTCACCCAACCAATGGATGCTGTCTATAGATCTACTAGACGCATATTTTCACATACCCATTGCCCGAATCCATCAGAAGTTCCTGAGGTTTGCTGTAGAGGAAGGTCATTTCCAGTTCAGGGCCCTCCCCTTTGGACTGAGCACTGCCCCGAGGACGTTTACAAAGGTCCTGGTTGTTCTCATCGCGGAGCTCAGAAAGCAAAACATTGCTATTTACCATTATCTGGACGACGTTTTAATCTTGGGAAACGACGTGGATTCTGTGACATCCCAAGCTATCACCAGCATTCAGTTTCTGCAAGCCCACGGCTGGAAGATCAACACCAAGAAAAGCCACCTCCACCCGACTCAATCTATGGTTTACTTAGGTGCCCATTTCGACACCCTAAAGGGTACTGTCCAGCTCTCATCAGTGAGAATTCTGAAACTCAGAAAGTTATTGAGGAGAATGCTGAATTCCCCGGTTGCCCCTGCAAAGGCGGTGATGAGCCTCCTTGGTTCTATGTCCTCCACAATAGGTCTGACGAGATGGGCTCAGTGGAGGATGAGACCATTCCAGGCCAACTTCCTGAGTCGTTTCTTATCCGGGAACCTGTTCCAGCCCATCAAGCTTCCCCTGAAGGTACGCCATTCTCTGATCTGGTGGCTGAACAGAAAGCACCTAGCCAATGGCTTTCCATTAGGGGATATCGCATGGAGGACCGTGACAACGGACGCCAGCCAGTGGGGTTGGGGCGCTCATTATCTCCACCACTTTGCGCAGGAAGAATGGAATTTCGAGACAAGCAAGGTTCATTCCAATCTGCTGGAACTTCTGGCTGTCCTCAAAGCTTTGAAACACTTCTCGACCCAGCTCACGGGTCAATGGGTAAAGATAAGGACGGACAACTCCACCGTAGTGTCCTATGTCAATCACCAAGGGGGTACCAGGAGCTGCAAGATGATGGTACTGATGAATCACCTGATGTGGTGGGTTCAGAGAAACCTGGCGGGCATTGTAGCCATTCATCTCCCAGGGAAACGGAATCAACTGGCAGATTTCCTCAGCAGATCCAGAATAGATCCGGGGGAATGGTGCCTGGCTCACAGGGTGTTCCGCATGATTGTGGACAAGTGGGGTCTGCCTCAAGTGGACCTTCTAGCCTCTCGGGCCAACAGCAAGGTAGCCCTTTTCTTCACAAAGGAAGAGGACCACCTGGCATTGGGAAGAGATGCCTTATCAAGCCCCTGGAGGTTCTCAATGGGCTATGCGTTCCCCCCGTTTCCACTAATCCTACCACTCCTGAGGAAGCTGAGATCGGAGCGGGTGTCTCTCATCCTGATTGCGCCTTATTGGCCTCGGAGACCTTGGTTTCCTCTGCTTCTGAGTCTTTCGGTGGAACCTCCTCTCCCACTCCCCAAAGTTGCGGATCTTCTGTTCCAGGGTCCTGTCATTCATCCAGACCCTGTCTCTCTCAACCTTATGGCTTGGAAACTGAAAGGAACCGGCTGTTGAATAGAGGGTTCTCCCAGACCGTGATTGATACTATGCTGAGGGCTCGTAAGCATTCCACTTCGGCCACTTATTATAGAGTATGGGAAGTTTTTTCCAACTGGGCCCTTCACAGTAATGTGGATGTCCAAAATCCCTCCTCCTCCCATATTTTGGATTTCTTGCAATCAGGCCTTGAGAAAGGACTGAGCTATAACACTCTCAAGGTACACATTTCAGCCTTGTCCGCCCTGACCAGTCATAGATGGGCGCTGGACTCGGATATCATCAGATTCATCAAGGGTGTCCTTCACATGAAACCTCCTATTAAACCGTTTGTCCCTTCCTGGAGTCTCCCTCTGGTTCTGGATGCCATGAAGTTGAAACCTTTTGAACCGTTTGATTCAGTTTCCCTACAGGTTCTCTCTATTAAGACTGCCTTGCTGGTGGCCTTAGCCTCTGGCAGGAGAGTTTCTGAGCTCAGTGCTCTGTCCATCAAAGAGCCTTTTACTATCTTCCACAAGGACAGAGTGGTCCTCCGTACTGTTCCAGTGTTTCGACCCAAAGTTACTTCCTCCTTCCACATCAACGAGGATATTGTTCTTCCGTCTCTGAGGTCGGACGCCCATGGAATGGGGAATTCTGCTGACCTGTTCTCTCTGGATCTAGTGAGATGCCTCCGGATGTATATCGATAGGACTTCTGATTGGCGTTCTTCTGACAGTCTCTTCGTTCTTCATAGCGGCTGTAAAAAGGGCTCTCAAGCTCCCAAATCTGCCATTAGCCGATGGATAGTAGCGGCTATCATTCTGGCTTATCAGTCCGCCGGATATCCGGTCCCTGTGGGTCTTAAAGCCCATTCCACTAGGGCTCTCTCATCTTCCTGGGCAGCCGCTGCTAATGTCTCCCCTGAACTCATCTGTAAGGCGGCTACATGGTCTTCCTCTAACACTTTCATTAGGAGCTACCAGATTGATGTTAGAGCAGGGTTGTCTGATCAATTTGCTAAATCAGTCCTGTCTGTATCTAATTCCTGATCTCTGTGTCTGTCACTTGTTGTGGTGTTAATACACTTTGCATTTATGAAATTTTTTGAGTCTGTGTCTCTTTCCCTCCCTGGTTTTATTGCTTGGGTATTACCCAATGTTGTGCTGCCATGGATATGGCCAGGAAAATGGAAAATTTATTCATACTTACCGTAATTTTCTTTTCCTGGTTATATGCCATGGCAGCACAAGGGTCCCGCCCGGGGATATTGCTGGAACACGTGACTGGGGAAGGAGGGGCAGGAGGTGGTACTTATACGGCTTAATTATTATTCCTGTCCAATGGGGATAGGGAGGAGCTACCCAATGTTGTGCTGCCATGGCATATAACCAGGAAAAGAAAATTACGGTAAGTATGAATAAATTTTTCATTATATATATATGTAGAAACAATTGTACTCCTGGGACTTGGTTGAAGTAGTAAAATTTAGCTTCTATTTATTCCATATAAAGTATCCTGCTATGTATATATATCAAAAGGGGGGGGGGGGGGCACAAATGAATGCAGACAGACATGGAGAAAGTATAATTCCTGTTCATATAAAACACACCAAGTCTGTCAGAATTGAATCCACCCGGTTCCAGAGTTTGCATCCTGTAAATCCAATAAGTTTTCCATTGGGATCGTTTTTTAATACGATCTTCCCCTCTCCAGTTTAGGAGAACCTGTTCGATGCCCATACATCTGAAATTTCTGAAGGTGAACTTTGGACAGGAATTGCAATTTACTGGAACTGAATGGGTTTTTAAACCTTTCTTGATATTGTTTATATGTTCCATAATCCTGATTTTCATGGTCTCTTAGTCCATCCTATATATCACGGGCACTGCAATAAATATTCTACAAAGTCCATGCGACAACCAATATCTGAAGCGATAGAAAATATCTCCCCTGTTATGGAACTCTCCAAATTGGTAGCTTTTACCATCTGTATAGTGGTACAGGCTTTACATTCGTGACATCTAAAGCCCTTTTTAGAAATTAGTGTCTCATTTTGTCTTTCTTATACATAGCTTGGTACTATCATACTTTTTAAATTTAGATTTTTCCTTTAAATCATCTGAGGGAGTCTTGGTATTATATGTCCTATCGGGTCATTGAGCAAAATAGACCAGTGTTTTTGTAGACTTTTTTTAATTTCTCTGTGATGAGTGTTATATTGTGTCTAAAATGCACATTTAAACATTTTGCTATTTCACAAGGAACTCATTTCTTTTTTTATGGGATATCACCCTGATTTCTTTTTCTATATTATTTTATTATAACCCCTTTGGATTAATTTTTGCTTAATATGGTTCGCTTGATTATTGAAATCTTGCATTTCACTCTAGTTAGCTGGCTTTTTTGTTATTCCCTTCAGCCATGGATGATAATGACAGCTTGTTTTTGGACGTAGCTGTTACCATCTGTGGGTTTAAAATACCATTTAGTTCTAATATCTGTATTTTTGTAGGAAAGGGTTAAATCCAAAAAAGTTGATGTTGTTTTTATCCCATATTGGAGTAAATTTTAGGTTGAAATTATTGTGATTTAAATATTGTATGAAACAGTCCAAATGATGATATAATCGATGTAACGCTGTCATAGGATAAGGGATGCCCTCCAGTCATGCCCCACCCACACAAAAACATCTTCCCATCTCCTCATATATAGATGTTGGCATAACTGGGGGGCAAACTTGGTCCCCCTCACTTGCAAGTAAAAACTTCCCTGAAAATTAAAAAATAATTATATTACAAAATACATTTGACTCCTGTTAGAATAAAGTTTTTTAAAGATCTTGTGGTAGTGTTATCTTGATCCATTACATTCTTTATAGCTTCTAGGCCAAATTCGTGACTGATGACTGTATATAAAGATGTTATTAGTGATGTCCCGAACTATTCGCTGGCGAATAGTTCCTGGCGAACATAGCATGTTCGCGTTCGCCACCGTGGGCGAACACATGCGATGTTCGGTCCGCCCCCTATTTGTCATCATTGAGTAAATCAGCAGCAGACCCTCCCTAGCAGACCCTCCCACCTACTGGACAGCATAGAATTTAGATTCATTCGGAAGCTGCGATAATTTTTTTTTTATTATTATTATTTTTTTTTATTTTTTATTTTTTTTATTCTAAATGCCAAACATTGGTATATAGGGGAATATTCACTAAATGCCAAACATTGTTATACAGGGGAATATTCACTAAATGCCAAACATTGTTATATAGGGGAATATTCACTAAATGCCAAACATTGTTATATAGGGGAATATTCACTAAATGCCAAACATTGTTATATAGGGGAATATTCACTAAATGCCAAACATTGTTATACAGGGGAATATTCACTAAATGCCAAACATTGTTACATAGGGGAATATTCACTAAATGCCAAACATTGTTATACAGGGGAATATTCACTAAATACTAAACATTGTTATATAGGGGAATATTCACTAAATGCCAAACATTGTTACATAGGGGAATATTCACTAAATGCCAAACATTGTTATACAGGGGAATATTCACTAAATACCAAACATTGTTATATAGGGGAATATTCACTAAATACCAAACATTGTTATACAGGGGAATATTCACTAAATGCCAAACATTGTTATATAGGGGAATATTAACTAAATGCCAAACATTGTTATACAGGGGAATATTCACTAAATACCAAACATTGTTATACAGGGGAATATTCACTAAATGCCAAACATTGTTATATAGGGGAATATTCACTAAATGCCAAACATTGTTATACAGGGGAATATTCACTAAATGCCAAACATTGTTATATAGGGGAATATTCACTAAATACCAAACATTGTTATATAGGGGAATATTCACTAAATGCCAAACATTGTTATACAGGGGAATATTAACTAAATGCCAAACATTGTTATACAGGGGAATATTCACTAAATCCCAATCATTGTTATATAGGGGAATATTCACTAAATACCAAACATTGTTATATAAGGGAATATTCACTAAATGCCAAACATTGTTATATAAGGGAATATTCACTAAATGCCAAATTTTTTATTACAGGGGAATATTCACTAAATGCCAAACATTGTTATATAGGGGAATATTCACTAAATGCCAAACATTGTTATACAGGGGAATATTCACTAAATACCAAACATTGTTATACAGGGGAATATTCACTAAATGCCAAACATTGTTATACAGGGGAATATTCACTAAATACCAAACATTGTTATACAGGGGAATATTCACTAAATACCAAACATTGTTATATAGGGGAATATTCACTAATTGCCAAACATTGTTATACAGGGGAATATTCACTAAATGCCAAACATTGTTATACAGGGGAATATTCACTAAATGCCAAACATTGTTATACAGGGGAATATTCACTAAATGCCAAACATTGTTATACAGGGGAATATTCACTAAATGCCAAACATTGTTATATAGGGGAATATTCACTAAATACCAAACATTGTTATACAGGGGAATATTCACTAAATGCCAAACATTGTTATACAGGGGAATATTCACTAAATGCCAAACATTGTTATACAGGGGAATATTCACTAAATGCCAAACATTGTTATACAGGGGAATATTCACTAAATGCCAAACATTGTTATATAGGGGAATATTCACTAAATACCAAACATTGTTATACAGGGGAATATTCACTAAATGCCAAACATTGTTATATAGGGGAATATTCACTAAATACCAAACATTGTTATACCGGGGAATATTCACTAAATGCCAAACATTGTTATATAGGGGTATATTCACTAAATACCAAACATTGTTATAAAGGGGAATATTCACTAAATGCCAAACATTGTTATACAGGGGAATATTCACTAAATGCCAAACATTGTTATACAGGGGAATATTCACTAAATGCCAAACATTGTTATACAGGGGAATATTCACTAAATACCAAACATTGTTATACAGGGGAATATTCACTAAATGCCAAACATTGATATATAGGGGAATATTCACTTAATGCCAAACATTGTTATATAGGGGAATATTCACTAAATGTCAAACATTGATATATAGGGGAATATTCACTAAATACCAAACATTGTTATACAGGGGAATATTCACTAAATACCAAACATTGTTATACAGGGGAATATTCACTAAATACCAAACATTGTTATACAGGGGAATATTCACTAAATGCCAAACATTGATATATAGGGGAATATTCACTTAATGCCAAACATTGTTATATAGGGGAATATTCACTAAATGCCAAACATTGTTATATAGGGGAATATTCACTAAATACCAAACATTGTTATACAGGGGAATATTCACTAAATGCCAAACATTGTTATACAGGGGAATATTCACTAAATGCCAAACATTGTTATATAGGGGAATATTCACTAAATACCAAACATTGTTATACAGGGGGATATTCACTAAATACCAAACATTGTTATATAGGGGAATATTCACTAAATGCCAAACATTGTTATACAGGGGAATATTCACTAAATGCCAAACATTATTATATAGGGGAATATTCACTAAATCCCAAACATTGTTATACAGGGGAATATTCACTAAATCCCAAACATTGTTATACAGGGGAATATTCACTAAATACCAAACATTGTTATACAGGGGAATATTCACTAAATACCAAACATTGTTATACAGGGGAATATTCACTAAATGCCAAACATTATTATATAGGGGAATATTCACTTAATGCCAAACATTGTTATACAGGGGAATATTCACTAAATACCAAACATTGTTATACAGGGGAATATTCACTAAATGCCAAACATTGTTATACAGGGGAATAGTCACTAAATGCCAAACATTGTTATATAGGGGAATATTCACTAAATACCAAGCATTGTTATACAGGGGAATATTCACTAAATACCAAACATTGTTATATAGGGGAATATTCACTAAATGCCAAACATTGTTATATAGGGGAATATTCACTAAATACCAAACATTGTTATATAGGGGAATATTCACTAAATACCAAACATTGTTATATAGGGGAATATTCACTAAATGCCAAACATTGTTATACAGGGGAATATTCACTAAATGCCAAACATTGTTATACAGGGGAATATTAACTAAATGCCAAACATTGTTATATAGGGGAATATTCACTAAATGCCAAACATTGTTATAGGGGAATATTCACTAAATACCAAACATTGTTATACAGGGGAATATTCACTAAATGCCAAACATTGTTATATAGGGGAATATTCACTTAATGCCAAACATTGTTATATAGGGGAATATTCACTAAATGCCAAACATTGTTATATAGGGGAATATTCACTTAATGCCAAACATTGTTATATAGGGGAATATTCACTAAATGCCAAACATTGTTATACAGGGGGATATGCACTAAATGCCAAACATTGTTATACAGGGGAATATTCACTAAATACCAAACATTGTTATACAGGGGAATAGTCACTAAATGCCAAACATTGTTATATAGGGGAATATTCACTAAATACCAAACATTGTTATATAGGGGAATATTCACTAAATGCCAAACATTGTTATACAGGGGAATATTCACTAAATACCAAACATTGTTATATAGGGGAATATTCACTAAATACCAAACATTGTTATATAGGGGAATATTCACTAAATGCCAAACATTGTTATACAGGGGAATATTCACTAAATGCCAAACATTGTTATACAGGGAAATATTAACTAAATGCCAAACATTGTTATATAGGGGAATATTCACTAAATGCCAAACATTGCTATATAGGGGAATATTCACTAAATACCAAACATTGTTATACAGGGGAATATTCACTAAATACCAAACATTGTTATATAGGGGAATATTCACTAAATACCAAGCATTGTTATACAGGGGAATATTCACTAAATGCCAAACATTGTTATACAGGGGAATATTCACTAAATGCCAAACATTGTTATACAGGGGAATATTCACTAAATACCAAACATTGTTATATAGGGGAATATTCACTAAATACCAAACATTGTTATACAGGGGAATATTCACTAAATGCCAAACATTGTTATACAGGGGAATAGTCACTAAATGCCAAACATTGCTATATAGGGGAATATTCACTAAATGCCAAACATTGTTATACAGGGGAATATTCACTAAATACCAAACATTGTTATACAGGGGAATATTCACTAAATACCAAACATTGTTATATAGGGGAATAGTCACTAAATGCCAAACATTGTTATATAGGGGAATATTCACTAAATACCAAGCATTGTTATACAGGGGAATATTCACTAAATACCAAACATTGTTATATAGGGGAATATTCACTAAATGCCAAACATTGTTATACAGGGGAATATTCACTAAATACCAAACATTGTTATACAGGGGAATATTCACTAAATGCCAAACATTGTTATACAGGGGAATATTCACTAAATACCAAACATTGTTATACAGGGGAATATTCACTAAATGCCAAACATTGTTATACAGGGGAATATTCACTAAATACCAAACATTGTTATATAGGGGAATATTCACTAAATGCCAAACATTGTTATACAGGGGAATATTCACTAAATGCCAAACATTGTTATACAGGGGAATATTCACTAAATGCCAAACATTGTTATATAGGGGAATATTCACTAAATGCCAAACATTGTTATATAGGGAAATATTCACTAAATGCCAAACATTGTTATACAGGGGAATATTCACTAAATGCCAAACATTGTTATACAGGGGAATATTCACTAAATCCCAAACATTGTTATACAGGGGAATATTCACTAAATGCCAAACATTGTTATATAGGGGAATATTCACTAAATGCCAAACATTGTTATACAGGGCAATATTCACTAAATACCAAACATTGTTATATAGGGGAATATTCACTAAATGCCAAACATTGTTATACAGGGGAATATTCACTAAATACCAAACATTGTTATACAGGGGAATATTCACTAAATGCCAAACATTGCTATATAGGGGAATATTCACTAAATGCCAAACATTGTTATACAGGGGAATAGTCACTAAATGCCAAACATTGTTATATAGGGGAATATTCACTAAATACCAAACATTGTTATATAGGGGAATATTCACTAAATGCCAAACATTGTTATACAGGGGAATATTCACTAAATACCAAACATTGTTATATAGGGGAATATTCACTAAATACCAAACATTGTTATATAGGGGAATATTCACTAAATGCCAAACATTGTTATACAGGGGAATATTCACTAAATGCCAAACATTGTTATACAGGGGAATATTAACTAAATGCCAAACATTGTTATATAGGGGAATATTCACTAAATGCCAAACATTGCTATATAGGGGAATATTCACTAAATACCAAACATTGTTATACAGGGGAATATTCACTAAATACCAAACATTGTTATATAGGGGAATATTCACTAAATACCAAACATTGTTATACAGGGGAATATTCACTAAATGCCAAACATTGTTATACAGGGGAATAGTCACTAAATGCCAAACATTGTTATATAGGGAAATATTCACTAAATGCCAAACATTGTTATACAGGGGAATATTCACTAAATGCCAAACATTGTTATACAGGGGAATATTCACTAAATCCCAAACATTGTTATATAGGGGAATATTCACTTAATGCCAAACATTGTTATATAGGGGAATATTCACTAAATGCCAAACATTGTTATATAGGGGAATATTCACTAAATACCAAACATTGTTATACAGGGGAATATTCACTAAATGCCAAACATTGTTATACAGGGGAATATTCACTAAATGCCAAACATTGTTATATAGGGGAATATTCACTAAATACCAAACATTGTTATACAGGGGGATATTCACTAAATACCAAACATTGTTATATAGGGGAATATTCACTAAATGCCAAACATTGTTATACAGGGGAATATTCACTAAATGCCAAACATTATTATATAGGGGAATATTCACTAAATCCCAAACATTGTTATACAGGGGAATATTCACTAAATCCCAAACATTGTTATACAGGGGAATATTCACTAAATACCAAACATTGTTATACAGGGGAATATTCACTAAATACCAAACATTGTTATACAGGGGAATATTCACTAAATGCCAAACATTATTATATAGGGGAATATTCACTTAATGCCAAACATTGTTATACAGGGGAATATTCACTAAATACCAAACATTGTTATACAGGGGAATATTCACTAAATGCCAAACATTGTTATACAGGGGAATAGTCACTAAATGCCAAACATTGTTATATAGGGGAATATTCACTAAATACCAAGCATTGTTATACAGGGGAATATTCACTAAATACCAAACATTGTTATATAGGGGAATATTCACTAAATGCCAAACATTGTTATATAGGGGAATATTCACTAAATGCCAAACATTGTTATATAGGGAAATATTCACTAAATGCCAAACATTGTTATACAGGGGAATATTCACTAAATGCCAAACATTGTTATACAGGGGAATATTCACTAAATCCCAAACATTGTTATACAGGGGAATATTCACTAAATGCCAAACATTGTTATATAGGGGAATATTCACTAAATGCCAAACATTGTTATACAGGGCAATATTCACTAAATACCAAACATTGTTATATAGGGGAATATTCACTAAATGCCAAACATTGTTATACAGGGGAATATTCACTAAATACCAAACATTGTTATACAGGGGAATATTCACTAAATGCCAAACATTGCTATATAGGGGAATATTCACTAAATGCCAAACATTGTTATACAGGGGAATAGTCACTAAATGCCAAACATTGTTATATAGGGGAATATTCACTAAATACCAAACATTGTTATATAGGGGAATATTCACTAAATGCCAAACATTGTTATACAGGGGAATATTCACTAAATACCAAACATTGTTATATAGGGGAATATTCACTAAATACCAAACATTGTTATATAGGGGAATATTCACTAAATGCCAAACATTGTTATACAGGGGAATATTCACTAAATGCCAAACATTGTTATACAGGGGAATATTAACTAAATGCCAAACATTGTTATATAGGGGAATATTCACTAAATGCCAAACATTGCTATATAGGGGAATATTCACTAAATACCAAACATTGTTATACAGGGGAATATTCACTAAATACCAAACATTGTTATATAGGGGAATATTCACTAAATACCAAACATTGTTATACAGGGGAATATTCACTAAATGCCAAACATTGTTATACAGGGGAATAGTCACTAAATGCCAAACATTGTTATATAGGGAAATATTCACTAAATGCCAAACATTGTTATACAGGGGAATATTCACTAAATGCCAAACATTGTTATACAGGGGAATATTCACTAAATCCCAAACATTGTTATATAGGGGAATATTCACTTAATGCCAAACATTGTTATATAGGGGAATATTCACTAAATGCCAAACATTGTTATATAGGGGAATATTCACTAAATACCAAACATTGTTATACAGGGGAATATTCACTAAATGCCAAACATTGTTATACAGGGGAATATTCACTAAATGCCAAACATTGTTATATAGGGGAATATTCACTAAATACCAAACATTGTTATACAGGGGGATATTCACTAAATACCAAACATTGTTATATAGGGGAATATTCACTAAATGCCAAACATTGTTATACAGGGGAATATTCACTAAATACCAAACATTGTTATATAGGGGAATAGTCACTAAATGCCAAACATTGTTATATAGGGGAATATTCACTAAATACCAAGCATTGTTATACAGGGGAATATTCACTAAATACCAAACATTGTTATATAGGGGAATATTCACTAAATGCCAAACATTGTTATACAGGGGAATATTCACTAAATACCAAACATTGTTATACAGGGGAATATTCACTAAATGCCAAACATTGCTATATAGGGGAATATTCACTAAATGCCAAACATTGTTATACAGGGGAATAGTCACTAAATGCCAAACATTGTTATATAGGGGAATATTCACTAAATGCCAAACATTGTTATATAGGGAAATATTCACTAAATGCCAAACATTGTTATACAGGGGAATATTCACTAAATGCCAAACATTGTTATACAGGGGAATATTCACTAAATCCCAAACATTGTTATATAGGGGAATATTCACTAAATGCCAAACATTGTTATACAGGGCAATATTCACTAAATACCAAACATTGTTATATAGGGGAATATTCACTAAATGCCAAACATTGTTATACAGGGGAATATTCACTAAATACCAAACATTGTTATACAGGGGAATATTCACTAAATGCCAAACATTGCTATATAGGGGAATATTCACTAAATGCCAAACATTGTTATACAGGGGAATATTCACTAAATGCCAAACATTGTTATACAGGGGGATATTCACTAAATGGCAAACATTGTTATATAGGGAAATATTCACTAAATGCCAAACATTGTTATACAGGGGAATATTCACTAAATACCAAACATTGTTATACAGGGGAATATTCACTAAATGCCAAACATTGTTATACAGGGGAATATTCACTAAATGCCAAACATTGTTATATAGGGAAATATTCACTAAATGCCAAACATTGTTATACAGGGGAATATTCACTAAATACCAAACATTGTTATATAGGGGAATATTCACTAAATGCCAAACATTGTTATATAGGGGAATATTCACTAAATGCCAAACATTGTTATACAGGGGAATAGTCACTAAATACCAAACATTGTTATACAGGGGAATATTCACTAAATGCCAAACATTGTTATATAGGGGAATATTCACTAAATGCCAAACATTGTTATACAGGGGAATATTCACTAAATGCCAAACATTGTTATATAGGAGAATATTCACTAAATACCAAACATTGTTATACAGGGGAATATTCACTAAATGGCAAACATTGTTATATAGGGGAATATTCACTAAATGCCAAACATTGTTATACAGGGGAATATTCACTAAATACCAAACATTGTTATATAGGGGAATATATAGGGGAATATTCACTAAATGCCAAACATTGTTATACAGGGGAATATTCACTAAATGCCAAACATTGTTATATAGGGGAATATTCACTAAATGCCAAACATTGTTATACAGGGGAATATTCACTAAGTGCCAAACATTGTTATATAGGGGAATATTCACTAAATACCAAGCATTGTTATACAGGGGAATATTCACTAAATGCCAAACATTGTTATACAGGGGAATATTCACTAAATGCCAAACATTGTTATATAGGGGAATATTCACTAAATGCCAAACATTGTTATACAGGGGAATATTCACTAAATACCAAACATTGTTATATAGGGGAATATTCACTAAATCCCAAACATTGGTATATAGGGGAATATTCACTAAATGCCAAACATTGTTATACAGGGGAATATTCACTAAATACCAAGCATTGTTATACAGGGGAATATTCACTAAATACCAAACATTGTTATATAGGGGAATATTCATTAAATACCAAACATTGTTATACAGGGGAATATTCACTAAATGCCAAACATTGTTATACAGGGGGATATTCACTAAATGCCAAACATTGTTATACAGGGGAATATTCACTAAATACCAAGCATTGTTATACAGGGGAATATTCACTAAATACCAAACATTGTTATATAGGGGAATATTCACTAAATGCCAAACATTGTTATACAGGGGGATATTCACTAAATGCCAAACATTGTTATACAGGGGAATATTCACTAAATGCCAAACATTGCTATATAGGGGAATATTCACTAAATGCCAAACATTGTTATATAGGGGAATATTCACTAAATACCAAACATTGTTATATAGGGGAATAGTCACTAAATGCCAAACATTGTTATACAGGGGAATATTCACTAAATGCCAAACATTGTTATATAGGGGAATATTCACTAAATACCAAACATTGTTATACAGGGGAATATTCACTAAATGCCAAACATTGTTATATAGGGGAATATTCACTAAATGCCAAACATTGTTATACAGGGGAATATTCACTAAATGCCAAACATTGTTATATAGGGGAATATTCACTAAATACCAAACATTGTTATACAGGGGAATATTCACTTAATGCCAAACATTGTTATATAGGGGAATATTCACTAAATACCAAACATTGTTATATAGGGGAATATTCACTAAATGCCAAACATTGTTATACAGGGGAATATTCACTAAATGCCAAACATTGTTATACAGGGGAATATTAACTAAATGCCAAACATTGTTATATAGGGGAATATTCACTAAATGCCAAACATTGTTATATAGGGGAATATTCACTAAATGCCAAACATTGTTATATAGGGGAATATTCACTTAATGCCAAACATTGTTATATAGGGGAATATTCACTAAATGCCAAACATTGTTATATAGGGGAATATTCACTTAATGCCAAACATTGTTATATAGGGGAATATTCACTAAATACCAAACATTGTTATATAGGGGAATAGTCACTAAATGCCAAACATTGTTATATAGGGGAATATTCACTTAATGCCAAACATTGTTATACAGGGGAATATTCACTAAATACCAAACATTGTTATATAGGGGAATAGTCACTAAATGCCAAACATTGTTATACAGGGGAATATTCACTAAATACCAAGCATTGTTATACAGGGGAATATTCACTAAATGCCAAACATTGTTATATAGGGGAATATTCACTAAATCCCAAACATTGCTATATAGGGGAATATTCACTAAATACCAAACATTGTTACATAGGGGAATATTCACTAAATGCCAAACATTGTTATACAGGGGAATATTCACTAAATGCCAAACATTGTTATACAGGGGAATATTCACTAAATGCCAAACATTGTTATACAGGGGGATATTCACTAAATGCCAAACATTGTTATACAGGGGAATATTCACTAAATGCCAAACATTGTTATACAGGGGAATATTCACTAAATGCCAAACATTGCTATATAGGGGAATATTCACTAAATACCAAACATTGTTATATAGGGGAATAGTCACTAAATGCCAAACATTGTTATACAGGGGGATATTCACTAAATGCCAAACATTGTTATACAGGGGAATATTCACTAAATACCAAACATTGTTATACAGGGGAATATTCACTAAATGCCAAACATTGTTATATAGGGGAATATTCACTAAATGCCAAACATTGTTATACAGGGGGATATTCACTAAATGCCAAACATTGTTATACAGGGGAATATTCACTAAATACCAAACATTGTTATATAGGGGAATATTCACTAATTGCCAAACATTGTTATACAGGGGAATATTCACTAAATGCCAAACATTGTTATACAGGGGGATATTCACTAAATGCCAAACATTGTTATACAGGGGAATATTCACTAAATACCAAACATTGTTATATAGGGGAATATTCACTAATTGCCAAACATTGTTATACAGGGGAATATTCACTAAATGCCAAACATTGTTATACAGGGGAATATTCACTAAATGCCAAACATTGTTATACAGGGGGATATTCACTAAATGCCAAACATTGTTATACAGGGGAATATTCACTAAATGCCAAACATTGCTATATAGGGGAATATTCACTAAATACCAAACATTGTTATATAGGGGAATATTCACTAAATACCAAACATTGTTATACAGGGGGATATTCACTAAATGCCAAACATTGTTATACAGGGGAATATTCACTAAATACCAAACATTGTTATACAGGGGAATATTCACTAAATGCCAAACATTGTTATATAGGGGAATAGTCACTAAATGCCAAACATTGTTATACAGGGGGATATTCACTAAATGCCAAACATTGTTATACAGGGGAATATTCACTAAATACCAAACATTGTTATACAGGGGAATATTCACTAAATGCCAAACATTGTTATACAGGGGAATATTCACTAAATACCAAACATTGTTATACAGGGGAATATTCACTAAATGCCAAACATTGTTATACAGGGGAATATTCACTAAATACCAAACATTGTTATACAGGGGAATATTCACTAAATACCAAACATTGTTACATAGGGGAATATTCACTAAATACCAAACATTGTTATATAGGGGAATATTCACTAAATGCCAAACATTGTTATATAGGGGAATATTCACTAAATGCCAAACATTGTTATATAGGGGAATATTCACTAAATGCCAAACATTGTTATACAGGGGAATATTCACTAAATGCCAAACATTGTTATACAGGGGAATATTCACTAAATGCCAAACATTGTTATACAGGGGAATATTCACTAAATGCCAAACATTGTTATACAGGGGAATATTCACTAAATGCCAAACATTGTTATACAGGGGAATATTCACTAAATACCAAACATTGTTATATAGGGGAATATTCACTAAATACCAAACATTGTTATATAGGAGAATATTCACTAAATGACAAGCATTGTTATACAGGGGAATATTCACTAAATACCAAACATTGTTATATAGGGGAATATTCACTAAATGCCAAACATTGTTATATAGGGGAATATTCACTAAATGCCAAACATTGTTATATAGGGGAATATTCACTAAATGCCAAACATTGTTATACAGGGGAATATTCACTAAATGCC
Source organism: Pelobates fuscus (assembly GCF_036172605.1). Lineage (NCBI taxonomy): Eukaryota > Metazoa > Chordata > Amphibia > Anura > Pelobatidae > Pelobates > Pelobates fuscus. The sequence continues at coordinate 494,490,193 of NC_086317.1, read as the reverse complement.
AAACATTGTTATATAGGGGAATATTCACTAAATACCAAACATTGTTATATAGGGGAATATTCACTAAATGCCAAACATTGTTATACAGGGGAATATTCACTAAATGCCAAACATTGTTATATAGGGGAATATTCACTAAATGCCAAACATTGCTATATAGGGGAATATTCACTAAATACCAAACATTGTTATATAGGAGAATATTCACTAAATGACAAGCATTGTTATACAGGGGAATATTCACTAAATACCAAACATTGTTATATAGGGGAATATTCACTAAATGCCAAACATTGTTATATAGGGGAATATTCACTAAATACCAAACATTGTTATACAGGGGAATATTCACTAAATACCAAACATTGTTATATAGGGGAATATTCACTAAATGCCAAACATTGTTATATAGGGGAATATTCACTAAATCCCAAACATTGTTATATAGGGGAATATTCACTAAATCCCAAACATTGTTATATAGGGGAATATTCACTAAATACCAAACATTGTTATATAGGGGAATATTCACTAAATGCCAAACATTGTTATATAGGGGAATATTCACTAAATACCAAACATTGTTACATAGGGGAATATTCACTAAATGCCAAACATTGTTATATAGGGGAATATTCACTAAATGCCAAACATTGTTATATAGGGGAATAGTCACTAAATGCCAAACATTGTTATACAGGGGGATATTCACTAAATGCCAAACATTGTTATACAGGGGAATATTCACTAAATACCAAACATTGTTATACAGGGGAATATTCACTAAATACCAAACATTGTTATATAGGGGAAAATTCACTAAATACCAAACATTGCTATACAGGGGAATATTCACTAAATGCCAAACATTGTTATACAGGGGGATATTCACTAAATGCCAAACATTGTTATACAGGGGAATATTCACTAAATGCCAAACATTGTTATACAGGGGAATATTCACTAAATGCCAAACATTGCTATATAGGGGAATATTCACTAAATACCAAACATTGTTATATAGGGGAATAGTCACTAAATGCCAAACATTGTTATACAGGGGAATATTCACTAAATACCAAACATTGTTATATAGGGGAATATTCACTAAATGCCAAACATTGTTATATAGGGGAATATTCACTAAATACCAAACATTGTTATACAGGGGAATATTCACTAAATACCAAACATTGTTATATAGGGGAAAATTCACTAAATACCAAACATTGTTATACAGGGGAATATTCACTAAATACCAAACATTGTTATATAGGGGAATATTCACTAAATGCCAAACATTGTTATATAGGGGAATATTCACTAAATACCAAACATTGTTACATAGGGGAATATTCACTAAATACCAAACATTGTTATATAGGGGAATATTCACTAAATGCCAAACATTGTTATACAGGGGAATATTCACTAAATGCCAAACATTGTTTATCTTATAGTTAGGATAGCTTTATGCCTATCCCACACATGCTTAAACTCCTTTACTGTGTTAACCTCTGTGGCAAAACTAGCCACTTAAAACTTTATTGGTATTAATGTATTACTGTTGCTTTAAGCATGTAGAACCAAGCGTATACCTATTGCTGTATTTTAGCCGAACAAGAGCATTCATATGCTGGCGGCATAAAACCACCAGCATTCATACAGTAGTTTCACGAACAGTGAATTACAACAAACCGAATGGGAGACCACACACAGGAGGTCGTGTGGCTCCCATTAAATATTGCAACATTGTTTCCATCGGTAATTATAGAGATTCAGGGTGGCCGCCGATCGGCTACCGACCACGCGGCGATCGGCCATCTTGGATCCTTTGTTAGCCCAGCAGTATTTGGTCGTCGAGCACCTGGAACTAAAATCGGCTTCTCAACGGCACAAATACCGCTGGACTTCCACGCCGTTCGGGAGCCCCGGTCCTTCGTTGGTTTGTTCCCCTAATGTCAATCGGTACTTTGAATGTAACTAGAAAATAATGTGTGTTTCGTGCGGCGTTTGGTTAGTTATGCTGGGATCTGAGCGGTACTTTCAAGAACTCTGCGCTCAGACCCCAGCTATCTACCGAACGTCCATTCGTTTAAATAAAGTGAATAATGCAAAAGTTATACATTTTTGTGTGAAATGTTGATTCTGCTGCACAGAGGGATAATCCACTTAACTGGATATTCTAGTGGGAGTATCCCTCTTGTCCAGCAGTGCATGATGGGAGAAATGTCCAGGTTGTTAAGTTCCCCATGTAGTCCCCTACTGTACAACCCCTGTAATGTCAGTAGGGAAACCCCTTGCATGGGGAATCCCATAAATACTGTGACCTGTTATTAAGAGCTCAGTTGACTCCCAGCCTATGTGTCGTCTAGTTCTTGGGAAGGAAGGATTCATACAACGCTACCGGAATTATTGTATGCTGTATTTATTTGCCTGGATTATTTTATGCTGTTCCTGTTACCCAGCGGAGATACTGTGGATTATACTACCTCTCCGCTACAACCTCTACCACTTCAGCTGGAAGGCTATTCCATGCATCCACTACCCTCTCAGTAAAGTAATACTTCCTTGTGGCGAAACCGACCTCGCCACGTGTCCTTGGAGGGGGCTGCTTGCCCGCCTCTTGCCTTTGGACTATGGCCCTGCAGGTTAAACTGTTTATTTTCCCTGCAGAAAGGCTTATTCGTGTGATCTGAGTGCCATTCATCTAATAATGTGCAGTCAGATCAAAGCTATCTGGGGATATGTAGAAATGTGTGTTTTATGTACTAAATGTATCAGTATGTAATTTTATGTCTTTTACTGTCTTTTTGTCTGCCATGTGGGTAATGGAGTTTGGCTCTGTCTTTGGAGATAATTAGATTCCTTCTCCAATTATCTCCAGGGCAGAAGGGAGGAAGCCAGGATGCATTGTGGGGATGTTTGACTTTTACTGTTTGAGCCAGATTAAAATACAATCAGCCAGGGGGAACAAAAGATACTTTTACTAACTTTTGAACCCCTGGTCTGATTCATGCCATTTTTTATATGTTATTCCCCTGAATGGATTGATTGTGAATATGTATTTTTATGCGAATGTGATGTATATTTTGGGAGTTATGAATGTTGTGTAAAAACTGTATTTTCCCTACCTATGATAATTGTATTTTCCTGTGTGTACAGATAATTAGTTTACAGGTAGAGGGGAGGGCTATGTGTGGGATGTAACTATTGTGTGATTGGTTAATGTACGTTACTGTGTGTGTCCCTCCCCTTCATGGGAGCACCTAATAAAAAGGGCTGCAAGCTAGCAGCCAGGGAGTTCTATTTTTACCCTCAACTTGAGTCCTGTCTCTTATTGGGGGAATCTGCTACAAGGGATTGCTATGCTAGGCATATTCCCTTGCTATAATCACTGAGCTCTTGTAAGAGCTTGTTCCTGCTTCGTTCTGAAGGGAGATAGCTGCAGCCTGCGGTGCTTATGGTGTCTGGTGGAGTGCTTGGAGTCCTCTGGAAGCGCTAGGAGCATCTTTCAACGGAGGTACCCAGTCGGGGTGCCATTTGATCCGTTACATTCCTGATATTATTTTTAAACCTTTGCCCCTCTAATTTAAGACTATGTTCTCTTGTTGTGGTAGTTTTTCTTCTTTTAAATAAACTCTCCTCCTTTAATGTGTTGATTCCCTTTATGTATTTAAATGTTTCTATCATATCCCCCCTGTCTCGTCTTTCCTCCAAGCTATACAAGTTAAGATCCTTTAACCTTTCCTGGTAAGTTTTATCCTGCAATCCATGAACCAGTTTAGTAGCTTTTCTCTGAACTCTCTCTAAGGTATCAATATCCCTCTGAAGATACGGTCTCCAGTACTGCGTACAATACTCCAAGTGAGGTCTCACCAATGTTCTGTACAATGGCATGAGCACTTCCCTCTTTCTACTGCTAATATCTCTCCCTATACAACCAAGCATTCTGCTAGCATTTCCTGCTGCTCTATTACATTGTCTGCCTACCTTTAAGTCATCTGAAATTATCACCCCTAAATCCCTTTCCTCAGATGTTGAGGTTAGGTCTCTATCAAATATTCTGTACTCTGCTCTTGGGTTTTTACGTCCAAGATGGATTATCTTGCACTTATCCACATTAAATGTCAGTTGCCACAACTCTGACCATTTTTCTAGTTTAGCTAAATCATTTTCCATTTGGCTTATCCTTCCTGGAAGATGAACCCTGTTACTTAGTATCATCAGCAAAAAGACACACCTTACCATCAAGACCTTCTGCAATATCACTAATAAAAATATTAAAGAGAATGGCTCCAAGTACAGATCCCACTGGTAAAAAGCCCAAGTTTCAAATATACTCTATTGACTACAACCCTCTGTTGCCTGTCACTCAGCCACTGCCTTACCCATTCAACAATATTGGAATCCAAACTTAAAGATTGCAGTTTATTGATAAGCCTTCTATGAGCAACAGTGTCAAAAGCCTTACTGAAATCTAGGTAAGCAAGGTCTACTGCACCACCCTGATCTATAATTTTAGTTACCCAATCAAAAAAAATCAATAAGATTAGTTTGGCATGATCTCCCTGAAGTAAACCCATGTTGTCTCTGATCTTGAAATCCATGTGATTTTAGATGTTCAACAATCCTATCCTTTAACATGTTTTTTTACTTTCCCCACTACTTATTAATAAGGTACACCTCAACATCTAAAAATTGTAACACGTTGTTACATGCAGTTTTCATCCTGTACCTCTCAATAAGTCATTGCCTATCTCACAATTCCTTAGGGTTATAAGGAACAATTCAGACAATAACACATGCGTCCAAAAAATCAAAACTATGATAGAATCATTTTTGGAACGAGGATACAAAAAGACGATACTACAGGGATACCTTGAAAAAGCCAAAAGGATTTCTGAAAAGAGAAATGAAGTTTGACAAACTAATGATGCCCAGAGGATCACTATACCTTTATTATAGCACTCTGAAAGCGGCAGAATGACTAACGTGATTAGAGATGGGATCTACTATCTTCAGATAACACTCTAACTTCAAGATTTGAAATATCTCCACGCATTGCATTTCAACGAAATAAAAAGCTCAGGGACATTTTGGTTATAACAGATGTTCCAAGTCAGTATGATACCAGAACCATCATTAGTAAGAGAGGATGATTTAAATGTCCAGGATGTGTCACTTGTGGACACATGCTCACTGGTTCCATCTTTGCACATCCACACTCGGGACAACGGATCACAATCAAGCATTTCATCACTTGTTTGACAGACCACATCATTTATTTGATCTCATGCCCTTGTATATTATATTACTTGGGGGAAGACTGATATAACTGTACGTGATCGTATTCGCGGACGTAGATCTGGAATCATGACCGCCCTTTAGAGATGGGAGAACAGACAAACCCGTTGACAAGCATTTTTTGGAGCTACATTACAGATTATAATTACAGATTTAAAATTCATAGCGATAGTTCACGTCCCACCGCTTCATGGAGAAGGTGATAGATCCAAGCGTTTGCTACAAAGAGAGACATTTTGGATCAAATCTCTGGACACTGTGCAGCCTAAAGGAGTATATTTCATATAACTCATTTTTGCATAGTCGCAACATTTTTTTTTCATAATTTTGATTTTAATTTTTTGATTATTTTAAATTGCTTCTCTTGTGCAGATATCGTTCCGAGTATGTTTGATTGTGATTTTAACTGGCGTGACTCTTGGTTATGCACACAGTTAGTCAGTATAGTAGCTAGCTTCACTCTTTTCTTGTTAAGTTAATTAATTGGGATGCCAGTTGTGGCCTCGTTTGACATTTAATATATTTTTGCTTGTTTAGTTGATAGTTGCCTACAGGGTCAATGTAACCCAGTAGTCTATGGTTTATAGGTGGAATCACATTAGGACATATCGAGCTAGTAATGTTGTACAGTTTGAGGATGGCATTCCTCATTCCTCTTTGCATTAATGTTTTATAATGTTTGTACATTTATTATGGGCTCACTTTTTATACACTATTCTTCTACTCTTACACTAATTTCCCACATGTATTCTCTGCCTTATTCACGTCCACATATCTCACTTTCACTCGTTATTTGCTTCACATTGTTGTGCACTGTGTTTTAGATTTGTTTTTTCCCCACTTCTAGCACTTTTCACACCACTCACGGACACATGTATTGTTCCCATATGTAGCCCACATCACATATTCCCACACCATCCCACACCATCACACACATTCTCTCATAGCTCATAGTTCTATTCTGAATCTGCTCTTTGTTTGACTTTGGGATTCCACAGTTTTATTTGTGGTTGAAACGTTGATTTGTTTTTTTCATGCGAATTTGAATACACAGTATTTTCTTCATGAAATCCAGAGCGTGCTCTCGTCATTTCTCATATTGTTACATACGGAGCGCTGGGAAGCTTTGATTGGGCAGAGTAGCAGAATTTTCCTTTTTTGTGTATATATAAAATACCAGAAAATAATGTGCGTCTTCCAATCTTCTTAGCGATTTCTTCCTGTACACATTTAACAATCTTTTATTCCTGGTTTTATAAAATGAATGTTATTTTTTTTATGCCAACATGAGGTGAAATGACCAGAATCTTTAAAACTAGCAGAAAAATCACTGTTTGCTCAACTGATTTCTGAAAGACAGTTTTCTTTCTCTTTACATAACGAGACGCGAGACGCGGCTTTGTTTGAAAGCGCGCTCATATCCAAATAAAAACAAATGAGATTGTAAATGTAATTACATTAGGGCAGATTGAATGAATTAACAGAATACATTTATCTCTTGATGGTTTTTGAGTTGAGTGGAGAGCAGACCAAGGCCAGACAGACCGAGAGAAAGCCACAAGCGTAATCTTTCCCAGCGCAGAAAACTGATTAAATCTTTATTTCTGTGTTAAATGGAATGAGATCCCCCAAACAGCCTTGTGAAGCTCGTGGCACCTAATCTCGTTGCTCACGGTTTCATTATTGTCCTTGGTTTATAAATATAGCCAGATCTCCAGCGGTACCGGGCAGATCCAATAATTTTTCCAGAAAAAAATCTCACTTTAAGAACATCAACAATTTTCGGCCTTCCGGAAATCAGATAATATTGCATGAAATAACAGCAATTATCAGCAGGAATTCTAGATTAACCCAAACAGCATGGGCTTTAATGACACAAATTCCCCCCAATTTATACCTACCTCACTGGATCCGATCTGCAGTCCCCCTGCAGCCAATCCTGCTTATCCAAGTCATGTGATCACGATGACACCCCAATCATATGACTCGGATCGACCCGATTGCAAGATTGGGTCATCAGGCAGATCCCTCAACATTTAACTAACAAAAAATTATGTAATTATACACAAATAACATATAATATATATGTGGAATGACATTTTATATTTGTGTGTGGGTATATGTATATATATTTGAAAAAATACAAATACACACAATCACCCGTGAACAAAGTGATTTGTGTAAACAGAAATAAAAACTTAACTTATAGGTACACAGCTTCCCAAGGTAATTTCCCAGCTGATAACCATATGACAGAACTGTATGAATGATAGGATGTTTTAGGGATTCTGCTGGTGTACCTAACGCACGGCCATGTTTTTTTTTTTAGAGTGTGGAACGCACACCGGTCACGTGATAAGAACGTAACGCGCGACGTATGCGGAAGTGGCAGAGAATAATGCGGGAAGGATTTAAAATCTTCGGCGAAGGAGCTACACCTGGAGGAAGATGCCGGGTAACGAATGGAAGTTCAGAAGAGGGAAGACACCCACTATTCCACCAATGACTTGAAGGGGTTAGCCCTATATAAGACTTTATTTGGTAGCGTTTTTAGGATGCCTTGTTAGCTATTGTACATGTAACTGTTTTTTTTTTTTACTGAAAGAGGTCCCTGAGGAAGTCCTTTTGTACAAGGACGAAACGCGTAGGACCGGTGACCTTTGTATATTTGTATTTACTTTTCTACTTTGTACACCTCCTGATTTTATGAGTGAATAAAGTGCCTTTGAAGTATTCATCTGGTTGGAGTCTTTTGGATCATCTCGTTGACCCTGATACCCCACTGGCTACCACTCGAGGAGGGACACCTAATAACACCCCCCATTTACATCCCGGGGAGGCACCTATAAAATGCTTTACCAATTTGGAACTTGTGAGTGCATACAAACCAGTATATTATTTTGAGTATCAAACAATATTTGCACTATGTCTTATCCTCTATTTTAGGTACACCAGCAGAATCCCTAAAACATCCTATCATTCATACATTATATTTGACCTGCAACTTTCCGAAACTCTATATAACCTGGACATGGGAGGTATTGTTGTACTCGTGAGTAGTGATGTACCGAACTGTCCGCCGGCGAACAGTTCCCGGCGAACTTAGCGTGTTCGCGTTCGCCACGGCGAGCGGACACATGCGCAGTTCGATCCGCCCCCTATTCGTCATCATTGGGCAAACTTTGACCCTGTGCCTCTCGGTCAGCAGACAAATTCCAGCCAATCAGCAGCACTCCCTCCCTTCCACACCCTCCAACCTCCCTCCCAGCATCCATTTTCGATTCATTCTGAAGCTGCATGCTTAGTGAGAGGAGGGAAAGTTTAGCTGCTGCTGATTAGATAGGGAAATTGATAGCTAGGCTAGGGTATTCAGTGTCCACTACAATCCTGAAGGACTCATCTGATCTCTGCTGTAAGGACAGCACCCCAAAAAGCCCTTTTTAGGGCTATAACATCAGGCTGCTTTTTTTTTTTTTCCTGTGTAATGTAATTGCAGGTGCCTGCCTGCCAGCTTCTGTGTGAGGTTCACATTGGATACTGTGCCTACTTGCCCAGTGCCACCACTCATATCTGTTTTTACAATAGGTTAAGCTTTAGATTTAAAAGAAATATTTTTTTTTCACTGTAATAGAAGAGCAGTTGCCTGCCTGCCAGCTTCTGTGTCAGGTTGGATGCCTTGCCCATTTGCACAGTCAGTGCCACCACTCATATCTGTTTTAACAATAGGTTAAGCTTTAGATTTAAAAGAAATAATTAGTTTTCACTGTAATAGCAGAGCAGTTGCCTGCCTGCCAGCTTCTGTGTCAGGTTGGATGCCTTGCCCATTTGCACAGTCAGTGCCACCACTCATATCTGTTTTTACAATAGGTTAAGCTTTAGATTTAAAATAAATATTTTTTTTTCACTGTAATAGAAGAGCAGTTGCCTGCCTGCCAGCTTCTGTGTCAGGTTGGATGCCTTGCCCATTTGCACAGTCAGTGCCACCACTCATATCTGTTTTAACAATAGGTTAAGCTTTAGATTTAAAAGAAATATTTTTTATTCACTGTAATAGAAGAGCAGTTACCTGCCTGCCAGCTTCTGTGTCAGGTTGGGTGCCTTGCCCATTTGCACAGTCAGTGCCACCACTCATATCTGTTTTAACAATAGGTTAAGCTTTAGATTTAAAAGAAATGATTTTTTTTCACTGTAATAGAAGAGCAGTTGCCTGCCTGCCAGCTTCTGTGTCAGGTTGGATGCCTTGCCCATTTGCACAGTCAGTGCCACCACTCATATCTGTTTTAACAATAGGTTAAGCTTTAGATTTAAAATAAATAATTAGTTTTCACTGTAGAAACATAGAAACATAGAATGTGACGGCAGATAAGAACCATTCGGCCCATCTAGTCTGCCCAGTTTTCTAAATACTTTCATTAGTCTCTGGCCTTATCTTATAGTTAGGATAGCCTTATGCCTATCCCACGCATGCTTAAACTCCTTTACTGTGTTAACCTCTACCACTTCAGCTGGAAGGCTATTCCATGCATCCACTACCCTCTCAGTAAAGTAATACTTCCTGATATTATTTTTAAACCTTTGTCCCTCTAATTTAAGACTATGTCCTCTTGTTGTGGTAGTTTTTCTTCTTTTAAATATAGTCTCCTCCTTTACTGTGTTGATTCCCTTTATGTATTTAAATGTTTCTATCATATCCCCCCTGTCTCGTCTTTCCTCCATGCTATACATGTTAAGATCCTTTAACCTTTCCTGGTAAGTTTTATCCTGCAATCCATGAACCAGTTTAGTAGCCCTTCTTTGAACTCTCTCTAAGGTATCAATATCCTTCTGAAGATAGGGTCTCCAGTACTGTGTACAGTACTCCAAGTGAGGTCTCACCAGTGTTCTGTACAATGGCATGAGCACTTCCCTCTTTCTACTGCTAATACCTCTCCCTATACAACCAAGCATTCTGCTAGCATTTCCTGCTGCTCTATTACATTGTCTGCCTACCTTTAAGTCATCAGAAATAATCACCCCTAAATCCCTTTCCTCAGATGTTGAGGTTAGGACTCTATCAAATATTCTGTACTCTGCCCTTGGGTTTTTACGTCCAAGATGCATTATCTTACACTTATCCACATTAAATGTCAGTTGCCACAACTCTGACCATTTTTCTAGTCTACCTAAATCATTTTCCATTTGGCTTATCCCTCCTGGAACATCAACCCTGTTACATATCTTAGTATCATCCGCAAAAAGACGCACCTTACCATCAAGACCTTCTGCAATATCACTAATAAAAATATTAAAGAGAATGGGTCCAAGTACAGATCCCTGAGGTACCCCACTGGTGACAAGCCCAAGCTTCGAATATACTCCATTGACTACAACCCTCTGTTGCCTGTCACTCAGCCACTGCCTTACCCATTCAACAATATTGGAATCCAAACTCAAAGATTGTAGTTTGTTGATAAGCCTTCTATGTGCAACAGTGTCAAAAGCCTTACTGAAATCGAGGTAAGCAATGTCTACTGCACCACCCTGATCTATAATTTTAGTTACCCAATCAAAAAAATCAATAAGATTAGTTTGGCATGATCTCCCTGAAGTAAACCCATGTTGTCTCTGATCTTGAAATCCATGTGTTTTTAGATGTTCAACAATCCTATCCTTTAACATGGTTTCCATTACTTTCCCCACTACTGAAGTAAGGCTTACTGGCCTATAGTTGCCCGACTCCTCCCTATTACCTTTCTTGTGAATGGGCACAACATTCGCTAACTTCCAATCTTCTGGGACTACTCCTGTTATCAATGATTGGTTAAATAAATCTGTTAATGGTTTTGCTAGTACACCACTAAGCTCTTTTTAATAGCTTTGGGTGTATTCCATCAGGTCCCATTGACTTATTTGTCTTTACTTTTGACAGTTGAAATAGAACCTCTTCCTCTGTAAACTCACGTGTAATAAATGACTCATTTATCCTTTTTCTTAACTGAGGTCCCTTTCCTTCATTTTCATCTGTAAATACCGAACAAAAATATTCATTGAGGCAGTCAGCTAGACCTTTATCCTCTTCTACATACCTTCCTTCTTTTGTTTTTAATCTAACTAATCCTTGTTTTACTTTTCTTTTCTCATTTATGTATCTAAAAAAGGTTTTGTCCCCCTTTTTTACTGACTGTGCTATTTTCTCTTCTGTGTGTGATTTGGAAGCTCTTATAACTTGCTTAGCCTCTTTCTGCCTAATCTTATAGGTAATTCTATCTTCCTCACTCTGGGTTTTTTTATAATTACTAAATGCTAACTTTTTGTTTTTTACTATTTTGGCTACATCTGTGGAGTACCACAGTGGTTTCTTGAATTTTTTGCTTTTTCTGACAAGCCTAATGCAATTTTCTGTTGCCTTCAGTAGTGCAACTTTTAAATAATCCCATTTCTTTTGGACTCCATTTAAATTGCTCCAGTCTGATAATGACTCCTTTACACATATTCTAATTTTGGAAAAGTCTGTTTTTCTAAAGTCTAAAACTTTTGTTTTTGTGTGGTGTGACTCAGTCACTGTTCTTATATTAAACCACACTGACTGATGATCACTGGATCCTAAACTTTCACCTACAGTAATATCTGATACCAAATCTCCATTTGTTAACACTAAATCTAGTATGGCCTCTTTACGAGTTGGCTCCTCAACGACTTGTTTTAGAGACAATCCCAGTAGGGAGTTTAGAATATGTGTGCTCCTGGCACAAGTAGCTATTTTTGTTTTCCAATTTATATCAGGAAGATTAAAGTCACCCATGATGATAACTTCCCCCTTCATTGTCATTTTAGCTATTTCTTCAACTAGTAGATTATCTAACTCTTCAATTTGTCCTGGGGGCCTATAAATCACACCTACACGAGTTACTGTGTGATTACCAAATTCTAACGTAACCCAAACTGACTCTATGTTCGCCTCACTAACCTTTATTAGGCTAGATTTTATGCTATTCTTTACATACAGGGCCACCCCTCCCCCTTTCTTGCCTTCCCTGTCTTTTCTATATAAAGAGTACCCTGATATTGCTATGTCCCAGTCATTTTTCTCATTATACCATGTCTCAGTAACAGCGACTAAATCTACACTATCAGTTGCCATTATTGCCACAAGTTCATGGATCTTATTCCCTAAACTGCGAGCATTTGTAGACATGACTCTAAGCTTATCATTTTTTAACACACTTGCTACAGGCACCTTCTGTCCTTGTTTTGGGGGACAATTGGATTGATGTTTTATCACCCTTTTGCCCCCCCCTCCTAGTTTAAATACATCCTAGCAAAACCTCTGAACTGCTCACTGAGAACATTTGTTCCCTTTTGAGAAAGATGCAAACCATCTTTTTTGTACAGTTTATTTCCATTCCAAACAGAGCTACCATGAGCAATAAAGCCAAATCCTTGCTCCCGACACCATTCACCAAGCCACAAGTTAAAGTCCCTAATACGCATCCGCCTGTCATTCTGAGTGTTATGCACAGGCAGAACTTCAGAGAATGACAATGTGGAAGCAACCTGCCGTATATCATTGGCAAAAACACTAAAAACTTCCTTAACCTCTGAAACCTCATTGCAAGCCAAGTCATTTGTCCCTAAATGGACAAGTACATCCAATTCCCCTTCCTGCTTTGCTTGCTTAACAATATTACCGATACGTCTCCTGTCTCTGTGAGCAGTAGCTCCGGGAAGACACCTCACAAGACCACCATTGTCCATCTCCACACTTCTTATGATGGAATCCCCCACCAACAACTGCTTTCTATTAGGCCTCACCAAGCCTCTCTGCACAACACCACTAGCCTCAGTGCCTCTCTGCACAACACCACTAGCCTCAGTGCCTCTCTGCACAACACCACTAGCCTCAATGCCTCTCTTCACAACACCACTAGCCTCAGTGCCTCTCTTCACAACACCACTAGCCTCAGTGCCTCTCTTCACAACACCACTAGCCTCAGTGCCTCTCTGCACAACACCACTAGCCTCAGTGCCTCTCTGCACAACACCACTAGCCTCAGTGCCTCTCTGCACAACACCACTAGCCTCAGTGCCTCTCTCCACGACACCACTACACTCTGAAAGTGCAGAAAATGAATTATGTAGAGCAACAGACTGTGCAATATGCCTTTTATCCACAACTCCAAGTCTACCAGATCCTACAGTAATCCATCTGCCATTCCTAGTATGTCTCTGCGGCAGTGGCTTTGCAGCAGTTCCAGCCTGAGTTTGTTTACCAGATAATTTACAAATCTCAGACTTCAAAAATACAATCTCCTGCCGCAAAATAGAGAACTGTCTACAGATTAGACAACAACCAAACCTCCAAAAAGTGGAACGTGAAACAAATGCAAAGCAACTATTACACTGAACTAAGTCTGCCATTCCAATGAGGTGAATAATTTAAATCAAACAAACCTTAACTTTTTATTTATCCTCCTGAATACCTCGGATTACCTCCAGGTTATCTCCAGAATATCTCCAACCACACACACACTTAGAAGCAACACTCTCCAGAATATCTCCAACCACACACACACTTAGAAGCAACACTCTCCAGAATATCTCCAACCACACACACTTAGAAGCAACACTTAGATGAAGCAACCAAGCTCTATTAGCCAAGCTAATGACAACTACCCTTATATACTCCTAAAATCACCTCCCACTAGGAATGTTTAACACCTGGGTAGGCCTCTGCTTATTAGCAAACAATAGCTAATTTAAATAGCAATCAATAGCAAGTAGCTACCTAATCCAATCAAATGCCTTATAATTACCAACAGGAAATCAAACCTTGTGCAGTCAGTAACCTTTTCCTACAGATGAATCTTACCTGTAACAGTAAAAAAGAACTCTTAGCACAGCTCTTAGACAGTTGAAGCTTCTGTAAAACTCTCCAGAATATCTCCAACCACACACACACTTAGAAGCAACACTTAGATGAAGCAACCAAGCTCTATTAGCCAAGCTAATGACAACTACCCTTATATACTCCTAAAATCACCTCCCACTAGGAATGTTTAACACCTGGGTAGGCCTCTGCTTATTAGCAAACAATAGCTAATTTAAATAGCAATCAATAGCAAGTAGCTACCTAATCCAATCAAATGCCTTATAATTACCAACAGGAAATCAAACCTTGTGCAGTCAGTAACCTTTTCCTACAGATGAATCTTACCTGTAACAGTAAAAAAGAACTCTTAGCACAGCTCTTAGACAGTTGAAGCTTCTGTAAAACTCTCCAGAATATCTCCAACCACACACACACTTAGAAGCAACACTTAGATGAAGCAACCAAGCTCTATTAGCCAAGCTAATGACAACTACCCTTATATACTCCTAAAATCACCTCCCACTAGGAATGTTTAACACCTGGGTAGGCCTCTGCTTATTAGCAAACAATAGCTAATTTAAATAGCAATCAATAGCAAGTAGCTACCTAATCCAATCAAATGCCTTATAATTACCAACAGGAAATCAAACCTTGTGCAGTCAGTAACCTTTTCCTACAGATGAATCTTACCTGTAACAGTAAAAAAGAACTCTTAGCACAGCTCTTAGACAGTTGAAGCTTCTGTAAAACTCTCCAGAATATCTCCAACCACACACACACTTAGAAGCAACACTTAGATGAAGCAACCAAGCTCATTGCTTGTAATAGCAGAGCAGTTGCCTGCCTGCCAGCTTCTGTGTCAGGTTGGATGCCTTGCCCATTTGCACAGTCAGTGCCACAACTCATATCTGTTTTTACAATAGGTTAAGCTTTAGATTTAAAAGAAATAATTTTTTTTTCACTGTAATAGAAGAGCAGTTGCCTGCCTGCCAGCTTCTGTGTCAGGTTGGATGCCTTGCCCATTTGCACAGTCAGTGCCACCACTCATATCTGTTTTAACAATAGGTTAAGCTTTAGATTTAAAAGAAATATTTTTTTTTCACTGTAATAGAAGAGCAGTTACCTGCCTGCCAGCTTCTGTGTCAGGTTGGATGCCTTGCCCATTTGCACAGTCAGTGCCACCACTCATATCTGTTTTAACAATAGGTTAAGCTTTAGATTTAAAAGAAATAATTTGTTTTCACTGTAATAGAAGAGCAGTTGCCTGCCTGCCAGCTTCTGTGTCAGGTTGGATGCCTTGCCCATTTGCACAGTCAGTGCCACCACTCATATCTGTTTTAACAATAGGTTAAGCTTTAGATTTAAAAGAAATATTTTTTTTTCACTGTAATAGAAGAGCAGTTGCCTGCCTGCCAGCTTCTGTGTCAGGTTGGATGCCTTGCCCATTTGCACAGTCAGTGCCACCACTCATATCTGTTTTAACAATAGGTTAAGCTTTAGATTTAAAAGAAATGATTTTTTTTCACTGTAATAGAAGAGCAGTTGCCTGCCTGCCAGCTTCTGTGTCAGGTTGGATGCCTTGCCCATTTGCACAGTCAGTGCCACCACTCATATCTGTTTTTACAATAGGTTAAGCTTTAGATTTAAAAGAAATTTTTTTTTTCACTGTAATAGAAGAGCAGTTGCCTGCCTGCCAGCTTCTGTGTCAGGTTGGATGCCTTGCCCATTTGCACAGTCAGTTCCACCACTCATATCTGTTTTAACAATAGGTTAAGCTTTAGATTTAAAAGAAATATTTTTTTTTCACTGTAATAGAAGAGCAGTTACCTGCCTGCCAGCTTCTGTGTCAGGTTGGATGCCTTGCCCATTTGCACAGTCAGTGCCACCACTCATATCTGTTTTAACAATAGGTTAAGCTTTAGATTTAAAAGAAATAATTTGTTTTCACTGTAATAGAAGAGCAGTTGCCTGCCTGCCAGCTTCTGTGTCAGGTTGGATGCCTTGCCCATTTGCACAGTCAGTGCCACCACTCATATCTGTTTTAACAATAGGTTAAGCTTTAGATTTAAAAGAAATATTTTTTTTTCACTGTAATAGAAGAGCAGTTGCCTGCCTGCCAGCTTCTGTGTCAGGTTGGATGCCTTGCCCATTTGCACAGTCAGTGCCACCACTCATATCTGTTTTAACAATAGGTTAAGCTTTATATTTAAAAGAAATGATTTTTTTTCACTGTAATAGAAGAGCAGTTGCCTGCCTGCCAGCTTCTGTGTCAGGTTGGATGCCTTGCCCATTTGCACAGTCAGTGCCACCACTCATATCTGTTTTTACAATAGGTTAAGCTTTAGATTTAAAAGAAATTTTTTTTTTCACTGTAATAGAAGAGCAGTTGCCTGCCTGCCAGCTTCTGTGTCAGGTTGGATGCCTTGCCCATTTGCACAGTCAGTTCCACCACTCATATCTGTTTTAACAATAGGTTAAGCTTTAGATTTAAAAGAAATAATTTGTTTTCACTGTAATAGAAGATCAGTTGCCTGCCTGCCAGCTTCTGTGTCAGGTTGGATGCCTTGCCCATTTGCACAGTCAGTGCCACCACTCATATCTGTTTTAACAATTGGTTAAGCTTTAGATTTAAAAGAAATAATTTTTTTTCACTGTAATAGAGGAGCAGTTACCTGCCTGCCAGCTTCTGTGTCAGGTTGGATGCCTTGCCCATTTGCACAGTCAGTGCCACCACTCATATCTGTTTTAACAATAGGTTAAGCTTTAGATTTAAAAGAAATATTTTTTTTCACTGTAATAGAAGAGCAGTTGCCTGCCTGCCAGCTTCTGTGTCAGGTTGGATGCCTTGCCCATTTGCACAGTCAGTGCCACCACTCATATCTGTTTTAACAATAGGTTAAGCTTTAGATTTAAAAGAAATGATTTTTTTTCACTGTAATAGAAGAGCAGTTGCCTGCCTGCCAGCTTCTGTGTCAGGTTGGATGCCTTGCCCATTTGCACAGTCAGTGCCACCACTCATATCTGTTTTAACAATAGGTTAAGCTTTAGATTTAAAATAAATATTTTTTTTTCACTGTAATAGAAGAGCAGTTACCTGCCTGCCAGCTTCTGTGTCAGGTTGGATGCCTTGCCCATTTGCACAGTCAGTGCCACCACTCATATCTGTTTTAACAATAGGTTAAGCTTTAGATTTAAAAGAAATAATTTTTTTTCACTGTAATAGAAGAGCAGTTGCCTGCCTGCCAGCTTCTGTGTCAGGTTGGATGCCTTGCCCATTTGCACAGTCAGTGCCACCACTCATATCTGTTTTAACAATTGGTTAAGCTTTAGATTTAAAAGAAATAATTTTTTTTCACTGTAATAGAAGAGCAGTTGCCTGCCTGCCAGCTTCTGTGTCAGGTTGGATGCCTTGCCCATTTGCACAGTCAGTGCCACCACTCATATCTGTTTTTACAATAGGTTAAGCTTTAGATTTAAAAGAAATATTTTTTTTTCACTGTAATAGAAGAGCAGTTGCCTGCCTGCCAGCTTCTGTGTCAGGTTGGATGCCTTGCCCATTTGCACAGTCAGTTCCACCACTCATATCTGTTTTAACAATAGGTTAAGCTTTAGATTTAAAAGAAATATTTTTTTTTCACTGTAATAGAAGAGCAGTTGCCTGCCTGCCAGCTTCTGTGTCAGGTTGGATGCCTTGCCCATTTGCACAGTCAGTGCCACCACTCATATCTGTTTTAACAATAGGTTAAGCTTTAGATTTAAAATAAATATTTTTTTTCACTGTAATAGAAGAGCAGTTGCCTGCCTGCCAGCTTCTGTGTCAGGTTGGATGCCTTGCCCATTTGCACAGTCAGTGCCACCACTCATATCTGTTTTAACAATAGGTTAAGCTTTAGATTTAAAAGAAATGATTTTTTTTCACTGTAATAGAAGAGCAGTTGCCTGCCTGCCAGCTTCTGTGTCAGGTTGGATGCCTTGCCCATTTGCACAGTCAGTGCCACCACTCATATCTGTTTTAACAATAGGTTAAGCTTTAGATTTAAAATAAATAATTAGTTTTCACTGTAATAGAAGAGCAGTTGCCTGCCTGCCAGCTTCTGTGTCAGGTTGGATGCCTTGCCCATTTGCACAGTCAGTGCCACAACTCATATCTGTTTTTACAATAGGTTAAGCTTTAGATTTAAAAGAAATAATTTTTTTTTCACTGTAATAGAAGAGCAGTTGCCTGCCTGCCAGCTTCTGTGTCAGGTTGGATGCCTTGCCCATTTGCACAGTCAGTGCCACCACTCATATCTGTTTTAACAATAGGTTAAGCTTTAGATTTAAAAGAAATATTTTTTTTTCACTGTAATAGAAGAGCAGTTGCCTGCCTGCCAGCTTCTGTGTCAGGTTGGATGCCTTGCCCATTTGCACAGTCAGTGCCACCACTCATATCTGTTTTAACAATAGGTTAAGCTTTAGATTTAAAAGAAATAATTTGTTTTCACTGTAATAGAAGAGCAGTTGCCTGCCTGCCAGCTTCTGTGTCAGGTTGGATGCCTTGCCCATTTGCACAGTCAGTGCCACCACTCATATCTGTTTTAACAATAGGTTAAGCTTTAGATTTAAAAGAAATATTTTTTTTTCACTGTAATAGAAGAGCAGTTGCCTGCCTGCCAGCTTCTGTGTCAGGTTGGATGCCTTGCCCATTTGCACAGTCAGTGCCACCATTCATATCTGTTTTAACAATAGGTTAAGCTTTAGATTTAAAAGAAATGATTTTTTTTCACTGTAATAGAAGAGCAGTTGCCTGCCTGCCAGCTTCTGTGTCAGGTTGGATGCCTTGCCCATTTGCACAGTCAGTGCCACCACTCATATCTGTTTTAACAATAGGTTAAGCTTTATATTTAAAAGAAATTATTTTTTTTCACTGTAATAGAAGAGCAGTTGCCTGCCTGCCAGCTTCTGTGTCAGGTTGGATGCCTTGCCCATTTGCACAGTCAGTGCCACCACTCATATCTGTTTTTACAATAGGTTAAGCTTTAGATTTAAAAGAAATATTTTGTTTTCACTGTAATAGAAGAGCAGTTGCCTGCCTGCCAGCTTCTGTGTCAGGTTGGATGCCTTGCCCATTTGCACAGTCAGTTCCACCACTCATATCTGTTTTAACAATAGGTTAAGCTTTAGATTTAAAAGAAATAATTTGTTTTCACTGTAATAGAAGAGCAGTTGCCTGCCTGCCAGCTTCTGTGTCAGGTTGGATGCCTTGCCCATTTGCACAGTCAGTGCCACCACTCATATCTGTTTTAACAATTGGTTAAGCTTTAGATTTAAAAGAAATAATTTTTTTTCACTGTAATAGAAGAGCAGTTGCCTGCCTGCCAGCTTCTGTGTCAGGTTGGATGCCTTGCCCATTTGCACAGTCAGTGCCACCACTCATATCTGTTTTAACAATAGGTTAAGCTTTAGATTTAAAAGAAATATTTTTTTTCACTGTAATAGAAGAGCAGTTGCCTGCCTGCCAGCTTCTGTGTCAGGTTGGATGCCTTGCCCATTTGCACAGTCAGTGCCACCACTCATATCTGTTTTAACAATTGGTTAAGCTTTAGATTTAAAAGAAATAATTTTTTTTCACTGTAATAGAAGAGCAGTTGCCTGCCTGCCAGCTTCTGTGTCAGGTTGGATGCCTTGCCCATTTGCACAGTCAGTGCCACCACTCATATCTGTTTTTACAATAGGTTAAGCTTTAGATTTAAAAGAAATATTTTTTTTTCACTGTAATAGAAGAGCAGTTGCCTGCCTGCCAGCTTCTGTGTCAGGTTGGATGCCTTGCCCATTTGCACAGTCAGTGCCACCACTCATATCTGTTTTTACAATAGGTTAAGCTTTAGATTTAAAAGAAATATTTTTTTTTCACTGTAATAGAAGAGCAGTTGCCTGCCTGCCAGCTTCTGTGTCAGGTTGGATGCCTTGCCCATTTGCACAGTCAGTGCCACCACTCATATCTGTTTTAACAATAGGTTAAGCTTTATATTTAAAAGAAATATTTTTTTTTCACTGTAATAGAAGAGCAGTTGCCTGCCTGCCAGCTTCTGTGTCAGGTTGGATGCCTTGCCCATTTGCACAGTCAGTGCCACCACTCATATCTGTTTTAACAATAGGTTAAGCTTTAGATTTAAAATAAATAATTTTTTTTCACTGTAATAGAAGAGCAGTTAGTTGTCTGCAAGCGTCTGGGTGTCAGGCCTACTTCAGCGTGTGCTCTGCAGACCTGTGCCAGCGTGCTTTGACAGTTGCCAATCATATCTGGTGTCTCTTTAGCGTGCTTTTACAAAGAAAAAAGGTTTCCAGTGTAAGCTAATAGCAGCCAGTCAGTGTCCTTCAAGCGGCTCTGTCAGTCCTTCCTTCAGCGTGTGCTCTCCAGAACTGTTCCAGTGCACATTGCCAATCATATCTGGTGTCTCTATAGCGTGCTTTTAAAAACAAACATTTTTTTTCACTGTTATAGATTGAGTAGCAGTTACTTGTCTTCAAGCGGTTGTGTCAGGCCTACAGTGTGTGCTCTGCAGAACTGTTCAAGTGCACATTGCCAATCATATCTGGTGTCTCTATAGCGTGCTTTTAAAAACAAAATTTGTTTTTCACTGTTATAGATTGAATAGCAGTTACTTGTCTTCAAGCAGGTGTGTCAGGCCTACAGTGTGTGCTCTGCAGAACTGTTACAGTTCACATTGCCAATCATATCTGGTCTCACAGTAGCTTGCACGCATAGTACCACTAATCCCCAAAAAAATGACAGGCAGAGGCAGGCCACCCCACAGGGGCCGTCGTGGTCGGGGTGCTGTGATTCCCTTTTGCCCTAGAATAATGCCCAGTTTTCAGAAGCCACGTACCCTGAACTTGAAAAGTTCTGAGGACATAGTTGACTGGCTAACACAGGACACCCAATCTTGTACAGCCTCCGCTCGGAACCTTGACGCACCATCCTCCTCCAGCTTAGCTTCAGGCACCTCTCAAGATACCACTCACCCGCCTGCCGCCACCACCAAAACTAGCACCACAGCCGCTTTACTTGGTATGTCAGAGGAGTTATTCACACACCCGTTTGAAGAAATGAGTGATGCGCAACCATTATTGCTAGAGGATGTAGATAACAGGGATATGTATCAGGCAGGCAGCATTAAACACATGGAGGTACGGTGTGATGATGATGATGTTGTACCCGCTGCTGCTTCCTTTTCTGAGTTGTCAGATACAAGCGAAGCGGTTGATGATGACGATGCGTCCATGGATGTCACGTGGGTGCACGCTCGGCAAGAAGAAGAACAGGGCGAAAGTTCAGATGGGGAGACAGAGAGGAGGAGGAGACGAGTTGGAAGCAGGGGGGGTCGTCGCAAGGAGCTAGTGGCACAGTCAGACAGCATGCATTGGCACCCGGGGTCAGCCCGACAGCACGCCAATCAACGCATGCTGTGTCCACCACCAGAATGCCGTCATTGTAGAGCTCAGCAGTGTGGCATTTTTTTTGTGTGTCTGCCTCGGACAACAGCGATGCCATTTGCAACCTGTGCCAAAGGAAACTGAGTCGTGGGAGGTCCAACACCCACCTAGGTACAACTGCTTTGCGTAGGCACATGATCTCACATCACAAACGCCTATGGGATCAACACATGAGTACAAGCAGCACGCCTACTCTAAGCCGCCATCCTCCTCCTGGTCTAGCATCTTCAGCCACGTCAACCACTGCTGTCCTTCTTGCCCCCTCTCAACCATCCGCCACTCCGTCTCCCGCCTTGAGCATTTCCCGCTCATCTGCCCACAGTCATGTGTCTGTCAAGGACATGTTTGAGCGTAAGAAGCCAATGTCACCAAGTCACCCCCTTGCCCAGCGTCTGACAGCTGGCTTGTCCGAACTATTAGCCCGCCAGCTTTTACCATACAATCTGGTTGAGTCTGAGGCGTTCAAAAAATTTGTAGCTATTGGGACACCGCAGTGGAAGGTACCCGGCCGGAATTTCTTTTCACAAAAGGCAATCCCCAACTTGTACTCGATTGTGCAAAAGGAAGTCATGGCATGTCAGGCACACAGTGTTGGGGCAAGGGTCCATCTGACCACTGATACCTGGTCTGCAAAGCATGGTCAGGGCAGGTATATAACCTACACTGCGCATTGGGTAAACCTGCTGACGGCTGACAAGCAAGGAATGCGTGGCATTGCAGAGGAGTTGGTGACACCGCCACGAATTGCAGGCAGTCCTGCTGCCACCTCCTCTACTCCTCCTACTCCATCCTCTTCCATACAATAAACAATAAACCGTTTAAACGTCCTTTTGTAACTCAGGTATGGTGTGAAGTTAGATAGGTTTCTCCTGACCTATGCTTTTGTATGCAATTCTTGACTCGTTTTAGACTTCACAAACCCTCGAGCTTAAAGCTCTACACCCACTAAGAGTGCAGGACAAACCCTAATCTTTGCAGAATAATGTACGTTGCCATATGGACACTTTGACGGTAGGTAATGGGTCGTATACAACCTGTACCTTTACTATGCTGCCCTCTTAAAGGCCGGCTACTGTTTCTCCAGGTCTGGGATTGTGATCGTGGGGTAGGCCCCAACCTTCCGTCTCCGCTTCTGCTGGGTGGAAGCCGCAAAGAAGGGCATCGATCGGCTCGGTAGTAGGTAGGGAGTCCAGCTGGGGGCTGGAGGAGGTTGGATCAGCTGAGGGTGTTGGGATTTTTAACCTCCTCGGCTGAGTCCTCTTGTGCAGCTGCGTCTTGCTCCACATCAACGGCACTCCCCCAGCTCCCCAGGTACTATTCCACATCCCGGATACGGCAGTGTCACGCCGTCTTGGGTTTGACTTGCTTGAAAGCAGAGAGTCACACCGGACAAGCACTCCTGTCCGCCCTGAATGCACAGGTGGAAAAGTGGCTGACTCCGCAGCAACTGGATATCGGCAAAGTGGTGTGTGACAACGGAAAAAATTTGATAGCGGCATTGAAGTTGGGCAAGTTGACACATGTGCCGTGCATGGCACATGTGTGTAATCTGATCGTACAACACTTTGTGCATAAGTACACAGGCTTACAGGACGTCCTGAAGCAGGCCAGGAAGGTGTGTGGCCATTTCAGGCGTTCCTACACGGCCATGGCTCACTTTGCCGATATCCAGCGGCGAAACAACATGCCAGTGAGGCGCTTGATTTGCGACAGCCCTACACGTTGGAATTCAACACTCCTAATGTTCGACCGCCTGCTCCAACAAGAAAAAGCTGTTAATGAATATTTGTATGACCGGGGTGCTAGGACAGCCTCTGGGGAGCTGGGAATTTTTTTGCCACGTTACTGGACGCTCATGCGCAATGCCTGTTGGCTCATGCGTCCTTTTGAGGAGGTGACAAACCTAGTCAGTCACAACGAAGGCACCATCAGCAACATCATACCATTTGTTTTCTTCCTGGAGCGTGCCCTGCGAAGAGTGCTGGATCAGGCTGTAGATGAGCGTGAAGAGGAAGAGTTGTGGTCACCATCACCACCAGAAACAGCCTTATCAGCATCGCTTGCTGGACCTGCGGCAACGCTGGAAGAGGATTGTGAGGAAGAGGAGTCAGAGGAGGATTGTAGCTTTGAGGAGGAGGAGGAGGAGCAAGACCAAACACAACAGGCATCCCAAGGTGCTCGTTGTCACCTATCTGGTACCCGTGGTGTTGTACGTGGCTGGGGGGAAGAATATACCTTCAATGACATCAGTGAGGAGGAGTAACGGGAAATGAGTAGCTCGGCATCCAACCTTGTGCAAATGGGGTCTTTCATGCTGTCCTGCCTGTTGAGGGACCCTCATATAAAAAGGCTGAAGGAGAACGACCTGTACTGGGTGTCCACGCTACTAGACCTCCGGTATAAGCAGAAAGTGGCGGAAATGTTACCGAATTACAACAAGTCGGAAAGGATGCAGCATTTGCAAAATAAATTAAAAAGTATGCTTTACACAGCGTATAAGGGTGATGTCACAGCACAACGGGAATCTAACAGGGGGAGAGGTGGAAGTCATCCTCCTCCCACGACCACGCCGGCAAGGACAGGACGCTTTAAAGACGTGTTGTTGATGGAGGACATGCGGACCTTTTTAAGTCCTATGCATCGCCACAGCCCTTCGGGATCCACCCTCAGAGAGCGACTCGACCGACAGGTAGCAGACTACCTCGCCTTAACTGCAGATATCGACACTCTGAGGAGCGATGAACCCCTTGACTACTGGGTGTGCAGGCTTGACCTGTGTCCTGAGCTATCCCAATTTGCGATAGAACTTCTGGCCTGCCCCGCTTCAAGTGTCCTGTCAGAAAGGACCTTCAGTGCAGCAGGAGGTATTGTCACTGAGAAGAGAAGTCGCCTAGGTCAAAAAAGTCTAGATCACCTCACCTTTATTAAGATGAATGAGGGATGGATCCCGAAGGGACTGACACTGGGCGATACATTCGATTAAAAAAGGCCTGATGAGATGAGCTGCCTTGGGCTAAAAATGGTCCACACGCTGCTGTATTTTTTTTTTTTTTTAATTCTTTATTTTTGCGGTGCTTTGCATGACAGTAAAACAGTACATTGCAAGTCAGAATTTCCAGTATATAGCATCAACATATTTATCTTGCATCTTGTGAGACTGCACCAAGTATATAATTTTATAACATACAAGCAATAACTTGGATCCGGGTCATTAACCGCTTAACCTGTGTTATTTTTGTGTTTGAGTCGTACATTCGGTGCTGGTATCCGCGTTCCGTGTGTGAAGTAGTTATGGAGTATGTGGTGCCTCCATGGTTATGACACTTGGGTGTGCCTGTATGTGTCGGTATGGTGTCCCGTGGGCATATTGATGGGTGTGTACTAGTGAGTGACTTCTGAAGCGTGTGGGCTGTCCAGTGCAGCCTCCTGCCGTAAGTGTGGTCTCTGCCTCACGTGATCGAAACTCCTAACCTAGGGAGTCGCGGAGGGGGGGGTGTGTGGTCGTGGTAAGAGTGTAGCAGTCACTCCATTAAGCGTTTGTGGTATGTCCCCGTCTTAGGTGTACCAGGTGTCGTGCGAGAGTGGGTCCCGTTGAGCCTGTGGTGTCAGTCAAGTACGGTCCATGTCAGGGTTAGGCCTGTCGATTGTTGTACGTGTGTCAGTCTTCTAGTAGGGATCGCAACAACATAAACAATAAACCGTTTAAACGTCCTTTTGTAACTCAGGTATGGTGTGAAGTTAGATAGGTTTCTCCTGACCTATGCTTTTGTATGCAATTCTTGACTCGTTTTAGACTTCACAAACCCTCGAGCTTAAAGCTCTACACCCACTAAGAGTGCAGGACAAACCCTAATCTTTGCAGAATAATGTACGTTGCCATATGGACACTTTGACGGTAGGTAATGGGTCGTATACAACCTGTACCTTTACTATGCTGCCCTCTTAAAGGCCGGCTACTGTTTCTCCAGGTCTGGGATTGTGATCGTGGGGTAGGCCCCAACCTTCCGTCTCCGCTTCTGCTGGGTGGAAGCCGCAAAGAAGGGCATCGATCGGCTCGGTAGTAGGTAGGGAGTCCAGCTGGGGGCTGGAGGAGGTTGGATCAGCTGAGGGTGTTGGGATTTTTAATAGATTGTGCCCGTTTACTGGGGAGCTTGTCGAGATGGCGTCCGTTTAGCTCGCTGGTTAAGCTCCGCCCCCCACGCTGCTGTATTTTAGCTCTGAATGACGTTTGACTTGCGTGACTTATCCGCCACCAACTAGGGTTCAAGCCGCCATGTTTTAGGGCACTTTCTGCCTGTGAAACAAACATCAATTTTTCTGGCCGCTGCTACAGCAGCGGCTGCAACAATACCAAATTTTTCAGGCATGTGTACATGCCTAATTTTTAGGCCCACTGGTGCAGCACTGTGGCTTCAAAAACCAAACCAAAAAAAAATCCTCCAAGATGGCACCAATATACCAGTGGTCTAAGCATCTTCCCACCTTGGCCTAAAAAGGGGAGGTGATTCCACAATTAAAAATCGCTGCCATTTACACGTCCACTGATAGGAGACGCGGAAGGTATTAAACTTATCAGAACAACACTAAACTCACCACTCCTATCTGGTGGCACATTAGCTTGCCCGCGCAGAGCCCCAAATTTCAAGTAAGAGGACCGACCAAGCATCTTCTTCCATCTCCCTGTTACATAAATCAATGCCATATCCATAGAAATTGTACATAATATCCAGGAGAGTTTTACAGGGCCAAATCTTGTCGCCTGTTGAAGAGGTGACCTTGCTCGGGTCTCAGGTGTGCGGTTCCTAAAATGGCTGCCATATACATGTCCACTGATAGGAGACGCGGAAGGTATTAAACTGATATGAACAATACTCCACTCCTATCAGTAGGTCCGTCCCATTGTGATTTATGCCACCCACCGCGCAGGGATGGGGGCCGGGGGGGAGGAAAGTAGGCCCCCCCATTGTGATTTATGGCCCCCACCCACCGCGCAGGGGTGGGGGCCGAGGGGGGAGGACAGTAGGTCCCCCCCATTGTGATTTATGGCCCCCACCCACCGCGCAGGGGTTGGGGAGGACAGTAGCTCCCCCCAGTGTGTATCATGGGCTTTGAGGACAGATGTCAATCCATACCTGCCAAGTGACCCTATGTAGGGGTAACAGTCCCTATTCTGCTCTGTGTCAGTGTGTATCATGGTCTCTGTGGACGGGGAACAGTCTCTATTCTGCTCTGTGTCAGTGTGTATCATAGTCTCTGTGGACGGGGAACAATCTCTATTCTGCTCTGTGTCAGTGTTTATCATGGTCTCTGTGGACAGGGAACAGTCCCTATTCTGCTCTGTGTCAGTGTGTATCAGGGGCTTTGAGGACAGGTGTCAATCCATACCTGCCAAGTGACCCTATGTAGGGGGGACAGTCTCTATTCTGCTCTGTGTCAGTGTGTATCATGGTCTCTGTGGACGGGGAACAGTCTCTATTCTGCTCTGTGTCAGTGTGTATCATGGACTCTGTGGACAGGGAACAGTCTCTATTCTGCTCTGTGTCAGTGTGTATAATGGGCTTTGAGGACAGGTGTCAATCCATACCTGCCAAGTGACCCTATGTAGGGGTAACAGTCCCTATTCTGCTCTGTGTCAGTGTGTATCATGGTCTCTGTGGACGGGGAACAGTCTCTATTCTGCTCTGTGTCAGTGTGTATCATGGTCTCTGTGGACGGGGAACAGTCTCTATTCTGCTCTGTGTCAGTGTGTATCATGGTCTCTGTGGACAGGGAACAGTCTCTATTCTCCTCTGTGTCAGTGTGTATCAGGGGTTTTGAGGACAGGTGTCAATCCATATCTGCCAAGTGACCCTATGTAGGAGGAACAGTCCCTATTCTGCTCTGTGTCAGTGTGTATCATGGTCTCTGTGGACAGGGAACAGTCTCTATTCTCCTCTGTGTCAGTGTGTATCAGGGGCTTTGAGGACAGGTGTCAATCCATATCTGCCAAGTGACCCTATGTAGGAGGAACAGTCCCTATTCTGCTCTGTGTCAGTGTGTATCAGGGGCTTTGAGGACAGGTGTCAATCCATACCTGCCAAGTGACCCTATGTAGGGGGAACAGTCTCTATTCTGCTCTGTGTTAGTGTGTATCATGGTCTCTGTGGACGGGGAACAGTCTCTATTCTGCTCTGTGTCAGTGTGTATCATGGTCTCTGTGGACAGGGAACAGTCTCTATTCTGCTCTGTGTCAGTGTGTATCAGGGGCTTTGAGGACAGGTGTCAATCCATATCTGCCAAGTGACCCTATGTAGGAGGAACAGTCCCTATTCTGCTCTGTGTCAGTGTGTATCATGGTCTCTGTGGACGGGGAACAGTCTCTATTCTTCTCTGTGTCAGTGTGTATCATGGTCTCTGTGGACAGGGAACTGTCTCTATTCTGCTCTGTGTCAGTGTGTATCAGGGGCTTTGAGGACAGGTGTCAATCCATATCTGCCAAGTGACCCTATGTAGGGGTAACAGTCTCTATTCTGCTCTGTGTCAGTGTGTATCATGGTCTCTGAGGACGGGGAACAGTCTCTATACTGCTCTGTGTCAGTGTGTATCAGGGGCTTTGAGGACAGGTGTCAATGTTAGGTGATTTCTGCCCTTTATGGATTAAAAGCAGACTCTGCATCAACTGTGTAATTTTCCATGGGAGTTTTGCCATGGATCCCCCTCCGGCATGCCACAGTCCAGGTGTTAGTCCCCTTGAAACAACTTTTCCATCACTTTTGTGGCCAGAAAGAGTCCCTGTTGGTTTTAAAATTCGCCTGCCCATTGCATATGGTTTATGTAGCTCCCTAATTGATGGACTAGAGCAACCTGATTTTTAACCCCCTGTAGTCAGGGAACACTGAAAGAGCCATTCTGGGGCGAATATAGCGGTGTTCCCTCACACTGCCACAATGGCTTCTAAAAATACTGGAAATATCCCATTTTAAATACCCTGGATTGTCTACATTTGCAACGGGTATGCTATCATGGGGGTAATTCTCACTCCTGGGCTACGATGCGGTCGAAAAGGCAACATAACCAATCTGGCAAATTCCAATGTATAAAAACTGAAATGGGAAAGCCCTATATTGACCCTGTAACTTTCCAAAATCCCACAAAACCTATACATGGGGGGTACCGTTGTGTTCCATATATAAATATTTGATGTGAAGTGAAAGCCCTGTTTGTCCAGAAAATAACGATATATAATAAGTGATATATAATAAATTATTTATTTACAAATAATGCAAAATGCCAACTGGTATCTAATTTTTATGACATTTTGACGAAGAAATAGAGTTTAAACCAAAAGCCTGTAAAAACTGAGATTAAGAAAGTGGGTCCCCCATTGAGCTAGAGCAGGGGTACAGATCAGTTCAAGAAGTAAAAAAATCATTGCACCGTTTAAATATCCTAGAGCTTCACTATACAATTCACCATCAATGGCATAGGGTACCAAAATACTAAATAAAATAAACCCTGACAATACTAAACTGGAGGGGTAATTGTGCAGAGGGAAGTTCTAAGCATATCTGGTTGGGCTGTATGCTTTTAAGACCTCCATGGAACAAGGCATTTAGAGCTATATCAGAATTGGTGGGAGAAGATCTGGAAGATAACTTTCTGGTCGCTCTTTGTTATTTTAATATAAGAAAATGTATAACTCAAAAAAGATTATTATTATTATCATTATATTATTATTTATAGAGCGCCGTCAAATTCCGCAGCGCTTTACAATGGGTGGACGAACAGACATGTAATTGTAACCAGACAAGTTGGACACACAGGAACAGAGGGGTTGAGGGCCCTGCTCAATGAGCTTACATGCTAGAGGGAGTGGGGTAAAATGACACAAAAGGACAGTTGCAGAAGAGGAATCAGTTAGGAGCTATTAAGAGTTTAATTGATACGCTTTTATGAAGAAGTGGGTTTTTAATGATTTTTTAAGGAGTGGAGACTGGGTGAGCATCTAACGGAGGAGGGAAGCGAGTTCCACAGGAACGGTGCAGCCCTCGAGAAGTCTTGAAGGCGAGCATCAGAGGTGGGAGTACTGACAGAAGATAGACGTAAGTCTTCAGCAGATCGTAAGGGCCTAGACGGGACATACTTGTGTATAAGGGAGGATAGATAGGTGGGAGCAGCATTATGTAGACATTTGAAAGCAAGAACCAGAATTTTAAATTGAGCTCTATATTTTATAGGAAGCCAATGTAGGGACTGACAGAAGGGTGAGGCATGGGAGGTGCAGGCGGACAGGAAGATGAGCCTCGCTGCCCCATTCATTATTGACTGTAATGGTGCAAGTTGGGAGCACGTAAGACCACTGAGAAGCGGATTACAGTAGTCAAGGCGAGAAAGTACAGTGGAATGGACCAACACCTTAGTCGCATCTGGCGTTAAGTAGGGGCGGATGCGCGCAATGTTTTTGAGATGGAAATGACAGGATTTGGCGATAGAGTGAACATGAGGCTTGAAGGAGAGGTCAGAGTCAACTCATGATGGCTATTAAAAAGGACATTTCAAGATATTGGCTACAGAAAATAAGTCGATCTTGGACTCAGGTGCTAAATACCAATACAACATGGAAAGAGGTATATTGCTTCCATATGGTAATCATTTAAAATTTGATAAAAGAGGGTCACCTTGGCTAGACTACTTGAGATAATTCTAATCTAAAGAATCTAGTCTCGTTCTGTGTTATTACATCCACATATTGAATCAATATTCTAGTCTTCCCTATGGTTAAGAAACCTATCTGGCCACCGTTTAATCTGCTCAGTCTTTTAAAGTTGTCATATGTTCGTGTGTGATGTATGTTTAACAGTCCATATACTTCTGTTCTTTGACACACATGATTAACTTTACATATATTAATGAATTGTCTGTCTGTGTTGTGTTCCATATAAAAAATATTTGCAAAAAGAATAAAAATAAATACATATATCTCCTTTTAACGTTAGAATGTTTATTTAATCTCACAAAACACTATTTAATTGCCTCATCACTTTATACTGTTTTACCCAATAAGTAATGATATTATTAACTGTTTATTTGCTCACATTTGTTTCTATTACACCGTTTCCCAATGGGATGTGTGGTTGGGAATTCAACCTATTGCACAGTAGAATAATACATATTCGTTTGTTTTAATATCTTGCTCCCTGCCTTTCTCCTGAGGACAGTCTGCTAACGGAGACATGCCGGCTTCTTCTCCCAATCAGTGTCTGGGTAATTAATGTAATTAGTCATCATGCTTCAGTGAGGCCCCGTTTAGTATTTATTAAGTTCAGCTTGCCATGTTCCTGGGATTCTCTGGTGTTGAAGAAACCGAGCCCTCGACTTAATAAACTTTGCAAATGATTCAATATTTTAGAAAAACGTTCCAACGAGTTGCCGTGAAAGTCTACGGGGATTTTAGAGATAAATCCTTTGTAAAGTTTCAAATCATTTGGGAAGCTTATTAAACGGTTGGTGAAATGAGACTGGAGGGATTATATTCTGAGTGACATTTCCATTTGGTTCCATTGTGCTTCTTTTTTATTTGTTTAATGTATGTTTTCTGCATGGCATTTCTAGGAAGCCGGATCTATCTGAATGTTAAGACATCTGCTCTGTCACTAAAGTGTGTATTTATGAACTTTGTTGTCTTATTTCTGGATCCGATTTACACTTTTATCATTATCACGTGAATGTTTCGAGTGCAGGAATAACCCTAAATTCACCCATTATTTTACTGCCGAACGTAGCAGTTATTGATTAAAGATTTATTTTTATTTTAATCACACAATTTTAGGCTTGATGGGCTGGCACTAAGTTAATGACAAAGGAAAAACGTAAGAAAGGTGTTAATTTGGAATTTGACACCAAAAAGGACTTTGATAAAGCGTAGCACTTCGCCATCGGTTGGGACATATTTGGACAGCGATTGATGCAATGGCGGCTGAAATTCAGAAAATGTTATCAGTGGTACACCAGCCGGGGTTCTTGATGACCAAATCGAACATTCTGATCCATTGTTTATTTCTATTTACTCTATGGGTGTTTGAGAAAGACGGAACCATGCGTTGCATTGCGGTGTAACGGGTATGATACATTTTTATGACGATGTGGAACTCTCTGTGCTCACAGTAATTACCATTTCACGTCTGTGTGTCTGTAAATTATTCAATTGGACTGTAAGGTAATGGCGCTATTGAATTACCAGTTCTAATCTTGTATCTGGTAATAAAACAAGTCCATATTACTGAGATACAATGTACAATGAGGTCATTTCTTGATCCACGTGCATCGGGACCTGATGATCGATATTCAGACAATATTTAACCACACTGGTTGTTTATATTCTTGCAGATTTATGCCGTATTTGTTATGTTTATCTCACGGTTTGTTCTTTACAGGGAGCCCAGCTGAAAACAATAGATTTCTCCTATGCTGATAACTTTATTATGAATGTTTGGGTGTTAAGTGAAAGTTTCAGGAGGTAATGGAATGGCTAA
Organism: Pelobates fuscus; assembly: GCF_036172605.1. Classification (NCBI taxonomy): domain Eukaryota; kingdom Metazoa; phylum Chordata; class Amphibia; order Anura; family Pelobatidae; genus Pelobates; species Pelobates fuscus. Next base: position 494,458,051 of record NC_086317.1, on the reverse strand, counting down.
CTGATTATAGCTTGTTAGGTCACAGGGGGCCTGTTTTAGGATATACCTATTATTTGTGTTTGTACATTAATGGTCCGTGTTCCATGCTCATGACACGGGATCGGGTCCATATTGTTATAGAGTGTAAAATCATTTATTATTCCATTTTATCCCAGTGATGTATTCATGCACAATGTGTCTCTAAAAGCTTCTACAGGTCCAATATGATAACGTTTCCCATTCCATTGATCCTTACATATTATGTTCCTCCTAATTGGATGTTAGCAGGGTGTCCCAGACATCGTGTACCCCTGGGGTTCCCTGACAAATGTTCAACAATTTAACCCTTAGAGGGGCTCACACTTGGTTTGCTTTTCATTGACCAGATTAACCTTTTACTGCTTGGTTTGGTAATCTTTTATCTTTAGTTTGTAGCTGGTAGACTGTTAATTTCTCAGATACTTCTAACTATAATAATAAGTCTAGTGTCAGTGTAACCAGAGCAGCCCCCCAGAGCTCCTGTCTGCAGCCTTTTACCTTGCATTCATACATTACGTTAACATTACTCCATTCTCTTCTGAGCTTTAGGCTTGTCTAGTAGTTCAGAATGTGAGATTTTGGGGACTGTTACAATTACCAACAAACTTTGTATGTTATTAAGGACTAGGGACTAGTTTCAAACTGTTCGTCAGACACACTTCTCCTTTGCCGTAGTAAATGTTTTATAATGAGAAGCTCCTCTCATGTGTAAGTGCTTTCTCTTCTATAAAATGTGAATGTCCTTGTCTACATTTATTAGCTGTACTCATTTGCCTGTATGTCATTTCTACGCAGAGACAGACGTGTGGAGCCCATTAATCCTGTCGTCTGCATAGTTGATGTGACAATTCATTTATTCCTATTTCACTTCTTTTCAAACCTTTACAAATTAACAATGAGGATTAGAAATGGATGTGGAACTGACGCCCACGTTCTGCATTCTGCTATCACTCTTCAGACAGGTCCAAACCCTCAAAATATTCATACCTGACTAGTCAAATGGATTCCAGTGTTGCATTAACCCCTTCTGGAGAGGTGACATGCTCAAACTGCTGTGACATTAATCTCGTTATCACATGGAGATAATCTACTTCTAATTGTATTAAAATGCTGTGTAACTAGGTAAATGACCTCGTTCTCATTACAGATGACCTGATGGATGAGAAGCAATCACTAGTACCATTAGTACATTGTGTCACTGATTTCCAGGTCCATCCTGGGGTCTATGGGTCATTAACTAGTTTAATAATACTCGTTTTATCAACCGCAGGAGAATTACATGAGGTCATAAAGCTGACTTGTTGCTGCCTTGGCCACACGCTTGACTTGCAATCTCTTAACACCTACCCTTCTCATCACACAGGGTCCTTGTTCTTTTATTTCCTATTCACACATTACGTTACATAGAAACATAGAAACATAGAATGTGACGGCAGATAAGAACCATTCGGCCCATCTAGTCTGCCCAGTTTTCTAAATACTTTCATTAGTCCCTGGCATTATCTTATAGTTAGGATAGCCTTATGCCTATCCCACGCATGCTTAAACTCCTTTATTGTGTTAACCTCTACCACTGCAGCTGGAAGGCTATTCCATGCATCCACTACCCTCTCCTGATATTATTTTTAAACCTTTGTCCCTCTAATTTAAGACTATGTCCTCTAGTTGTGGTAGTTTTTCTTCTTTTAAATATAGTCTCCTCCTTTACTGTGTTGATTCCCTTTATGTATTTAAATGTTTCTATCATATCCCCCCTGTCTCGTCTTTCCTCCAAGCTATACATGTTAAGATCCTTTAACCTTTCCTGGTAAGTTTTATCCTGCAATCCATGAACCAGTTTAATAGCCTGTTACGGTTGCCTCAGGCTAGTAAAGAGTTCCAATTCAGCACCTAACGATCTTCCGGTAAGTGTAAAGTATTCCTGGAGCTCCGAGCAGAGCTAGTGATCAGCATTTCCCTACAAAACGAGTCGAGGCTGCGAGTTGAGGGTATGAAGTCTGGTTTATTGAGCAGAAAGGCATTGCTTATATTCACATTTTCAATCCAGAGGCACACCCCTCTGAACCTGATGGAACACAGTGTGATAAGGGACATAAACCAATAAGAACAAAGTGCATCTTTCTGAACCCACCCCTCTATCCTGGAGATAATCAGCTTAAATGGTTACAGTAACTTAATTATCTCTAGGTACAGGAAATATTCTGGAGTTGAAATTATAACAAAAATAAAAATACATAACTCGTATAATACAGTATTTAACTTGTATGCCCAACATATCGCCAGATAGCTTGGATCTGAGCGCACAAGATGTCACTATGAATATAGTGGGAACGCCATGGGGATAAAGTTTGTCTCCAGGGCTATTCGGCAAAAGTCAACCCAGAAATAGCTCCACAATGTTCAGGCATAGAGTTGGTCTAACTTCCAGAGTCTCAAAGTACCGAACGGCACGATGTTAGTTTGTTTAGACACGAACGGACGGAGGTTTGGGGATCCCAGCGGGATTCGTGAATAATAGTGTCCGAGAACAGTACCAGGAGGTCAAAAAAAAGGAATATACAAGGGGGGTGCTATATAAACATAATATACTTATATCTGTACATCAATAGATTCTTCAGCAGTCTACTGAATCAGTCTAGAAAAAACATAGACAAAATGCACATAGCATAATACTGTATAATGAAATTGATATGAGCAATATAGGTATTGGGTCACTCACGATATACAGAGCCTATTATAGCAGGCTCTGACTGTATAGGCTCCTCAAATCTCCTGTATATTGTACAATCCAGGGAGATCAGCTCCAGCCTCCTCCCAGAGTTCCTCCGGTCACACCACACCACAGCTCAAACGATCAAGTGGTTGAGTATAAAGGAATTTATTTGAAATACTTTAAAACAAATAATATGTATAAAATGCAAAGCACAACGCGTTTCGACTTCCGTCTTCTTCAAAGGTGCATAACACACAAGCCGATTCAGTCTCTTTAAATACATCCAGCGTTTTCAATTTTCGCGGGTAAAAGTCCAAATCACTTCCGTGTTGTGATGTCACTTCCGGGTCCGTCCACCTGACTTGCGTCAATGACGTCATCACGGTTTAATTCGTACTGTGTCCTTCAACCCGGACGTTATTGTGTTCAGACGCCATCTTTGTGACTGGCATCTTACTTATAAAACATACTTGCAGATAGGGAAAATAAATCAATTGAAAATACTCTGTTCGCTTTTGTTAAAATAAAACCTGCTTAATAGAACTTTCCAATAAATGATACATTCTACAATATTAGGAGAAAAATACTTATTCTCTGAATTTTAATTAATTTCAAGTTCCTAATAAGAACGGAAAAACTTTTTCCATAAGAAAAATCTTTTAAAGGGTGTGGAACAACATCTCTTTTCCCATAAGGGAAAAAGTACAATGTATAGAGGAGAAAAACGATTCTTAAAGGGGAAGTATATCAATAAAATGAAAAAAAATGTAAAAAAATATATATGAAAAAATGTAAATATTGTACAGAATTTAAAAATGGCAAAAAAGGGCATGGAAAAAAGGCAGATCTACTAAATAAGGGCTGCCATTTCGAAGTCCACATTGAGCCCACCCGGGGTCAGTGTCTCCAAATTGAAGATCCACCTCATCTCACAGCGGCTCAATGTGGACTCGAACTGACCTCCCCTCCAATGGGGTTTAATTGCCTGTATCCCAAAAAAGTTAAGCCCTGCAGGATTCCCGCCATGGACATTTAAAAAGTGTGAAGAAACACTATGTTTTAAAAAACCTCTCCTTATATTGTAGATATGCTCACGTATCCTTGTTTTTAGGTTCCTTGATGTTTTCCCCACATATATATATATTTTAATTGGGGTAGCCCCCAAAATATTGGGACATATAAAAAAAAAGACAACTCTGTTCCGCAGAGTAGCTGTTGACATTATAGTTGCGCAGGAACTTTGTTGACTCTAGAGAACCTCGGGCAAATCGCACATCCCATCCATATCAACTTTCGATGCCAGTTTCTGCGCCTACCATGGTGATTCTCGAGCTAATACATGCCGACGAGCGCTCTGCTTTTGCACCCTGCTCCCTCTTATGCTGTGCTGGTGCCTCTGTGCGACCAGCGCCTCATCCTCCAAACTGCACACGATTCCATGTGGGGTCTAGGACCTCATCATCCTCCACATCCTCTTCCACTCACTCCTCAACCCTGCCCTCCTTGCCGGTATGCACACTGCAGAAAGCCACAGCAGTTGGCACATGTGTTTTTCCAGCATAAAAAGTCTGCAAAGGACATATGGAAATGGTAAGTTTTATTTTATTTTTTAACAGGTTTAGATCATTATTTTTAGGGTGAGGGGGTAGGTAGGGGTTAATTTTTTGGGGGGGGGGGTGACTAGGGGTTTGGGGACCCCTAGTCACCTTGGGAGGGGGCGTTAATTTTTGATTTAGGGCCCCCACCTGCCACTCAGGGGTGGGGGCCAGGGGGAGGACATTAGGTCCCCCCCCCCTTAATTAGTATTTAGGGCCCACACCCACTGCTCAGGGGTGGGGCCAGGGGGAGGACATTAGGTCCCCCTCTAATTAGTATTTAGGGCCCCCACCCACTGTTTAGGGGTGGGGGTCGGGGGGAGGACACTAGGTCCCCCCTCATTCTAGTCTAGGGCCTCCACCAACCGTTTAGGGGTGGGGGTCAGGAGGGAGGATATTAGGTCCCCCCCCTCATTCTAATGTAGGGCCCCCACCCACCGTTCAGGGGTGGGGGCCAGGGGGAGGACATTAGGTCCCCCCCTCAATTTAATTTAGGGCCCCCACCTTGGGGGCTCAGGGGTGGGGGCAATAGGTCCCCCCCTTATTCTAAACCCCACCCGCCGCTCAGGGATGGGGACCAGGGGGGCAATAGCCCCCCCTTAAGAATAAAAGCCCCCACTTGTGCGTTGCGTTTTTATTTTTTTAAATTTTTTTTTCAACAGTTTGCAGCCATTGGCTGCTCGCTGTTTACTAGAGATGCCCCTACTCACGGTATAGTGAGTAGGGGCATAATTTATTAATACTAAGTAATCTTTACTTAGTATTAGTAAATTTGGCTGAAAGACCAATTTAGGTCTTTTTTAGCCTTTTGGTCGATAACTCCCTAATACCGTGGGAATTAGGGAGTTATCTACCAAGCGGCTGCAAGAGAAGTTCCGAAATTCCAAAATTCCGAAGTCCCGAAGTGTCGAAGTTGCCAAAGTTCCGAAGTGTTGAAGTGCTGAATTGCCGAGGTCCCGAATTGCCGAGGTCCCGAATTGCCGAGGTGTCGAAGTGCCGAAGTGCCGAGGTGTCGAAGTTCCGAGGTTTTAGAAGTGCCGAACCGAAAAATTTTACCATGCACATGCCTACAGAGTATAGCAATCCCCCAGTGTAGATGCAGTCTTTTCCCCCACACATGAGACAAGGTTCTATGTTGAGGGTAAAACAGGAACTCAGCAGTACTGAGGGTGTTTTAAAAAAGCATGTTTTTTTCTGTGCTTGGAGGTAATTGGATTAGAATTAGTACAGTTACTGATCCAATTATCTCCCAGGCAGAGGGGAGGGATTGTGTGCTATGTGTGGCAGTGCCTTACATTGTAAATGTGTTACTATTGGTTTGTAAGTTTGTGTCCCTGTCCCCAACAAGGTCCATGTGGGTGTACACCTTGCTTGAGGACTTGCATAAAAGGCCAGTGTGGCTCCCATTAAAGAGAGATTTGTTTACCACTTCATTAATTCTTGGCTCATGTTTGTGGGATTGGAAAACTACATTCACTCTGGGGATTGTTTTATCTCTATACTCCCCTGAGTATAATCACTAGCTATTATAAGAGCTGTTCCTGCTATGCTCTCTGGACTAGGAGAGGAATACCCACTGGTAGCTGGATCCTGGTCTTGGGTCCAGGATGGGTGGAGGATGGCGAGACCCCAACCAAGCTGCGGCGGTTCGTGAGGTCTACGGTGATTATGGTGTTCCATTACAGTGCTTATGGTGCTTGCAGGTACTAGGAAGCAGTGATTGACGGAGGTACCCGGTCGGGGTGCCAGGCGGTCAGTCACAGCCCCTATATAACTGAATTTTAAACCTATAAAACCAATTGTAGCTAAGGATTTTTACCAATACTTTTAACAAAAATGGATACCATCTTGAACATTGCTCTGTATTGGTCAAGACGTGTGCAAATACTTTTATGTTATTTTCGGATACATATTTGGCTGCAAGACACTCTGATTCAATTATTAGAACACTGGTGTGTGACAAACAAACATCTCAAGAAAAGCTAATTTTCTACAGGTACTACACCTGTTAACAATGATTGGTTAAATAAATCTGTTTATGGTTGATTGTTCATCCACACTAATGTGTTACTTCAGTGCCAACGATACCTGAATTTGTATCTATCTGATTCAAGGACTTATGTTGTACACTTCCCTGTCTACATTTGCCTGTGTTCGGGAGACAAAATGGCCGCCATTCAATTGAGCACCTGGGTTCTGTACGAATAGCGGCCACCCAGGGAAGGCACTTGAGTAAATTAGTTCTTTGGAAGTTAATGAACCAAGGGTGGTCGGTGTAAGGTGTATACAAAAGGGGAAACAAGTCTACGTTTGGGAGCCAAACAAGGGTGGTAACCGAATGGTGTAACGTCAATCCATGGTGTGTGGAAATATAAATTAGTCTATAACATACGGACAATTTGTCACAACCATGAGTAGGGGAATGTTGTATATAGTTTCAGAGGGCTTACCTTTTTTTGTGGCTTCTGTGTGCACAAATACCACAAACCTGCACAGCTAATAATGTAGCCCATGGAACAGCAAAACTTGGGGAATAGGGCCTTGATAGAGATAGGAGGCATGCATTGGGATTAGAAATGGTTAATTGGTTACTGGGGGTGGGGTTATGGTATATATAACTCCGCCATTTTATGTAAATTGGACATTTTAATTAGCTGCCCAGTCCTGTTTTTGTCTTCAGTTCTGTGTAGTCTCTTTTTTGTCTTGCAGATGCAGCCTGCGTTGTCAGATGGTGGATTAGAGGCCTTGCTGGATGGAATCAGGGCAGCAGTACAGGAGCACGTCATGGAATGGCTGCAGGAACAGCTTGGGTCTTCAGTGTCGTCAGTGTGGCCTACTACCATGTTGAAGGCAAACGGGCCATGAGGCGGACCAGGCCACCTCAAAGATTGAGCCCCAGTGGTGTTCCCATCCGCTGGTGGAGGAAGAGTCCATGAGCAATGGACTTTTTTCCAGCCCTAAGTGTCGGAGAGTCTTTTAGGCAAGGATTCCCATGGGTGGGTTGGAGGGACCACACCACTGAAAAAGTCAGCAGGTCCCTTAGCGTGGCACCCAGTAGCAGGGTTGTCACTCCCAGCACTGCATTAGCAGGCAGTGCTGGGAGTGGTGCCCCATAGACAGGGATCACAGCAAAGACTTACTTGGAGGTGTTCCTGTGGAAAGGGGCAGAATGCTGGCTGTGGCCAGGTGTAATATCCACAGTACTGGTGTCAGGGTGGCTGTCCGGTGCCCGGGACCCAGACACTGTCCGGGCGGCGGTGCGAGGACCGGGACCCAGTGTGCCTGATGGTAAAAGTAGGAGTCACAGTGTGGAGGTGGATTAGCAGGGTCTGGTGCAGGGTAACCGCACGCACCCTGGTGTTGAGCACCAGTGTCTGTGCAGCCACATACCAGAACCCTGAATCAGCTTATGCGGATCCCAGGAACTAGGAGTTAGGAAATATAGCAGACCTCCCAGGAGCTGAATAGGGAGGCTCTGCAGCAAGAATGTATCCAGTACAGAAACAAGGCAAGACTAGGATAGTCACCAAACATGAAAACAAGACAGAACTAGTAGAACCCAGAAAACATATTAGGAAAACATAGACATAACATGGGCAGGACAGGACAGGACTGTACATGGACTGGGAATACAAAATAAAACAAGACAAGATATGATAGGCAAAACAAGAGGAGAAATAACTAAGTACTATATATGAAAAGTATGGGGATTTAGTCACATTATATGATCATACATTGCATAAGCCTGCCAACAACACCAATGTACCCCATATCTGGCAGGTTCTACACTGCCTAATGTATGCTAAAACAACCACAGAACACATATATAGCACTTACCTGCAAGAAAGGGCAGAAGCCTTGAGCAGCTGCCTGCAGGAACACTGAAACAAAAGGAATGATGGAATCCAAACGGGTGTGGCAACATAAAACAAACATTTAAAGGAAACCTGGACACTGGGAATTCCAGGGACGGAATAAAAGGAATGAACCCAGAACCCCAGCATAAAGAAAACCAGACATAGAATAGAAAACCAAAAAAAACAAGAAAAACTAAACAAGAATTGTAAAAAGATTACTGTATACCAGAAGCCAATGTCAGAATGATACGCAGCTAGGAACAGGATGTGACAACTGGCTGATGTACCATCTAACATATCCCAGGGGATTGTCAGTGAATGTTGACATCGATGGGAACCTGTGCTCTGTCTCCTATGCATCATTCAACCAACTGGTCAAGTTGGCTCAGAGGATGGGTACTGCTGGCCAAGGCAGATGTCTAATCGGCTTTTCGGTTATTGCCGGTTCATCTCTTTGGCTGTTTTCTCGACAGGCAGCATCTCATGTGCATGTTTTGAAAAAGTCAGCACGTTCTTGTAATGGGTGGTTAAAGAGAAGACAGACATCAGTTTTGTAGTACATTATCTGGATGATTTCCTGTGTGTCAGTCCCTCAGGTTCCGATGCTTGCCGTTTGTTGCTGCAGACGTTGGAATGGGTAGCCCGTTTGTTTGGGATTCCATCGCCAGCTGACAATTACTTGCCTCAGTTTCTTGGACATGGAGATTGATTCAGCCAGAGGGAAATGTAGGTTGCCATAAGATAAGCTCCTCACACTCCGGCAAGCTGTGGAGAAAGTTGGAGGGCACAGAAGTTTACTCTGTAACATTACAGTCCCTGGTTGGCCACCTTAACTTAACATTCTGTTCAGCAGGTTTCTGGCTAGGGTGACCTGTGGGATACAAACCATCATTACCTCATCAGGGTGACGTCACCCATGAAGGCGACTTAGTAGTGTGGGAAGTGTACTTCAGTTTTTCAGAATTAGGGAGCCGGAGGTTCCTTTTTGCTGCAGTAGAATGGGTCTTCCTTGTTGCAGTTCCAGATCTTTTCCTTCAGAATTGGAACAGCAATGGAGGCTAGGTGCTTGGGGTTTAGGGACCAGTTAGTTAAACAGATCAGGGGGTGGGAATCACTCCCGGTCATATGTGCGGCGTGTTGTTTATTTAAAAGAAGCTTTAAAGAGTATAAAAAATATGCTTTTAAAAATGATTTAATCCAAACAATAGATACGTGCAATATTAATAAGCAGCTGCGCTATTAATGTGTAACCTCTAACACTGTTAACAAAGTGTAGCACTTCGTATAAACTATAAAAGATTTCTTACAAAATACAGAGTTTATCATTTCAGTGTGCGATGGTTTAAAGTCAGTTGGGATTTTGTGCAAAAAACAGTGCTTAGATGTTGGAAATGTGGCCATTTTATTGTGAGATTTAGGTTCCACATAGAGTTGGGAAAAATCTCCTGCAACAGAACTGGCAATTTCAGGAACTCCTCGCGAGATCCATGGGTTTGGGGAAATGTTGAGGGGCTAGGACTGTGTCTGGACATCGCTTGTCCAATTTTGTGTCACGTATACCGAGGGCCAGTGGTATGATATCATCTCAGCACAAGCTGGACAGTCACGTAACATAGCAAGAACACACACATACATACATACTGGATAACTTTATACAGGGAAAATATCTGTATGGAATATTAATATCTCTATATTAGCAATTTCACAGTTTGCAAATAGAATTAACACAGTGACTTGCAATAGATTGGGAATATCAGCTTACATCTTAATTATATTTTACATAAAATCATAATAAGCATAATAATATAATATCAGCTAAACAAGACAACATAAAATATCAACAGCAATAGTCGGGTATTACTCATATAGTTAATTCATTCCCCGGGGCACGTTATGAGGGGCTGTCCCTGTCTCACAGAGCTTTAATACCATCATTACATTACTTTACATTATGGGTTTTAAAAAATATAAAACATACGGTAAAGAGATCTTAAACCTAAAAATTGTACTTATATTTTTAATACATTTTTAGAAAACCTATTCAAGAAGTTAGCAGTTATCATTGCTTATTCCATTACTATTGGTTCATTTTACTGCTTAGTGAACCAGGCTGTGTTTAGCTATTGGCTGATACGTGGCTGGTGGATGCGCAGAAGTCATCTTTACACCTTTGGGGACCCTAAAGGGGCTGACCAGCTCTCTTCCCATGTATCCGGCCGAAAACATGACTCCACCACCGCCTTGCTGACGTCGCAGCCTTGATGGAACAGGGTGGCCGTCCACCAACCATCCACTACTCCATTCACCTGGACCATTCAGGGTTGCACGGCACTCATCAGCGAACTGACTGTTTGAAATTAGTCTTCATGTATTTTTCTGCCCAATGCAGCCGTTTCTGCTTGTGAGCATTGGTTGGCCGAATAGAAAGTTTATGCACAGTTGTAAGACTCCGGAGACTCCGTGGGACTCCAGAGGCACCAGAAGCTTCAAATATCTGTTTGCTGCTATGTAATGGTATTTTAGCAGCTGCTCTCTTGATCCGATGCATGGATCTGGCAGAAATCTTCCTCAATGTGCCTTTATCTGCACAAACTCTGTGCTCTGAGTCAGCCACAAATCTCTTAATAGTGCGATGATCACGCTTACGTTTTTGTGAAATATCTAATGTTTTCATACCTCGTCCACGGCATTGAACTATTTCACTCTTTTTGAGAGCAGAGACATCCTTTTTCTTCCCCATATTTCATGAAAATGGTGCTCTGCTTAATAATGTGGAACACCCTCCTTTAGAAGTTTTTCCTTAAATTGGGCTCACCTGGCAATCTAATTATCACAGGTGTCCGAGATTTTTTTCAGTGATCAAAAGAGCCCTGAGACACAATGCCATCCATGAGTTATACTGAAAAACAAAATATTTAATCTTTGTGACACTTAAATAGAATTTGCTTAATAATTTGGAACAAGGTGTAGATACTTGTCTCAGCGTCTGACATCTGGGGGCTCATTCTTGGTACATGTTGACGGTTCCCCGCTTTCACGTTTTCAGGGTCTTTCAGATGGGGTTCCACAGGCTGGGACTCCAGCCGAGCCATTTCGGGACGCACTCATTCAGGATACGGGCTGCGACAGAGTCAACAAGGGTAGGTTGGGGGACAAGCTTGTGAAAAAGATTGGTAGGTGGGAATTGGTTTGGTTCCTTTCTTATGTTCGTCTTAACAGACTAGTGTGAGGGCTTGCTTGGGGGGATCAGCTGTGGGGAGTGTGCCTGGGCTGACGTGTTTCTCTTGTTTCCATAGGTCAAGTGGCTTGGATCATGGGCCATTCCTTCATATTTTGTGCCAAGAGGAGAGCTGCAGCTGGTTTCCGGGGTCAACAGCCGGGCTTTCCTGAGGACCGGATGAGGCTGCTCTGTTTTGGCTACAGGCAAGAGTGGCAAGAGGTTTGCAGTGAGATGTTTAGTGAGATGTTCAGGATGGTAGGGGGGGGGGGGGGTGGGAGGCCAGATCTGCTGGTCTTGCACGCAGGAAGTAATGACCTCGGGCTTATCCCGCAGCATCTCTTGGTTAAGCGGATGAAGCAGGATATTAACCCCTTAAGGACACAACTTCAGAAATAAAAGGGAATCATGACGGAATATTTCCGTCATGTGTCCTTAAGGAGTTAATCGTATTAGGGCAAGGGTCCCTGGGGTTCAGCTGGTCTGGTCAGAAATAGTTCCCCCGGCTCCATTGGTGGCATGCTCAGAACCCGGCAGCTGTTGGTCACTGCTGAGCTAAAGTGAACGGATTGATGTCTAGCTTTGTCAGGAAGGTGGAGGGTGGTGGTCCGGCACAGGGAGTTTGAGGACGTGTTAGCAGGCTATTTCTCTCCTGATGGGGTCTGTTTAATTTAGGATTGCAGGAAGGCTTGGCCAGGGCGTTATTTCTGTGGGGTGGCGGAGCTCAGGCGGCTTAAGGTTTCAACGTCTGAGCTTGTGACGGGGTGGGATAAGGAACATTAAGGAAAAATGGGCCTTAGTAATATAGGAGTAAGGGCAGTTAGTTGATTGATTAAAAGGGTACACTGTTCGTACAAGTTTTGGTAGGTTTCTAGTCCATTGGTGGCTTAGAACGTCGGTGGTCTAGGGTTATCTGGGTATAGCCCTACCAGGTGAAATTGATGAATGTTGGCACTTGCTATATTTATATGGTTGTTATGTATTGTGAATTATGTTAGGTAATTGCCTTGATTTAAATATGGGAGAGATGATATAATGTTGGGGGTGTGGCAGGTAATGACCTTTATATAATTGTATTTTATAAGTTATTATTATTTTATTATCATTAAAGCTGTTGACATTTTTGACCCTTACCCATGAGTGTCGGTGTCTTATTGGGTGGGCTGGGTTCAGGTTCACGGATCCATCCCCTGCCCATATGGCGACTATGCACCTGTCATGAACATTACTTTGCGTAAGAATGCATAGACAGCAAGTGTGAATAAAATATAATATATTGTATAAAGTGGAGTATGAAGGCTAATGTGAAGAACCAAGATCATTTACCTTTTCTCTGTTTTTAAACACAAACAGTTTAATTACCCTGTTTCGAATCTGTTTTGTTTTCACACCATAAATAATGGGGTTAATTAGAGGAGGTAGCATGAGGTAGACACTGGCCAACAAGACATGGATGTAGATAGGAACATTTCTCCAAAACCTATGCACCACTGAAGAGAGAACAACTGTGACATAGAATACAAGTATTACGCAAAGTAGATGGTGGGAACCGCACTCAATCCCAATGGCCAAGGGTGCTCCGGATCAGGACCAGCAATCCCAGAATTATAAACGAAAGAAGAAAGGACCACAGGCACTCCAAATTGAAACCGTATGCAGATTTATTAGCAAAAAATGCAACGCCAAGCAAAGTTTCGACCAACAAAAAGACCTTAAAACAATGTTATTATTCAATTTCACTTATTACTCTTTATTTGGTCTGCAGGGTAACAGGACGAACCAAATACATCCCTCTTATGTGCAGATAGAGCTGGAGCCTGCTATAAGTGGATCTGGCAAATGTGAGTAGTTCTGAACGGGGCTTGCCTATTACTGTTTATTTAAAAACGGCATTCCACTATGTGAGCATCCCTGCTTTTGTCTCCTATTTAGCCCTACCATTCCTGTTGGTCATTAGAAAATCTGATTTTAGTATACCACTATTCCATTTTATTTCTGCACTTCCCACTTTGTTTGTCCTTTTCATTCGTCTACTTTGGTTTAAAATGTGAAATTCAAGTTGAATTCTCCCTTTAGTGAATATCTCTATACATCTCCCAGGGTAATAGAATGTAAGTAGACAGGTGTTAAAACCATTTCATGTATTAATATCTCCTTTTGCAAAATAACAACAAATAAAATAATTAGCATGTAGTGGGGAATCGTGATGCAGCATAATAATAGAGAACTATCCCACTTACCCCCCAAATAATGACAGACAACGTAGTATGGATGAAACAGGCCACAACATGTATTATAACATTTGATAATTACTGTATAACACATCCATAGTTTATTTTAATAATCTATTTTCTTTGATATAACCAAAACGTCAAAACATAAATAACCATAAATTAACATATAACTTAACACATATGCCTTGTTTCCACTGAGCGGATCGGTTCGGGTCCGTACAGTTTGGAAGGTTTAGAATGGACCGTCCCATTCTGGTGAGTGTTTCCACTGCAAGTCAGACCTTCAGGGCCATGCGGGGTTTAGAAAAAATGCTCTTCCTGTCCACCAATCAATGGATTGTATAGTAGGTCCGCCCTAACCGAACCGTTCCATTTCCTATGGCCCTACATCTGAAGCAGGACCCTGAATGGATCGGTACGGTTCGCTTGTATGGACTACTTTCATAATAGCGAACCGTACCGAACCGAACCGATCCGCTCAGTGGAAACGAGGCAATAGTGTCCTACAGTATAACCCATCCACCCTTGCCAATATATTGACCATGAGCCTATGCACCACTTCTTCTCACCTCCCCCCTCGGCATAAATTCCTTTTTCATCCCAATGCTTACCACCAGCCAACCTTTTTCCTAGCTCGATGGGCACCTCCAAACAGGTAACCTAAGGTTAACCCTTTAGAGCAGGGGAGGTTGAGACCTGAAACTTGACCACCTCATTGCACATATTGACATAAACGCATCAAACTCAATTGGCAAGGACATACCCCCGGCCGCAACCCCGCTGTTTTACACCTAAAATCAGCAGAGGACTCCACCAAAACCCCCCAAGGCCTGTTCCACCACTTCCTGCAGGGCGAGATTAAAGGGGTCGAGCCCGACCTCCGTCAAGTGCACCCGTCCCTCCGAAATAGATTGGCAGCATCCCGCTCAAAGACCCTATGGTGAACTGGAATTCCCCGAACACCCAAAACAAATCTAGAATCCCTCCTGTTCAGTTTCCAACGGCAGTGCTCCATAGCACTCTGATTATGAGCGCGCTGTCAGAAATTACGGGCGATAACCTTGGACCAAACCAGGCGTACATTCGGGAATAAAACTAAAATGCATGCCATGTCCTGCTTAAAGGCAGACGCTAAATCCTATATGGGCATTGAACCCAGGTCATTCCTCCCCCAGATGGAGGACAAGGACACTCGGAACTCCCAGGAGGTGGGACAGCTGAACAAGGTCGGGGAGGAGCCGCACCCACCTCATGCCTCTGGTGCCAAACCACCGAACCTCCGCTTCAGATGGCATAAGATCCAACCGCTCGCCTCTAGGCTGGACCACCGCATGCCTCCTGGCCCAATAGACTTAGGAGTGTCCCATGATCCATACTCTGGGGGGAACCTAACCTGCGGAGAGAACTCCACTCAGGAGACTGTCTGGGGAAACATAAGAAATATAACAACCCGACTACCACCTCCCGATTCTCTGAACTACCTGCGCCGGCATGCTGAGCCTAGAGGCCTCTGAAGCAGCCCCTATGCGGAATGAATATCTCCCCGAAGTCCCTGCTATCAATACACAGGAATTTGAGCCCCAAGCGGAACACCCTAATGAACTGGAAGTGGGAGAGAAAGCTTCCATCCTCGTGAACCAAAAGGGGGAGGGCCGGAGAAGCCAGGCGGAAGGAACAATACAAACCAAAGGAAAAACGGGACAAATGCCCAAACCCGGCACCGCACCCAAGCGGACCCACTTACCCTTCCCAAAGACATCAGGCTTTGAGCTAGAGAATGAGATGGGGATCGATGAATATTTGCCAATTTCGAGAGGCAATGTGCGCTTCATCGGATACCCAGCGAGGATTGGCCCACTATCTTGTCGGGGAAGCTATCAGGCCGAGCCCTAGATGCCTTCCGCACCCTGTCTACCGAGGAAGTGACACATTATGACCGGGTTAAAGATACGCTACTACAAAGGTATGCAGTAACCCCCGATACGTATCGTAGGCAATTCAGGAACACAAAAAAGAAGCCAAATGATACGCATACCGAATGGGCTCATCGGATGAGGAGAACAAGCGATCACTGGATGAAAGGGTGCTGAGCCGTAATGGGTGAGGAAGTGTTACAATTATTTCTGTTAGAACATTTCTACAATGGGGTCGATCAACAATGCAAGGAATGGCTCCGTGATCGTAGACCCACTACAACGCTGGCTGATGAACATTGTGACTCCCTACTGCACGAAAGCAACAACTACCGACCAACAATTCGTACAGAAAACCGGGAAAATTACCGAACGCCGGCACGGCTGGACTTCAGGGCTCCCGTACCCGCAGGACCCACCAGACACCTGGGACCTCCAGGTGGCCATACTACCGAACGCCCAAGACCAACCTGTTACCGGTGCAAACAACCGGGGCACCTCATGGCAAGTTGCACCCTCAAAAATCACCATCAAAGCCCCCGGACATATAATAATTCCACGGGATCCTCTCGACCCACCCGGGCGCTATGTGTTAATCAGGAGGGACCCATGGAAGAATACCTGGGACCCCTCCACGAGGCCGACCCCGTATATGCTGCCTCCGACAACCGACAACACCACAGGCAAAAGGTATGGTTTGAGGGGCACTCCACTGAGGGACTGAGGGACACTGGAGCTACGATTATTTTGGTTCAGAGCTATTTGGTACCAGAGCACAAGCGCTCCAGACAAACCGTGGCCGTCCGAGTGGCTGGGGGGGATGTATACAAGATACCGACCGCCAAGGACCACTTGGATTGGGGGGCAGGGAAAGGCACTGTGAACGTCGGGATTATGGATAATTTGCCAGCCGAAGTATTATTGGGCAACGATTTAGGACCGATGACATCTGCTTATGCCCCAGCCTATAACTCTGAGGTTCATCCGGTGACTACCCGAGCACAAGCCACAAACCAGCCTGACACTTCACCAGTGCGGGAACCACAGGTAAGACTCACCCCGACCTTGACTGCCCCACCAGACCCCATACCCTGGGATACTCCCGCCACCTTTGAGCACGAATCCAAATCTGACCCGACCTTACAAAAGTATAGGGAAAAAGCCGAATCTTGAACGGGGGGAGGGGGCTAGATAACGAGACATTTAGATGGGAGAAAGAGAAACTGTACCGGTTAACCAAAAAGAAGGGACAACATAGGCGACAATTAGTAGTCCCGTACAAATACCGACAGGAGATACTCCGGATAGGTCATGATATTCCCTTAGCGGGGTATCTAGCCATAACCCGCACTCTTCGCCGTATTACCCATACCTTCTTCTGGCCGGGGGTTCACGTAGATGTGCGGACCCATTGCAGCACATGCGATGTGTGTCAACGCATCGGGAGGAGGGGAGA
Organism: Pelobates fuscus; assembly: GCF_036172605.1. Taxonomy (NCBI): domain Eukaryota; kingdom Metazoa; phylum Chordata; class Amphibia; order Anura; family Pelobatidae; genus Pelobates; species Pelobates fuscus. The sequence goes on along the minus strand of NC_086317.1, from coordinate 494,441,048 downwards.
CCACCCTAAGGCACATTTAATGAATATGCTTATTATAGAAGAGCCATTCAGCCGGGTTGCTATTGATTTGGTAGGGCCACTGGCTACCCCTAGTCCCTCCGGTAAACGGTATATTCTGACCGTAGTGGACTATGCTACTAGGTATCCTGAAGCAGTGGCCCTCTCTAACATTCAGGCAGACACTGTAGCTAACGCATTAGTACAGGTATTCTCTCGGGTAGGGTTTCCCAAGGAAATCCTATCCGACAGAGGCACGCAGTTTACTGCTGAATTAACTCAGCAGCTCTGGCATGTTTGCAAGGTTAAATCGCTTCTCAGCACCCCCTATCATCCTCAGACGAACGGGCTCTGTGAGAGGTTCAACGGGACCCTTAAACAGATGCTAAGAACCTTCACTCAGGAATATAGGGATTGGGAACATTTCCTACCGCATCTCCTGTTCGCATACCGGGAGGTGCCCCAGGAAACAACAGGGTTCTCTCCCTTCGAACTGCTATACGGACGCCAGGTAAGGGGACCCCTAAACCTGATCCGAGAGCACTGGGAGGGGGAGACCGAGAATGCCGGGGTCCCTATTGTGCCATACGTGCTGGAACTAAGGGACTGAATGGAACAATTAGCCAGGTCGGTCCAGGCTAATCTCCAGTCGGCCCAACGGAGACAGAAAGTATGATATGACCGGGGCGCCCGAAGCAGGAGTTTTACCGTAGGACAGAGGGTGCTGGTACTCAAGCCAGTTAAAGCAGACAAACTACAAGCTGCTTGGCAAGGGCCAAACCAGATAATAGAAATAAAGGGGACACTATCATAGCTAGTTGCCATAACGAAAACCTGCGAAAGACGTTTCACATAAATATGCTCAAGGAGTATCTAGAGAAACCTGAGAATGTGACAGCCATCTGCATTCCCCCTCATGAGGACCCAGACAACCTTCCCATGCCAGACCTACTAGAAAGGAATCCCCACTCCAACTTAGTGGCCCAGGTCCAGATAGGAGACAGACTTAATGGGGAGGAGAGGGAGCAATTGAACCAATTACTCCACATGAAAAGCACTACATTCTCCCAAGAACCCAGGTACCTTACCACCCATCAGGTAGACACTCCAGGGCAGCAACCCCTACGACAAACACCCTACCGAATTCCTGAAGCCGTACGGGCTGGAATGAAAACTGAGATTGAAGAGATGCTTAGGTGAGGGGTGATTGAGCCCTCCGACAGTCCCTGGGCATCTCCGGTGGTTCTAGTCCCTGATTTTGCGTAGATTATCGGAGGCTCAACGACAAAACGGTAACCGACGCTTATCCGATGCCGAGAGTTGATGAGCTACTTGATCGTATAGCCAGTGGAAAATATCTAACAACCATTGACCTCTGTAAAGGTTATTGGCAAATTCCCCTGGCTCAGGAAGCTATCCCCAAGTCGGCATTCGTCACCCCGTTCGGTTTATACCACTTTAACCCTTTAAGGACACATGACATGTGTGACATGTCATGACTCCCTTTTATTCCAGAAGTTTAAGGGGTTAAGGTAATGCCGTTCGGGATGAAGAATGCCCCCGCTAAATTTCAGCGCTTGGTGGATAGACTCCTGAATGGCTTCCAGGAGTTTGCCTGCGCATACCTGGACGACATAGCGATCCACAGGGAGGAACACTTAGTTCATGGTGGAATGGTCCTGGATCAGATTCGGGCCGCTGGCCTGACTCTGAAGCCAGAGAAATTCCATTTTGGAATGGCTGAGGTGCAGTACCTGGGTCACCGTGTGGGGTGCGGGAAACAGAGACCAGAGCCGGCTAAAATAGAAGCGGTTGCCAACTGGCCCACCACCACCACCAAGACCCAGGTGCTAGCCTTTCTGGGCACTGCAGGATACTACAGGTGGTTCGTGCCTGACTACAGCACCATAGCTAAGCCCCTGACGGACTTGACTAAGAAAAACCTTCCCCGACAGGTCCTGTGATCTCCCCAAGCTCTCAAAACTGCTCTTGTGAATGCTCCTGTCTTGGCTGCCCCAACCCCTAACAAACGTTTAATTGTCCACACAGATGCTTCCATGTTCGGGCTGGGGGCAGTCCTCAGCCAAGTAGGAGAAGATGGAGGGGAGCACCCGATTGCCTACATCAGCCGAAAGCTCCTGCCACGCGAGGTCAGTTATGCCGCAGTGGAAATGGAGTGTTTGGCCCTGGTGTGGGCATTAAAGAAACTGACTCCCTATCTATATGGACAAGAATTCACATTGGTAACCGATCATAACCCACTGGTGTGGCTAAATCGAGTCTCTGGAGACAACGGCAGACTCTTGCGTTGGAGCTTATCTTTACAGTCATTTAACTTCACCATAACTTATCGACCTGGAAAACAGAATGGGAATGCGGACGGGTTGTCCCGACAAACAGATTTCAGTCCAGCATAACCCATCAGTCTGGACAGCCTTAGTCTGCCCCGACAAGGGGTCAGACGGTGTATGCCAGAGTGTTCAACTAGGAGGGAGCACTGTTACGGGCACTACACAGACTCCTATTGGATTATCCTATGTTAAAGTACCGAAGACGGTTCCTTCGGTATTTCTATTGCTTTTACCCATTTTCACACGAACCCCTTGGATTATAAATTCGTGCATACAAACTCGGACCACCCGGCCCCTGGCGTGTGCCGCCACTTAACCCTGTGGAC